>NW_027040804.1:4677500-5377363 GCF_037179485.1 Ochlerotatus camptorhynchus | reverse complement strand
GGTTAAGATGACTTGTAAATGGTTTGGATTAGATTATTAATTAGATTGTTTAAATTTCCATATTAAAAGCCATGAACAGCCTTTCATAATGGATACGAAAATTCCTTTATGGTTGGTATTTAGAGGAAACTTCCTCCACCACGAAATAAACAATGTTCAGTTTCCACGTTTTACAAATGCTCGTACCACCTCTTATAGCGATGACTATGCTTCCACCTCGTTTGTCTGCTCAGAGCAACAAATAACGTTCGATCGAATTATTTACAACATCGTTTTGAATGATTTGCGTTAAGGGGCTGAGCCAATACCAAATTAATTTCAATTTAAGATGACTATCATTCTGCAGAGAGCATTACGCATTCCAACTGAAGGCCCTATCCTTTTTCATAACAATGTTCATCCTGCATTCGAGATGAAAATCATCTGATTTCAAAACAACCGTCATCCGGTTGCAGCTATCATTCGAAAAGGCGATTTCGATGTTTCGATTTGAATGGTCTTAGGTTTCATTCGAACTGAGGACGGTGGTTTGGTACAGTGTAGCCTAATGGTCCCGAGCGAATCGATTAACTTACCCCATTCTAGTCGAAATTCTAGTAGTACACTATGTTTGTTTTGATTAGCTAAGAAAGTTTAACAGATAAAATGAGGGGTTCGTGGATTTTCCTATGTTTCGAGGGGTGCATCAATTAACTTGGGACCGAAGATAGTACCAGCTTCTGGACCTTCTGGTCTTAGAGTTACATCTATGTATACGTTGTATTCGAGGGAACGCGGATACAAACTATATTTGTTATGAGTCATAAAAAATGTATTCGAAATGCATAAAGGGTGATACGGTCAAAATTTGGTCAATATCAACTTGACGTATTTCTTTCAATTTTGCATTTAAAAAACCTGAACACCCCTCATTTTGAAGGTGTGTGTGTGTAGAATGTTGCTCCTATTTTGATTTTGGAATTCACTCTTCAGTTGTCAAAATGCCGTCCAAGCAAGAAGAGCAGCGTATCAAAATTTTGCTCGCGGCATCGCGAAAATCCGAGCTACTCGCACGCAAAGTTGGCAAAATCGCTAAAAGTTATCAAATCAACCGTTACAAATGTAATTAAAGTGTTTGGGGAACGTTTGTCGACAGCCAGGAAGTCTGGATCGGGGGGAAATCGAAAACCGGAAGCCGCTGAGACGAAAAAGAGTTTTGCCGGTAGTTTCAAGCGAAACCCTAACCTCTCTCTCCGAGATGCCGCAAATAAGCTGGGTGTATCGTCTACAACCGTGCATCGAGCCAAAAAACGAGCCGGACTATCGACTTACAAGAAGGTAGTGACTCCAAATCGCGATGATAAACAAAATACGACGGCCAAAGCGCGATCCCGGAGGCTGTACACGACGATGCTGACGAAGTTTGACTGCGTGGTAATGGACGACGAAACCTACGTCAAAGCCGACTACGAGCAGCTTCCGGGACAGGAGTTTTATACGGCAAAAGGAAGGGGAAAGGTAGCAGATGTTTTCAAGCACATGAAACTGTCAAAGTTCGCAAAGAAATATCTGGTTTGGCAAGCCATCTGTACCTGTGGCTTGAAAAGCAGCATTTTCATAGCTTCCGGGACTGTCAACCAAGAAATTTACGTGAAAGAGTGTTTGAATAAACGTCTGCTGCCTTTCCTGAAGAAACACGGTTGTTCCGTACTGTTTTGGCCGGATTTGGCATCTTGCCATTACGGTAAAAAGGCCATGGAGTGGTACGCCGCCAACAACATGCAGGTGGTTCCCAAGGACAAGAACCCTCCCAACACGCCAGAGCTCCGCCCAATTGAGAAATACTGGGCTATTGTCAAGCGGAACCTAAAGAAGACCAAACAACTGCTAAGGGCGAGCAGCAGTTCAAGGCAAACTGGCTTTCTGCGGCGAAGAAGGTGGACAAGGTGGCTGTACAAAATCTGATGGCAGGGGTCAAGCGTAAGGCCCGGCAATTCGGATTTGGAAAAGCGGAAGCCTAACTGAATATTTTTCCTGAATTTTATACTAATTGAACTTGAAAAAGAAATTTAATTTGATTTTTTAAATAAACGATTTCACCGATTTACACGCGTTTTCCCTTGACCAAATTTTGACCGTATCACCCTTTAAAGGTTTGATTGCCAAGTTGAAATAGGGTGGTAGGTGGGCCAGTTTTGGCCCTAATCCAGTATTTGGCCCTAGTGAGAATTAAAGCGGATTGTAAGATAACATGCATGAATTGGGCTCTGGGATACTGTATTTCAATAAAGCAACACGCATTAAGTTAGTATATTAAACTTCATTTCAAAATTCTTCAATTCAGCGGTTTTAAATTGACTTTCAGATAGTGTTTTCCTAAGACGGTCACTTTCTTAGCCTTACGGCTAATAATCGGAATTTTTGGTTTACGATACTGTCATCAAAATGTGCAAAATTTTGATGATCTTTATGCTCAAAATTCAATTGGGTTGTTTAGGGGTATTGAGCTAAATACATATTCGTTATCGCTTTAAAAATGGAACCGAAATCCAAAATTTCAACAACTTTGGTACACTGGAACTATTTTAAATAAGTACGATTACATTAGCGAAAATCATCATCTTAGCGCCCCTTGGTGTGACTTTGTATGGGAGCTGTCAACAAATAGATTTAGTTTCAACGATGAAAAATTTAAATCTTGATTTAAAAATCGAGATGAATGTCTAGGGGATCGATAAAAATATCATTGTGCTTAGAAAACGAAGCTCTATCAGATGATGTATAAAAATCAGTATATTTTTCGAAGGTAAACAACCCAATTATAACCATGAAATACGATACGATTACACTTTATCTCATGATTTTAAAGTGCGGCAAAAAACTGGTGTATCTTACGATCTAATGTGTACGCTAGCTTTGAGTGCGATTATTTTGACAGGATGGTTTGTTATTTTCAACACTTCCATTTCTTCAAAGTGAAAAAGAAAAAGTTAAGCTTGCTCCCCACAAGAACAAACCCGTTAGGGGAGAAGTTAAGATCTTGCAGGGTTCCCAGGTCCGTGAAAGTGTGTTTGTGTTTGAAGTTTTTCGTATTTATGCCAGCCTCAACATTTTCTGGGAAGGAATCCCGTACCTGTGTCGCCGATAGAATGGGGGTCAAGGCAGATAACCCAACGCCGCTAAGGTCGTCGCTGAGTAAGTAGCAAAGAATCACCTATTGAACTGAGTACCACCGATAGATACCGCACCAAGATTTCAGGACCACGCTACTCAGTAAACTCTGCCTGTTCTAGCCCGTTCTACGATAAAGATTGATCGCACCGAAGACGTTTCAACAATCCCAGAGAATTCGACCATTGGATTAGAAGGTCGCCGTGGCCTTCGTCTGTAAGGCGTTCCGCTTGGCAGATAGATTTTGAGTTTTGAATTGCCCCAACTGAAAACTCATGGACATACATATAGAGCAGACCGACTATGCCATTTTGCATCTTCATATCGCCAATTTGAATCGAGCAACTTTTTTTAAATTTCAAATAAAATCTTATAAAAAATTTTTCTTGAAAATGATTTTTTGTACTTTTTTAATTTGTTGTTATGTTCTAGGGGACCAAAAATGCCATCTATTGCACTATAGTGTAAGATGGAAAAATGATGAACAAAAAAGTTATGATTTAAAAAAAAAAAACTCAAGTTTTTGGGAAAATATCCAAAACTTAATCCAATAACTTTTTTGACTTTATATAATGAAAGTACACCAAATTTATAATAAAAAAGCACTTAAGTAATTTCTAAGTCGCACCGTTTTCAAGATATAGCTGTTTGAAAGTAGATATTTTTAAAATGTTGGTAGTTTTTGGCCATTTTAATTTTTTTTTTTTTTTTTTTTTTTCATTATTATCGAGATTTTCAGCCGCAGGCTGGTTTATCTCCCGTTTAATGGTAACATGGAGAGGGCGTTTGAAAGATCCAGTGAGGCCCCCCTTGGCAATTGAATAATAAATAGTTACAGTGGTTCATGCCATATTATACATATTATAAAGATGTAAAACAAAATCGTAATCCGTTAAACGTTGGCAAATGTGGGTTGCTGAGATGATAACAATATTGATGTTAGGAGAATAATCCGTTAGGTGTTTGCAGGATGATCAGTTGTGAAATGGCAAATCTCATAGCGTTAACAGAAGATCAGTTTTTCAAATTTGTGTGTATAGTTCGGTGTCTTTCAGGAAGCACAGTAAGGCAGATTCGTATGAAGGATCGTTACTTAGAACGTCTCGCACTCCAGCGTGGATACCATACAGACGTCGATGATCCTCATACTTGGGACAGTTCACAAGTATGTGTTCTACTGATTGTTCTGTCTGGCATATATCGCACCGTTTGTGCCTGTCTGGTACTATGGAATAATCGTGGGTGACTCGAGTGTGACCCGTTCTTAGACGCGATAGGGTTCGTTGGTCTTTCCAGCGGGGCTGATCAGTCCATTTCTTGATGTCACCTTTCACCTTTCGCAAAAATAGCCATCTTTCTTGTTGCCAGCTTTGGGCCCAAGCATCTTGGATGATCGTTTTAACCCATGTTTTGACGTCATCAGCTGGCGTTTCATTGGTATACAAATTTGACTCCCGACCGACAGACGCCAGATGGTCAGCGGTTTCGTTTCCAGCTATTTCGACGTGTGCGGGTATCCAGGCAAATCGAAGGTTGCTATTAGCCGCATTGTGTATAGCTTAGATCCACGGGTGGCGATTCTTGTAAGACTCGAGCGCCGAAAGTACACTTGCTGAGTCAGTGAGGATTGCCGTAGGACACGATGAAGCTCCAGAGGTAGCTAAAAATATGGCGACAGCTTCGGCTGTGAACACGGAACATGTATCAGGTAGGCGATGAAAGTAGGTTATATTGGGACCGGTTACCCCAATTCCCACGTGGCCCAGTGCTTTAGAGCCGTCGGTGAATATGAGTTGGTGATTGGCAAGTTTGGTAGAAATGAATTGTAGGTATGCTTTGTGGAGGTGAATAGAGTTTTCTCCAGCTCTGAAGTTCCTTTTTATTGTCCAGTCGATGTTCAATTGAGGAGAGTTCCAATCTCTGTCTCCTACCCAGTGAGCCTCAGAAACTGGAGGGAGCTCTTGATTGGTCAAATATTGAAGGAGTTTGTTCGCCTCCGTGAGGAGGAACACTCCCTCATTCTCACCGATGGTGCGTTCAAGGAAGCTAACTGCTTTGGAACAGATAGCGATGGTCATCAGATGCCTAAAGGGAAGTACACCGGTTTCGATGCAAGCAGCTTTTTCTGGAGTGGATGGGAGTAGCCCTGATACGGTCCTGATACAGCGGTTGTAGATCGGTCCCAGCATTGCGACCATCAAGTCGGCCGCACGGCATGTGATTTTAATGGTTTGTCGAAGATTTTTTAATTTTTTTTTACATTATGCCAAATTGTGTGTGCTACGAAGTGAGGGTTCAATTCCCTCTCCAGTCGGTGGAACTTTTCATGTTGTGAATTGCCCGTTGTCTGGTGTTAAGTGTTCAGTCTGTGTCAAATTACCATTACGCCAAACAAAATTATGCTAAACGTTTATGTGCCAAATTACCTACAACCGTTTGATATACTGTAACAGGTTACATATCTTTATCGATAACTTTTATCTTCATCACTTTGCTGAAAGCAGATAGTGAATTTCCAGGTAGAATTCTTGGGCGAGCTCTAGAAACACGTCCCGCGAACAGTTATGGCGAATCGTGTACTGAAACTAAAATTTGTTTGGTACAATGAAATCATTCGTTAGGTTTTTCAAAAATTTCGTCGAAAAATAAAATGGTCTTAAACCTCCACGTCATGAAAATAATAATTTTTAACAAAGTAGCACTACAGTGTTCACTCGGCTGTCGACAAAAGCAGGTCACTCTCGATGTGTGCTACGCGATCGTCTGTTTTCTCGGCAGCAACCATTGTGTGGTCCTCCTCATTGTTCTTCATCAGCAGTTCTTTCGGTCGATGCGTCGTCGACTTTGGAAAGCAACCGTTTCGTGATGAGTGTGTGAGTGCTGACCACGTTTTGCGTCCATTGTTGCAATGGACGCGCTCTGACCCTCGTTGGCGTACAACAATTTGCCATACAATGAAACTACTGGAAGCGGCTCCAGTTCTGATGGAGGAGGCTTTTTGGATAGCGGAAGATAAAGTGTTTATTGTGTTGTACCTTTTGACTATAGTTTTAAGATATATTTTAAAGTTACCAAGAATCCTCGGCTCTGTAAAGTTAATTCGGTTGAGCCTTATCAAATAAATTAATAAACAAAAAAAAAAAGTAGCACTACCTTGAGCATAATGTCACCGACAAACCGACATGAATGACCATAGCAAAAACAATAAAATTTCTCACCAAAGCATACTGCTGACATCTGTCTCCGTATTCATGGGAAATATTTAACTAAGCCATGAACTCGCTTACAAAAACTATGAATTGGTTCGTGCCTGATCTATTCTGAACAATTTTTTATCTAGATAATAAAAATCCTATGGTTTTGACAGTCCAGATCACTGCACATTTAAATCGGTCGTTTACAATATTTGGGCATAAGTCAGAATTAGGTGTCATGTCAGTTTGTCGGTGATAATGTTGTGGTTCAGATATTTGGAAAGGTGTCGAAAAGCCCTTTGTCTACGTATTTCAATGTAAAATAGTAATTTTGTAACATAATTACTTGAGTAAACAAGACTTATAACGGGTTTTAGGACGTTTAATTTTACAAACAACAAACACTTTAAAGTCGCATATAAGCATTTCTATCGAATAAATGCTGAATAACAGTGTACATGCTGAACAATACGGAGTGTCGGATAATGTGCTAAGAAAAGCTCATTTTCATCGTTAGTTTCGCCTTTATGCCACTGTTTGCTAAAATCTGATTAATTTACTTATTAAGAGCTTTATACGAGTTGGTTGTCTTTCTGATTCGATAGCTGAAGTTTGATCTAATATTAAACTGGACATGGATAAATTGTACATAAATTCACTCTTTAATTCGACAGGTTTTCAATTTGCTTGAACAACATACTTATTTATTTGATGTCTAATCAATATTTTCTAAAGAAAGAGAGAAGGATTAGTAATTTCTACAAATTCCTCTTCCTTATTTGCTTATCCTTGACAGATAAGTGTATTTCGTCTAGAATTATTAGTACAAGACACTGAAGTAGTCTGCACATTGTAGAGGAAAGACTTGTATCTGTCAAGGAAAAGCAAATAAGATAGTGGATTTAAATGGAAATTACAAATCCTTCTCTCTTCCTTTATACAGTTATTGCACTAAGACCGCCGACAAACCGACATGACACTTAATTCTGACTTATACCCGAAAATCGTAAACGTCCGATTTAAATGTGCAGTGATCCGGACTGTCAAAACCATAGGATTTTTTTGACCTAGATAAAAATAATTTGTCCAGAATTGATCAAACACGAACCAATTGACCACTTTGTCAAGCAGTTTTATCTTGACTTTCTACCAGCGATTTCACAAAACTGGACCAACTAATTTATATTTTTTGTGAAACGCACAAATGTTGGCTACTTTTCTCGAGGTTCTAGAAGAAAAAATCTTAAAATAATGTTTTATTTCAAAGTTCGAGTGGTAGTAAACGTCATTTTAAGTGCTCGAATGAAGTGGTTAATTGATCACTTTGTCAAGCAGTTTTGGCGTGACTTTCTACCAGCGATTTCACAAAACTGGACCAACTAATTTCTTTTTTTGTATGAAACGCACAAATGTTGGCTACTTTTCTGAGGTTCTAGAAGCAAAAATCTCGAAAAAATGTTTTATTTCAAAGTTCAAGTGGTAGTAAACGTCATTATAACTGCTCGAATGAAGTCAAGCTGAATATTGCATTAGGTCCTAAGTAACATTGACAGATTCTCTTTGTCGACTTTCTCTTTGCATCCCCATGGCCATGTTAAGACATTCCCAGGTATTTTCAGTACACAGATCGATAAAAAAAGCTTTTATCTAGTATCTAATACGACAAACACATCAAGAAACGGTTATGAGATCAAGTTATTAACGAAAGAGAAAGTCGACGAAGATAATCGATCAATGTTACTTAGGACCTAATGCAATGTTCAGGTTGAAGTGGTTAATTCATAACTTTTGCATGCGAACACGGAGCTGTCAGTAGTGTGCTTTGGTCAGAAATTTTATTGGTTTTGCTATGGTCATTCATGTCGGTTTATCGGCCCTAAGTTTGGTCTCTTCTGTAAACTTTTTCAGCTTCTTTGGGTCGGTTTTTAAAATTAGGGTAGTTTTCAAAGTAGTGGTATACCTCGATATAACGTAACTGTCACTTTTGACTGTCCATCGTCAATATCTCCCAAATAAGTTGAAACCATTCTTCAGAGGCAGTTAATATAAAATGTTAGGAAATATTTTTTTATCATCCTCAAATCCTAGGTTCTTCAACTTTTTTGAGTAGGTTATCCTTTAACCGATTTTGGTGGATCCTACTCAAATTGGGGTAGTTTTGAAATAGCGTGTAACCTTTTTTTGCCATATTTGAAGTCAATTTAACTGATTGGCACCCGTGTAATCGCTTGTATCAGCATGATTTTGTTAATCGAGCTAAATTTTTCCGTTGGCGTCATTTGTCTGTGTTCCATCGGTCGGTCATCCAGTGAGTAGTTTTATTAGATGGTAACGATTCTTCCGAAAACGAATGATTCAACACATCCTCCAACTCTCCTTGTTCCGCGTTGATGTGACTATTTTTTTTCACGAACAAACCAAGTAAAACAAACAACTCGCGCCACTTTAAGGTTCACGTCAACTCATTTGCAGCAACACGCTGAATCATCCATGTAGATTATCATCTCATCATCGTAGTAGGTGATGTAGGCACACAACATACTAAGTCTTATCCGCGGGCGGATTATTTGAACAAAGCTTGCTTCGCTCGCATCTCGCCGAGTGCAGACGCACTCTGTATTTATTACTGTAGAGACGACGGACGACGGCAATGAATGTTCGCGTATCTCGATAAAGTGGTTAAGTGAGTTCAAGGTGGTATTAAAGAAGCACTACAAGTGCGTTACCATAGGCAAAAACTATAGAGCTACTAACATGCAAGAAATCTGATACCTAAAGTGTAAATAGGAAGTGTCAATCCCGCCCTAACCGCAAACATAAACCTTGAGCTGATGCGTACTAAACACTTACAGATGGAATGCAATTTGTCACCGACCATTTGCATCTGCCAATCATCTGTTTGAGCTTGTGTATCAAACTGCTTGAACAGTTTTAAAATACTCAACAATCGCCGCTGTTAAGGGGTACGCTTAAGTATTTACGCCGGCAATCCGTAGTGTGGAATGACAATTGTCCCTGCGAAGCGAATGCTCTCAAATAGTTGTTGGAATATGTAGGTTGGAATTCTTCAACCGAATGACTGCCGCAAAGGCTGAACAACAACCCAACGGAACAATCACACCGATTGCTCATGTAGGAGTAGGAAGGTATGGAATGAATCGATCGAACGTGATACGAGTAAACAAACTCTAATGTACCGTATCAATTAGATGGTGTGAATCAGTAGAATTTCAATTGATTACGCATTACCTTATTATGGTTTCTGGTGGGCTTCCTTCCGCTAATGCAGCTAGATAGGGTGATGAGCGACTTAATCATTGCTAGGGGCTAGACCATATACACACTTAGAACTGAGAGTGACATATACGAGCGTAAATTTTAACATAAATTTTGAGTCATAACAGATGCGAAATATAGCTCAATCAAACGTACTTTTCGTCGAGCAAAAAACTTTTCAGTCTCGGAGCACTTAATATTACATGACATGTTTGTTTACGTCTCATCTTTTATGCCAAAGACGGATTCCGTCACGTGTAAAATTAGTTATTTCTAAGTGTGTACGCACCGAGTGTTCTCAAGATAAATCTAAAATCAAGCCAAAAGATGCTCTAAGACGATGAAGCTAAATGCAACAAATTTTTTACCCCCTGCTTAAAACATTCGTCACCCTTCATGATTCGGTTGGACGGTAGTAATAATCCTCAAACCAATTATCCTCGTACAAATAAAACTGCCTGGAAATCTACCCGTATGAATAATGCATTAGTAAACGATGATCAATCACAGAATTATCTTGATAATAACAATCGCTCCTACTGTTAAATGAATGTATTCCATTTTCTTCAGAACGATCATTTAGAAAAAGCAACAGATTCAGGGTACATTTCCGTCACTTTTGTATAGTCAATACCTAGAAAAGATCCTAAAACAATGTATGTCAGAGTCACAACATCGGAACGGCGCTCTTGTCTATACGAGGCAACAGTCGTAAAACCATACATACGGAGTTTACTATACACCTTAACACTCCGAATACGATGCCTCCGAAAAACGTGTAACGGCAAGTTTGCAATGGCACAACTTAGCCATTTCTTAATGAATTTCAAAAATTGTGGTACCTTTAGAATTCCTAGGGTTTCTAGATGATTTTGATTGCAAAAAACTTGAAAATAGAGTCGTCTACTTTTTTAAAAAGCGAAAAGAGTTGTTACACGTTTTTTTGAAAGGTGTGTTTGTAGGGTTTTGCAAGTGGTGCAAGATCTGTAATTTAGATTAATGGGCACAAATGTTCACAATTAGCCAGAATACAGTCATGGTTCCTATATATGGATCCTGGAGACAACGGAACGGTCCTCGAAAAATCCGGAACATCCGTAAAAATGGTCAATCCATGATCCTGATCCTAGAGCTCTGCGGTTTTTTTGAAAACATTAGGAACTGTGATATAAACAAATATTTGGGGTCGTGACATAAACATGTACCTGGATGGCCATGGGACCGTCCTCCGGAAAATCCGGAACATCCGTAAAAGTGATCAACCCATGAAACTGATCCTAGAGCTACGCGTTTTTTTAACATTAGGATCTGTGATATAAGAATGAATTTGGGTCATGGACCAAGATGGCCATCGGACCACCAGCGGAAGATCCGGAACATCCGTAAAAGTAGTAAATCCACGATCCTGATCCTAGAGCTCCGCTTTTTTTTTATAAACATTAGGAACTGTGATGATAGAAAGAATTTGGGCTTGTGACATAAACATGAACCTGGATGTCCATAGGACCGTCCTCCGGAAGATCCGGAACATCCGTAAAAGTGATCAACCCATGAAATTGATCCTAGAACTCCGTGGTTTTCTTGAAAACATTAAGAACTGTGATGATAGAAAGAATTTAGGCTTGTGACATAAACATGAACCTGGATGTCCATGGGACCGTCCTCCGAAAGATCCGGAACATTCGTGAAAGTGGAAAATTAACGAAACTGATCTTAGAGCTCCGTGGTTTTCTTGAAAACGTTAAGAACTGTGATATTAGAATGATTTTGGGATCGTGACATAAACATGGACCCAGATGGCCATCGGAACGTCCTCCGCAAGATCCGAAAAATTCCGCAGTTTTTGAAAAAAACACTAAGAACTGAGATGATAGAATGAATTTGGGGTCGTGACCTAAACATGGATCTTGTTGGCCATGAGACCGTCCTCTGGAAGATCCGGAACATCCGTGAAAGTGGAAAATTCACGAAACTGATCCGAGAGCTCCGTGGTTTTCTTGAAAACGTTAAGAACTGTGATATTAGAATGATTTTGGGATCGTGACATAAACATGGACCCAGATGGCCATCGGAACGTCCTCCGCAAGATCCGAAAAATTCCGCAGTTTTTGAAAAAAAACACTAAGAACTGAGATGATAGAATGAATTTGGGGTCGTGACCTAAACATGGATCTTGTTGGCCATGAGACCGTCCTCCAAAAGATCCGGAACATCCGTGAAAGTGGAAAATTCACGAAACTGATCCGAGAGCTCCGTGGTTTTCTTGAAAACGTTAAGAACTGTGATATTAGAATGATTTTGGGATCGTGACATAAACATGGACCCAGATGGCCATCGGAACGTCCTCCGGAAGATCCGAAAAATCCGTAAAAGTGGTCAATGTATGGAACAGATCCTAGAGCTCCACGGTTTTTTTTCGAAAACACTTGGAACTGTCATATATAAATTAATTTGCAGTCGTGACATAAACATGTACCCAGAAGGCCATGGGACCGTCCTCCGCAAGATCTAGAACATCTTTAAAAATGGGCAACCCTCGAAACTGATCCTAGAGTTCTACGGTTTTTTTCGAAAGCATGTGGAACTGCGATATAAGAAATATTTTGGAGTTATGACATAAACATGGACCCAAATGGCCATGGGGCCATCCTCTGGTAAGTCCAGAACATCCGTAAAAGAGGTTAATCAATGAAACTGATTCTAAACATTAGGAACTGTGATATAAGAATGAATTTGTGATCGTGACTTAAACATGTACCCAGATAGCCATGGGACCGTCGTCCGGAAGATCAACAACATCCGTAAAATGGTCACTCCATAAAATTGAGAGGTGGAAGCATTACTATGACGAGCACCTCAACGGTGATGCAGCAGAAAACGAAGGTGGCACGGCAACAGACCTTGGAGCACGTGCAGGAGACGACAGGCTACTGGCCCCTGATCTTCAATAAGTTGAGGAGGAGATCGGTCGACTGAAGAACAACAAAGCAACTGGTGTAGATCAACAACCAAGTGAGCTATTAAAATACGGTGGTGAAGCACTGGCCAGAGCGCTGCACTGGGTAATTGCCAAGATTTGGGAGGAGGGGATATTACCGGAGGATTGAAGCAAGGTGTTGTATGCCCAATCTACAAAAAGGGCTGCAATGCCCAATCTACAAGTTGGATTGCTGCAACTACCGCGCGATCACACTGCTGAGCGCCGCTTACAAGGTACTCTCCCAAATTATACGCCACCTGTCACCATTTGCAAGAGATTTCTTGGGCAATACCAGCAGGAATTCATGGGTTCATATTCGCGATTTGGCAGGTTCTGCAGAAATGCCACAAATACAACTTGCTTACACATCATTTGTTCATCGATTTCAAATCCGCATACGGCACAATCGATCGTGATCAGCTATGGCAGATTATGCCCGAGTACGGATTTCCAGATAAACTGACGCGATTGGTCAAGGCAACGATGGATCGAGTGATGTGCGTTGTTCGAGTATCGGGGACACTCTCGAGTCCCTTTGAATCTCGAAGGGGGTTACGGCAAGGTGATGGACTTTCGTGTCTGCTATTCAACATCGCGTTAGAAGGTGTGATCAGAAGAGTTGGGATAGACACGAGTATCAAGACAGCTTCTTGGCTTCACCGATGACATCGACATCATGGCACGGAACTTTGAGACGAAGGCGGAAACGTACATCAGACTGAAGGCTGAAGCTAGGTGGATTGGACTTGCCATCAACACATTAAACACAAAATACATGAAAGGAAGAGGTTCTAGGGAAGACAATGTTAGCCTCCCACCCCGAGTTCAGATTGACGGTGACGAAATCGAGGTGGTCGATGAGTTCGTGTATTTGGGCTCACTGGTGACCGTCGAAAATGATACCAGCAGATAATTTCAAAGACGCATTATGGCAGGGAATCGTGCCTACTTTGGACTCCGGAGGACGCTCCGGTCGAATAAAATTCGCCACAAAGTTGACTATCTAAAAGACGCTGATTAGACCGGTGGCCGTCTACTGCCACGAGACCGTGACTATGCTCGTGGAGGACAAACGCGCCCTTGGATGACGGAACGTGGAGGAAGCGAATGAACCAAGAATTGCACCAGCTGTTGGGAGAACCATCCATCGTTCACATTGCAAAAATTGGGCGACTACGGTAGGCTGGGCATGTCGTAAGAATGTCGCACGACGACGCAGTGAAAATGGTTCTTGAAAGCGCCCCAACAGGAACAAGAAGAAGAGGCGCGCAGCGCGCAAGGTGGATCGACCAAGTAGAAGGTGATCTGCGGACCCTTCGCAGACTACAAGGCTAGCAAAGTCTGGCCATGGATCGAGTAGAGTTGAAACGACTTCTTCGGACAGCAGAGGACAACAAGGCCTTAGCTCGATTGCAAGCCATAAAATTGATCCAAGAACGAAAAACCGTGGAACTGTGATATTAGAATGAGTTTGGAGTCTGAACATAAACATGGAACCGAATGACCATGGGACAGTCCTTGGGAAGATCCGTAAAAATGAACCTGGATGGCCATTGGAACGTCCTCCAGAAGATCCTGATCATCCGTAAAAGTGGATCATCGATGAAACTGTGAAAAAACCGTGGTTTTTTTTCGAAAACTCTTGGAACTGCGATTTAAGATAGAATTTAGGGTCGTGACATAAACATGGATCCGGATGGCCATGAGACTGTCCTCCAAAAGATCGGGAACATATCATACTGAGAAACTGATCCTAGAGCTCTGCAGTTCTTTTTTAAATACTGTGATATAAGAAACCTCTGGATCACTTTTACGGATGTTCCGGATCTTCCGGAGGATGGTACTATGGACATCCAGATTCATGTTTATGTCACAAGCCCAAATTCTTTCTATCATCACAGTTCCTAATGTATTCAAGAAAACCACGGAGCTCTAAGATCAGGATCGTGGATTTACTACTTTTACGGATGTTCCGGATCTTCCGCTGGCGGTCCGATGGCCATCTTGGTCCATGATCCAAATTCATTCTTATATCACAGATCCTAATTTTAAAAAAACGCGTAGCTCTAGGATCAGTTTCATGGGTTGATCACTTTTACGGATGTTCCGGATCTTTCGGAGGACGGTCCCATGGCCATCCAGGTACATGTTTATGTCACGACCCCAAATATTTGTTTATATCACAGTTCCTAATGTTTTCAAAAAAACCGCAGAGCTCTAGGATCAGGATCATGGATTGACCATTTTTACGGATGTTCCGGATTTTTCGAGGACCGTTCTGTTGTCTCCAGGATCCATATAATGGAATCATGACTGTATTCTGGCTAATTGTGAACATTTGTGCCCATTAATCTAAATTACAGATCTTGCGCCACTTGCAAAACCCTACAAACACACCTTTCAAAAAAACGTGTAACAACTCTTTTCGCTTTTTAAAAAAGTAGACGACTCTATTTTCAAGTTTTTTGCAATCAAAATCATCTAGAAACCCTAGGAATTCTAAAGGTACCACAATTTTTTAAATTCATTAAGAAATGGCTAAGTTGTGCCATTGCAAACTTGCCGTTACACGTTTTTCGGAGGCTTCGTAGTCGGCGTAAAGTTTTTTACCCACCGTATTCGGAGTGTTAACAAACCCAGAAAACAACATTAAAAATGCCATTTCTATGGCTTCTTGTCTACATGGTCTACATTCCTTCCTAGAGCTGAGAGAGCGAGCAAATCATCATCGTATTTTGCACATAGCTCAATATTAGTCGTGAGAACGAGTGTGCGATGAATAAGCGAATAGCAATGTTACGCTTTGCTCATTTTCAATTTCTCTTCATTTCTCGAAGTTTCAGCGAAGAATGTATGTAATCATAACAAAGCAGTGAAATTGAGATTGTATTGTTATACAAATTTATGAAAATCTAGACGAACAATTCAAAACGTTGACTATCTATTTCGTTAATAAAACAGCTAAAAAACATTACCTGTTGTATTTGATGTTCTGGATGCTAGATGAGAATCTCCTTTATCATCATATCATTTATCATATATTTGCCAAAATAGCGAGAAATCTGTTTGTATAGCCGTGGTTATGAAAAGAGAAAGTCGATTAAGAGAATCGATCAAAGCAAAAACGACCTTTTGAAATGTTCATCGAGAAATGTGGTTGTAAATTAAATTTCAAATAAATGGACATACCAATACCTCTCGAAATCACCGTCTGTTAGTTTTAACCAAATTTCATTAATGAAAATATAGTAAATATCAACCACCAAAGATAATTAGATTTTTTTCCGGAAGAAGAAAAAAACTTTAATGAAAATGAGATGAAAAACAAACACCTTCGGATATTATTAGTTGCTTGATTGGAAATTGCATTATTTTTCACTCGAAGCACTTGTGGCTTCGGCATGTGCGTTTCAAGGCGAAACTGTTCACTGCCGAGAGAATCAAACGAGAGAAACACTTGCGATAGGTATTTGCTCTCTGTGATGAATGCACTCTTTCTCTCTGTATCGGTTATGGTTCACTCGATTTACTTCCCTGTTTTGGTTTGTGCGACGATGTTGATAATGCATGGAAACCAAGTAAGTGATGGAAATCACGGATGACATCTTTCCTGAAAAAACATGTACTCTGGATCAAACAACTATTTATTTGATCAGTGTTTTATTTTGTAATTTCTTAGAGATCTGCTATTTATTAAATAACAACGGTTCGATGCATAAGTATTGCTTTCGTATTCATCTAAAATATAGTTTTTAGGAGGAAACAAAGTTAAAGATTTTGTTTGTTATACCATTTTAAATGTGTACAGATTCCGAAATTGTTTTTTAAAATCTCAGATCCCTAAAAATTCCAGTGCCCTGTGGAAAAGTTTTAATATGCTGAGAAGTCTCGTACATGTGATTTATTTTAAATTAGCGATCTTATAAAGTCTAGCATTTCGACTATTTCTGTTAATCATCCATCTCCGAGATATTCATATAAGATCTAACATTTTTCATGTCAAAAGTAATCCGAAATCTCAGAATCATAATTGTTCTCCAAACCAGATTTATGTTGGAACTCTTCACATGATTTAATTTGGATTTGTTCGTGAATCTCTTTAAAATCATCTAAGAAATCCATCTTGGGACTCTATGGTTATATCCACATAATTTTCTTCAAAACACAACATATCTACAGAAAACTCTTGAAATTAACTCTGTAATTCACTCCGAATTTGAGCAGTTCCAGTCAAAAAAGCGAAAAAATGGAATTGACCTTCTTCGATTGGTATAAAACTTTACGTAATTGTTTGTTATGGGCAATGATTCATATGTTTGCTAAAACTTGGACATTTTGGACCTTGTAAAATTTTCAAAACAGTAAATTAAAACCTAAATATCTCTAAATACTTTGTCCAATTTTTGAAAAATAAACCTAAAAAAAACTCTTATCAAAAATGCAAACATTTGGAATGTTCAAAACCCAAGTCAAAACCATGGTTACTTGAAAACTGATGAAAATCGTAAAACAAGAACTTTTGGTCAAATTCTTGAACTTTTTGATATCACACTTTATAAATTACAAGACAAAAAACGTTTTGACAAAAGTTCAAATTTTTTACCAAAAGTTGTTGTTCTACGATTTTTGTCCATAATATTAAACATTTAAATTTGGATTTTTCATTTAAAAAAAAATCAAAAACTGGAAAAGAATTTTTTTTAAATATTTAGGTTTTTAACATATATTTGAATGTTTACCTGAAATTATTAAAAATGAATATTTGTTCCACAAAAACATTATTTTTCTCTACAACTTTGTCGCAGACGTCATTTCGATCAAAAGTGCAGTTTTCATGCTACAATTTTTTGAAAAAATTTCAAAGACGCCATTTTGAAAAAAAATTTAGGATAAAAAATGGCCAAATTTTTGCAACACAACATTACCCATTACAAAAAATTACGAAAATATATCTTATTTCATTGTTTTTCCTTTTAATTCTACTACTATTGTATCACTTTCACTAATTCAATTTTCACTTTCACTATTTACTTCCACTATCACTTTAAATAAAAACTATAGCTGAAACGTATTTCTACTTGAAAACTTCTTCAGTGTCTAGTCATAGACTTATCATGAATCAATTTGAATTACAAAAAGTGTTATGCAAATTCTAGAAGGTCGAGATTGTCCAATTCGTCATTTGACGTGGAATTGTTCATTTCTAATAATTATAGCAGAACTACCTTTAAATTCTACTCAGATTTCATCGGAGTCTTTTGAAATTCTCCTCATAATTTTCTTAGTATTCCTCGAACATTTCGATTGAATTATTCCTCAATTTACTTTTGAGTTCTGCTCAGGAATTCCTTCCCAGTTTTTAATTAAATTCCACTTTTAGTTTCCAAGAAATTCACATAGAAATTCCATTGGAATTCTCCATAGAATTCCTTTAAGGCTTTCCTGAGAATTCCCTTGGAAATCTCTTCGTAATTCTTTTGGAATACCACTTAGAATTATTGTGGAATCATCCTCAGAACTTTCATCTAAGTCTCCTGAAATTGTAGTCAGAACTGCTTTGGAATTCTCTTCAGAATCCTTGTAAAATTCTCCTTTGAATTAACCTGTTATTATTATTATTATTATTATTATTATTATTATTATTATTATTATTATTATTATTATTATTATTATTATTATTATTATTATTATTATTATTATTATTATTATTATTATTATTATTATTATTATTATTATTATTATTATTATTATTATTATTATTATTATTATTATTATTATTATTATTATTATTATTATTATTATTATTATTATTATTATTATTATTATTATTATTATTATTATTATTATTATTATTATCTCTATTTAGGAGATTTTGAATTAACCTGTGATTCTCCTCACAATTCCTATTAATTATTCCTCTATACTCGAGACCTTCCTTAGCTCAGTCGGTAAAGGTGCAGCTACAAAACAAGACCATGCTGGAGGTGGCTAGGTTCAATTCCCGGTCCGGTCTAGGATTTTTTCGGGTTTTCGGGTACATATGTTTGGGAATAGAGTATATGATTGTACTTGCCACAACTCTACTAATACAACATTGGTACAGGCAACGAAAGCTCTCAATTAATTACTGTGGCAGTAACAGAGCATGCAATAAGCTAATATGCGATAAGCAATAAACTTGAAATGCGAATAAGAAGAATGTAATCATACTTAAAGTCTGTTCCAGTTAGTATTTGGCCGCTTCTTTTTAAGTACTGTAGCGTCTCTAGTTGTCGTAGCAAGCAACTATTGACAGCGTTTTGATCCGGAAGGATTGTTTATTTAGTAGTATTAAAAATTATCGAAGATGGAACATGACAGACGTGAAAAAATTCTGCACACTCACGTGCAAAATCCAACGTGGTCAGGAGGAATAATTGCAAAGGCTCTCAAATTTCCAAAAATCGACTGTAAATACCGTGCTTAAACGTTACCGGATAACACTAACGTTGGATCGTGCAAAACAAAACAAACGAAGAAGTGGAACATATGACCGAAAACTACGAGCAAAGTTATAAGGGCAGTCCAAAAGAATCCTGGGATCTCCGGTCGTGATTTGGCGAAAAGGTTCAGTGCGGCACACAGTAAACTTCGGCGAATCTGTATGCAAGAAGGTTTCCGGTCGTACCATGCCAGCAAACATCCCAACAGGACGCTGATACAAAACCTGGTTGCCAAAAACCGTGCAAGTTCTGACCAAGTATAACGGATGTATTTCGATGGACGATGAAACTTACGTAAAAATGGACTTTGGACAAATCCCGGGAGAAAAATTTTACTTTGCTAAACGTAAGCGGAATGCTCAGGATAAATTCAAATTTGTCTTTGCAGATAAATTCGCTCGCAAGTTGATGATTTGGCAAGCCATGTACAGTTGCGGAAAGAAAACAAAGGTTTTCATCACTGGAGCGACTAGACAACTTTACAAGGAGGAATGTCTGCAGAGCATAATTTTTTAGCATAATTTCATTCAATCACATGGAGGTCCCGTAAAGTTCTGGCCTGACTTAGCCAGCTGCCATTACAGCCGTGATGTCATAGAATGGTATAAGCAGAATAATGTCGATTTAATTGAGTAGAAAAATATCAATGCACCAAATTGTCCAGATTTTCGTCCCATTGAAAATTTTTGGGCAATTATCAAGCGCAAATTGAAGAAATGTGGCAAAACAATCAAAACACCATCTGATTTAGAGAAGTGGTGGAAAAGGATGGTAGATGAGGTTGACAGTACTACCATAGAGGTAACTCTAAGACCAGAAGGTCCCGAAGAAACGAGCTCAACATTTTGGCTCAGCTCTGGTAATATCTTCGGTCCCAAGCTAATCGATTCACCCCTCGAAACATAGGAAAATCCACTAACCCCTCATTTTATCTGTCAAACTTTCATAGCGAATCAAAACAAACATAGTGTAGTACTGGAATTTTTACAAGAATGGGGTATGTTAGTCGATTTGCTTGGGACCAATAGGCTAGTCAAGTAGTGAGCCAATTTAAAATCGTTAGTTTCGTATTGATTGTTGGTACTACTGTGCAAGTCATAATGAGAGGTATTCCACAAAAAGTTCAAAAATTCATCCGAAAAAAGTTGACGAATAATATTTGTTGTATTTTTCCCTTAAGGTGATACTCTAAGGAAGCCTTAGCGTGAAACTTTAAAGGCACAAATGTCAACTTCCACAAAACATACACATTTGAAATTGCTACTCCTTGTTTGCTGTGCTACTACAAACAGAGAGTAGCAATTTCAAATTTGTATGTTTTGTGGAAGCTGACATTTGTCCCTTTGAAGTTTCACGCTAAGGCTTCCTTAGAGTATCACCTTAAAGCTAAATAAAAATCCTACAAAATGATACCTTTAGCATTTTTGTACTTTATTTCCCCTTGGAGAAATGACCTATTTTGTGCGGCCAAATTCTAAATGAAACAGACTTTTCATCTCCATTTGAGTGTCTTCTCGGAATTATCTTGGAATGCTCTCAGAATTCTCATGTTTTTTTTCAAACTTTATTTAGGAGATTTTTAGATGTAGGCTTATTTCGAATTCCCTTAGAAATATTAACACATTTGTTATGTAAATATGCTTAAGTAATATTTTGAATTTTCTTCTCACCATGGAATTTTCCTTAGAATTAAATTGCAGCTCTTCGCGTTCTTCTATGGATACTTTTTAATAAAATCTATCATTTTTAGATTGTTCATATTTGCACAGCATTTCAATCCTTTGAGCCTTGATTTATTACTTTGGTCCATGATAATAATTTTACTAAAACTTGTCTTCACAACTTTTGTTACCAGATTGGCTGCTGATATGTATGAAATCATGCTTTATGGATACTTTTAGCACAGACAAAGAGACATAACACATTCAATATTTCTCACTGTAAAACATCGTCGCTAAAACATAACCGCCATCTGTTGAGTACACTGTGGTGGGTATTACGCTAAACAGATGGCGGTAGTGTGTAAACGTCAAACACAAGGGAATTGACTATGCGCGCCACAGGTGGCGGTACTACCAACTACGATACTTTTAAATTGACGGTTAAATGCTTGTTCGATGAACAACTTGCGAGTGTTATGTCTGTTTGTCTGTGTCTTTTAGCTAAGAATGCTAAGTTGCTACAGTAGTATCGGATTTCACCTCAGTAGTAGACAATATAATCAATAATATTATTTTCTAATGATATAAGCCCTTTTCATATGAAATTCTCGGTTAATCAAAGTCAGGGAAATATTTCTTTATAATAGAAACATATTAATAAGTATGGGCTGACTTCGGTAGTTTCAATCAATTTAA
Organism: Ochlerotatus camptorhynchus; assembly: GCF_037179485.1. Lineage (NCBI taxonomy): Eukaryota > Metazoa > Arthropoda > Insecta > Diptera > Culicidae > Ochlerotatus > Ochlerotatus camptorhynchus. The sequence goes on along the minus strand of NW_027040804.1, from coordinate 5,355,924 downwards.
TTACTCGTTGTAGTTTGTGGATGATTTTCAATTTAATTTGCTCGATCCAGCTGTGTCCAACAAAAATCAATCCCTTGAGCGTATTGGAGCGCTTTTGAGTAAATGCAAGAATGATTAAGAGTTAAGCTGGGCTTAGACAAGGCAAGTCATTGATCAGCTCAGTTGAATTCAATTGGCTTGAAAAGTTGAGCCTGGTTAAACTTTTTTTCAATTCAAGTCAGTTAAATGTCATAGTTTACACGTTCAAGTCAGTTGAATTCAACTGAGTTGATCAATTGACTTGCCTTGTCTAAACCAAGCTTTAAGAGAAGATAATGATTTTTTTTTCTGAATACTTCTAGTTCTTGTTTCTTATTGTGTTCTTAACAACTTGATTAGCTCAGAGAACTAACTAAATGAGAATTTAGGATAATGGTCTTGCTTTGGAGGATTTTTTATTGCTTGGAGAAGCACTTTTATGATTGAATAATGATTCAAAAATACGTAGACAAGCATTGCTTTGTCAGCATACAGTGGCTGTATTAAGTATTCATTGTAAACCTGGTTAGCTCGTACACACTTAGAAATTATCGCCGACTTTGGTAATTTTTACCAAAATCTGAACAGCTGAACTTTTCGGTAAAATTTATGCAATTCAATTCAATTGCTTTTCAGCAACTTTGAAACTAAATTTCCCTAAAATGACAAGATTTGATCATTTAAGCAAGGTTGAACATGTTTTGATATTATTTTCAAATTCAATAACCTTTAAAATGAAGGTAAAAGTTTAACCGAATTTTCAGCTGTTCTGATTTCGGTAAAATTTACCGAACACGGAAACAAAATCTTAGTGTGTAAAATTAGCTTCACAGTATGGTAATGTAGCTGCTATTGCAATTGAGATAGAACTAACTAACAGAATTTTGGAGATGAAAGCGTTGTTTTTACTATTTCCCACCGGAGGAATCCGGCCGCCGATTAGCTTTTGGTTAAGCATCCGGAATAATTTTCTTACGGAGTTGAGACCCAGACAAAACAAATATAACGGGATTAAAAACAAGTGGTACATATGTGAAATGCAGAGTGACCAGTGAACCAGGAAAACCGGAAAAAGCTGGAGCGTCTTCTCTTCGAAAACAATAAGATGTCAAGACCCTTGGACTGGACTAGATTTTCAGGATAACTACAGTCATAACAAGATTAGGTCTGCTTGGTATCTGTCAAACGTCAAGTGAACGTTTGTTTTTATAACCTGGCTCGGGTTGAGCTTCGAACTGACAATAATCTCGGGTTCGCACGGATTGGAACTGGTTCCAACCTGAAAAATCAACAAATGCCCTACTAATGTCTCATTTAAAATCTAGATTTGCCCGTGGTATATGTAAATTTGATTTTGTTTCTTATATTTTCTGATTTGATTTTTTAGCATTGGCTGTGGTGAATTTTCACTTTAATTTGAAAGATGGAAACTTTCAAATAAATCTCCTATTCCAACTGACTTATTTCTGACAGACAAGGAATCAATTTTGATAGAGACCGTCTCGAAAATCGGCCCATCGACAACAGAGGATTTTTTGAACATCTTAATTCATTTAAGAAGTGTCAAATTTACCAATACCAGCTTAAATCAATAAGAAAAAATGAATTCGTTTATATATAAGATTCTGGTGGATTAAATATGATATGCTCATTTTGGCAGTTAACATGTTACAGAAAAAATTATCACTCTGGTTCTCCTCGCTACTTCATCTCGTGCAAAGATTGATTCATTTCCGTTCAAAAACACAACAAACCAGTTGCTGCTCTGATTGTTACTTGATTACATTCGGTAGCAGTACTCTAGTCATCTCTCTCGAACATTCCGTAAGTTTGTAGGTATTTGTTTCGTGTTACACATCTTCTCCGTTTACATTTTCCTTTTTCTCCAAGTAGATACCTCCAAGTAGAGGTATTTAGGAACGGTTACGTCGGGGATTGAACCATCCGCTCGGAATGAATAAGCGTCGTATGTCGTATATGCACATTCCACCACGCCAATAGTAGGTAGGTCGGTTGGTGTGTATAGTGAGAGTCTCTCGCTCGCTTCTTTTGAATGAACCACACGGGCACGGTCGACCCCAGGCAGGCAGGCAGGCAGACAGGCAGGCAGGCAAGGCAGGCAGCCAAGCGTGCGTCGTACGGTGGAGTCAGTTCAGTTTTTCGAACAACTTTGCCCGAAGCGGTCGGTCCATTGAAGAATAGCGGCTGCGCTGTCTCGTGCAAACGTGCGAACCAAAATTCTTACTGGTCCATGTTGATGTTGATTGCCCACGACGGGTTTGGTAAATAAATTGTAAACTTACGAGTCTATTTGTGTTTTGAAATCTCGGCCAGGATGTTGCTTGAGTGTGTATTCAGTGTAATTTGTGCCATGTTCAGATTCTAGAATCGTCAGCTAAGAGATTTTGATCGGTTATCTTGTATTGATTGTATGCATTTTTTTTTTGCAATCTCAAGTTCTCATTGAAGATACAGCGCAATTTGGTGATCTGTGTGTATGTTGTAAGTTTTCCTCCCAAGGCAAAGAAAAACCTCAAGTGCAACGAACCGTATACAGAGGGGAGTTGTAGTGAAAAGTGAATGCCTTTCCAAGACAAGACAAGGCATCGACGAAGATCGTTCATAGAAGAAGCACCGAAAGTGCGTGACGGTTTTTTTGCTTACCACATTTCATGTTGACGGAGCATCGGGGCCTGGCTTTAGTGAAATTCAATCTAGTATGAAAAGCAGACATAGTAAATCGTAAATTCAAGGATACGGTCGGCTGGAGCTCCCGTACAAGTGTACAGCAGAAATAATGTCCGTCAACTATGTGTACAAAGTGAAGAAAGGAATACACAAAGTGATCTACGACAAGCTCTACTTCAACTGTTCCACGTTCAGAAAGATGCATTACGAAGTGAGTAAATTATACTTTTATTTGAGCAGTCAATCCATCTTGGTTTGCGTTGTGACTGACAGACATCAGAATCAGTGTAAGTGCACTGTCTGTTTTCCTATGACGACGCAAGTCGCAATCGTACACGAAACAGAGGGCTCTTCCGTGTCTTTATTCTTTCGACCTGATGAAACCGCACAACCGCCAATACCAGTGATTCTAAAAATAAAAATTCGTTGTCCTGCTTTTCGATGCTGGCTGTGGCTCTTATACGTATGCTTTAGATCTTCTTGGCACCTGCCACTGCTATTCAAGACCTGTTATAGCAGCATGAATCGAATAGTCACGATATGTGATGACGAGGAAAGTTAGAAACATAACAAACGAAGCATCAGCGGATGGATTACAATTCTCAAAATATTTCGATGACCCATACCCATTTATTGCATCAGCTAATCGGAAACAGATTTGAAATTGCTTTCTGGAAGGGAGTCAAGATTTGTGCACAAGTACCTAGCTCAACGTGCACATCTGGTACACGTGTGTGTGTCCGTCTGTATATTTAGTTGTAAATATTATAATTTATACAATAAACATGGTCAGCTGTTACGGTGGGCCCACTCATATTTGAACTAGAAATCGCTAGATACAAGTAAACAACGGAAATAACGTTCACCTCTTTTGCGACGCAAAGTTGGACCACCATCCAACCAACAGACGTTTATCGTTGAGGACCGGCTTGTTGTTAACAGAGTTTATAGATCTAGATTTAGTTACACATTTTGGTCGGGGATTGCGTAGTTACTGCGTGAATTATAGTGGACACAAGATACACACAACTCTAGTTACGTCAGTTTGGTGAGCTTCCGAGTTATTAATAACGTTTGCATTAAAAAGAAGACTTTTTGCACCGATTTACCTGGTGGTAAACCCAGGGTGTCAAGTGAACCGAACGAATCTTGCTTAGAGAGTGAGTCACTTTTACTCATTCGTATGGTTGGTTACTCATGCGCTGGGTGACCTATGTTTTTAGAATTTTTTTCATACGAATGAGTAAAAGTGACTCACTCTCTGAGTTAGTTTCGTTTTCAGTGCAGGAAAACCTGGAAATCCGGGAAAAGTCGGGATTTTATTTTCATCAGAAAAAATCGGGAATTTAATTTATAGCTGCTGAATGAAAATACGTAGAGAAATAATGGGATAAGTTTTTAACAACGTTTATTTTTTTTTTAATCTGCTCAAATCTAATCATTTTATTCAAGCTAAAACTTCCACACAACTATAAATTTGCTGCAAGATGACCAAATTGTACCTAAAAAGTTTAGTAAACAAATTGTGTATTTTTCACTAACCACGAACGATAAAAACGGCTATTTGAAGTAACCGGGAAATACCCGTGAATTTCGATGACAAATAGGGGAAAAGTATGCTTTGTCCTCTCTTCCAAAAAATAATACTGGTCCAAGACAAAATTTCAAGATCCTTGAATTGTACTATATTTTCAGGAATAAGTAACTTAGACTCATAGCCTAGTCAGTAAAGGCACGGTATTATCAAGCCGGAGGCGGCGGGTTCGATTCCCGATCCGGTCGAGGGAATCATTCGGGTTGGAAATTTTCTCGACTTCCCTGGGCATAGAATATCATTGTGCTTGCCACACAATATTCAAATTCATGCATTGGTATTGGCATCGAAATCTCTCAATTAATAACTGTGAAAGTGCATTTAGAACACTAAGTTGAGAGCACGCAATAAGCTAATATGAGATAAGCAATAAGCTTGAAAAATGCGAATAAGAAGAAGAAGAACTTAGACAGGACTGATAGCAGGTCACTTTTTAGTGGCTAGGTCACTATTTTAAGTACGTCACTAAAACGTAACTTTTTTCACCTAAAAGTTACTATTTCTTCAAATTTCGTCACTTTTTTCGACCAACGTTGAGAGTAAAGAATTTGCCTTTAAAACCACATCAAATCAATGGTTAATTTAGTGACTAATTGGTGGTAAAAAGATTTATTTAAAATTAGCGTGCAAAGTCTGACAAGAATAGTTGCATATATTTTGATTTTTTAAATTTGTCTAGATTTTTCTATTTCAGTGATCTCGAAACTGTCATAGACTTATCACAAATTTTCTGCTGTTTTGAAACAAATACTTTCAGTTACCATATGGTATCCTAAAGGAGGACATATCCTCCTTTTGCCCGAAAATGTCCTCCTTTTTATTATTTGTATTTTTTTTCAGTAACATATTTATAAAATTGTTTTCAAAGAGCGTCGTGTGCAGAGAATATTTGTTTAATTATGTCGCAACCTCATCTTATATAGCAAATGCCATTCAATTGTGGGATCAGGAATACACCACCGACAAACCGACATGAAACTTAAACTTAACTCTTGATCGAGAATCCATAATGGCCGATTCAAATGTGCAGCGATCCCATCTGTCAAAACCATAGAAACGTTTTATCTAAATAAAAATAATTTGTCTGAAATAGATTAGACACGAACCAACTCATGCATTTTGTACGCGTGTTCGTGGCTAGGATACATATTTTCCGCAGATGTCAGTGTTGTGCTTTGATCAGATTTTTTTTTGTAATTTGTATGATCATTCATGTCGGTTTGTCGGTGAATATACTACAACTGTCAACCCCCCTACATTTAGGCTGTGGTTCATTTGGTGAATTTTCACTTAAATTTGACGGATGATTTTTTCTAAATAAACCTGCTATTCTACTAAACTTATTTCTGACAAACCAGGGATCAATTTTGACAAACAATTCCTTGAAATTTGGATGGTCAACAACAGGAGATTTTCTAACATTATAATTTACTCTCGCAGTGTCAAAAAATCACCAAATATCGATTACGTTTTCGAAGGGACGTAGCAGCTTTTGTAAACAATGCATTTGATAATCGATTTGACGTAGCTCGCCCAAGCATACTAACCCTACCATCAAATAGGGGGAAATATTATCTACCTGTTAGTGGTGTTAGAGCTTTAGACTGCCCGAAAAAAAAAATTACAGTGAAATTTTCAGTGGAAACAATGCTCTAACATTAATATTTATTGTCGACAATAAAAATGATTGTTATAATGTTGTACTCTTCCGAAAACGGCAAAACTGCTACCTAGCTGTACAATGAATGTACATAATAAAATGTTGTTACAATGATTTTTATCGTATTTTTCATTTATTTTATTGTTAACATGATTCGATCATGAACAATAAAAATTGTTGTTACATTAAATATTGGTGTATTTTCATTGTGGGTTACTTCACGAACAATAAAAATAAATCTGATTGAAGCATGCAGACTATGAGAGGGTCAGCAACACTGCCAATGTAATTAAGATAGGCGCTGCTCGTATGGCTCTGGCTTTGACAGTTCGTTTGGCTCAAAACCAGGCAGTCCGCGTCCACTCATATCTTATCCTAGACCCTCTCTAAAGCTTAATGGAGACCTTTTCCGTGCAGTCAATAATCATACAATAATAATAAAAAATTCCACCACTTGAAGATGTCAGGAAGGAACTCTCAGGTGGAAGCATATTTCATGGGCGATTCTCTCCAGTCGAATGCATTAACTTATCAACGACGCTCAACCACCAAGGAGACGTGACCTAGGGATATCGAGCGCAGGGGAGTTGGCCTGCATTTCTCACAAGTTCCGGATCGAATCTCGATCCATAACCAGTAAAAAAAAGGACCACCCGTAACAGACATACCACCCCCCCCCCCTTCCCTTCCCGGGGCAATGTTTTATTTTTTCGATTTATTTTTAAAGTCGATAAAGTAGATCTGTCAAGCCAACACATACACTCTAAAGTACACTGTTATTTTTTTTAATCAATAAATTCGCCAACCAACAGTAAAATAACAATAATATATAATGTTATTGAAAAAAAATTATATGGGAAAATCATGAAAATTTCATTGTTAAGATACTTAACAACCCCCCTTTTTTATTGTAAATTTTCCATTTACCATGAAATTTATTGTTTTGTACAACATAAATCAAGGTAAATTTATTGTAGACGTAACAATATAAATCATTGTTAAGACAATAATTTTCGTCTTATTGTTACATTGTTTTTTAATGTATTTTTGTTGTTATTTTTTTTCGGGTGTGTTCCAATTGGGGAATTTTCATCTAATGTTGAAATTTCGAAAATATATTATAATGTTCGAAAATCTATCTCGTGTTGATTGGCCGATTTTCAAGAAGGTGTTTGTTAAAATGGGTTGCTTAAGAATTTCCCATTTTTTAAATATAAGTGAAAATTCACCAAATGGCACACATCAATCCAACATGTGTTCGATTTTGACGCTTGGTCTATGGGATTTTGCCTTGATTTGTTTTCCGTCGATCTTGTTTTCCGTGCTGAGCACCAATGCTACCGACGCCAGGGAGGCAGCTCCCACACCTGGACCCTACCTATCGACCCATCAACTCATGAACCGGGGACAAACGGCTTTACTTCCCATCCGAAGGAAGGCGTGATCAGAGATGTTATGCCTCAGAACATCCCGGCGGCGCCGACTGTGATTGAACCCAGGCCTGCTGGGGTGAGAGATAATCACGCTTACCAGTACACATCCGGCGCCGCTAGGATTTTAGATCTGTGTTTCATTTGGTAAATTTTCACTTAAATTAGACATTTCTAACATTAATTAAGATGTTTGGAAATCCACCTGTTGTTGATGGGCCGATTTTCGAGAAGGTTTCTGTCAAAATTGATTTCTTGTCTGTCAGAAATAAGTTTGCTGGAATAGCAGGTTTATTTAAAAATTTTCCATCTTTCAAATTTAAGTGAAAATTCACCAAATGGAACACAGCCTAGGTATTGCTTTAGAGTCCTATGCTGAATCAGTGGTAATATTAACAGGTTGCTTAGATGTTCCTTTTCATGTTGGTTTCAATCAGCGATGACATGTATCCTGATTTTTATACATGATTAAAATTAGGATGGTTTAAGGCCGTAAAGCTGTAGTTTTCATGCAAAACAGCTATACTAGATCATTTTCTAGTATTAAAAATAAATTATGAAGGCAAGTGAGATGCATTTTTTTAGAAGTATAATGAGAAGATGAATTGAATTGATAACGACTTTAAGTTATGAACAATCTCAATTGAACATTTGAAAATCATGAATTTTGTGATAGCGCACATATTATTAAAACGTTTGATACAAACTCGTTGTCCTCCTTTAATGTTAAGAAACGGAAACATTGACCTCCTTTATATCCAAACCTCAAATGAAATGTCCTCCTATTCAAGTTTTTGATATGGTAACCCTACTCTTGACCCAATATCCTGGCTTTATTACTTCGTGATCTTGAAAGTTTTCCAAGCCTAAGATGTCGACAAAGGGTCTAGACAAATTTTCAAGCTTTCAACATTTTTTCAAAGGTCAGAAATCCGAAAGAAACTGTGATGCTCGGTAGCTTGAGGATTTGTCCAAACATAGAGAATATATTCAACGCCGAATCTTGAGTTTCTTTTTAAGTACATTATTATATTGAATTTTTTTCCGGACTTGTAATTCCTGGTTTTAAAAAAAATCAATGTCCAAGTTCGTAAAATATTTTCAAAATCTCACTAGCATTAACATTTTTAAGGACTGTTAACATTACATATTTTGTTCAGAATATCTAAAATTATTCCATTCCGCACAGTTTTCTAACTTTGTTTATCTAAGAGATCTCGAATTTTTAAATTATAGCATTAAAAAAATTGACCGATATCTTTAAAATTTAATCCTAAAAATTACATTGTTTTTTATAGATCGAGATTTTATGTCCTAGACGCATAAAAAAAAAATCTACCGTATATTACCCCGTTAGTTTGAAAAGCTAAATTTTGTTTTTAAACGGTGCTCATTTAGAATTTGTTCAACTGGTACCCCTACACCGGGGTACCAGGTGCGGTACGTCCATGATCTTTCCATCTTGGACAATTTTCCACGTTCCAGAACAATGACTTTTTTTTTCCTTAGACTGCAAACTAGTTGTTGTCCCAGAGTTTTGATTTTCATCTATGTTTGAGGCAAGGTTGCAAAGACTCATTTCAGCTAAAACAATGTTTTTCTAAATTATGAAATAATTAGATGCCATGATCAAATTATGAATTGGTAGGATACAAGAAGAGGTTGCAAAGAATGTGTTTGACATATTAAACATGTTTATTTCACTTCATGAGAGTCACAATCAGCGATTTTTCACAAACTCACTCACTCACTCACTCACTCACTCAGCGATCAGCAAATCGCTGATTGTGACTCATAGAAAGCAAAATTTACAGGTTTTATGTTTCCAACGCATACTTTGTAACCTCTTCTTGTAAGTTACAAGTAAAACATGCCATCATACCATCTTTTGGTTTTATTATTCCGAAAAACATTATTTTAGCTGAAATGAGTCTTTGCAACCTTGGTTTGAGGTGTTACAGAAGTTTCTGTTTCCTAGAGTTTTAAAGTTGACTGTCTTATAATTGTCACAATTTCGTTCGAGGACCGAGACTATAATCAATTGTCTCTGTGTCTCAATTTTTCGTTCTAAGCACCAATTCGCGATCTGCATCTAAAATCAGCTTAGTAAATAGTTTGCTTTGAAAAAAATCGAGGTAGGGCAAGTGTGCCAGTTATTGGCCTTAATCAAATTTGAAATATATCCTCATGGTTTTATTTCGGTATACATATATATGGGAAAATATATGTCCTTACTTTGTATCGAAATACATTTGGAAAAATATGTGCAATTTAAGAAAGACCCAACTAGACCACCACTTAGGCCAACTACGGACACACTTACCGTAGATAAAAGAGTGCAGCGTAAGGAAATGTAGGTTGTATTTGGAGCGTGCTCTTACTAATTCAACTAGCACTAATTTTAGAGAACTTGTGAGGCTTGTGAGTTTATATAACTTCTCGAAGTGGCAATCGCAATCTACGAAAGATTGGAGCCATATCTTTCCGATCAATAAATGTCACATTAGGTCACTTTTTCATTGTTTTAAAGTCATTATTGTCGTTATGTTAGTCACTAAAGTCATTACTATTGTATCACATGCCCACTCTAGCGCTGCTTAGAAAGACGAGATCCAGCAACGTAGTCACTTAGAAGTAACGTTAAAAGAATTTAAGCAATTTTGAGGAGATTTTTGGGCAAATTCTAGGGATAACTCCAAAATATTTTCGAAAAAATTTCCAAGGGTGTTTTGGGAAGAACCCTACGAAAGTTCTGAGTAAATCAGAGTAAATATTTTAAGAAGCTCATTGCAAAATTCCATGACTATTGGATTCCAGGATGCGTGAAAAATTCCAAAGATATCGAACTTTTTGGGAGTAAGAGTTTTAAGGTTCCACAAAGGGTAAATAATGTGTATCCTTCTTCTTTTTGAAATATTCGTCAATCAGCATTTTTTAAATGTATTGGAAAAATTAACACCGTTATTGTACTATAACTCAGAACCATTTGTATATTATCTTATTTAGTCATATACATATATGTCAAAGATTTGTTGATGGTCCCGTTATACACAAAAAAAAATCAACAATTCAAAAAAACAACGATATTTTTCACAAGTGCTGCTAGTTTATGGGAAATAGCGCTTAAATATTGTGTAAATTTACACTAAATCTAGCGTTAATAACGTATGCGCTATGTGTCGCAGAAAATAACATATTTTTTCAAACGGTGTAGTACAGTGTGAAAATTGTATATAGAAAGTAGAAAGCTAGCAAAGGACAATTTTTAGGAAGGTTCCAATCGGGTAGAGCATCCCCTATGATGAAAATTGCAAATCAGGTATTCATTTAGACAAGCAGCTGAAACTACCTAGAATTAGGTTGACAGCTATTTGTTGATAAAAAAAATCCCGATCAACTTCGTGCTAGTTCGAGCTGCTTCATTGAACACATCTTTCTTCCTGCGTGCATGTCAGAGGTAAATAAATGGGAAAATCGCTGATGAGTTTTCAGCTTAAAAAATTAATTGCCTTATAATTTGGCGGTATTATTATAACTCAACATGCTTGAGCATTAGGGCGGGTCAAGTTTGTATGGCGGATCACAGCGCCCTGTTCCAAATTGCTCATTCGATCTGTATTGAGGTCCTCAACAACAATGCCAAGCCGACGAAGAGAATCAATCAAGGTTACTTAGGACCAAATGCAATGTTCAGCTTTAATTGTTCAATAGGGAAAATAGACAATTAGAGATGTTCGCGCCCTGTATCATCATAATGAATTGACGTTATATGTTTTTTGCCACTGTTTTATTCCTGCACATATAGAGATCATAAAACATGAGTATACATTTCTGTCTTACAGTCTAATGCAATGAATAAATAGTAACTAACAGAATTAAATAAATGTGCATATCCTTCTTATCAAACATTTTGTAACATGACGACATATGTCGAAATGAAATAAATATTTCGGAAATACTGTGTTTATTGTAAATTTGTGGTTGACAACTCAGGTTAATAATAGCTATTTATGCGACAAGTTGCAAAAAGAAGATTATTTTCAATACGAGTCGCAGTTTATCCAACGAGGCTTGCCTCCCTTAGCTCAGTCGGTAAAGGCGCAGCTACAAAGCAAGACCATGCTGGAGGTGGCTGGGTTCAATTCCCGGTCCGGTCTAGGAATTTTTCGGGTTGGACAATTTCTAGACTTCCCTGGGCATAGAAGTATGATTGGACTTGCCACACAATTATACCAATGCAAAAATGGTACAGGCATCGAAAGCTCTCAATTAATAACTGTGGGAGTGCATCTAGTAGAACACTAAGTTGAGAGCACGCAATAAGCTAATATGCGATATGCAATAAGCTTGAAATGCGAAGAAGAAGAAGAAGAAGAAGAAGAAGCCGTACATGTGAGCCATGTTTCATTCAAATCGAAAGGGGTCGAGACAAATTTTTAGCGTTTTTGGCTGGAAATGCTATATGTACAACTCGTAAATTTCGATTTTTCAGCACTCGTCGTAATTAGGCAGTAGAACTTTTCGGCACCCAGTGCTGAAAAGTAGTACTTTTCGGATACTGTTATTTTGGTAAGGAAAAGTAGGCCATTCTGCTGTTCAAAACATAAAATATTCATAAAATGTACTTTCAGCTTGGGTACCTAAGACAACCAAAATAGGCAAACCAAGCATTTGTAGGTGCGCTTTTGGCAAAACAGAAAATCGATCATTCAAGATAGTCCCCTCTTGTAATGTGAGATATAGTGCTCATTCGCATCACATTCGCTCTGAACACGAAATAACGTATTATGCTAATAGGCCAGTAAACACCAGTATTACGTATAACACACCCATCAGTACTGCTGCACTCAGTTTGTGCTCCTCCTACAGAAGACGAATCAAATAATACAGGCTATTTTCGTCATTCATAACAACGAGAAGATTACACAAAAACATCTACTGATTGCGTTCATCAGCGGTAACCTTCCGCATACCTATCTGTATTGGCTGGGTTGTGATTTGCCCGTGTGTTATCAGCCAGAAACTGACCGCACGATAGTGGGGTACAATTGAAAGATGCTCCATACCGAGCCCATCTCGCGCAATCATCACAAATTGTAGGATGATGGTTTATATGTCGTCACTGCGCGACGACAGACGTATTCAAGAACAAATTTACATTACGTCGAAAGTAACAAAGGTAAACAAAGCCGAGCTATCAGTGTCCGAATATAGGATCACATCCAAGTTTTAAATTTATTTACCAGTCAAATTGCTCTTTGACGTAATTATCTACCGATCAAAATATTTTTCGATGTTACTTAAGTCACCCGATTTCTATGGAGATGCCGTTTGTCTTAAGTAACAGCGCAACACGAGAAAATGGCCTATCATTATAATGAGCGAGAGAAGGATTAGTAATTTCCATTTAATTCCACTACCTTATTTGCTTATCCTTGACAGATACGCGTATTTCGTCTACAATGTGCAGACTTCTTCAGTGTCTTGTACTAATAGTCGAGTATTAGTACAAGACACTGAAGAAGTCTGTACATTGTAGACGAAATACGCGTATCTGTCAAGGATAAGCAAATAAGGTAGTGGAATTAAATGGAAATTACTAATCTTTCTCTCTCTCTTTATACAGGTATTCCACTAAGACGCCCACATTCATCAGGGCCTATTATTGATTATCAATTTTCTCTTTCGCGAATAATCCGACTGTAGATTAATTTACGATTCAGTGTGTTGTTTCAGGCGCAAGCTAACATCATCTTCTGTCCAACTGTGCTGCGAGCTTAGCGAGAAATACGTTTATGTTGCCGTGGTAAACCAAAGAGAAAGTCGATGAAGAGAATCGATCAACGAGGATAGGCCCTTTTCAAATGTTACGCGAGAAAACCGTGAAAAGTGTACGTTCGTCGTTTCGCTTTCTCATTGTTAAAGTGAATAAATCGAACCGTTTATTGCTAAGATGATTTCGGTGGTTCTAAAATGATGAATGGGCTGCACTAGAGAGGGTCTAGTATAAGAGAGGAGCGGATTCAAAACAAACTACCTTGGCAACCTACAACCTAGGCGATTGGCTCTGGCTTTGACAGTTTGGCTCAAAATCAGCCAGTCCGCTCCTCTCTTATACTAGACCCTCTCTTCTAGGCTGCACGTCAGGAGACGTGATTGATAATTCCAGGTAAATACACTTCAACTTAAGTAACATTAGGGGGCCACCAAACGACGTATAATAACTTTTGACTCAAAAACCAGCATTTTTTAGCATGAAAGCTAGCGATCTGCTTTAAATGATTAAAACCCTGCTTAATATGTTAAACATTGCTATCACCATGAGATTATATGTGTTTAATTGGAAATAGTTTTAACTTTTCGGTCATCAAAACAAAGCTTTATTTATCTCGGATCGGTGCGAATATTACTTTCGACATAATGAAAATTTACTCTTGTGTTATGCTTAAGGGGGTATTCCCGATCTTTTTTAAGAGATGAACTAGCCTCAGGCTAAAAATCTCTATAATAAAGAACAAAAAAAAAAAAAAAAAACCCGATCTTTTTTTTCAAAAAATCAAATTTTTTTTTTTCATGTTTTTTTGTACTTTAGACTATATACTTTCATCCCCCCAAGCCGTTTTCCGATCAGCGAATTCGGTGTCCAGGCATAGCTGACTAATGGTAAGAACCCCCAAATGATTTTAACTAAAGTCAAAACTTTAAACGCGTTTTTCTCGAAACCACATTTTTTTTATCGGGCGAAGATTTTTCTCAGAAACTATAAGAGATATTGACTTGAATCTTTGCGCATTTTGTTCCTTATTAAATTCTTTGGAGCTTCTCCCACTTCTAGCCAAAAATATTAACATTTAACATTGTTTGAAGCACCTTAAAGCTGCAAAAAAGCGGGCTAAAAATCGCCTGTTTTTTCATATGGCCGCCATTTTGTTGATTTGCAAGATTTTTTGCTGCCAACGGGAGAAGCTCCAGAGAATCTTATGCAGATTATTAATTTCATCACGAATCTGTTTCAGATGAAGCCGTCCCAGAGAAAAGTCTTCGCCCGTCCAGGCGTTTGCGGCGAACAGGGGTCTGTTTGCCGCCATTTTGTGACGTCAATAATGTCTTTTTTATGTCGAAAAAAAATTATTTGTAAACTTTAATGTTCAATAAACAAGAATCCCAAAGAGTTAGGCGCATTACTATTCATTTTCCTTGAAAAAAAATTAATTGAAGAACAGGCCGAAAAAAGGCAAAAGATTGGGAATACCCCCTTAAGCGTTGTTGATACAGAGCAGTTCCAGGTCAAATAGTAAAAAAAATATTTTGTACACTGCAAATTCTCCGATTTACATGAAACTTTGCATAATTGTTTGTTATGATCATTAAAAAAAGTTAAAAGGTCCAAAATAGCCAAATTTATATGAAAAAATATGAATGATTGTCCATCCCTAATAAACAAATACCATAAACGAACTGTATCCCGGATGGATAAACTATCCCACAAATGGTTTGGATGATACCCCGAACACGTCGTTAAGCTCTCTTTTATGGTTATTTTTTATTAGGGATAACACACAATGATGCAAAGTTTTATGGAAATCGGAGAAGGTCGAGTTTTTTTTACGATTTGTGATTTGGCGTGGAACTGCTCAATCTGGTGTGCGAAGCCACGATGCGGTACAACTACAGTATTGGACAAAACATTTGCAACCAATCAACCACAATCATGAAACTATGCACTCAAAAAATATTAAAATCTAAATAGATTAAAAGTTACACTAAATCGCAACTCTCCTGACCGACGCATAGCTTGATATAAATAGAGAGAATTCAAACTTAGTATAAAAATGGTTTATACGTGAAAAAGCATAAAACAGACATACGTGTGAAATGCATACACATGATTTATTTGAAGAAATGCATTTTTGTCTTCTATTTAATATTCTTGTTTAAATTGATTGTTTACAAATAAAAATAAAAGCGTTTGATCAAGAAAAATTTATTCAAAGCAAATAACGAATACATTTTACAGTTAATTTATCAAAATGCCAAATTCACATAAATTCACTAGCCATTCCTGTGCCACTAGAACTATGCTACCTACAAAACAAGCAGTACAAGATAAAAAACCCGAATTTATCCACCTATGGTGTGATCAGACCCTCCTTACTTATTCAAGTTTATTTATTTTATTGTCATTATCAGTGACCAAGCCCCCCACCCCCGTGTCATCCAGTGACGCTACGCCACTGCCTGGGGGTACCCGGAATATATCCGGGTGTAGTCTATTTCGTGAGGCTACCAATCACCTTATCATCGTATTTTAATGTGATTTAATGGGTTTTAATTCAATTTATATTCAAGCAACTTCCCCGGGGTACCCGGAACATGTCCAAGTGTGTCCAATGTGGTCTGGAACACTTAACACGACTTGCATTGATCTTATTTTTGAATTCTGTAGTAATTTGATGTGTCTGATGGATCTTATTTCGGGGGGGGGGGGGGGGGGGGTTGGGACAACTTTCGGAATGGCACTGGGTTTATCGAATTTGACCAGATAAATTCCGTTCTCTATCAGTTATAGTTTCACGTGCATGTTGATCCCCACGACTTGAAACAGTGAAGGGAGGAATATTGTACAGTACATTCGGTCCCGGATACATGACATACTATGTATTTTCCACCAAAAAACGAACTAGATCGACTACATGCGCCATTGCGATTAAGTTGTAATTTTTATTTTTAAATTTATATATCCTTGGTATACACTGAACGAATTCCACAGCTTTATTCTGACTTAGTATAATTTTGAAGAGAATTTTAATCGGAGCAATGCATACAATTTGCGTATCCCAAAAATGATTCAATTTTAATCTATCTTTGTTAAGTAATATTTTTGAGTGCGTATTGAGGGTTACCGATGAATGTGAGCGTCTTAGTGGAATACCCGTATGGAGAGAGAGAGAGAGAGAGAGAGAGAGAAAGAGAGAGAGAGAGAAGGATTAGTAATTTCTATTTAATTTCACTACCTTATTTGCTTATTCTTGACAGATACGCGTATTTCGTCTACAATGTGCAGACTTCTTCAGTGTCTTGTACTAATACTCGACTACACACGTAGTCATCGACAATTTTCTTTCTGAGTTCCAATCCATGGTTGTCAGGAGCATTTTTAGTACTTGATGTAATAAATATTAGAAAATATATATGGCATAGGCATTTTTCAAGGTATATTGTGCAATATTTACAAAACAAACGAAAGCGTAATGTTGCACTTGTTTTTACCAAGCCAAAGCTCTGTCGGTGTGCTGTCATTGGACAGTTGATTGCTCATGTAATCATGTATTATACATCTAGACTCCAAAGCCGTCCACTGCAGTAACGTTCTCCGTGTCGATGTTATTTAGAACATTGATTTGTCAGTTGCAAATGATTTGTCCAACACTGTAAATTATGTTTACACTCAAAAAATTCCACACGTCATCATCATATGTCTCACACTTAATTTTGCGCATATTGTGAAACACATCCATTTCATGTGTGAATCTTATGCTATGAACCATGCCTGAACACTATGGATTTGAATTGTGACACACTTGGATTCTATGTGCCTCATATGGTGATATCAAAAGCTTTGCACACCATAGTTCAATATTCTACAATATTCTACTTTATCGAATTCTACTTTACCGACTCTAAAAATGAATCGACAATATATATAAACAAAACTGCCAGAGGCCAGAGCTTTCACATATATTTTTAATGGGTCTGATTTTGGATTCAATCATGGACTGTTGGGGTATGCTGCTGCCGGAGTCTTCGTTCGATCTCACTGTGCCACGGTTGTTCTCATATATAGGTCATATCATATTGATAGGATAAAGTCACAACTCTTGTTATAGATGTTTAGCTTTCTGAGCAAGCAATTCACATCGTATTGAAATGCAAAACACATTAAATCCATCTGTTTTGAACAGTAGCGTGATTCAATGTGCAATACACTTGAATAGATAGTGAAAGATTTTTAACCTTTCAAAGTTTGAAACACTATAAATTAACGTGTATAACACATTGAACCAAGGTGAAATACACTTAAAGTAAATGTGATTGTGCATTTAGAAAATCAAGTGTTTAAACACTTCGATCAAACATGTGAAATTTTTTGAGTGTACACCGCGAGCTTCGAACGAACCTCGGAACGAACTCAGATGGTGCAAATTGCAAATGGCCCGCATCTTTCATTCCCATCGAATAAACATCGATTGAAAGGGAAAAAAATAATGCAAATAGAAACACCCGCTTGCATCCCTTGACGGTTGACAGGCATGTGCTACGGATCACGTAACTTCGCGCCTTCTGTTGATGAGCCGTCTTGAAAGCTGCATTATCATCGGCTTGCTAATGAACCGTTAACTGACTATTTTCTAACTAACTGTTATTGTGTCGTGTCAATATTGTTCACCATGATAAAGGGAACATTTTACAAACAAGAGTGCTGCGATTGAGGTGGTTGTGAATAGTGCTCTCTTAAATGCGCACAACCGACTTGATTGAAAACAAACATAGCTGTCAAATTGTTTTCAAACATTTCCTATAAAGAACTTTTGTGTGTACTTGAAATTTACGAGAAAAAAAAATATAAAAATCTATTGATTTGAAAATTTATCGCCATCTGATGAGCACGCTGCAAACTTCAAACATCAAATCTGTAGCCGCTGACAATACTGCCAACTAAGCCAAACAAATCAACCGCATACAACGATTATTAGGTTTGTTCAACTGTTATTCGAGGTCTAATGCACGCAAGAAATGTTATCACCTTCGAACTTAGGCTGTGTTCCATTTGGTGAATTTTCGCTTAAATTTGATAGATGGAAAATTTTCAAATAAACCTGCTAGATAGGCAAACTTATTTCTGACAAACAAGGAATTAGTTTTCACAGAAACGTTCTCGAAAATCGACCGATCAACAACAGAGGGATATTCGGACATTTTAATTTATTTTCGAAATGTCAAATTTAAGTGAAAATTCACCAAAAATGGAACACAGCTGTGTTCCAGTTGGTGAGTAAAAATTGACTCTTTGAAAATAAATTAACACGTTCGAAAATCCCTCTGTTGTGTTCTGTTGATTGACCGATCGAGAACGTGTCTGTTGATTCCTTGTCTGCCAGAAGTAAGTTTGTGTGCAAATCGTATGGAATTTTCCACTCGCTTTCTACTCAAAAGTAAGTTAGTTGTACCCAAAAGTAGGTAAATATAATTATACTCAACGTTGGGTTCCCACACTTTACTACCCCTGTTGGGTGGTTTTGCTCCTCCGTTTTTGACAACATTAGAAGGAGAAAAGGAGACAAACGAGTCAATAGTAGGTAAAAATGAACTGGTCGTTGGGTACCTTTTTCTTACCGTGCAGGTTTATTTGAAAATTTTCCATCTGCCAAATTTAAGCGAAAATTCTCCACAAATGGAACACAGCCTTACCTAATCAAAAATCATCACAGTCAGCGGCTTCTCTGCGTGCTAGCTGTTGCTGCTGCTGCAAAGAAAATTGTACCCACATTCGTATATTTAGATTGCGATAAGCGAAGGCTGAGTTGCATTAACCCTGTTTGTTAGTCTTTCCGTTGAGCCTTTTTGCTTCACAGTTAACTCACATATAAAACTTTTTTGTTTTGTTTTGAGTAACAAACAAACAAACGATGTCAGTGTGTGTTGGGGGTGATGCATATAGTATGTCACGCTCCAAGGGGGGAGCTGGGTCTTTAGATTTTATCACTCGCAATGCATTAGGTATAGGAGAAATGTGACGAAAGGGAACGGGTAGCGGGGATTAATTTTTCCTCAATTTAGCGTGACACAATTAATGCATGGCCCCTTTATGGCTTTATTATTTTATCACTAACTTCATCGTTTACGTTAAGGTTTGTTTTTGATTTCCGCAGATTGTGCCTTGCAGTTTCTTTCGGAACTCGTTCGCGGTCGGTTGACAGTTAGCAGAGCGTGTTGTGATTATTTAATATCGGGCTATAAATTGGTGATATGAAGCTGACGCTGAGACCGTTCTGGCCGACCAATGCCAAGATCTCCAGCGGTTTGCTGAGCTACGTTGCGGGCAAGGCTAGTATCAAATGTTGATTGATGTTCAATTTCGTACTTGTGGAACAGTGTTCAACTCTGGAGTTTTAGTTTGTATTGAATTATTAAATACTTAACGTACTGCATAGAAAGTGTAATAATATGATGTGGCTGTGGACAGTATTACTCTCAGGTCTTTTTTACATGATTTTGAACGCGGTTTTTGCTTACGGAATTTGCATCAACTGGTACGTTTTTAACGATTTCTTGAAAATGGTACAATTTAACGATTTAGGTTATTCCAATCACAATATTTGTTTTGGGTCATAGACATAAGACATTTCTTAAAATCACAATTTTTGGTGTGAATCCAGAAATTTTTAAAAAGTACAAAAGTATTGACTAGTTTAAAATTACGTATCGTGCCTTAATCCAAACATTCGAAAATATTTTAGTTTGTGATGGTACTCAATCTTGTTTGTTTATTTTTGCAACACGTTAAATATCTCCCAAAAAAAACCTGAGCGTTTATATAAATGCAATGCAAGAGTGAATGTCGTCACATGAGAGATTATATCGTCGTGTAGCGACAAAACGCTTATGGATATAGGTGATAAGCCGAGATAAGCCCAGTTATTTTAAATCCCCTGTGAAGATTTTCGACACCCTCTTGCCAAGTCCAGATAATCCATCTTCAATCTAATCGTCGATTTTATCAGCATTTATCAGCAGCATGTCAGTGACTAATGAATGATCAATCATCCAAGAATGCAGTACATAACATTTGATTGGTAGACTTTTTGGTTGATTGTGTATCTAATGTGTTGTATTAATCGTTCTTCGATAAACGGGAATCAGTTCCACAACTGAAAGCTAACCCATACATGTAATAGACATTATATTTAGCGACCAAGCGTTTAGCTAGTGGCATTTGAAGGCTATTTTGATCTATTGAATCACAAGGTCCTTTTGTGATCCATTTAAAAAAAATTTAGGCCTGCTTTGTTTTAAAAATTAAAGAATTTTAAAATTGTAATTTGTAGCCGACACTGGCCGATCTCGTGTAAACATTGGTAATTAACACGGCCCAAACAAATTAAAAAAAAATTGGTATAGACAATTGTTTACGCAGATGAAGGGGAGCAAAAATCCCATAAAACTGTCTACGTAGTTAAATAAACAGCCCCTAAAGATGATTATGTTGTCAATTAGTCCTACCGATTTGAATGAGAGGAAGAAAGTGTTTTCACGTTGTTTCGGGTCCGTTTCGTAATTCTGTTGTTGTCTTCCGCGTGGTGGGAATTTGACTTTTACGTTGCGTATCTCTTTTGCTGCAGCTGCGCCTCTGGCGGAAAACAGGTAGAACTGCCGATGAGAAGAACTTGACATGTAGCGTCGTTTTAGGTCAATGAGCTGGATTACCGAGGTGGAGCAGTCGGTTAAGTTTTGTGAGTTAAACCCCTGTACGATACATGCAATTAGTGACTAATTGCGTTTACGTTGATTTTTTGGATTACTAATATAACCATATTTCACGATCTGCTTCACCTCTCTCTGTATCTCATTGGTTTTAGGTTTGTGTGCTCTCTTACCGGGAACTTTGAAGAAATTTTTCGTTGATGTGATAGATTACACTCAAAAAATTCCACACGTCATCATCATGTGTCTCACAATTAATTTTGCGTTTATTGTGAAACACATCCATTTCATGTGTGAATCTTATGCTATGAATCATGCATGAACACTATGGATTACTTTACCGATACTTTACCGACTCTAAAAATGAATCGAAAAATATATAAACAAAACTGCTAGAGGCCAGAGCTTTCACATATCTTTTTAATGGGTCTGATTTGGAATTCGATGATGGACGGTTGGGTGTGCTGCTGCCGGAGTCTTCGTTCGATCTCACTGTGCCACGGTTGTTCTCATATAAGAGGTGGGTTGATAGGATAAAGTCACAACTCTTGTTTTCTGTATTTACCTTTCTGAGCAAGCAATTCACATCGCATTGAAATGCAAGACGCTTCAAATCCATCTGTTTTGAACAGTAGTAGGTGAAATACGCTTAAAGTAAATGGGATTGTGCATTTAAAAAATCAAGTGTTTAAACACTTCGATCAAACGTGTGGAATTTTTTGAGTGTATGCTGCCTCAAGTAGTCAAGCTGGCTCGATCTCTTCTTTTTAGAAAGATTTATACTTGGACTCGCCCTCAGGCAGTCTCATCCGGGAAAACTCAACTTGGCATATGGTCTCCTTTATTACTCGCTATAAAACACAGTATCCCCTTGTTGTTGACATGACTTCTATAAAACCTATCAACGGATGTTTGTTTTGATCACAACTCCCCAGCAGACGGTCGTGGACGGACAAATTTACCACCATTTGAAAGCTCTTTTGATGTAGTTTTAGATGCATTTGATTTCATCTGCACCTTCTAGCACCTAAGAAAGATACGCAAGGCCAAAATATGAGGAAAATAGAAGAAAATTTATCAATAACTCATCCTATTAAAATGATGCAGATATAGTATGTTCCAGAACGATGTGTATTTTAGTATACCAATCAACTTTGTTGAACATAATGAAGACCTAAAATTAAAGAAAATATGTGTTTTGATGAAAAACGTGTTTTTGGGGGTCCGTCCTCAAACAACGCTCTCTATCTCGATTTGAGTGAAATTTAGGACTTTTATATCTTGAGCAAAGTTGTTTGTAATCATTTTTGCTACAACTTTGCTCAAGACGTCAACCATTTATCTCGACATTGTGAAAAAATACATTTTTCATTTCACTTTTAGGGGGATTAATCACAAAACCCATGCCTTCAAAATATGAAGACGTCTTTACTCTAAATCCGCTCTCCATGGTGCTATTAATTAAGAGCGTCAAAATGGACTTTTCAACCACTGTGCGGTCTCACCAAACTGTGTTTATTCAATCACCGCTTGGTGAGTGATGGTTCTCCAGTTCACAACGAAAGGCTGCCTGCAAGCAGCGAGCCGCATCCCACATGACAATCCATTGAAGGAGAAGCTCTTCGTGAGTCGCTGTGGGCCATCTATGTCAAGCGCGTCATACTAAAGAGTATAAAGAGAGAGAACCCCGCTCAAATTCCTATTCCTACACAAAACACAAGCTCCTGCTGCAGTTAACAAATCAGTTTTATTATATAAGACCACGTAGTCCTACGTAACCATTGCGTACAACCCCATAGGGCTGTCCCTTGTAGTTTTTCGTTTAAAACCGAAAATCTACCAATGAAAATGTGTTCCGGTATGCAAGTAGAATGCAATGAACACATATTTATGAACGTAATTTTGGTTTTGAACGAAGACACTGCTTTTGGAATTTTGCAAATTAGTTACGTCCCATTTCACCTTAATACCATTATTTGAAATTCCGGAGAACTTCGAGATAAGGGCGTAATTGCTTTGGTAAACAAACACGTTAATCGTCGATTTCTCGCGAATCTAATCTCAATCTAAAAAATTAACTACACAAACAGGTAAAGGGCGAACACGAAATTATTGCGACACCGAAAATGTCATGCCAATTTTCTTATAACGTTTAGAATCAATCCAAAATTTTAGGGTAGTTTTATACATATATTTACTTCAAAAATCAAAAGAAAAGTTAATCGATGGAGCCTTGAGTGTTAAATTGAACGCATTTTCGCTTGATGCCCTCCATCAAAGTCTTTACAGTGTCATCCGGTACCAGTTTCTCAGTTTTTTTTTCCATTTTCTTAACATGTCCTTTTCGTCTTTGACTGTCTTCTTGCTCTTCCGAAGTTCCCGCTTCATTATTGCCCAGTACTGCTCCACCGGGCACTCCAGGACACTTTTAGAATAGTGGCATGATGCCAAATCTGGCCAAAATAGCGGAGCTTCGTCGTGCTGCTGCAAGAACGGCAAAAGGCGCTTCTCGAGGCACTCAGATTTGTAGATCTCGCCATTTACTGTGCCCTTTGTCACGAAAGGCTCACTCCTCAGTCCGCAAGAGCAGATGGCCTGCCAAATGAGATATTTGGAGGCGAACTTCGACATTTTCTTCTTCTTAAATTTGTCGCCCACATCGAACTTGCTCTTGCCGGTGAAAAACTCCAACCCCGGAATTTGCTTAAAATCGGCTTTTATATACGTTTCGTCGTCCATCACACAGCAGCCATATTTTGTCAGCATCTTCTCGTAGAGCTTCCTTGCCCGAGTTTTAGCCGTCGATTGTTGCCGCTCATCGCGGTTTGGGAAGTTCTGTAGTCCAGCTCTCTTCTTTGCATTCTGGACGTAGCTCTGCGACATGCCGATCTTTTTAGCCAAATCACGGCTTGAGACGTTGGGATTTGCTTTAATCATCCGCTTCACTTTTCCCTCCGTCTTTTTGTTCTCCGGTCCCGGTTTTCTTCCAGCTCCTTTGCCGTGGTCCAACGTCAACCGCTCCTGGAACCGCTTCAACACTCTGGAGACGGTTGAATGGTGAATGTTCAACATTTTTCCCACCTGCCGGTGCGACAGGTCAGGAAATTCCAGGTGTTTGGAAAGAATTTGTTCTCTCAACTCACGTTGGTTCACCTCCATTTTCGTTGAATCGAAAAACACGACTTCGAGTTTGACAGCATGTACACAATACACATCAATGAGAAAATGTGCAAAATTTGGTTGATTTTTACCCAATGGTAAAAAAGTTATGCTCTGTTGAATGTGTCGCAATAATTTCGTGTTCGCCTTTTAGATGAATGATTCCTCTATCATTTGGTATAGTTTGTTCGCAAGATTGAGCTTTTAATCGAAAGAAATCGGTGATTAACGTGTTTGTTTACAAAAGCAATTACGCCCTAATCTCGAAGTTCTTTGGAATTATACTTGTACTAAAGTTAGGCAATATAAATTCCCCGCACATTGAACCAAAATGGTCGCCATCGGTTGTTTCCTGCACCGTTTTGTGCCATGACCGACAAGATGCCCCAACCAAATATGAATCACAATTGTTACGGATCCAGTTAATCCAATTAGTGTCATTACTACTACAAAAATGTCGGTGTACCTCTTGTGCTAGTTCCGTTCCCTCGAACGAACGATCGCCAAAATCGAAACATCGAAAGTACATTATACTTCATCCTGCCACGATGACACAACGATGATAGATAGTAGCGATAATATGCTAGGCTCCGATTTCTGAACATTTACTTTCGCTGCTAATTGGTGGAAAAAACAATTAACTGATAACATCACTTCCAATACAAAATTTGGCATTCCTAGTTGGAGTTCAACTGCTCGCGACATATTATTCATCGATCGACCGACCCACTGGCGATAACAATGATATAGTAATGCCGGTTAATCCGCAGTAGTGAATCACCCCAAACAGTAACCCGTGCGTTTCCATAATAACGCACCGGCGTGTGGTAGCCTTGAGTGAGGCGTCGTCTGCTACCTATTTTATTTTGTTATTTATTTTGATCAAGTTCATGCGTAGGTACTTGGTCGAGCATATCTTTCATATGCACATGGTGATGGGAAAGAGAAATGACCGGTAAAATTCCCTGCCCATCTAAAGCTTATCCTCTAGCGATAGTAGCTGCCACTTGATGGAGTATTTATTTATTTGCTTTGTGTATTATGCCTTTGAAGTGTATTGACCTTGGATAGTAATATACCAACAATTACGTTTCTGAGTTTCGCAGGAAAGTATCATCATTACACGTGTAAGTACCTCCCCATTTTTCCACTGTTTACCTTACACTTAGTCTCAATTGAATGCTCTTGTTGTGCTATTAAGCGGTGATTGTGACTAATGTTACTGTTGCTACAAATGTTAGTAAATTCAATCAGCCAATTTAATGGCTAAAATTGTTTAATCAGAACAACTCCAAAATGGTTATGAGGGTGCAAAGGTGGAAGGTTTGGTTTAAAATAGTTCATAATTTGAGCTAAATTTTTGAAGTTTTGAATTTTAGTTCCCCCAAAATTTCTAATGAACTCAATAGAAATAGAAAATCAAAGTGAATTACATTTGATTTTCTGTTCCCTGCAAGTTATTTAAACTGTCACTGAAGCTTGGAGCCATATTGGGATTATCCAAATGTACTAATGTATGCGTCTTGCTTGACTCATCATAATTATCATCAACACTTGGTTCATTACAGCCATCACTCGCTGGATGAAACGCAACCTCATCCCATCTACCGAGTGTCAATCGTTCATTGTGATGGTTTTCCAGCTGTTAAGCTTTAGTTGTTCGTCTCCAACACAAGTCACTAGATTACTCCCAAGGAACAACAAAGACAAGTCAAGGCTCGGCAATTTTCTGACGGTATAACTACTTCACCTACGTCACCAAATTAGCAACATCCAACGAGCGAATTGCAACTGTAATTGGAACTAAGCTTAATATTTCAGCCAATTGAAAGAAAGATTTTCCCACAACAATACAACCTTGCAAGTTAGTGATTGGCGTGGCATTTTAGACTGATTCAAAATTTCCTTTTGCTGAC
Source organism: Ochlerotatus camptorhynchus (assembly GCF_037179485.1). Classification (NCBI taxonomy): domain Eukaryota; kingdom Metazoa; phylum Arthropoda; class Insecta; order Diptera; family Culicidae; genus Ochlerotatus; species Ochlerotatus camptorhynchus. The sequence continues at coordinate 5,329,977 of NW_027040804.1, read as the reverse complement.
GTGTTTGTGTCAATTGAATAATGGTTAGTCAGATTGAAATGAGGCAAGATTAAAAAAACGGTAAAAAGACAGCACATTATCACATTTGGATTGTACTTAATGTGTGGATACAGAATGGAAATTTTTAACCGGTCTAATATATACACGAATATCAATATTTCTACCGTACGGCCCAGACAGCCCACCGTAGTGTCGTAAATTAACTGCACAACTATACCGCGTCTCGCATTCAATTTAAATGTCATATCAATTTAGCTCAGGAGGGGCCTCAGATAGCCTAGTCATGAAAGGCAGGGTATTACCCAGCCGGAGGCGGAGGGTTCAATCCCCGGTCCGGTCAAGGAAATCTTTCGGGTTGGAAATTTTCTCGACTTAGAGTATCGCAAGGCCACACAATATTCGAATTCAAGCATTGGTGTTGGCATCGAAAACTCTCAATTAATAACTGCGGAAGTGCATCTTAGAACACTAAGTTGAGAGTCGGCAAAACGCAGCAGCGGCAGAAACGTAACAAGTCAGAAGAAGAAGAAGAAGAAGACCAATTTAGATGCTTTTCGTTTTTATGAAATAAATGGTCTGCTGAACGAAGTGATGATTTCTCGCGTCACTTTTCAAATAGACCAATGTAACATATCCGCCATTTTGAGAAAATCGAAGAAGTTCGCCAGATGATTATTTTAACTGTTTAAAAACAATACATTTTGCTATGCTATTTTTTAATGTAGTTAGTGAATTTTTGACCTATGATTGTCTTAAATAAATGAAAGTACATTGGATGGGTGTTTTTGTATCACATACAATGATAGAAGAGCAATAGTTTGTATCACTTTACTCGATTTGTTTACATTTGTTACTTAGGACCTTTTGAAAAGTGACGCGAGATTTCTGAGTGATGCACTCTGAACCAAGATGGGTATATACATGGTGATACAGCTTTGTCACTATATAGGCGAGGAGATCGCGGGGGGGAAAAGTGCGGTTTTAGAGCAAATTGCAAACAAACTCGGTCGCTGTCCCATACAAAAATCCAACATGGCTGAATCATGAATTTGACACATTAGAACACCTATATGTAGTTACCTTGCTCTGAACGAAAATCATAATGGATTACCAACAGGGTTAATTTTCGCAACAGATGTCGCTAGTAAAAAAAGTTACGGCGATTTATTTTACAAAGTATTGAACCTTTTTCGATAAAAATATTTGGTACACTCAATTGGCGTCTTGCAGTGAAACTTTTCCAAGCTTTCGCCACCTACATTTCAAAGTGAGAACTACTAGAAGGAGGATAGTTTCCGAATTTTCCAAGAAAAACAGACGCTTTTTGGGGCAAATCGGTCCATACAGAAAAACTAATAATTTCCCGTGGAAACTTTTGCTTGAATCGTGTAAGAAAACGTGTTTGAAAACTATTTGTTATTATTTCGGCATGGATCGGAGATGTTTTCATGGCAAATTATGCATAACAAGTTTGCACCCACAGGGAGAGGTTACCTCCTGCGCAGCTGCATTTTTCGGAAAATTGTTAATATGTGAGATTTCTACTAAGATGAAAGTGGGAATTAAGTGAATTTACTTAGGAAAGATTGTATCATGCTGGTGATAATGGAGAATTGGTTGTATAGGACGCCAATATTCAATAAATGTTTATTTTGGCCTTTTTTAGGCCAACATATTGATACTCTCAATTTTCGACGGAAAACGCAACGGAACATGATTTACTCAACACGCACCATACTATAAAATGGTGCTAGATGGGTTTCGAAGTGATAACAAGATGACAAATCATCTTTATTTTGAGTAATTGAGCAATTTACTACTGTTTACATCATATATACGATGCAGCATTGATGGAGCCGTGAAATGAAATGAATATATCTTATGAAAGTTCACCTGGAAAAGTCAAAGATGCACATCAGTCTGATCGTAAAAACGTTTTCTTCTTCAATTCGAATGTTATATTGGAAGGATTTCACGCAGGCTTGATGAAAATTATGATTTAATGCTAATTTTCACGAATTTTATATGCAGTCTGTCAACATTATCATCATCATGCAGTGGCGACATCTGCGTTGAGCTTTTGCGGCAATCTTCCAATAGCTTGAATTTTTACCGAATTGGCCACAAAATATTTTGTTCTACTTTTGCAAAAATGTTGCTGAAATCTACTACAGTGTATCTCGAATTCTATTTATCCGTTTTCTAATGTTTTTATACCGTTGGATACGTTTGTATTAACAGGTTGTTAACGCTACCTGATTCTGTCGTAGATACGGAAGGCGCTATGTTTTACCGAACTCTTCAGAAGGTTACTACACTGAACCAATATGACATATTCCTGTTATGTGGAAGTCTAATATCTATAATCCAGTGATAATCCAATGAAAATGATATGGTTGAAAATGTGTCAGGTAAATTCTATATGAATATTTGATACATTTACAATGCTGATAATTTGGTAACTTTTATATGATCGTCATATGGTAAAAATTACCGAAGTCGGCAATAATTTCTAAGTGTGTGTAGAAGACTTACAATTAGAATCTTAGCAAAGTAAATATTCAATCTCAATACATTCTTTCCGGAACCCCTTATCTTATGAAACAATAACAAACAAGGATTATTCAATACAGTATCATTGTTGTTACCTATATTTAGTTCGACTAATCTTTTTAATGAGTGTACGATAACATCGTTGAAAATTGTTTCAATAATTTATGAAGAAGAATCATGTAAGATGTATTTTATTGGTAGCGAAATTCATTTCAGAAAACCATGCCAAAACAAACGTTTGCTGTTGGATTTCTTAAAAGACAAATCTATATGACTATATAATGATTGGGATAGATCTTTTTACAATCTTTAAACGTCAAAAATCAAAGGAAACTATTACAATGAGCTGCAAAACCTTTCCCTGTCGTATTTGACGTTTTGGACGATAGGTAAGAACCTCCTTTAATAAATTAGGTGGTCAAACTAGCGCGATATCTGTTTCCATAACAGTGGTTATCAAAAGAGAAAGTCGATGAAGATAATCGATCAAAGCAGATAGGACCGTTTGAAATGTTCATCGAGATATACATGTTGTCCTATACTGCAGAGTTAAATGACTGTCCAATAGTTTCTTATAAGATATATTTTTAGTAAGCAATATTCATCATGAAAACAGGTATGTTTTACTGAATTTTCTCATTGTGCAAACTTATATGATTTTCCATTAGTTTCTAGATGTTTGTTCCCACCCTATACATATACATGTAACCAGTTTTTCTTTTTTTTTTTCACAATGAAATATATCAGACAATATTCATATACATTTTATCTGTCGCTAAACACGTTTGAAGCAAAGTATTATCAAGTACTAAGTATGTGAAATTACGATAGAAATCATTCCATATCGCAGTCATAGTTTTTAAGTGATAATCCAATGGAATCTATCAATCATCACATAGTATGTATAAACCTGCTGACATTGCTATGTTATAAGATGGATCCAATAAACGGTACATGCCGATTTGTTTCAGTGTACTCTTTCAGTTAGGATTGGGCGATCTTCAGAGAAAGATCGATCTTGATGGATCGATCTTAAGGCCCAAACGCAATGTGGACGGAAGCGGAACGGAAACGGAAAGTTTGACAGTTGTCACAAATGACATCAAGATGCCTAACCGAAGTCGATTTGGTTCCAACAAGTTTTCAATCCGACAAGTTGGCTTACTCAGATCGGGCTTTTCCGCTGCCGTTCCGCTTCCGCTGTCATTGCGCTTGGGCCTTTTTATATTTGGCTCAACTCAGGGTCAACTTGACAGCTCCAGTATATTGTTAGTGTACCCCTACAATTTGGTGCTGGTGGTTCTGTCAAACTCACAAATTTCAGAAGTGTTATATGAAAAGGGCGAATGCGGAAATGATGTGCAGCTAACAAAATTAATGTTTAAAATTCATCTTATTGTCGCGCGCTCATCAAACCAAACACGTGACTTTAGTAACACAGGAACTCCAGTGATGTCTGCTAAAAATTTCGCCATCGAATTAATTGGAACAAATCAAGAGCAAATTTTCATTATGTCGTAAGTAACATTCGCACCGATCCGAGAAAAATAGAGTTTTGTTTTGATGACCGAAAAGTTATTCCTATTTCCAATTAAATACATATAATCTCATAGTGATAGCAATGTTTAACATATTTAGCCGGGTTTTAATAATACAAAGGCAAATCGCTAGCTTTCATGCTAAGAAATGCTGGTTTTTGAGTCAAAAGTTATTATACGTCGTTTGGTGGCCCCTATTGTTACTTAAGTCAAAGTGTATTTACCAGGATATTCGAGAGAATTAGCAATTACGTCTCCTTACGTGCAGCCCATTCATCATTTTAGGACCACCGAAATCATCTTAGCAACAAACAATTCGATTTATTCACTTTAATAATGAGAAAGCAAAACGACGAAAGTACACTTTTCACGGGTTTCTCAGTGCTGTTACTTAAGGCAAACGGCATCTCCATAGAAATCGGGTGACTTAAGTAACATCGGGTGACCGAAAGGTGATTACGTCAAAAAGCAATTCGACTGGTAAATAAATTTAAAAATATTCGGACAGTATATAGTGTAATAGCAGAAGCATCGATTGACACTGACAGCTCGACTTTGTTTACCTTTGTTACATTCGACGTAATGAAAATTTGCTCTTGAAATAAGAATTGTGCTAGGGGAAATGACGGCTTCGGCATGACAGACTATTTTCGGCAACCCAAATTGAAACGGTAATTTCACTGGATTTTCTTAAGAAAACACTTTGCTGAATGCATTAAAACTATTCATTAGGCTTTCAGCTTCAATTTGATTATATGTTTACCACTGAGAAAAAGCAATCTCGCAGGGTTTTCTTGAAATGAAACACACGCACTAAAAATGCTGCTGATTTCGAGTTGCCGATGAAAACACAGCTGTTTAACACGCAGCTCAAATATAAAGGTTGCCGAATAAAAAGAGGTTGCCCACAATAGTTGCTCTCACTAGAGAAGATTGGAGCATTGTAAAAGCGTTTCAAAACATTTTTTGATAATTCTTTCGACTGAAATTGTTAGAGCAGCTGGCAGCAAAAGATTGTAAATAAACCAATACTGCATATGTGTGCGTTTCTTAGAGAAAAAGGCTATAGAAAGACGGTCGCTGCTTAGGTTGCCGAGAATACGTAAATTCCCCTAAATGAATTTTCAGTTTAGTCAGAAGTCTTGCATATCAGAAGAATACATAAGAACACATGAATAGAGAAACACAGGAAAGTATTTTTTTGTTTTTTCATACAATCAAGAGCAAATTAAAATTGAAAGCAGCAAAGTATTGTATTGTCATTTGATTATAAAAGAAAATAAACCTCCATCAATCGGTTTCAGTTTGTTTGGATTATTTCATTTCACCACGAAAATAATAAATTCGCTCTTATCATATAGGATTCTTGCCTGTTGTTTGACATCCACACATGGAGAAACAAAAAATTGGATTCCCATAGAGAAATGCCATAGCGGCGGTGAAGGGCAATCCCTAATTTTATATTGAGTGGCGGCATCTACTATTTGCAATTGGGTACGTGAAACTAAGGTTATCTGTCACCTTACCGGGGACTTGATTTGGCTCTAGAATCGATCCACTGATTAAATCGGTACCAAAGAATCGATCTTATGGTTTTTATTTTAATTGACCTTTCTGACGTTTATAACTCGCACACTTGCGTAATCCCATTTTCAAGTGCTTGGTTTGCTATCCTCACTTTCACTTTAGCCAAAATGTTGGTTTGTTATTGTTATCCTCACTTTCGGACTATACGCTTGATAACGGTGGTACCCTAAGAAGTTCTTTCCTTCAATTAAATGTTGTCGTGACGGTAAGGAGCAATGAGCTCAGGCGGGAGGTATATAATATCGGAAACACAAATAGTGACGCCATTGTAGGGAGCGATTCTGATGTTGATGTTATGTTCGTTAAATTTACCACGCAGTAAATCATTTTTCGATGTAAATACAATAACAAAATGTACCACTTATATATTTTTTTTCGTGGACAAAAAATCGATCCGAAACATCGGAAATCGGAAATCGGAATGAAAAAGATCGATCCAAGATCGCCCAATCCTTCTTTGAGTAGTGCGATTCTGTTAGGGGCTGTTCATAAACTACGTAGACTTTTTCGGCTACGGGGGGTGTTGACAAATGTCTACGGTCCATATAAATTTCCAATAAATTATATGGACGATTGTCTACGCAGGGGGAGGGGGTGTCTAAAACCTATAAAAATCTGTCTACGTAGTTTATCAACAGCCCCTTAGATATTTTATAAGCTTTTAGAAAAATATTAAGGAGAATTCGATCAGTTATCACTTGCTGAAACGGTAAAGCACGAGAAAAATCGTTTCATTTTGCATTTACCTCTCACTCGCACGCATATAACATCAGAAACGAGTAGTAGCTTCACCGACAAGCCGACATGCATGACCATAGCAAAAACAATAAAATTTCTAACCAAAGCACACTACTGACATCTGGCTCCGTATTTGCGGGAAATATTTAGCTAAGCCATGAACCCGCATGCAAAAGTTATGAATTGGTTCGTGTCTGATCTATTCTGGACAAAATATTTGTATCTAGATCAAAAACTTCTATGGTTTTGACAGTTCGGATCACTGCACATTTAAATCGGCCGTTTACATACAGCTGAGCGTAACATGAATGATTTTGAGTGTACTGTGGATGATTACTCACTTATTATTGTTTGCATGCTGAGCCTATGACGGTTGCATTCTGCTGAGTGAGCTGAGTGAATAAGAAAGAATAACTTTTTATGTTCTAGCTTTAAACATAAGTTGACACATTTAAATTGGAGCTACCACACCGACAAACCGACATGAAACTTAAACTTAACTCTTGAACGAGAATCCATAACGGCCGATTCAAATGTGCAGCGATCCCATCTGTCAAAGCCATAGAAATGTTTTATCTAGATAAAAATAATTTGTCCGAAATAGATTAGACACGAGCCAACTCATAAATTTTGTACGCGTGTTCGTGGCTAGGATAAATATTCTTCCGAACACGGTGACAGATGTCAGTTTTGAGCTTTGATCAGAAATTTCTTTGTAATTTGTATGATGATTCATGTCGGTTTGTCGGTGGTTACCATGCAGAAAAGTATTATACCACAGACAAACAGACATATCATTTGCAAGTTGTTCTTGGAACAAGTATTTAACGGTCAATTTGAAAGTATCATAGTTGATATTACCGCTACTTGTGGCGCGCATAGTCAATTTCTTTGCGTTTGACGTTTACACACTACCGCCATCAACAGTGTACTCAACAGCGGTAATGTTTTAGCGATGATGTTTTACAGTGAGAAATATTCAATGTGCTATGTCTGTTTGTCTCTGATTATACTGTAACACATAAACGTAAGCGTCACGCAAATACTGTAAAACTGCTGTGGCCAATTCAACTGATTTAAATCACTGAGCCAAAAAATATCTCATTAGGTTATTTAAATCGTTAGCGTTCGGCTTTTACGCATTCAATCGGGTTCTCCTTCGCCTTTTATTTTATCCTTTATTCTAAAGAGACTGAATTGGGAAAAGAGGCGACATCCCTAATAAAAATTGTATGGTTAATTTGCTTAACGACGTGTTCTGGGTATCATCCAAACCATTTGTGGAATAGTTCAATGATTTGGGTTATCGTTCGTTTATGGTTATTTTTTATTAGGGATCTTATCCATTCAACAGGTCTTCTACTCGATTCGAATAACTTTGCCTTGACTGATAAACAATTCTACACTAATAAAAATTCAATGCTATGTGGATATGTAGGTTGAGAGAAGGAATTATTTAAAAAAGGCTGTTACGCCCTAATTCCAACTCTATATAGAATCTTGATAGAGCTGGAATTAGGGCGTAACAACTTTTGTAAACAATGACTTCTCTCGATGATTTCTCGAAACTCAAGGCACGCCCACGCAAACCAACATAATCGACCGGAAGGGGAAGTCTTCCCCTACCATATGGTGACGTTGATGTGAGTAAGCGAGCCTTGGCTTTCTAGAAATCATCGAGAGAAGTAATTGTTTACAAAAGCTGTTATGTTCTAATTCCAGCTGTATCTAGAATTGTTCCAATATTGACCTGTCGTCTATTTATAAATTCAGCTACTTTATCACAGCTATCAGTTCCGAGTCTACCTACAGAGTCACTTAGTTGAAGTATTTTACATTCGCTCGGCAATCTGCTTGTAGCTGAGGATGGCTATTTTGTTTCTGCTCTGCTCGCGCGAGTAAATGAATTTTCCCATGTTTGGAAACGGTTTGTCTACTGATTTGACAAAATTTTAAAACCTGTTCAACAAGATACCAACATCGGAAATAAGTTATACCGAAGATATTACAAAGATAGTGAAAAGTGTGATTTACGACAGTCACTTCAAATGATTTCCTATTGAACTGTTATTGTACAACGTGATGGTCTCTTTAATATCGACTTGTCGAAGGTTGACTGCATTTGCACATCATTTATCGCCTTCTAGCATATTACAGTCAGTTGTCATTCGATAGGAAGCGTAGGAAAAGCAAAGTAAGGTGTATGCTATTGCACTATACATTTCCTAGAGGTGATAATTAGTTAAATGCATTAGGCTGTGTGTGGAATCGTAGGTATAATCTGGGTTGATCGATTCTCTTCATCAATTTCACTTTGAATTACACTCAGGTCTTTTGACGTAGGATTACGTCTTTCGGCGACATATTGGAGGTGCAATTTGAAAAAAAAAACCAAGATCAACCGCGTTACCAAAAGTGGTCAGGTTGACCAGTTAAAACTCTGTCAATAGCGGATGGATTTTAATTCTGGGAGTGATGTGGCTGGCAGCAAGGTGAGCGAACGTTCAATGAAAATTAACTCTTAAACAACAATAATTTAAGGTGGTCCTGAAAAGGACCGTTTTGTCGTGTTGGTTGAGTAATGCTGAGCTATTAAGGTGTTCAACACAGATGACGCTGGCGAGCTGTTTGTTGTTTGGAACGAGGGTGACGTGCTTGGCATAGATGGTCCACAGCGACTCACGAAGAGCTACTGAATCCGATCAGTAGCGGTGCAGCTACTTCCTCCTTATTCGATGAATGGACGCACGTGGATGCTGCGGCTCTCTGCTTGCGGGCAGCCTTTCGTTGTGTACTGGTGAACAATGTTCAACGCCACGCGCCGAAAGCACTGCTGCTGCTGCTGCTTATGACGACCGACCGGACATCACCACACACGGTGATAGAATAAGCACCGTTCGGCGTATTAGGGAAAGCGCTTTTTGCAGGCAATCGGTGATAATTTTGATCACCATTGCAAAAGTTGGTCATTTGTGTGATTTTCAATAGTGACCTATTGAAAATTAATGAAAAAATTCGTAAAAAAATTTCCAATCCATTGGCTCGCTAAGAATTAAAATCCATCCGCTATTGACAGAGTTATAAGTGGTCAAAACCTGACCACCTTTTGTAACGCGGTCGATTTTTGAAATTGCACCCCCAATATGTTGCCGAAAGACTTAATCATACGTAAAAAAAACGCGTTAAAAAATCGTGTAAAGAAAGATTCAAAAGGTTGTATTGCATGAGCATGATTGACCACTAGAATGATGCAAAATTTGAAATTTTTGCTCCACAGTGCTCAAACGGTCTCAAATTGACCACTTTGTCAAGCAGTTTTGGCGTGACTTTCTACCAGCGATTTTACAAAACTGGTCCAACTTATTTCAATTTTTTTATGAAACGCACAAATTTTGGCTCTTTTTCCCGAGGTTCTAGAAGAAAAAATATGAAAATAATGTTTCATTTCAAAGTTCGAGTGGTAGTAAACGTCATTTTAACTGCTCGAATGAAGTGGTTAATTGGGTCCTGATTATCCTTCTAAAATTGGAACTAATTTAATAAGAAACTGACTTGGCACAAAACAATTTAAGTTTATATGGAAATTACTATGGGAAAACCTACTAACCTTGTTCCATATTGCACTATTTAGTAGTTCAATAGCTATTCTTATATTTCTCTGCTACAACTCTGCAGAAGATCGTTTTTAAGCCAAAGGTCAATTCAAGTAGTTATTAACTCGGTTATTAATTGTTTAAGAGATTGATAATCTTATGGCATTTTAGTAGGAGATATCAATATTCTTTATTAGACAAAATGGGCAGCTCTAAAAACAGGGTGCCTTCCATTCATTTTGGATAAAAAGATGTTTTATGAAATTATGGAATAATCAGATATTATGATAATATTTTGTTTGTAAAGCAACAAAAAAAGATTGTGAAGTTTGTGTTTAACACATAATACTTGCGAATATTGCTACATGAGAGTCGCAATAAGTGATTTTGTCACTTATCTCACTAACTCTTCGCTCTTCACTCTTCGCGAAGAGGTGATCAGAAAATCGCTCATTGTGACTCTGTCAAAGCTACATTTGCAGGTTTTATGTGTCAAAAACCAACTTTACAATCTTTTCTTGTTACTTACTCATACAAAATATCATCCTAATATCTTATTATTTTATAATTTCATAAAACACTGTTTGAGCAAAAATGAATGGAAGACACCCTGTCTAAAAATCATCTGAAACGAGTGTCATAAAACAATAAGAAATGAAAAAGATAAAGTTAAAAAACTATGTTTTTCAGGACCACCCTAAGTAATTTAAGAAGAAATGCTTTAAAATGAGAACGTTGAGAGATAGAAAAAAATGTTTCTTCAACAAAGTAGCTTCATCACCTCATCTCAGCTACAATTTTGTTGAAGTTCACATATTTTTGTTTACAAAAGGAAGAATGTTAGTTTTAAAATATCAATTAATTTGAGGACCACTCTAATTTTAGCAACGGCCAGAATGGTGTAGAACCTAATACCAACAATCAATACGAAACTAACGATTTTAAATTGGCTCACCACTTTAGTAGCCTATTGGTCCCAAGCAAACGATTAACGTACCCTATTCTAGTTGAAATTCTATTACTACACTATGTTTGTTTTGATTCGCTATGAAAGTTTGAAAGATAACATCAGGGGTGTGTGGATTCATGCAGAACATGCAGGGGTTAGTGAAATAGCTTGGGACTGCTTGGGACCGTTGTTCTGGTACTGAGTGAGCCAAAAATAATAATGATTTTCTTCGGGACCCAGTGGTCTTAGAGTTACCTCTATGCTAATACCTTGTACAGATGTACAAAGTACACTGCTGTACTGTTAGTATCTCAAATTGTACATTTTGAGGTACTCGATTAAAGGAGTACAACCAACAATCAATACGAAACTAACGAATTTAAATTGGCTCACTACTTGACTAGCCTATTGATCCCAAGCAAACGATTAACGTACCCTATTCTAGTTGAAATTCCAGTTCTACACTATGTTTGTTTTGATTCGCTATGAAAGTTTGGCAGATAAAATGAGAGGTTCGTGGATTTTCCTATGTTTCGAGGGGTGCATCGATTAGCTTGGGACCGAAGATAGTACCAGAGCTGAGCCAAAAAGTTGAGCTCGTTTCTTCGGGACCATCTGGTCTTAGAGTTACCTCTATGCCTCTACCCTATGCCATTTGTTTTGCGTCAATTGCACTTCGGAAAGAAATCGATGTCTGCTTTTTAAATTAATTAATTAAATCCGATCAACCCGAACAAAGCGCAACGGTAAAAGTCCCATGATTTCGAGCGGTAATTAGACACGAAAACTAAATCATGCCAAGAATATGGATAACGTATCCAACGAACACGCAAACCCAGACCCAGGGCGACTAGGTAGGTACATGACATGACTATCGACGATGGCGACGACGATGGCTTAGCAGCAGCCTAATCCGATAAATCCTATTAACGGCTGTTGCGGCGTCGACGATAGTAGAGAGACGATTCTTACTCGATGTGTATACGGTTTTATGTTTTGCAGCTGTCGATTTCCTGCACTTTGAAGGTTAACTTTATTATTGGTTTTAGTGTTCAGTAGTTTATGTTTAAAGTAAGCATTTGTTGCTCAAACATATTTGTTTATTGCAAAGGTTTGACGCTTTCCAGTATAAATATATGGTTGTCTGTTTGCAAATATAATAAAATGTTGATCCCGGACTTGGAGAAATTATCGGGATAATTTTGATTTGGAAAAAAATTCCAATGTTCTGAAATTTTTGATTCCGGATATCAAAAATTATAAAAACCCGAACATAGTGTAGTCTGATTTTTGTACATTTGGCACACTCAATGCTTTTACATTTAATATTTTATTAAATTTCTTCTACTGCAAAATGAGTGCAGAACACAGTAAAGGTCCGATTTTGTGACTTCCACTACACTACACTTTTTAAATCCGACATGCCTATCTTGAATATTACTCTAAGTTTGTCCTTAGAATTTCCATGAAATTTTCTACAGTATTAGTAAATTGATTGGAAAAGGGTGTTAAAATACCAACTAGCTTTTTTGTACACACTTACATCACAGACAAACGGACATAACACTCGTATGTTTTTCATCGAACCAGCATTTAACGGACAATTTAAAAGTGTCTTAGTTGGTAGTTCCACCACGTGTGGCGTGCATAGTCAATTCCCCTGCGTTTGACTTCTACACGCTACCGCCATCTGTACAGCGTACTGCCCACCATAGTGAACTCAATAGATGGCGGTAATGTTTAGTGCCGATGTTTTACAGTGAGAAATATTCAATGTGTTATGTATGTTTGTCTGTGCGTACATTATTTTTCCGAGATTCAAACAGCCGTTTAGTTCTGCAATTTATTTTGCAAGGATTCAGTAAAGTAATAGCACAGACAAACAGACATAACTTTTAAAAGAAAATTCTTCAAAAAATATAGTTAAGCGTATTTTGCATGCACACTAGCAACCTCTATCATCCACACTCCCAATAGATGTGCAACCGGAGCATCCCTCGTGCATGCAATTTTTTCACCAGTTGCTTTTCTCTCGTTCTTTTAACGCGTCAGCTGCGTTGAACAAAATCAAAACAGATGCAAGTCAGTGATGCCGGTTCTACCAAATTTAACGTAGATCTATTGGCAAATCAAAGTTGGCACTCGTGGAGAATAGAAGAACTATGAAAGTGATGATGGTTTTAAAAGTTTTCCACGGGGAGGTATACGAGTGCAATCTTAAAATGCTTTTATTTTGTTAATGGAGCACTTTATTTAAATCTGGTTGCTGCTACAGTTGTAGAAAAGCTGAAATCTATGTGTACACCTAAAAATTTGAACATAAATGATTTTTTCTATATTATATATCTATTGAGTAGTCCTTAAGTTTTCTACTAACGTAGCATTAACCAGATTTAAATAAAATGCTCCATTTGCAAAATAAAAGCATTTCAAGATTGCACTCGTATACCTCACCGTGTAAAATTTTGAAACCATCATCACTCTCATAGTTCTTCTATTCTCCACGAGTGCCAACTTTGATTTGCCAATAGAATTGATTGAATTTTGCAGAAATACGGATCCGTAGGAGATATTCACAGAAAATCATTTTTTTTAGAAATTTATTTTGTTTGTTTAGTGTGATTTTTCTTTTGTTGGAAAAAGTTTTTAAACGTAGTAATAAATCACTAATGTGTGCCCTTTCTACCACCGCTCATCACTTTAATGTGTACACAGCAAACACATATAATATTTATCAATCAATGCTACTCATAATGATGTATTGTAACTGGTAATGTCTTGTTCAGACTACAGTGTTATAACATGTTACAAGGGTGTTATAATAATTATCAACAAGTAAAACGTCATCAAAATAGCCTTGTAATAGTAACACAACAAGTGAAATGACCAATGTGCAGCTGTTTGAATGTAATATTCATCAACTCTGTATTCGTCCGATTAGTAAGTGATATGTGTCTCGAGTGGGCCTCTTATCAATTTCCTATGCCTGGGCCCTCTTATCATTTTCAAGAGCTGAAATCTACTAAATTGACCTGAAAAAAAAACTGGCATCACTGACAAGTTTGAAATAAGGAGGCTTGCTTAACGCTTCAGTCGCGCCACCAGGACAAATGCGAGCACATTCCGTACTAAAACCTTATTTGCGAAGTATGTGAGTGTGAGTGTTATGTCGGTTTGTCTGTGATAATAGGCTGTTTCGATGCACCACCAATGTATGCGATTATGAGAGCCAACGCCAACGAAACTGGTTGTTTACATTAATTGTTAACTTTACAATTTTACATCACAAATTAACGCTTTTTTTATGCATATCTTACAAATTTCCATCGGTAGTGGTCTTATTTTACCATTTCCCACAGATCTAAACTGATTTACAGCTCAAATAGCCACACATTAAAAATCCGGTGAAATTAACCGCTTTATAAATCTTCAGTTTTCTCAACAACAATATGTGGAAGCATCACTGCAAAATTGATACAGAGAAAACAAAATATTCCAAGAGGTTAATGATTTCAGACAACTGCAACTGATAAATTAATCAGGAAAAGTGAAAATCTACTCCTTTTCCTATTGGCAAATCAAAGTTGGCACTCGTGGAGAATAGAAGAACTATGAGAGTGATGATGGTTTCAAAATTTTACACGGTGAGGTATACGAGTGCAATCTTTAAATGCTTTTATTTTGCAAATGGAGCATTTTATTTAAATCTGGTTAGTGCTACGCTAGTAGAAAACTTAAGGACGACTACTTAATAGACATATAATATAGAAAAAATAATTTCTTTTCAGATTTGTATGTGTAGATATATAGATTTCAGCTTTTCTACAACTGTAGCAGCAACCAGATTTAAATAAAATGGTCTATTTGCAAAATAAATGCATTTTGAGATTGCACTCGTATACCTCCCCGTGGAAAATTTTGAAACCATCATTACTCTCATAGTTCTTCTATTCTCCACGAGTGCCAACGTTGATTTGCCAATGCTTCATGGCGAAAATTTCCGCCCTCGTCACTCTTTTGCGGGTTCCCCTATTCACCACCAGCAGCGGAGACGATCGCACTATAGTCGCTATATTCGCATAGTCTGGCGGATAGAATCTCGGGAACCAATTGAGCTGTCAAATCGCGGAACCAATCGAGCAAATCACGACCAACGACAGAAAAGAGCACATCAGCTATCGCGGACAAAATTTCGGAAACCGTTTTCTCGTGACTAAAGGCTCACCTACACAAACTAACGCCATCTTTAGGTTGTGAAAAGTTTCCCCTATCCGATGATGCTGGTAATTTACCTTCGATTGGCGAGGAAAGAATAATCAACGTTTTGTTTATAAAAGTTGATAGTACCTTTTCAATTGTTGGTCTACAATATATTGAAATGGTTCTGCTTTTTGATAGATTGAAATTCTATCCGTCAGACTATGAATAAAGCGACTATAGATCGCACTGATTGGTTAAAGAGCCTAAATTTATAAAGAGGCGACATAGGAAAAGTCATTCCAATCGAGCAGAAGACCTGTCAAATGGATAAGATGCCCCTAATAAAAATAAACCATAAAAGAGAGCTTAACAACGTGTTCGGGGTATCATCCAAACCATTTGTGGGATAGTTTACCCATCCGGGATACAGTTCGTTTATGGTATTTGTTTATAAGGGTGTCGTCTCTTTATGATTGGTACCCATTTGTAGGTTAACCACCAACAAACCGACATGAATGACCATACACCACCATCACATTTCTGATCAAAGCACAAAACTGACATCTGCCGCAGTGTTCGTGAAAAATGTGTATCCTAGCCACGAACACGTATACAAAATGTGTGATTTGGTTTGTGTCTAATCTATTCTGGGCAAATTATTTTTAAAGGGTGATACGGTCAAAATTTGGTCAAGGGAAAACGCGTGTAAATCGGTGAAATCGTTTATTTAAAAAATCAAATTAAATTTCTTTTTCAAGTTCAATTAGTATAAAATTCAGGAAAAATATTCAGTTAGGCTTCCGCTTTTCCAAATCTGAATTGCCGGGCCTTACGCTTGACCCCTGCCATCAGATTTTGTACAGCCACCTTGTCCACCTTCTTCGCCGCAGAAAGCCAGTTTGCCTTGAACTGCTGCTCGCCCTTAGCAGTTTTTTGGTCTTCTTTAGGTTCCGCTTGACAATAGCCCAGTATTTCTCAATTGGGCGGAGCTCTGGCGTGTTGGGAGGGTTCTTGTCCTTGGGAACCACCTGCACGTTGTTGGCGGCGTACCACTCCATGGCCTTTTTACCGTAATGGCAAGATGCCAAATCCGGCCAAAACAGTACGGAACAACCGTGTTTCTTCAGGAAAGGCAGCAGACGTTTATTCAAACACTCTTTGACGTAAATTTCTTGGTTGACAGTCCCGGAAGCTATGAAAATGCTGCTTTTCAAGCCACAGGTACAGATGGCTTGCCAAACCAGATATTTCTTTGCGAACTTTGACAGTTTCATGTGCTTGAAAACATCTGCTACCTTTCCCCTTCCTTTTGCCGTATAAAACTCCTGTCCCGGAAGCTGCTTGTAGTCGGCTTTGACGTAGGTTTCGTCGTCCATTACCACGCAGTCAAACTTCGTCAGCATCGTCGTGTACAGCCTCCGGGATCGCGCTTTGGCCGTCGTATTTTGTTTATCATCGCGATTTGGAGTCACTACCTTCTTGTAAGTCGATAGTCCGGCTCGTTTTTTGGCTCGATGCACGGTTGTAGACGATACACCCAGCTTATTTGCGGCATCTCGGAGAGAGAGGTTAGGATTTCGCTTGAAACTACCGGCAACTCTCTTTGTCGTTTCAGCGGCTTCCAGTTTTCGATTTCCCCCCGATCCAGACTTCCTGGCTGTCGACAAACGTTCCCCAAACACTTTAATTACATTTGTAACGGTTGATTTGGCAACTTTTAGCGATTTTGCCAACTTTGCGTGCGAGTAGCTCGGATTTTCGCGATGCGCGAGCAAAATTTTGATACGCTGCTCTTCTTGCTTGGACGGCATTTTGACAACTGAAGAGTGAATTCCAAAATCAAAATAGGAGCAACATTCTACACACACACACCTTCAAAATGAGGGGTGTTCAGGTTTTTTAAATGCAAAATTGAAAGAAATACGTCAAGTTGATATTGACCAAATTTTGACCGTATCACCCTTTATCTAGTTAACAAATTTCTATGGTTTTGACAGATGGGATCGCTGCACATTTGAATCCGCCGTTATGGATTCTCGATCAAGAGTTAAGTTCAAGTTTCATGTCGGTTTGTCGGTGGGTAAACTGTCAAAGATCATTGCAAACAAAATCAACTTTAACCAAATCAAAACAAAAATACTAGCCCATCTTTTGGCTGATGGAACAAGCTTCTAAGAAAATTCTACACTGAAACAAATCGACATGTACCGTTTATTGGATCCATCTTATAACATAGCAATGTCAGGAGATTTATTCATTCTATGTGATGATTGATAGATTCCAATGGATTATCACTTAAAAACTATGACTGCGATATGGAATGATTTCTATCGTAATTTCACATACTTAGTACTTGATAATACTTTGCTTCGAACGTGGTTAGCGATAGGTAAGATGTATATGAATATTGTCTGATATATTTCATGGTGAAAAACTGTTGATATGTCACGGGTGGGAACAGGCATCTAGAAACTAATGGAAAATCATATAAGTTTGCACTATGAGCAAATCGAGTAAAATGTACCTGTTTTCGTGATGAATATTGCTCACTAAAAGATATATCATATAAGATAATCATGTATATTTTATTGGAGTTGCTTTTAACGATTTTTGACGTTTGTTGATATGTCGCGTGTAAACAGACATGTAGAAACTATTGGACTGTCATTTAACTTTGCAGTATAGGAAAACATGTATATCTCATTGGAATAGCTTCCTTTGATTTTTGAGGTTTGAATATTGTAAAAAGATCTATCCCAATCATTAAAAAGTCATATAGATTTGCCTTTTAAGAAATCCAACAGCAAACATTTGTTTTGGTATGTTTTTCTGGGATGAACATCGCTCCCAATAAAATACATCTTACATAATTGTTCTTTATAAATTATTGAAACAATTTTCAACTATGTTATCGTACACTCATTAGAATGATTAGTCGAACTAAATATTGCTAACAACAATGCTACTGTAATAAATAATCATTGTTTGTTATTGTTTCATAAGATAAGGGGTTCCGGAAAAGAATACTTTTTGATTGAAAAAAAAAATGATTCTACTGCAATATTTATTTGCTAAGATTCTAATTGTAAGCCTTCTACACGGCTAATTCAGATTCCAGCACTAGTACTCGAACTTCATGAACCAGTTCCATGAACTCATATAATGTAGTCGTTGTTTTATTGCACACAGGAGCATTAATAATGATTTGAATACACGACACCACTGAAACGGAGCATATATTGGTCAGTGCTATTTTTCTTCACTCTAGCAAAACGAGCATAACGTTGCTCTATATTCCATGTTGGGAGAGCTGTTATTACTTCATGCTAATTGAACGAGCTCAATATTGAAGTCAGCCGTGGCCCAATGGAATCGAGCGCAGACACGAAAAGCATCACAGCTCAACAGTTCTGGATCGAATCCCAAATCAGCTACAATAAAAAAAAACACAACTGTGAAAGCTCCCACTGCCTGGTGTTTATTTTTCGATTTATTTTTAGAAATCGATTAAATATATGTGTCAAAAGAATAAGTAAATTTCATGTGATTTTCACATAAACTTTACTTCGATTGATTTATGACACATATATTATATTGTGGTGAAAAGTAAAGCTTATGCTTATGGGTTTCAAATCCATTTCAGTTAATTATTATAATTTGACCGATTTTCATTTATCATATGGCGATCATATAAAAGTTTTCAAATTATCAGCATTGTCAATGTATCAGATATTCATATAGAATTTACCTGACACATTTTCAATCATATCATTTTCAATGGATTATCTTATAGCGCAAAATTATTAGACTTCCACATAACAGGAATATGTCAAATTGGTTCAGTGTATTACAGCGAACCACACGCTATTTCAAAACTACCCAAATTTGGGTAGAATCCACACAGATCGGTCAAAAATGAACCTACCCAAAAATGGGTAAACATGTATTTACCCAAATCTGGGTAAACGTACCTGCGACAGACACTGGGTAACGGTTACTCAGATGTTGACATTTGATAACATGGTAAACTTATTATTATTATTATTTAACTTTATTAAGAAGGCTTTCAGCCATGGGCTTTACATGGTAAACTTCACCCATTTTAATAGCAATTAGTATCAAACATAACCTACACCGACTAGCTCTTCTAGCCTGTTATTGATTATTGAGGTCATATTGTCGGAAAAATATATAACTACGCAATACGACATTGAAGCGAAAAGCGTCACCTCGAGTGTCACAGAATATCTCGATAACCTAGAATGAGGAGAATGTTCAAGGTCGAGAAACTAACAATATACTTACTAGGGTAGAGAACTACTTCGGCCTAATCGCCCATTTTGGGCCTATCGAGCAGAATACTTCAAATAAATCCATGATTTCAGAGTTAACAAGTCAAATATGCGTTTGTTACGATACTTGAGTAAATAAGCTACCGAACGAAGTCAATGAGAACGCGTGGTATAAAGGTTTGCATCCATTATTTCCAAAACAAAAGAAACGCTCCGACCGAATCAATTTTCATCTTCCTTCGATAGGCCGATGTGAATTCATTGGCGTTTCGATGGCGTTTCAATGCGTTAGGCCGAGTTTAGAATCCGTAGGCCGAGTTTGGTGTCAAGAAGCAGTGTTAGACTTTTGACAACATCTCAACAATTGGTTTCTCTTTTTCAAATCTTGCGGTACGTGCGGAAAGGTAAATAAATTTGAAAGCCATCAGTAATAATAATATTCTGTTTGGTGCTAAACTGCGCTAGATTAAAAAAGACTAAGTGCGGGTTGTGCTTAATAGGCCGGAAATGAGGTAGTTAACCCTAACTATATCTGCTAGTAGCATTCGCCATATTTTGAGCATTAAAACTTTCACTGGAAGCGCAACAATCTTCTTTTCATACCTGCGTCATTTTTTACTTTGGGAAAATTTCGATTAGAATTATTTACCCAAAATCTGGGTAGATTCTACTCATCAGAACAAAACAAGTTTAACCAGATTTTGACAACTCCTTAAGGCCCAAGCGCAATGTGGGCGGAAGCGGAACGGAAACGGAAAGTTTGACAGTTGTCACAAATGACATCAAAAAGCTATGTGTCCCACACATGAATTTTTGCAATGTGATCAACAAATGATATTTATGTGTCGGACACATACTTAATATGTGTACACATAAAAGCCATGTGTAACCACACATACTATTCATTTGACTGATAAATTTCATGTGTGCTTCTGGGTGGATTCTTTTTGTGTGTGGTCACATGAAAATCATGTGGAATTTCACATGAAAATTCACGAATAAAAATGTGTGGAATTATATTAGTGTATGTATGAGTGCTCATTGCAAGACAGGCTATATTACCAAGTACCACCAAGCCCGCTAACTATACCCGATAATCGCCCTTTTTGCTATATAAGGTAAATATAGGGTTTCCTAACTTTATATCAGCCGTACATCAGCCTTATACCCCGTTCACATTACAGTCTATATCACGTAATATAGGCTGTCTTGCAATGAGCATTCATACAAAGGATTTCCAGTGAAAACTAGATGTATGAGTGCTCATTGCAAGACACCGTATATCACGTGATATACGCTGTAATGTGAACGGGGTATTATATATCGCAAAAAGGGTGATTAGCGGGCTTGTTGGTTACTTGGGTTACTTGATATAAGCCATAGTCTGTACGGGGTATTAAATGCTTGTTCGATGAACAACTTGTGAGAGTTATGTCTGTTCGTCTGTGATATTACACTCAAAAAATTCCACAGGTCATCATCATGTGTCTAACACTTAATTTTGCACTTATTGTGAAACACATCCATTTCATGTGTGAATCTTTTGCTTTGAACCATACGTCAACACTATTGGTTCGAATTGTGATACACACTTGGAGTCTATGCACATGTGCCTCACTTGGTGATATCAATAGCTTTGCACGCCATAGTTCAATGTTCTACAATATTCTACTTTACTGACAAATATATAAACAAAGTTGACAGAGGGCAGAGCATAAACATGCCTTTTTTAAATGGGTCAGATTTGGGAATTGATCCTGTACTGTTGTGGGATGTACTGCTGCCGTTGTCTACGTATACGATCTCACTAGGCCACGGTTGTTCTCATATATGAGGCTGGTTGATAAGGATGAAGTCACAACTCATGTGTTCTATGTTTACCTTGCAGAACAAGCCATTCACATAGCATTGAAATGCAAAACACTTCAAATCCACCGGTTTTAAACAGTAGTGTGATTCATTGTGAAATACACTTGAATTGATAGAGAAAGATTATTCAAAGTTTGAAACACCAGAAATCAACGTGTAAAACACATTGAACCATGGTGAAATACACTTAAAATAAATGTAAAAGTGTTTAAACACTTCAATCAGACATGTGAGTGTAGGGTAGGTCCCTTTTTTTAACGAATTGTGTGAAATTTTACTCATTAATGTGCTTACGCTGGTTACCGTGTAGCGGACTTTACTCGCCACGTGCCTGCGCATTGACTTGCGTGCAGCCATGCGTATCAATAGATCAGTGCACGGTCCCTAACCTCACTTTTTGCTCCCTATCATTTTGCTTCTGAGTAAAAGAGATAGCAACGAATGGGAGCCAAAACAAACCACCCAAAACTGTCAAAACTTACGGGTGAGAGAAGAGTGCGGCAAATCTTCGTGAACTGATCAATAATCGCAGGTGGCCTTGCTGTTGCCGGTGAGGTCGTTGGACTCGCGTCGCTAGGCAACCCATCGATACTCAGACCCGTTCTTCGGTCACTTTTCAAACCTCTTCACCGCAGTGAAAAGTGTGGACACTGGCCGCCCGCCACCAGTAAGCAACCGGTTACTTTTCTCGCAACCGTCATCGTTCCTAGAATTGCAGCTCCCGTTCTCGATCGAAAAATATGGCTCCTGGGACCGAAGACAAATCCGATCAGCTGATCGCGGAAAACAGCAGCCCGAGAAGGGATTCAGCCGAGCAGCAGTCGGGTGAGATTTGATTTTTCTCCGATTAAAGTGAACTGCGAATGGGAAAGAAATTTTTTTCATTTTCAGCAGAAGTCGACGGCGCAGGAAAAGGAGGACAAGCAGCGGCGCATTGTCAGATAAAGTGTGCTAATTGTGATGGAATTTTTTCGCCGGTCAACTTCGACGAGCATGTGTGCGAGTACGATGAGCGGAAGAAACGAATCGAACCGGGAAACGTGCTGGACGGTCATCCGTGCTTCCGGCAGATCGAGCAGAATATGGAACAGTGGAAGAAGTTGACCAAGAAGAAGAGCCGCGTCACGGGTGGTGATGCGGATGAGACGAAGGACAAGAAGAAAAGTAAGGGTCTCATTGAGAAGGAAAGGCATCGATGCGGGCATTGCGAGCGAATGTTTGTGCATGTGTCTGGGTTGGAGAAGCATCGGGCGAAAGTACACCCGGAGATGGTTGGTCAGAAGGAAAAGGAGAAGGACAAGGACCCAACGGAGTCGTTCAAGGTATGCCTGAAATGTGCTAAATGTGGGATGATTTTCGGTTCGTTGGACAAAATGATGGAACACTTGGAGATGGTCGATTGGGAGTGGGAATTGGAACAGGAAGATGGCAGCTACATGGAAAACGGGAAGGTGTGCTTGCGCAAGGCATTCCGGATCGTCATTTTGACGTCAGTTTACCAGTGCGAATTTTGCGATAAGCATTTCTCGGATTTTCCCTCGCTGTATCAGCATGAATCGCTGCATGATCCAATTTCCGGGTACGAGTGCACCCTGTGTGAGATTCGGATCCCGTGCGTGAAGGATATGCTGTTCCATAGGTTGAACGAGTGTGTTTTTCGGGATGCGTGGAATGATGAATTTAGGAACCTGCCGAAGTATTTTGCCTGCAACGTGTGTGACGATCAATTTGAGAGCTTGGGAGCGCTCTACGAGCATCGCTACGGAAACTACCACCTGTTTCCACGGCCCTCGAAAATGGAGGAAAATGAGTCGTGTGATCAGTTGAAAGTGGGATGTGAGGTTTGCGGAACAAGCTTCGATAATGCAGACTCGATAATCTCTCACTACACGGATGTTCACTGCAAGAAGAAACAAAGCAATTTTGGGATTCGTCGTCAGCCTACCGAAAAACGTGACTCGACGACGACCACTACGAGTCCACCATGTTGTTCAACGAGACCGTACTTGTGCGAGCTTTGCGGTAAAACCTACACCCAGTCCAGCCACCTATGGCAACATCTGCGCTTCCATAATGGTATTCGTCCGTTTACATGCCCAGAAGCCGGTTGCAATCGTAGTTTCACTATTCGCCCAGATCTTAAAGATCACATTCGGAAGTGCCACACCGGCGAGCGTCCGTATCATTGCACCCTTTGCGACAAGCGTTTCCTGACCGGATCGGTGTACTACCAGCATCGGCTTATTCATCGTGGCGAACGCCGTTATGGCTGCGAAGAGTGCGGTAAGCGCTTCTATCGAGCAGATGCACTGAAGAACCATCAAAGAATCCACTCCGGTAAATAGTTTCAGCTTTTTAACCAAATTGTCCTTTAAAAAGTTCATCGATTATTTCTGATTCAATTAGGTGAGAAACCATTTGCCTGTCACCACTGCCCGAAGCAGTTTCGGCAGCGTGGCGATCGTGAGAAACATATACGGGTAAAGCATTCCGGTCCTTCCGAGAAACAAGAATCATCGTTGGCCTACCAAGGCACACCGCTGACCAGTCGTACCAGGTCAAAAAGACAGCAGCAGCAGCGCAGGGGTGGCCCCAAGAGATTGTCTCAGCAAGTGGAACCCCCGGAGGAACCTGCCGTCGTGGAACAGGTTATAGATGGATCACAAGTGATTTACGTCGGTGAAGTGTCCCTGCCGGCTAGTTTGTTTCAACCAATTATGAACGATATTGATATGTTATGAAGTTTTCTTTCGCGCATGCTTAATTATTGCACATTTTTTTTTTTTGGTGTTTTGTTTCCGTTTTCGATTTTATTAGGGTAGGAAATTTCCAGAAAATTGTGGTCTGAATTTCAATTCTTGACAACGCAGAAATTTAATATATTGTACCTACGCTATGAATTCTTAATATATTCTAGATTAACAAACTACGAGTAGTTTAATTTGATCCATTTGATTTCCTACAAATTTTCATGTACTAAATCGATTTTTTTTTTCTTTTCTCTTCGCAGGAAGTGCCGGACGCATACGACTACAGCTACAGTGGGAACCATTCCTATCACCAGCAGCACCCACCGCCCGACGGGAGCAGCGGAAACTCCTGTAGCGATGCCGTGATGATCAAGATCGATGTTCCTCCACCGATGCCTAACGAGCAACGTTTTCCGAAGGAAATTTGGAAAACGTTTCTAGCACTGATGATGCTGGCGTTCAACTTCATTTTGGCAACGGTTTCGTTGGCAATGGTACACGATCGGGTGCCGAACCGGGACACCTATGGACCGCTGCCCGATGTGGTGCTGGACAACATGCGGCCGTTGGAGTGGGCACTGGACGTCAGTGAAGTGCTCATTATGGTGGTGGTGAACTCGTGCGTCCTGCTGATCACCTTTCATAAACATCGGTAAGATTTTTGCTTGCTTTTTTATGCAAGAAAATATTGAATATTATGAAGATTCTATTCACAATTCCATAATACGTGAACATTACAGCATGTGGTTGCTGATTATTCAACTGTTCTACTGGCTGTAGACACAAGTCTTGGTGATTATAAAAACTGATCTAGAAAAGCTAAATTGATCATAGATCAAAACAATTTCGGCCATTTTTTTGTATTCACTTCTATTCTCTATTCCGTACGATGGATTTCCCATACAATTTTTTTTTTGTACGGGATATTCGTTTCGAACGGAATACAAAATAGGATTGATTGACATGTTGTAAAATCAGTATTATAATCTATTGCAGCTGGAAATTAATTCACAACACCTGGTTCCTTGTTCTCAAAAATCGACCATCCGAGTTCGAAAACCGCTCTCACCAATCTGTATTATAAATTGCGCCTCCATTTCAGGTTCATAGTGATGCGAAGGATATTCTTGGTGATGGCACTGCTCTACTTCATGCGGTCAATCACCATGTACGTGACGGTACTACCAATTTCCAGTACCTCGTACTACTGTAGCCCCAAGTCGAACTCTACGACACCGTTGGAGATCATGAAACGTGCCTTCCAGCTAATTTCCGGCTTCGGGCTGTCGATCAATGGCAAGCACATCTACTGCGGCGACTACATCTATAGTGGCCACACGGTGACGCTGGTGATGGGCTACCTGATTATCGCCGAATGTAAGTCTTCAACGAAGTAATCTTTTTGGAAACGGGGTAACTAACACTGCTTTTTTTTACGTTGCACTTGTAGACTCACCAAAGAAGTTCTGGATTATCCATTGGCTCGCGTGGTGTGCCAGTTTGGCTGGCGTTTCGTTTGTGTTGCTTGCCCACGGTCACTACACCGTCGACGTGCTGATTGCATACTACGTGACAACGAGACTGTTCTGGACGTACCACACTCTGGCGAACAATAGTCTTCTGCTTAAGGTAGGTCATTCGCTTGGAGCTAGTTTCAGTCGGCTAATCAAATTCCCCCCCCCCCCCTCTCAACAGCAAAACGGTCACAACTACATTGGCCGCGAGTGGTGGTTCTTCATCTTCCGTTACTTTGAAAGGAACGTTCGCGGACCGGTACCGCTGCAGTATGACTGTCCATTTCCGATTCCTTGGACGAAAAAAGCGCAAAAACTGCCCAACCGTGAAAGCTGATGAGCATAAGGAAGAACCACTCCTAAAGCAGACGCAAGCGGAGCAGATATCGCACAGGACAACGTGGCTCAGCGGAAGCCAAAGCAATAGAAAACATCCGTTTTAGCTGTTAGTAGTTTGTAAAGTTAGGAAGCTGTGCTGTCACAGTAGAAACATTTACCCGGCATCGACAACAAACGGAAGCAGCAAATCCAAAACGCATAAGACTTGATTATGATCCTATTTTTCTAGGAGCTAGTAAGTGTACCGAATCGTTTTAAGTTGTAAAAATCTTTACCCAAATTGTTCCATTGAATGAAAAACTCGTGTTGATGTTTTTATGTGAAACCAGTTTGTGAATAACAAACCACCGCTTATTGGAAAGCAACCGATTTTTGGTGTAGTTTCTAAGTGTTGTAAGTTAACATAGCTTTTATAGCGAATCAAACAAAAAATGAGATACCTACAAAACCTAAACGGCAGCCGACGGCTACTTCTAGTCAGCTGTGTCAATGATAGAGTGGAACATGAAGCCAATCTAATGTAGAAGCGAATGCTACAGACATTTTAGACATAACAGAATATTACACCTAAGCAGAAAAAACATGAAATTCTAAGCTGCCTTCTTATCATATTATAGGAAACCCCGTTTTAGAGAGAAATTGTATCGAAAACCATGTGATAATCATTAGAGACAATTCAATTTTACTGTAGTTTATTTATAGGACGATAGCAAATGAACAGAAGCATCTAATCGATATTTTCAATTCCTCGGTCATACAACGGAAACAGCAGAAATCTTAGCACAGATCTTAATTCGAAGAAAAATTATACCAACCAACCTACACAACAGTCATTAATGCGTTGTTCTATGGTGTATCTCACGGGTCTATTTCTTCACCTCCACTTAACATCCACATTCTCGTTTACGTTGGAACCGTATTTTTCATACAAAAAAAAAATTGTATGGAATATAAGGTTCGAACGTTAAACGAGATAATTTTAGTGTAAACCTGTTGAAGATATTGGTCCTAAGTAAGCCTTATCTTGAAACTTCAAGAGCACATTATTTGTCAGCTCCCACAAAACATTCGATAATGAAATTGCAACTACCTGTTTGCTGCGCTGTTTCATGATTGTATGTTTTGTTGAAGCTGACATGCGTGCTCTTGAGGTTTCAAGATACGGCTTCCTCAGCGATTCACCTTAAGCAACTGCGTGTAAAAAATTATTCTAACGAGAGCAATCGAATCAATCAGAACCTGTTTTTGCTGGTCCAAAATTTCATCAGTGTGCCTTGAATATCAATCTTTTCCAAACAAGTAGAAATTAATAAATTTAAATAACAACAGTTGTCTGGTGTCTTTATTTGATATTGTGAAAAGTTGAGAAACAATGACCATGTACCCAAAGCTGTGCTTAGGGACCTCACTGTGCAAGTTGTTTCGACTTGCGAAATGAGGCCCCATGAATACCGTTCGGCCCCCCGGTGTAGTAGTTAACATCCATATCTCTCACGCCAAAGACACGAGTTCAAATCTCATTCCAGGACAAGGCAAGCCGACCAATGCATTAGTTGCTTGGCCCTTATTGGGTGTGTTACTTCACGGTGAATACGAAGTGAAGTGACAACTTTTCACTCACGGTGAAGTGATTCCCATTTCCCATTTCAAAGGGTCCTATCTGCTTTGAACGATTTTCTTCATCGACTGTCTCTTTTGATATAACCACGGCTATGTAAACAGACTTCGTACACTCTAAAAATTCCACACGTTTGATCGAAGTGTTTAAACACTTGATTTTTTAAAAGCACAATCACATTTCAAGAGCCACATGTGAAAATGGCATACAAGCTTTTTGTAAACAAACCTTTGTAAGCCTTGTTCTCGCCAACCGAGGGTCACCCACGCAAAGCAACAACATCATCGGGAAGGGGAAAGTTTACCCTACCCGGTGATGTTGATGGTTTGCGTGGGTGTCATGTAGGTGGCGAGAAAAGGGCATAAAAAGGCTTGTTTACTAAAAGCTTGTATGCCCTTTTCACATGTTGTTCTTGATTTACATTAAGTGTATTTCACCTTGGTTCAATGTGTTATACACGTTAATTTCTAGTGTTTCAAACTTTGAAATGTTGAAAATCTTTCACTATCTATTCAAGTGTATTGCACATTGAATCACACTACTGTTCAAAACAGATGGATTTAAAGTGTTTTGCATTTCAATGCGTTGTGAATTGCTTGCTCAGAAAGGTAAACATCGAAAACAAGAGTTGTGACTTTATCCTATCAACCCGCCTCGGTTGTGCTCATATCAAGAGCCACATGTGAAAAGGGCATACAAGCTTTTTGTAAACAAACCTTTGTTAGCCTTGTTCTCGCCAACCGAGGGTCACCCACGCAAAGCAATAACGTGGGGAAAGTTTACCCTACCCGGTGATGTTGATGGTTTGCGTGGGTGTCATGTAGGTGGCGAGAAAAGGGTATAAAAAGGCTTGTTTACAAAAAGCTTGTATGCCCTTTTCACATGTTGTTCTTGATATGAGCACAACCGTGGCACAGTGGGATCGAACGAAGACTCCGGCAGCAGCACACCCCAACAGTCCATGATCGAATCCCAAATCAGACCAATTAAAAAGATATGTGAAAGCTCTGGCCTCTGGCAATTTTGTTTATATATTTGTCGATTCATTTTTAGAGTCGAAGTCGATAAAGTAGAATATTGTAGAATATTGAACTATGATGTGCAAAGCTATTGATATCACCATATGAGCCACATAGAATCCAAGTGTGTCACAATTGGGTTCTTTAAGGGTATTGAGGTAAATGCATATTCGTAATCTGCATTAAAAATGGAGCCCAAACCCAAAATTTCATCAATTTTGGTACACTGGAACTATTTTAAATAAGAACGATTACATATGCAAAAATCACCTTATTAGCGCCCCTCGGTGTCACTTTGTATGGGAGCGAGCTGTCATTTTGTCAGTTTAGTGTCAAACAGTGAAGTTATTATTTTGGTTTAAATCTTGATTTAAAAATCGAGATGAAAGTGTGTGGGTTCGAAAAAAATATCGCTGTGCTCAGAAAAAGAAGCTCTTTCAGATGATATTTAAAAACCAATATATTTTTCAAAATTAAAGAACCCAATTCAAATCCATAGTGTTCAGGCATGATTCATAGCACAAGATTCACACATTAAAGGGATGTGTATCACAATAAGCGCAAAATAAGTGTGAGACACATGATGTTGACGTGTAGAATTTTTTGAGTGTACTATTTTGCCATTTAGCAGCGTTGGCAGATTGTTTTAATAATTATCGGTATCAAAGGTATTAAAAAATCGGTATTTACTATTTATTTAATTTTATATTTTTGCCGTTTTTGAAAGCGAAAATTTTAACGATGCTGACGACTGGGATTCGAGGGGAATTGCTTTGTTTGACGGCTTTCTCAGTCTTAAAACCACAGACAAACACACGTAACTCTTCATTGTGTATCTTCGTTCACGCATTTAACGGTTGATTTGAATATTACAAGTTCCGCGAACTACTCGCCGCAGCGCTGGCATCGGATCACTTTGACGTTTCTATACATTCTATAGAACTTTTATGCAATATTGTTTGCGAGTTAACGAGCAAGCTTGTTTTACGCGAGAAGCCCAAGAGATGTCGTTACTGAGGTCCTATGTTTTGAGATACTATGTTTTCAAGAAAAACTTTTTCAAAGAGTTACGTCTGTTTGTCTGTGTTAAAACACTCTTTAATTTTTTTAATTTAATTTTTTTAATTATCGTTGTCCTCAAGTGGTGATCAAAATTGTGACCAAATAGTGTTTTTTCAATGAAATATCATTAAATGAAACCAAAATATGGAAAATCAGTCACAATAACGACTAAACTATTGACAATAACGACAAACAATATTTTCCCTTGAAAAAAGCCACAATCTATGGCCAAAATTTCGGGCAGATTGCATCGTAGTCATTGCATTGTTTTAAGACTGAGAAAGCCATTGATCGAATCAAAATTTTAGCTTTTGAACTATGATCGGAAAATTCCGGAAGAAAACTCCGGGGAATGTTTGAATTAGCTTCTGAATGGAGCTGAAAAACATCCAGAGAAGACGAAAGAAGCTCTCCTGGATGAAGTTCGAGAAAAGCTAGAAAAACCTCCGGGAAACTTCCAAGACACGAATTGATAAACTTGTGGCGAAAATTTAAATAAACTATCGGAAAAAAATCGGGTGTCACATCCAAAGGAAGCCAGAAAAGTTTCGGAAACCAGAAGTAGCCATTTCTAGGGAAAGCCAGAAGAAGCTCGGAAGAACCTTCCAATAGAAGTCGAACAAAACAACCTTTGACTTATGGTCAAACTTCCAGAAGAAGACGAAAGAAATTTATGGGAGAATTAATTGAACTTCCTTGAGAAAACGAAATAAACTTCCTGGAGACGCTGGCAGAAACTTCTTAAGGTAGATTGGAAAAAAAAACATCTGTAGAAAGTCGGAAGCCAGAGCGCTTACGGAACAGTCGAAAGAAACAAGGACATAATTCCGGAAGAAAGAGATTCCTGAGGAATGTTCTAATGATCCAGAAAATTTTCCTGATATTCAAAAAACATCCCTGAAGACTCCGAAATTTCCCTGAAGTTTTCGGAACATTCTTGAAATGCATTTAGGAATATTCCATAATTCCTCGAAATTCCTTAAAAGTTCTTGTAATTTTCCTAAAATTAGGGGCTGTTTTGGAGTTCTCTGGTCATCCTCGAAGCGCTCGGAACTTCCCTGATTATAATAAGACTACCGGAATATCTCTAATCATCTTAGAAGGTCTCTGGTTTCTTGAAGATTACAAAATCTCTTAAGTTCTCTCACAATTTTCTTGAATTTATTGTAACATCATCATTGAAGTTCTCTGATCGAGCAATTAATTATTTTATTTATCCATTCCCGGAGAGAAAATTCCATTACTTGTTGATATATTTAATTGTATACTTGTAAATACTCATTTAATAATCAGATTCGGAATATGAGTGATGGGGGAGCTTATTGTGTTCGTGAGTCCGCCGTTTAGGCTGGATTTATTGATTTAAATCTTTAAGTAGATTCTCAGCTCTTCAATTATGGAATTTTTTTAGAATAATACCATTACACTTTTTCAGCCTTCGTTCACATCATTGTAATGTATGATAACAAGTGCATGAAAACTGTTAACTGTCCAAATAACCTCGATTTTCCTGACTATTGATTCATTATTAAAGTTTACCAATATTTATAAAAGCATTCCATATTGTGTTTAAAGATTCCATAGTGCATAATAAAGATTTTGTTTCAATTCCAATAAAATATCTAATAAATCAGTTAAATGTACGGAGGTTAACTAAAATCGAGCTTATTTGTATTTTGTAGCACCGTAAAACGAGGTATCTTTGATAATGTGGTTAACTTTGATAGTATAATATAAAGAATGATTTACTCGCTGTGCGTTTTCCAAATAAGAAACATTGATTCCATATTGTAGCTTATACCCCGTACAGACTATGGCTTATATCATGTAATATAGGCTGTCTTGCAATGAGCACTCATACATCTAGTTTTCACTGCAAATCCTATGTATGAGTGCTCATTGCAAGTCAGCATATATTACATGATATAAGCCATAGTCTGTCCAGGGTATTAGGGTATTTCCGTTGATACAAAAATATTGAAAAACCATTTTCGTGTTTTTCGCGCTTTTGAAAAAGCACGCAAACCATCACTTATGAAATGTTTTTCCGATGCAGCCATCACAAATTCAATGTTGAATTATTATTGCTTTTAAAGTTTTCTGATTATATACTCATTCAAAGTTTCATATTTAAAGAACTAAATTGTTTGAGTTTCACTCATTTTTTTTTCTACATTCATCGAGCATTATCAAAGTAACCCCAAATCAAAATGCAGAAGTTAGGTCACAAAACTAAAAAAATAGTGCAAATGCTTTAATTTTCGTTCAACATATTACTAACGAATTAACTCTTGGATCCTCAGTACTTGTTTTAAAAATATAAAATTTGAAAAACATTCATTGTTTTACGGTACTTGTTTATTTTACATTCATTATATTTTATATATTGCATGACTAGTAAATTATTTTTATTTCACATATTTAAAATCTCATTATATCATTGTAACTATAATTTTCATTTACAGAAGGTGTATCAAATATCAAATCATTGTTATTTACATTTATTTTATAATAATATAATATGATATCTATGGTTTTCAGAACTTGGATTACCCAGAGAATAAATTGAATATGGTTAAATTGTTTTACCTTTGCAGAGTTTTGCTATTTCAAGAATTAATCATTGATGCTTATTTTTATAACTCTTGTATGCTCAAACAACCTCGATTATTTAGCAAATTGATTCTTTACTTAAATTGTGAATTCATTAAATAGGCAAAGTTGAGTTCAATCATACCATGCAATTAAAATATTCATTTTAATTTGAGTGACTAAAATCGAGGTTTTCTGTATTTTCCAGTGGCGTTTCCTAACCTCGATCTACCTGTGCACCAACTCTCAAAACATAAATAATAATCAATATATTGCTTGCAATAGATAGATATCGAGTAAACTAGAAGATTGAGTGTATTTTCAACCGATTCGAATATGAATATGGCATCAAATCTGGTTTTGAAAGTTGGTGCACAGGTAAATAGTGAGGTTACGGGACGCCACTGGTATTTTGTTATATTTTCTGTGTTTTAAGGAAATACCTGCATACATACATACATTTTGCATTTCACTACATATATTATATAAATTATACATTGCATGATATACTATTACCTTTAGCTTAATATTTCAGTTTACCCAAGCAAGTCATCGAAATTAATATGAAGCTGATGAACCAGAAACATTAAATAATATTATATGTTTATAATTTTTAAGCAGGTTATTTCTCGTCATGTTAGTTATTCATCACAATTTTTAGCATTATTGTTAATATCATTCGAGCAAAATATATTTAATTGCTAAATATATCCTATACATTTCAGTGTTGCATCCACCTGTTGTGAGCTGAGGAGGTGTAGAGCTGCATCTTATTATATGTAAAATACTTCTTAATTGCAGTAGCAACTATATTATCCATATAAATGTATTTCATTATGTCACATTTTAATGTTCTGATATATTTCATTTCTCCATTGCATATAATTTCATTATGTATATAAATAAATACTGGGTTGGGAGGGAGCATCAGGGTATCATTCAAACTGAAACTGGACGATGGTATGATTGACAGCCGGAGTCTAGGAGGGAATAAACACTATCATTGTGTTTATCCTACCGATTCGATTGTGGTGGTGTGAATTCTACTCCAACAGTTTCAGGGCGATTGACGCGCCCTTCTTAACAAACCATCCAGTAGGAAGCTTAATAAGTATTGCGAATTGTGTTATTCGATTTGTTGGAGCGTATCGTTGGAAGGAGATTCTTAAATTCCCGTGGATTTCGCGTAAGTGTCTCTGCTTACGGGTCCACCCCTCCGTTTTTGGCCCTTCATACAGCGATATAGTGAATTCAGATTGGTAGCTCAAATTGATCCTGCTATTAAGTGGAGCTGCATACAAGACAAGTCTTGAAGGGATGGTGGCTACCTTACATACATACATACATACATACATCAGCATTGAAGTTCTCTGATCTTCCCGATTTTTTTTTAAAGTTATCGACACTGCCATTAAAAAGCATACAAATTCCCATAAAATGTTCCCACAATGATCTAATGTTCATGTAACTTCCCTGACGTTTCCTAAATTTGCATTGACATTGCTGAAGGTTTCGGAAATTGCCTGAGTTTCTCGGAACTCCTTTATAATTTCAGCAATTTCATTGAAATTAATTGGTCTGTCCTGATGCTCTCAGAGCTTCACTAAAGTTCCAGAAAACCATTAAATTTCCCTGAAGTTCTTTGGACTTGTGTAGCTTCCAAAATGTTTATGATGTTTCCTTAAGTTCACTGGAGTTCGCTGGACTTTTCTGATATTTCCGGGTTTTCAAATTTTAACAGAATTTAATGAAACCGTCTTTAATTTATCAAAACTTACACAAAAGTCTGGACTTTTCTGAAGTTTCAGAACTTCTTAAATGTGCCTGCAGCTAGTGTGGATCCGCAATAAAAATCTGCTCCGGGAAAGTTAAAAAAATTAAAGGGTTGTGTCCTAGACACGACCGTAGTATGACGTAGAACCTATCTATCTATCTCTATCTATGATGCATGATATATGCATTTAGGTTAACATCCGACGTCCCTAGGGAGCTCTTTTTTTTACTTATTTTGCAGAAAAAATACATCCGAAGTCCCTCCTTTTTTACATATTCTGCACTAAACATATGTTTTAAGCCCCGCAACTGACAGGATTTCCCGCCGTTTTATTATGATTGGAGGTGGGGCAGAACGTTTTTTTTTGTGCAGAATATGGAAAAAAGGATGGACTTTGGATGTTAATATAATTTCATATGTAGAGGTACATATATAGGTTACTGTTTTTACTAATAATTGTGGTTTGTTTAAAATTTATTTCCCGGAAAAAGTGATCGTCAAAGTCCATGTCTTTTTCGGGTTATTGTTGGGGTGGGGGGTTTGTTGTGAAGGGGGGAGGGGGTTTACATACATTGCTTTTCCTCATTTCTCATTGTGTCGCATTCCTCATTGTGATCACGCCGTTATTCACCTTTAGCCGCTGACTTAGTCCTGCTTGCTGCAGGACCTAGTGCCACGCCGTCCGAAGCGGTAATGAGCAGAGGCAGGAGAGCAGCGCTGATTTATATCTTTTCAGGTTCAAGTAGAATGATGTGCAACCAAGTGGTATTCGTTTATGATGACTGGGTTTGGGAAAAAGGCTTATTTCATGAAAACAGTGATAAAATTATCATTTGTACATTTTCAAAAGTTTAATTACAGAAAAATGGAAAAATATTTATTTAAGTAGTTTCGTAATGTAATATCATAGAGGTAACTCTAAGACAAGAAAGTCCCGAAAGAACGTGCTCAACTTTTTGGCTCATCTCTGGTACTCCCTTCGGTCCCAAGCTAATCGATTCACCCCTCGAAACATGGGAAAATCCACTAACCCCTCATTTTATCTGTCAAACTTTCATAGCGAATCAAAACAAACATTGTGTAGTAGTAGAATTTCGGCTAGAATGGGGTACGTTAATCGTTTGCTTGGGACCAATAGGCTAGTGAAGTAGTGAGCCAATTTAAAATCGTTAGTTTCGTATTGATTGTTGGTAATATCCTATCGATTGGCGTATTTGGATTTTAATTTCATCTATAAATGACAAAGTTACAAACGTTCAAAACCTAACACTCCTTCACCACACATATTTTTTGATTTGCACCACAGTATAGTCGACAAAGACGTAGTTCTACGTCAAAGCTGGCGGGAGAAGATGAAAGAATCATTCGAGCGAAGGCTGAAGAAGCTTCCAAGGTAAGGTTTAAGAAAATTCCAGGAAAAGTTGGATGAAACTTCAGGAAGTTTAAAAATGAATAAAAACTCTCGGAAGTTAAATAATGTTTCAAATATATTTCTCGATTGATGGGTAGTCAATTGGGTTCTTTAAGGGTATTGAGGGAAATGCATATTCTTTGGTACACTGGAACTATTTTAAATAAGTACGATTACATTTGCAAAAATCACCTTATTAGCGCCCCTCGGTGTCACTTTGTATGGGAGCGAGCTGTCAGTTTGTTAGTT
The DNA here is from genome assembly GCF_037179485.1 of Ochlerotatus camptorhynchus. Classification (NCBI taxonomy): domain Eukaryota; kingdom Metazoa; phylum Arthropoda; class Insecta; order Diptera; family Culicidae; genus Ochlerotatus; species Ochlerotatus camptorhynchus. The sequence goes on along the minus strand of NW_027040804.1, from coordinate 5,294,330 downwards.
TAGTGTCAAACAGTGAAGTTATTTTGCTTTAAATCTTGATTTAAAAATCGAGATGAAAGTGTGTGGGTTCGAAAAAAATATCGCTGTGCTCCAAAAACGAAGCTCTTTCAGATGATGTATAAAAAACGATACATTTTTCAAAATTAAAGAACCCAATTGAGGAAATGCAAACATTAGTCGAAAGATATGGCATCTTAAGAGATGATTGTTTAGAATTTTGAAGGCTCAAAAATATGAAGTATTCAAAAAGATACAAGTCTCTTACAAAAATTTTCTCCGAAATTCGGGCACGGGCAGGCAATAATTATTTTGATTTTCTAGTGCAAATTGTAAACAAACCCGGTCGCTGTCCGATACAAAAATGCGAGGGGTTTCTACCAACGTTAATTACCGGTCAGTGCCAGTCAGATCAAAGATGAATACTAAGATGAAACTGTCGGAAGAAAAACTTTCAATTTTAGTGTCCTCTTTCACGGTCCCTTTTATCCAATGAATACCCCCAGTATGCAAGGTAATTTTGTGGTTTTGCTGCCCCCTCGGTAGAGATAAAATTTTGCGCGCTTTTTGTCAAAACAATCACACCAAAATCAGAGATGTCCCATTTTTTAATAATTACTCGATTAACAACTAATCGATTATTTTTTGTTCGCTGTGCTGTCATTTTTCCACCAATGAGAGTGCAAAACTTGTTTGAAACAATCGGTGATGATCCTCTGCAGAAGTTAATGATTATATCGACATGATATAACCGATTACAAATATTTTACTGTTCGGTTCGTGAATCGATTAATCGATTATTCGAATGAAAATCGGCCATCATTTCAAATATAAGTACCGTACATAAATAATGATACAATTTGAAAGGGACCGGGGCTAATCACAAATTACGCCTCCACGGTAACTGAAATAAACACGAGTGTTCACCGGTTGGTCAGGTTACCGAAAATTACTCTGATTACTTTGAAATTACTTTTATTACTCTCGATTACCGAAATTACTACGATTACTTGAATAATTTTAGGAATTACTTTGGAATTACTAAATTATTCAACGCAGAGAAAATATTTTTGAACATAGCAATATTCAGTATAGTTTCAACAAAAAAGTTGCATTATCTCCCGTCTTATAAAGCAATATCTTTGGTTCAACAATAATCATGCTTTCGTTTCAACAATATTTATTGTTGAATTCAAAAGTGGGATGACCAGCCACGTAACAATAATTTTTTTAAAAGCAAAAATGTTTTTTTGAGAAACAACAATATCTGGTGTTTAAAAGGAACAGAGCTAATTTTTGGACCTAAAATGCTTTTTTTCTTGGTTTAAATAAAAATTTCTTTAGCTCAAAAAATGAATATGGTTGCTTTTATAATTCGTGGTATTTTCTTGTTTTATTTTTTAAATAAGTGAGAAATTGTTTTGATGCATATATTATGTCATAATTGCTTCAGCTCACAAGCTCTATCCAGAAGTTCCGACGATGACAGCTTACCCGAAAAAAAATAACAACAAAAATACATTAAAAAACAATGTAACAATAAGACGAAAATTATTGTCTTAACAATGATTTATATTGTTACGTCTACAATAAATTTACCATGATTTATGTTGTACAAAACAATAAATTTCATGGTAAATGGAAAATTTACAATAAAAAAGGGGGGTTGTTAAGTATCTTAACAATGAAATTTTCGTGATTTTCCCATATAATTTTTTTTCAATAACATTATATATTATTGTTATTTTACTGTTGGTTGGCGAATTTATTGATTAAAAAAAATAACAGTGTACTTTAGAGTGTATGTGTTGGCTTGACAGATCTACTTTATCGACTTTAAAAATAAATCGAAAAAATAAAACATTGCCCCGGGAAGGGAAGGGGGTGGTATGTCTGTTACGGGTGGTCCTTTTTTTACTGGTTATGGATCGAGATTCGATCCGGAACTTGTGAGAAATGCAGGCCAACTCCCCTGCGCTCGATATCCCTAGGTCACGTCTCCTTGGTGGTTGAGCGTCGTTGATAAGTTAATGCATTCGACTGGAGAGAATCGCCCATGAAATATGCTTCCACCTGAGAGTTCTTTCCTGACATCTTCAAGTGGTGGAATTTTTTATTATTATTGTATGATTATTGACTGCACGGAAAAGGTCTCCATTAAGCTTTAGAGAGGGTCTAGGAAGAGCTGCCAGGTGGTTTTATAAAAAATCTGTATCCACTCTATTAAAAAATCTGTATTTTCTGTATTGACGATTTTTTTCTTAATTAATCATGTTTTGTTGTTTTACAAATACAGTGCATACAAAATAACCATAAAAAGTGCTTAACCACCTATTCGGGCTATCGTACTAACCATACGGGATATAATCGCGCCATTTGTGATATCGTCCGTACTTATTTATAAGAGTGATATGAAGCCGTTTGAAAATGTATGGAGATTTTAGTTTCTATTCATTATCTTCCTGATAAGCAGTTTTAAATGCAAAAAAGTGCACGAGTTCATTACTATTTGATATTTTTAATATAGATGAATACAATTAATTACATCATTTGTGTGGTAGTTACACCGAAAAGTCGAGAGATGTCGCCCCGCCAGTGCTGGTAAAATCATTTTTGCAATATGGAGAATATCAGAAAATCCGCAATTTCTTACGAAATACATTTTCAATGCAAGTAAAATGTTTACGAGTACTTGTATTTGTAACATTTTAATGTGCTCGGGCACTTTTCTTGTATTTAACATACATGCTTATATTGGAAATATTCAATTAATACTGTAAATCCCCATACAATCTCAAATCGTTTACTACCAGCTCCATATGCATCCGAAAGCGGTTGGTCCTCTGGTTGTGAATGCTGTCAAAAACACCATAACATGATTAATTGTCGATGGAAATTTGATAGGTTCCCGAGCAGAGGGTGAGAACAAAATTAAAACAAGAATTATGTTGTTTTCATTATTCCTGATAACTCAAATTGATTTCATTTTGATGGAGTTGATGGCCAACAGAAAAAAAAAATGAGAGCTAAAAGATATGCGAAGAATATCAAAATTATAACATATATTGATATTAGTGAGAACTGCTTGATAACTTATTTTGATAAAGATTTTTTTTCTCAAGCATTTTATAAAAATCTGTATAAATCTGTATTGTAATTTAAAAATCTGTGATAAATCTGTATTCTGTATCGGGTCTGTATTAAGATTAAAAAATCTGTATAATACAGATAAATCTGTATAAATGGCAGCGCTGAGGATAAGATATGAGCGGACGCGTACTGCCTAAAGCCCTACAGTAAAAGTATGGACGTCTGTCAAAAGTTGTTCCAATCGAACCGTCAAAATGCACCGCTTTGCTCGATTGGAACAGCTTTTTTCAGTTTTGTGGTGTCAGTCGTCCATACTTTTACTGTAGGGCTTTAGTACTGCCTGGTTTTGAGCCAAACGAACTGTCAAAGCCAGAGCCATACGAGCAGCACCTATCTTATAGCGAATTCGTTTATTATCGGGGTTCCAACCCGGTGCGAAACCGAACTTTTTGTCAGTGCGAACCTCAACCTGAGCTGGGTTTTAAAACAAACGATCAAACTGACGTTTGTCAGAAAACAAGCAGACCCAATCTTGATACCCGATCCAGGTTGGAACTGAATAATAAACGAATTCGCTATTAATTACATTGGCAGTGTTGCTGACCCTCTCATAGTCTGCATGCTTCAATCAGATTTATTTTTATTGTTCGTGAAGTAACCCACAATGAAAATACACCAATATTTAATGTAACAACAATTTTTATTGTAATAGAGTTGTTCATTATTGTTCATGATCGAATCATGTTAACAATAAAATAAATGAAAAATACGATAAAAATCATTGTAACAACATTTTATTATGTACATTCATTGTACAGCTAGGTAGCAGTTTTGCCGTTTTCGGAAGAGTACAACATTATAACAATCATTTTTATTGTCGACAATAAATATTAATGTTAGAGCATTGTTTCCACTGAAAATTTCACTGTAATTTTTTTTCGGGTAAGAGAAACGGGTTTTGAACTCGTCAACAACGATGTGGGTGACACTTTTTTTGTCAGATCTGGAGAGGAACGCGGTTTTGCTGTACTTCCTTAGGATGGCTTGCCCTTTCGATGACGCGTTCAATAAGAAGGTGGCAGTACAGGCTTCTCGAGACACTTGAGTCTCTTCAGAGGGCCGCGCGTTGTTGTCTCGGGTCACAGATGAATTGCAAGTAACGGGTTGTTCGCTGACTTTTGAAAGCCCCTGTAATGAAAGGGAATAACTAGTTAGTTGCACTAAACAAGAATGATTTGATGATAATTTACCTGTGCCTCCCTCCAAGAGTCCAATTCATGAATGAATCTGGTTCGCTCAGCAAGAAACGGCGAAGGAAGGAGTTCCTCAATTTCCTTCCTCTGTATGATTTTCAATGTTTCGATGGTGTAACAATTAAATGCAATAATAATGTTAGGATACCGTAACTGAATAAAAAACGATACTACCTACCGAGAAACGCTTCAATAACTCGTTCGGACATTCCATAATTATTCAATAAATGTATCAACTCGATTTCTTCAACCGACACCTTTTCTACATCCAGTTCTTCAATAATTATTGGATTATCGGAACCGAAACACATTTTGATACGCAAAACTTTACTGGCACGTGAACAAAATGGCGAAGGTTTCTAGCTTCTCCACACTGAACAAAAAATATAATTCAATCAACAATCATGGTACCTGAATTAATTTTATGTTGCCCTTGAAATAAACCATGCGTTTTGTTGAATCAACAATTTCCATGCTTTGGAAATTTGAGCAAGAGAACAAAAAATAATATTGTTATTTAAAAAAAAATTAAAGATGTTTGAACAAAAATACCCCATTGAAACAATAATAAGGCGATCGTTGAGCACAACAATATTATTTTTTGTTTTAAACCATCAAAAATTCTCTGCGTGAATGATTAACAATGTTTCCAAATAAGGAATTGTTTGAGAAATACGATGAAATCCAAGCTCTATTAATAAAAATGAGCTGCACAACAAAAAACAAAACTGGAATCATGTTAAACTCATATTTCAAACTGAGTTAAAAACGAGGTTAAAAAAATGTTTCATTGAAAAATCTGAATTATTGTAAATACTGTATTTCAATATAGCAAGACTTGTCTGTTGCTTTTGTTTTGATTTAGATTTTGACATTTTCGCGCACTGATGCGAATGGCAAAATAATTGGCGAGATAATAATTATAATAAAAATCTCGATTATCGTGCTAAGCGGTGATGGCAAGGGGAGGGGGGGAGGCGGTTATGATTTTGTAAGCAATGCATTAGGTATAGAGCTTTTTGACGTTTAATCGGCGCACACTACTGCACCATTTAAATCGAACGAGTGTGAGCAAGAGGGAAACAGATTAGTGGGAAAACAAACCGTCCATTTATCCATGTGTGCTAGATAGAGAAAGACGATTAAACGTCAAAAAGGTCTTATAGGAAAAAGTTTACGTAAGGAGGGGAGGGGGTTAATTTTCCTCAATTTAGCGTGACATAACGCTTAGATTCGGGTGCATCGAGGATTGCATAATGTGGCCCCTATATATTTTTTTTAATTTTAGTTTTTTTTAATATCTAAATTTGATTTCCATTAACTAAAATCATAAAATTTACATAGAATAATAAAGAATATAATAATTCCAGAGTTCAAATATTTATGGAATAACTAAAATTACTGTTTTCAATCTTTAAAATTACCAAATTATTTTCCAAGCAGTAGGAATTACTGAAATTACCTCGGAAATTACCCATGAATTACCAACAATTATTTTTATTACATTAACATGTCGTTACTGAGTAATTCAAAATTCACTAATTATTTTAATAATTTGTGGTAATTTTGGATTACCGATCACCTTACAAGCTTGGTAGAAACCCCTCGCAAAAATGCAACATGACTGAATCATTAATTTGACACATTAGACCACCTATATGTAGACACCTTGGTATAGACTAACACGGCTAGAAAAAAGTACCCAAAATTAAGTTCTTTTCACTCATCTCAGCGCTATAGAGGTTTTCACGTCTGGTTGTATTGGTAGGATATATGAGAGCGTGTTAGTGAATATCCGAGGAAAATACATAACAAATCGATGTCAAACTCATTTTGACAGATCTACTTTCATATATTTTTTAGGTTAGCCAAAGGATAATAATAATCAACTTTACACGGCGTTGCTGCCGCTAGTGTGCGTGCGTTAAACGTCATTAATCTCTATAGATATTAGTGACGTTCAACGCACGCACACTAGCGGAAGCAACGCCGTGTAAAGTTGTTTATTATTTTCCTCTGGCTAACCTAAAAAATGCATGAAAGTAGACCTGTCAAAATTAGTTTGACATCGATTTGTTATGTATTTTCTTCGGATAATCACTAACACACTCTCACATATCGCACCAATACAACCGGACGTGAAAATCTCAATAGTGCAGGAACTAAAAAGTAGGTAAAGCGGGTCAAAGTAATTTTTTTATTTACTTGTGTGCAGTTCGTATGGAAATTTCCACTAGCTTTTTAACCAAAAGTAAGTTAGTTGTACCCAACAGATTATACTCAACGTTGGGTTCCCACACTTTTCTAACCCTGTTGGGTGGTTTTGCTCCTCTGTTTTTGACAACATTAGAAGGAGAAAAGGAGACAAACTAGTCAAAAGTACTTTTGACTAGTTAGTGAACTTTCCATTGGGTACTTTTTTCTTACCGTGTAGTCAAAAGTAGGTAAAAGTGAACTGGTCGTTGGGGACTTTTTTCTTACCGTGCAGGTTGGCCGTGCACATCATCCCTGCTTGGTCGATGAGGCTGATGTTGTTTTCAAACACGTGCGATGTACGAAAATCGGTAGCAAAACAAAATCCAACTAGCGCGTAGTCGGGAATTTTTAACACAAAAAAGAGGTAGGAGAAAAGAAGAAGCACGTGAAACGATACAAGTCGAGATAATAACAAGAGCCGAATTTATTTTGAATTTCGTCGTTAATTTTGCTTTTCAAAACATTTAAACGGTTGTAAATCACCTATAGAAGCAACTTGAGCTGGGAAAAAGTGTATATATTAAGCTGTATATAAAATTCATAGAGAAAAATCCATAAAAGATAAGCTAGAAAAAAGTTAGGTTAAGTGCGAAGAGAAGAAAATGAGTACACAGACGAGAGTAAACACAAGGACCACTACCCGGTCCCAATCAACAAACCAGCAAACGACTACGACACACGGAAAACAACAGAAAGCAGGAACATCGGGAACGGGAAGCAAAGGCTACTTATCGGAGGTGGCCTTCCTGGAACCGATAGACATCGAGAAGGACGCACCAAACCATCCGGTCAGTGTTGGAAAAATTCTGGCGGGGCTGAAATTCGAGAACTACAAGGAAATTACCAAGCTCGGACGATTCCGGTACAAGGTGGAATTGAACAGAAAGGAGGATTACGCGAGTCTCTTGAAAATAAACCTTGCGGCGCACAACCTGAAGCTGTTCCAGCCAGTATCATTGAGGGAAACGGTATGTTTCATCCGAGGAGTGCCGAAAGAATACACTGAAGAGGAAATAAAGGAGAACATCTGGGCAGAAGCTCCGGTGCTTAAGGTTGAGCGTGTTTTGCGAAAGAGGGAGAGCCAACTAGTTCCCACCTGGAACCTAAAGGTGACAGTGAAGGGAAACAAGGTACCACCCTTGGTGAAGATATACAACTGCGCATTCAGAGCTGAAATGTACGTGTTCCCAATGAAGCAGTGCATGCGCTGTTGGAGGTTTGGTCACCCGGTCAAGCACTGCAAGGCAAAACCGAGATGTAAGAAGTGCTCCAAGTCGCATGAGCTGGAAGGTGAGTGCCAGATGACAACCAAATGTGCAAACTGTAACCAAGACCACCCGGCCGACGATCGGGATTGTGCGGAGCGAATAAGGAGAGTTAATGTGCTAAGGGAAATGCAAAGAACTGGAAAGCCCTACCATGAAGCTGAATCAAAATTCCCTAAGCTGTCAAACAGGTTCGAGCTGTTGGACGAGGATTCCGAATTTCCCGAAGTAGGCGGCGAAGAGAGCCAGCGGCCAGGGGGCGAAGGATGCAGTCAAAGAGGAAAAGCGGCATCTAAGGGAAGGGATACAAGAAGAACATACTCTCAAGCTACGCAAAGGAAGGACAAGAATACGAACGTGGAAACGGAACAGGATACTCAGAATCTGGGCGCGGTGAACTTGGTCAACGCAACGCTAATCGAAAGCATGCTGGCAAGTGTGCGACAGGAACTTATCAAGCAACTGAGGTTGCAGGTCTGGTTGAAACCCCTCATCGAACTCCGAGACCAACTAGCGAAACAGATGAACGCCCCAAGAAGCGAAATAGACACGGATCAAATCCTGATAAAAGTCTTCGAAAAGATAAACGACATTGTTACTGCCGAAACCAACAACAATCCAGAAGAGCAGAGAATAGCCGCAAACAACAACAATGGCCAGTAAACAACTACGAATTGTTCAACTTAACATTACTAGTATCCGACCAAGCGAGAAAAGAGAAGAATTGAAGAAGTTTATGGCAGGTAACCAAATACAAATAGCGTTGCTTCAAGAAATATGGATTAAGGAGGGAGAACCATTCGTAATGAGGGGATTTAAACTAGTGTCAAAATGCAGACCAGAGGGCCATGGCGGCGTAGGAATCCTAGGAGACCAAACGGTCACTCTAGCAAAAATAAAAACACCGGAGTTCAAATGGCTAGAAGTAGTAGCAGCGAAAATCACAGAAGGGTTCGATCCGGTTTCTCTTGTGTCAGTCTACGCGCCCCCGACGAACAACAAAGCGATGATCGACGAAATGGGGAAACTGTTCGAATGGATAGGACAGTTGGAAGGGGAAATAGTAGTTGGAGGGGATATGAACGCTCACCATCGTAGCTGGAGCCCAATCGCAGAAGAATGTAGGAGAGGAAAAGCGCTGAAACACTTGATCGACTCATCAAAGCTGATACTCCTCAACGACGGACAGCCGACAACCATTTCGAAGCCTGGAAACAGAGACTCAGCAATAGATCTGTCGCTAGCGACCGCTGGCATCACGAGGAAAACCACGTGGAGCGTAGAAGAGGAAGACTTCAATTCAGTGCATCTGCCGTTGGTGATAGAAATAAGTAGTGAAATGAAAGTAGTGCAACAGTGTGTTAAAAAGGTTAATCAGAGTAGGGTAATAGAAGCAATTAATTCGATAAGACCGCAGTTCGTATACAGTCCGGAAGATATGCAAGAGTTATTTGAAGAAGTGATAGAAAAGTCATCGTACATAGTGAAAAACAAGAAGCAAAACTATCTAAAAAAGTGGTGGACTAAAGAAATTGACAAACTTTACGCGGAAAAAAGAAATGCTTTGAAAAACTACAACCAGTGTAAAACCAGATCAAACTATATAGAATTGCAAAGAAGAAGAGCGGTGTTCAAACGAGAATTTCGCAAATCCAAGAGAGGTTACGTTAGGGAGCTTTCGGAAAACATAGATGAAAATACCCCGGCAAAACATGTCTGGAATATTGTGAAAGGGATAGATACATCACTAACAGGGGAGTATAGGAAGAAAACAACACTAACACATGAGGCAGGATTAGCGTTCATGGAGCACTACTTTGAGGATAAGGAGAAGAACGTTAGCTACCCTACAGTCGAAACCAAACCGGAGATGCAAGCATACGAAATGGCGCTTCGTGATGAGGAGATTCTGAACGTGTTGAGGGGAAGAAGAACAAATTCAGCAGCAGGAGAAGATGGAATGTCGTACGGCATCCTAAAAGGTTTGTCACCCGGAATGCAGTTGAAAATAAGCGAGATGCTGAGTCGAGTATTTGTGTCTGAGCGAATTCCGGAGAGATGGAGAGTTATCGAGGTGAGGCCGATACCTAAGCCGCATCTAGATCAGTCGCTAGCAAGCTCCAAAAGGCCAATATGCTTGATGAATGTGTGTCTAAAATTAATAAACTCGGCTGTAAAAGATAGGCTAGTGGAATTAACGGAAATAGAAAACCTGATTCCGTCGCGATCCTTCGGATTCAGGAAACATAACTCATCCTCAACAGCGATCAATTATGTAGTAAACACAGTACTGGAAGCAAAGCAAGAAGGAAAGGAATGCATCGTTGTTTTTCTGGACGTTTCGAAAGCATTCGACTCAGTTGACACCACTAAACTACTGCAAACCCTAGCAGGGATGTCTATCCCATCGAAACTGATCAGCTGGCTGTACACCTACCTAACGAAACGGGAATTGCTGCTAAAAACGGAAGAAGAAGGAATCAGAAGGAACGTCACCGAAGGCCTACCGCAAGGTTGTCCGCTCTCGCCTATCCTTTTCAACCTATACACGGCATCACTCCACGATGTAGAACGAGAAGGGTGTGAGCTGGTACAATTTGCCGACGACTTCGCCATCATTGTGATAGGAGAAACGCTGGAGGATGCGGCGGGCAAAGCAAACGGAGTCCTGTCGGATTTGCATGAAAAACTTCTCTCGAGGAATCTGAAGCTGAGCCCAGCGAAATGCGCGGCGGTACCGTTTTCCAGGAAGGATCCCAGTCGACTGAGGATAAAAATCAAAAATCAACCCATAGAGATAACAAACACCCACAAGTACCTTGGATACGTAATAGATCGTGAGCTCTGTCATCGAAAGCACATAGAGGAAATACGGAACAAAGCAGCCAAAAAAATTCCACTGATAAAACTACTAGCGGGAAGGAATAGCCACGCCAACCCGGAAACACTAGTAAAAGTTGGGAACGCTTTGGTGAGAAGCCGTTTAGAATACGGAGCAAGCATTTATGGCAGCGCCGCGAAAACCAATCTGAAGAAGATCCAAACCGTTCAAAATTCGTACATACGAATTGCGATGAGATACCTTCCTTCAACGCCGGTGCACGTCATGATCTCAGAAACTGGACAGATTCCCATGGACCTACGGATAGAGCACCTAGCAAAAAGGGAAATCCTGAGGAGCACATACCATCAAAACCCACTCTCAAAGTTTATCCAACGAACCGTTGATAATGAAAAACCAAACGGATCATACATAACGCTTGTGACAGACAAACACGTCGATGTGATTATGCAACTTCACCCAAAAAATGAGGAAATCAGCAAATTAACCCGCCTACAATACTTCCCGAAAGTTGATATGTCGTATCACGTTCGGAGCACGCTAACAAAGGACCAACAGAAGAAAACTAATTTACCAGCACAGCAGTGGCAGAAACTATACATGGAAACTATCAGCACAAGATACCAAGGATACAACAGGATCTTTACCGACGCGAGTAAGACTAGTTCAGGAACGGCGATAGCAATGTTCGACGAAACATCCAAGACCAGCAAAGCGGATAAAATAAATGACAATTTTTCAATAACCAATGCGGAGCTGCTAGCCCTGCAAAAGGCAGTGGAGTGGGCCATAGAAAACAATATAAAGCAAGCGGTTATCTTGACTGACTCAGCGAGTGCATGCGCCATCCTGAGGAACAGGAAGGAAGTCCCAGACAACTACATAGCCAGCAATATAGTTGAACTATTTCAAAAAGTTGAATGCCGAAACTTGAAAATCCAATGGATCCCGAGCCACTCAGGAATCCAGGGCAACGAAATAGTAGACGGAAAAGCAGTTAGGAGAACAGAAGGGACCCAAAGCATACACAACTCAATCACCTTCGGAGATGCGATAGTTCTAGCAAAAAAAGAATCGTGGGAGGAATGGAGAAGAGTCTTCGAAGCTACGAGTCAAGATAAAGGTAAATGGTACAGATCAGTACAAGCACAACCACGCAGGAATATTTGGTTCAAAAACTTGATACTATCAACGGAAGAAAAAAGAATCATGAGCAGGATAAGAGCAGGGCACACCCTAACGAAAGAAAGAAAAGCGATGTTCAAAATGGAACCAAATGACCGATGCACCGAATGCGATGAGACGGAAAACCTAGAGCACATATTGTACATTTGCCCGAAATTCAACCGTATCAGAAGCAAATTCCCAGCACTGGAATACTGCATGCCGCTCGTCGGGATACTGCAAGATGAATGTGAGACAACGATGAAGCAGATCACCCGCTTCATTCAGGAAATAAAATTACATCTATGAATCAAAACCAAGAACACCTGGCAAGATGGACCAACCATGGTCTTAGCCGTCATCAGACAACAGCAAACAAAAAAAAAAAAAAAAAAAAAAAGGTAGATTTTTAAAGTTTCTCTTGAAAAAGGGCAGTTTATTCGAGATTTTAGGTATTTCCAGTATCGTTAGTATGTCAAAATCCTTGGTGAAGAAAGCTTTAGCCTTAGTGGAAGAAGGCCTGTCTGATTCTTTAAAGAAAAAGGAAACATCTAAAGGTAGGGGGAACCCCCGGCACGGAAGTCCGTATTTCAGAATATAAATAAACGAATCTCGTTTTCGTTTTTGCGGTGTAGCTACACCGGTGCTACACTGCCGAACACCGAAAAAATTTAGGGTGTAGCTATCGGTTGCACCTTTGTTTACAAACAAATGATGATGAACTGTCAATGACTCGCACTTATTGCTGCTTACACTACACCGGTGTAGTGTAGTAAAAACGAAAACGACATTAATTTGTTCATTCCTTTCAGACAACAAGCGCAAATCGGAGGAATCCGATATCATGCCACGGCATCACAAAATGGTGCGATATGTGGGCAAGAAGGGCCGCAAGGAGGCCAAAGATGTGCTGCGACGGGCGGACGCTCTGACAGTCATGGAAGTACGCAAACGGATACAAAATCGTAAGGATAACACCGAGGACAACGTGCGAAAGCTGCTTCTGCTGAGTTCGGCCGATATAGGAGAGGAAGCTGGCGCCAAGGTAAGTTCGTCACATGAGAGGTGGACAACGCAAAAAGTTAGATCTGTATTTTTCTTTCTAGTTGGTCAAACGAGCTCAGACCGGTCGGTACGTTGTCAAAGCGGACGAATTCCGTGACAAAAAGGACACCAGCAAAAGTGTGTTCGATGAGGAGGATTTCGAGAAGTTTGAGCAGGAATTGTTTTGCAGTGTGTTGAATCAATAAAGTACGTCTTTCTAAGGTAAACCAAATGACATTAGTTGTAAGCAGAATATCACCGTTCAAATCAATGGAGGGATTTCGTCTTCGTTAATCTCTGCCTGCGGATTATTTTTGCTGTTATTGACGATGTTCTTATAATCAACGGTTCCCTTAAGTTCTTGTTTTCCTCTGTTGTTTGGTTGAATGGGTTCATTCTTCATCCAAGCTGGAAAAAAACGTTGTTATGTAGTTGCTCGATAAGCTCATATCATTTGACTCAACTAACCCGGCTTTTTCGGTAGATCGAACCCAACGTTCTGCGGATTTAATTTAGGCATCACGATCAACATGTGCCCCGTAGTCGTGGAACGCTTGCAGAAAGACGTAACCGTTTTAATTTCGTCTTTTAGGGCCAGTTGAAAAATGCGCCCTTTGATCGTTGCCCTGATGTAGTTTGGTTGGGCGTCTACTTCGATGTATGATGTGTCCAGATACCTAAGAATGCACAGAAGGATTAATTTCAGTTTTTTTCCTAATGCCAATTCAAATATAGAACACACTTGTAAACATGCAAATTCAACTCGTATCGGTCGTCTTCGTCGCGAAAATCAAACCTTATCTTCGGTTCATTCAAACTGTAAGGTCGTCCACACTTGGCGAAGAGTATCGGTTTCTTCCTCTCCCCATTCTCCAAATCCCCCAAGGTCACGCTGGGTTTCCCCTTCGCTTTCTGGGAGTGCTTGGCCATCTGAATCCGCGTCTCCGGGCAGTGCTCACTTTTTTGCTGCCAAAATTGAGCGGAACGTTCATCATCGTCCAAGTCCCTAACGTTGTCCTCCTGCGCCCGAAGCGATTGAGCCACCCGAATTTTCTGTTCATCCCGTTCGATTCTATGGACGTGCTCGAGTTGGATGATCCTGTCGCGATTCGCTTTGAAGTTCTTCGTCGCCTTTAGTAGATCCGTTCGGGTTATTTCCAATCCATCGAGCGTCTCCAGCTGCGGCAGAGCGCACATAACGTAATCTCTATAGCCGGGATAATCGGTGCAGGGATTTCCGGTCAGATAGAGATCCCTTAGGTTGTAGTTGTCTCTCAGGGATTCGACCGAAGTCAGTTCTCCTATGAAATTCAACGTCAAATCTAGCTTGTTCAGTGATTCCAAACCCTGCAGGTTTTCGATTCGCTCGATGTTGTTCAGTGCCAAGTTGAGATATTCTAGTTTCTTAAGTTTGTGTAGATTTTCGATTTTTGAAACCAGGTTCGATTGCATAAGGAGGATCTTGAGGTCCCGACACCAGTTGCCGATGTGTTCGATTCGGTCGATGTCCTCCTGATGCAAGGACAGTTCTTCCAAGGTGCTGATGATGAGTTCATTGTGCTCGGAACGTTTCCGAATCAGTTGCTCCGTTACTGAGGGGACATAACAGAATTTTATATAGGTAATTGAATGAGATCATACGAAAATTATCAGTTGACTTACTTCGAACCATGTTTGGTGAAATACTTGCTGCATGTATGTCAGGATCAATAGCAAACGGACGATTCTGAAATAAACAATGTGATGGTTGCTAGGCGCACTTGAAAGGATGAAGCGTTGAATTATCTGCAGGAAGAATCATGCGCATTGTGCATTTCAACAAATTATAATGTGCAAACATACTTGAACTTTTTCTAGCACAGATAAACTTGACCATATTGGAATTTCTAGGCGTCCTAATGCCCGGTGTACTAATAAATTACTTTCTCGTAGACCGATGTGTACCAAAAGGCTATAATATCGTTTGAAAAACACATGCTACCTAAAACCATACATCGTAGCATGCCTCTACATGTTGGAGACTAAATTTAGGTACCAACCAAATTTATTTATTTTTATTTATTTATTTTTATTTATTTCGTCAACCAACGTAGACTAGTACAATTAATACAGTTTTGTTTTCTTAAATATATATTTATATAAAAAAGTAGTGTCAGCTTTCTTGTCTTTTCTTTTATGAGTTGTTATTTCTTATGGAATAAAAATATTGCTTTAGTTTATGCCGAGACATTGCAAAGTCAATGGTTTCGCAGTGTTTATTGTAAGAGGCCATCATGCGGTTTAATGGCCCATATTTTGCATAATTTGTGCGATGATGTTTTATGGCAAATAAATTTCGATTTCGGAGTTGCCGAGTGGGTGCATGGAAGTTTAATTTTGATAAAAGTTCTGTTGAGTCAATTCGCTGCGAAACGATATCATTTACAAATGCATATTCACGACGCTCTTTTAATGTTTGTATGTTTATAAGCATGCAGCGTGCTTCATATGATGGAAGAGGAAATGAAGTCCAACCTAATTTACGAAGAGCGTATAATAGAAATTGTTTTTGTACTTTTTTTTTTTTTTTTTTTAACTCTTTATTTGTTCCAAATTCAAAATAAATTACATTTCATTTTTAACCTAGGTGCTCCAGTTACTACAGTAACTTACCAGCCTTAATTGTTATGATATGTATCTAAGTGTTTTTACATTGTTCCTGTCTTGGCAATTCAGTATTTTAAACAGGTTTTTTAAACCTGCATGTCAGTATAACAATTGATAGCTTAAAACTAAATAACTAAAACTAAATCTTATCTAAGTATAAAGGGAATTAATCGTTGCAATTGAGGATTGTAACGATTTTTGCCGGAAATTATTAATTATTTTGTTGGACATTTGTGCTAAAGTCTCAACATTCGAAATTCTATGTACTTCGGTAGTACTGTACCAGGGAGGCAACTTCAAAATCATCTTCAGAATTTTGTTCTGAATCCTTTGAAGTGCTTTTTTCCTGGTAGTGCAACAACTAGACCATATTGGCACAGCGTAAAGCATGGCCGGTCTAAAAACTTGTTTAAATATTAGAAGTTTATTCGTCAGGCAAAGTTTGGATTTCCTGTTTATAAGAGGATACAAACATTTTATATATTTGTTACATTTGGCTTGAATGCCCTCAATGTGATCTTTAAAAGTTAATTTTTGGTCAAGAACTAATCCAAGATATTTCACTTGGTTTGACCAGAAAATTGGAACTCCGTTCATAGTGACTATGTGACTACTACTAGGTTTCAAAAAGGAAGCCCTAGGCTTATGTGGAAATATTATAAGTTGAGTTTTGGAAGCGTTGGGAGAAATCTTCCATTTTTGTAAATAAGAAGAGAAAATATCTAAACTTTTCTGAAGTCTGCTGCAAATAACACGAAGACTTCTTCCTTTAGCGGAAATGCCTGTGTCATCAGCGAACAAAGATTTGTGGCAACCCTGAGGCAAATCAGGGAGGTCCGAAGTGAAAATGTTATACAATATAGGCCCAAGAATGCTACCCTGAGGAACTCCTGCTTTAACAGGTAGTCGATTAGATTTCGAATTTTGATAATTTACCTGCAGAGTTCTGTTAGTTAAATAATTTTGAACTAATTTCATAATGTAAAGTGGAAAATTAAACTTTTTCAATTTAGCAATCAAACCTTCATGCCAAACACTGTCGAATGCTTTTTCTATGTCTAGAAGAGCAACTCCAGTTGAGTGGCCTTCAGATTTGTTTGAACGAATTAAATTGGTAACTCTCAAGAGTTGATGAGTAGTTGAATGCCCATGGCGAAATCCAAACTGCTCATCTGCAAAAATTGAGTTCGTATTGATGTGAAGCATCATTCTATTCAAAATTATTTTTTCAAAAAGTTTACTTATTGAAGAAAGCAAACTTATTGGACGGTAGCTAGAAGCTTCAGCTGGATTTTTATCCGGCTTCAAAATTGGAACAACTTTTGCATTTTTCCATTTATCAGGAAAGTATGCCAAATGGAAACATCTATTAAATAATTTTACCAAGAAAGACAAGGTACTCTCTGGGAGTTTTTTGATGAGGATATAGAAAATTCCATCATCACCTGGAGCTTTCATATTTTGAAATTTTTTAGTTATAGACCTTACTTCGTCCAAATCAGTCCCCCAGGAATTATCAAAAATATTTTCCCGAGAGAAAATATTCAGAAAATCCCCAGCAACCCGATTCTCAATAGGACTAGTAAGACCCAAACTGAAATTATGGGAACTCTCGAATTGCTTAGCAAGTTTCTGAGCTTTTTCCAAATTTGTGATCAAAATTTTACCACCTTCTTTAAGCGCTGGAATTGGCTTTTGAGGTTTTTTCAAAATTTTTGTGAGTTTCCAGAAGGGTTTGGAACTCGGGTCTAATTTAGAAACATTATTTTCAAAAGTTTTGTTCCTCAGGGCAGAGAATCGCTTTTTAATTTGTTTTTGCAAATCCCGCCAGATAACTTTCATGGCAGGATCGCGTGTTCTTTGAAATTGTCTCCTACGGACATTTTTAAGACGGATCAAGAGCTGAAGATCATCGTCTATTATAATTGAATCGAATTTAACCTCGCATTTTGGTACTGAGGCAGCTCTTGCTTCAACTATAGAAGTAGTCAGAGATTCAAGAGCATAATTAATTTCATCTTTGGTTTGCAAAGGAATGTTTGGATCGAAGTTATATTCCATAAATGTTCGATATTGCTCCCAATCAGCCCTATGGTAATTGAAAGTAAAGCTGTTGGGATTAGAAATTATTTCTTGGGATATTTCAAAAGTTACTGGAAGGTGATCAGAACCGAAGTCAGCATGGGTAACCAATTGGCTACAAAGATGACATGAATCAGTTAAGACCAAATCAATAGTTGAGGGATTTCTTGCAGAAGAAAAGCATGTTGGGCTGTTTGGATATTGAATAGTGTAATAACCTGCAGAACAATCATCAAACAGAATATTACCATTGGAATTGCTTTGAGCATTATTCCATGAGCGGTGTTTTGCATTAAAATCACCAATAATGAAGAATTTAGACCTATGACGGGTAAGTTTCTGGAGGTCACCCTTGAGAAAATTCTTTTGCTGGCCTACGCATTGGAATGGCAAATAGGCAGCTATAAACGTAAGTTGTCCAAATTTTGTTTCAACAGAAACTCCCAAAGTTTCAAAAACTTTGGTTTCAAATGAAGAAAGAATTTTATGCTTGATTCGTCTATGAATAATGATGGCAACGCCACCACAGGGTCCATCAAGACGATCATTTCTATAAATCAAGTAATTTGCGTCCTTCTTAACCTTATGGTCAGGTTTAAGGAAAGTTTCAGTTATAACGGCAATATGCACGTTATGAACTCTCAAAAAATTAAATAGCTCGTCTTCATTATCTTTAAGAGATCGAGCATTCCAATTTAAAATGTTTAATGCTTTAAAATCCATTACTGAATTTTAAAGTCATGACAATATTATTAGCAAATTTTACTCCAGTTTGAATAGCATCAAACATGGAGTTAGATTTAAGCATATCAGAAATCATGTCAATTAATGAATTCTGTAAAAATTCCATTTTAGGAGCAGTAATGCTTCCTAAGTCAAAATTGTCAAAATTTCCGTTAGAACGTTGATTAGTATTTTGATTTCTACCCGCTGCAATAGCAGCATAGGTAGCTCCATTAACTCGCTGAACATTGTTAGCAGCGAGGGGAGTAGGTACAGATGAAACATTTGAAGCAGGGGTGATATTTGTACCTACGGGTACGAATGTAGAATTTGTTCCTCGCTGACCGTTGTTAACAGCAGAGGAATTTGTACCTGGTCGGAAACGTGGAGCGTTTCCTACCTGTCGGTTAGAACGAGATTGTAGGATCGCTTTGCGAGTCTTACATTCCCAAAAATTGGATTTGTGGTTTTCACCACAATTTGAACATTTAAATTTCTTAGGATTTTCCTTCACAGGACAGTCGTCCTTTGCGTGAGAGGAATCACCACAATTCATGCATTTAGCTGGCATGTAGCAATTTTTAGTTCCGTGACCCCATCCCTGGCACTTACGGCACTGAGTGAGGTTTTGAAAATTTCCTCCAGTCTTCCTGAAGTGTTCCCACTTCACTCGGACATGGAGCATAAGGCTAGCTTTTTCTAAGGCCTTAAGGTTGTTTAGTTCACTAGACTTGAAGTGAACTAAATAAAAATCATTAGAAATCCCGTTGCGCGAATCGCCAGGACGGGATTTCATTTTCATTTTGATTACTTGGAGTGGCACAACTCCAAGTAATTTTGCCAGTTCATCTTTGATCTGATCCAGGGATTCACCACTGGGCAGTCCTTTCATGACAACCTTGAACACACGTTCAGTTTTGGTGTCGTAAGTAAAAAATTTGTGCTTCTTCTCAGTAAGATACTTGAGAAGACATTTAAATCCGTCCAAGGTTTCAGCCAATACACGGCATTCACCCCGACGTCCAATTTGTAGTGAAAACTTAACTTTCACGAAATTCAAAAGTTCCATGCGAAGAGCATGGAAATCGGTAGTGGTTATCACAATAGGGGGAATCTTTTCCTTCTTGGCATTAAGCCGGGAAAGTTTACTAGAATTTTTCTTGGATGATGGATCATTCTCATCATCCGTGAGCAAATCAAATTGATTACTCAAATTAATTTCATCAGAAGGGGGGTCAAGAGTTTGCCCCTTTCTTTTGCGTTTAGGCGCCATGGCGGCAGTAAATTTTTATCCAAATCGACTTCCAAGCAGATTACTATAAGAATCTGAAGGATCGAAGAGGAATTTTCCAAATCGATATCCAAGAAGGATTACCTCGGGTAGGGTCCAAACAAGGATCGAAGAGGAATAAGAGAAGTTGAACAAGGTAGAAAATTTTTACAGGTTGAGCACTGAAAAGTGCTGTTTAAATTTGTTGTAGCTTTAGGTAGTAGTAACACTTCCTTAAGCAAAAAGCAAATAGATCCGCACGGCAAGAGAGCACGATGCGGACTCAATTGTTTTTGTACTGATTCTCATCTTTCTTCGTGCGTGATTGAAAATGGAGACCATACAATACTGCAATATTCCAGTATTGACCTCACATAGGCAATATATAGTGTTTTAATTGTGTAAGGGTCCTGAAAGTTATAGCAAAAGCGCTTGATAAAGCCTAGCATGTTATTTGCCCTGTGAATAATTGTGTTGTAATGGTCTATGAAAGTTAGCTTAGAGTCTAAGATAATTCCTAAATCCCTAACTCTTTCACATTTGTCTACAGTTTGATTTCCTAATGCAATTGAAATATTTGAAGTTGTTCTTTTTCTACTAAATGATATTAAGTTACATTTTTTTACATTCAATTCTAGTAGACTTTTTTTGCACCATATGTAGAATATGTGTATTTCATTCCGGAATATATTGATGTCTTCTTCATTTCTTATTTCCAAAAAGAGCTTCATGTCGTCGGCATAAATAAGCAATTTAAGTTTTTTTGAGAATGTAAGATATGTCGTTTACGTATAGAATAAAAAGTAGAGGTCCCAACGGGGGACGCCTGAAGTGACTTGAATTGGGCTCGATGAATTGGTTAGGTAAAAGTGACATACCCAAGGCGTAGGTCATACCGCACACCAATCTTAGGTAGTCTTTTTTGTTAGTGTATCGCAAGTGTGCCGCAGGTTTGCCGATTGTGTCGGTCATAAAGCAAGCTGCGATTGTTTGGAGGGTTAAGAGAAGAGGGTAAATTTAAGGTTATATTAAAAAATTCACTTTCGTGTTGGTAAATCGAAGAAAAAGCTTTCTATTGAATATTTCTGGTGTAAAAATATCATCAAGGTGGTGCATGGAGGGACTAATCAAAATGAATAACTCTGGTGGAAAAATTGAATCACGCTTAAAATTTGGAGGTGCACAGTTAACTGGAAAATTTCTGGTGGAAAATTTGCAACACTGTGGTGAATGTAGAAGCAAGGTTTATTCATTTTTCTGGTACATAATTTGCATCGTTCTGATGAATGCAAGCTTCATTGAAAATTTATGGTGGAAAATTTGCACCATTTTGGTGCATGCTTCGCTCTGAACAGAATATTTCTGGTGGAAGAGAAAAATGTTTTTGGTGAAGAATATTTCTGGTGGAAAACTTGCACTGGTATGGTAAATGAAGGCACAAGCTTTATTTAAAATTAAGCTATATTGAAAATTTCTGGGGGAAAATCTGCACCGTTCTGGTGAACGGATGAGCAAGTCTTTTGGAAAATTATGGTCTTAATTTTGCATCCTTCTGCTGAATAGAAAAACAAATTTTAATAATTATTTCTGGTTTAAAATTTGCACCATTCTGATGATTGGAGGAAAGCTGCTTTACTGTAGATTTATGATGAAAATTTGAAAATAGGGGCAATCTTTATTTAGTGGAAAACCTGCAACATTCTGATGATAGGAGAAGCAATCTATATTGAATATGTCTGGTGAAAATGGAAAAAGAAATCTGCACCAATCAGAAGATTGGAGAAGCAATTTTTATTGAACATTAACGGTGGAAATTTGCATCGTTCTGGTCAATTGAAATTTTCTGATTTAAAATTACCTGGGGGCGGGTTTGTATTGAAAATTTCTGGTGTTAGATTTGCAACAATCTGCTGCATGAAGGGGCAAGCTGAATTCAAAATTCCTTATGTAAAAATTGCATGGTTCTGGTGAATGGAACATTACTGAACATTTCTGGTAGAAAAAGTACAACGTTTTGGTAAATGGACGGACAACTTAACATGACTTCCGAGAAGAACCTCAAGGGTATTGAATTCTGAGGACAGTTACAAAAGAAAATATTTCTGTTGATGATTTCATGAAAATTCTGCGAAAAAAATTTAGTGAATCCTGCAGATAGTTCCATTATAATTTTGAAAGTAATACCGAGAGAATCAAATTTTGAATGAAATTCCAAAAAGATGTTGAGGAAAATTTCAAAGGAATTCCGAGGCAAATTTCAAGTTCATTCTGGGAAAAATTTCTGGAGAATACAGAGGAAATTCTTCTGAAACTCGGGAAAAATTCAAGTTCCAAGGTGCTCTGAGGAAAAAAAAAAGTTCAAAAATATTCCGAAAAGAACCTCAAGGATATTGAATTTTTAAGACAGTTCCAAAATATTTCTGGGGAGAATTCAAAGAAAATTCTGCGGATAATTTCTAGTACATCCTGCAGATAGTTCCAAGATAAGTTAGAAAAGAATACCGAGAAAATCAATTTTTGAGTGAAATTCCAAAGGGATTTTAATCAAAATTTCAAGCAAATTCCGAGGATAATTTCTAGCTCATTACGGGAAAAAGTTCTGAAACTCTAAAGAAATTTCAGTTCCAAGGTGTGCTGAGAAAAAATCATGAAGAGTTCAAATTATAATTCCAGTTGACTTCTGAGAAGAATTTCAAACGAGTTCTAAGAAGAGTTCTAAGAAATTCCGAGAAGAACCTCAAGGGTATTGTATTCTGTGGACAGTTCCAAAGGATTTCTGGGGTGTATTCCAAGAAAATTCTGCGAATAATTTCTAGTGAATCCTGCAGATAGTTCCAAGATAATTCCGAAAAGAATACCGAGATAATTAAATTTTGAGTGAAATTCCAAAGGGATTTTGAGGAAAATTTCAAGGGAGTACCAATTAGCTCATTCCGATAATAATTTCTGGATTATACTGAGAAAATTGTTCTGAAACTCTAAGGGAATTTTAGTTCCAAGGTGTTGTGAGTTAAAGTCAAGAAGAGTTCTAAAAATAATTTCAGGGGGCTTCTGAGAAGTATTTCAAAAGAGCTCATAGAGTTCTAAAAATTTCAAAAAGAACCTCAAGGAATTTTGAGGATGGACTTTTCTAAAACTGTACAAAGTTTAAAGACAGCCTTTGGATTCCCTAATTGAAACCTTGGTCTATTGTTGTCTTACTCGCTTGTCAAAATAGTTTGTTACAATCGTTACATATATTTTAAACCTTTTTAATGATCCTATATTAGCCTTGGCATTTAGGTCAAAATTTGAAAAAAAAATTGAACTACAATTTTCGCCAAATTCAACGCACTCGCAACGGTAATAGTAAAGTTTAACTACAACAGCATATAATACCCCGTACATACTATGGCTTCTATTATGTAATATAGACTGTCTTGCAATGAGCACTCACATATAGGATTTCCAGAGAAAACTAGATGTATGAGTGCTCATTGCAAGACAGCCTATATTACATGATATGAGTCATAGTCTGTAGGGATATAAGGCAAAGCGGCTACAAAATTTCTATATAATGGAACGTTTCATAGATATTATGCGCATACTTTGCAAAGGAGGCCGACCACTTCGTAAACATTCTGAAAGAGCGGAAAGTGTGCCACCCAGTTGGTGGCTAACCACAATCCTGTGCTGGAAAACACTTGGCGAAAGGTGCCAAAAATTGCCAGTACACAAGTAACCGTATTCAAAATGACATGTTCACGTCGTTGAACAATGTAATGTTGCAGAACATCGCGAAAACCTTGCGAGGAAAATCAGTGGCGATTGTCATCAGGTATATTGATAATGATCGGCCGATCGGTAACAATCGTGGGTGTGAGACGGGTGTTGAAAACAGACGCGACGACCATCTTCAATACCATTTCTGAGGTCCTGACAGCGATGCAGATTTCTTGGGAGCAGTTGATGGCAGTATGTTTTGACAGTGCCAGCACAATGGCTGGCAGCACTTTTGGAGTACAAGCTAAGTGCAAGGATAAAAACAGCAATATACTTTTATGAAGAGCTTTGAGTGTGTTGGTTTATTTCCTTTTAAATTTAAACAACATTGCAGCAAATGTATCATTTCGGTTATTATTGCAACCATTTGACGAACCGATCATCATCGACATTGTCGATGGGATAAAATTGCCAATTCCACTGGCTGTCTGAAAGCAGCTTGAATTGCAGAAAATGAACCACCACCGGAGCAAAAAATTAATAAAATTAGCTAAATTGAACAGTAGAGAAACCGTGGTGGATGGACAGCACCATCCACCACGCACATTGGAGTACTCCCCATCCCCAGATTAAATGCACCATAGAAGAAAAAAATTGCCCCTCCTTAACAAGATTCCTGTGCACGCTAGTGGACAGAGATCGATTACGATCACAGGGAGAGTTCCACAAGGCTCCATCCTTGGTCCAACGCTCTGGAACGGGATGTACAACGGCATGCTAACGATGAAGCTGCCTAAATGAGTTGAGATCGTTGGATTTGCGGACGACGTCGTCTTGACGGTAACAGGCCAGACGCTGGAAGAGGTGGAAGTGTTGGCGACCGAGGTGATCGACATGATTAGTAACTGGATGCTAGGAGCGAAGCTGCAGATAGCCCACCACAAAACGGAAGTGCTATTGGCCAGTAACTGTAAAGCGGTATAGCGGGCAGATATCACCGTCAGGGGCACGCCATAACCTCAAAGCGTGTGTTGAAAGTCGATGACCGGCTAAACTTCAACAGCCACGTCGAATATGCCTATGAGAAGGCTGTATACACTCAAAGATAAATTAAATCAAAAAAGCTTAAAAAGTATGCAGTTTCCCGCTTCACCTTATTGAGTCCGAGCCATGATTACTTCGGCAGTAGTCATGCATGATTAAATTCGAAATAATCTTTCCAGTATTAAATTTTATTATTTTTCAATACTGATATGTAATCAAAAAAGATTGAAATTCAATAAAAAATATTAAAATAGAATCAAAAATGATTAAAATTTATTCAAAAAAAGATAATCTACAATCTAATCAACCATGATTAAACTGGGATTAATATCAGATGCTTATATTTTAGAAAGAGAGGATTAATTTTTAATCATTCGATATGATTAAACTGAGTTTAATGTCAAATTGATTGAATTTCAAGCAAAATGGGAATAGTTCAATTTATCAGTGTACGATGATGTTTTCAATCACTAACGTAAAGTTCTGCCGGAATCTTTGGTGAAACAATAACACCTTTACGCTGCCATCTTTCTCACGGAAGTGAGTGTATAAACAGCCGAACAGTGAACAGTCAACTCTCTCACTCTCTCGTGCTGTGTCTAACAATCTCTCCAGTGGTGCCAGGATAAATCTCCGAGGAGACAAGCAGAGATTCACCCCAGAGAATTTTCAACCCTGGCAAGTAGTAGATGAAATACGTGGTACACGACCGGATGGTTGACTTAGTTAAGCCGGTTTAGTGGAATGCTCAGATTTCTTGACATTGATTTAAAATACAGTAGAAGTAAACTATTATTTCGGTCCTCTGTACATTAGAGCTGGGACTTCAACTATCCGGATACTTCAGTTTTTGTTCAATAAAATTACTTTCAGACAAATTAAATATCGTTGAATTGATATTCAGTATACAGAATATCATGCTTTCTAGTGCCCAATATTTAAATAAAATAAATTGAGAAAACGTTGAGATGGTTATCAGGCGGATAGTAACTATCCGGATATTTGGATAGTGAAATTTCAAATTTATTCTCATTTTTTACTGTTCTAAATATTTGTCAAAAAGTTGTTTTTGGGTGCCCATGTGACCTCATGTGGAATGGCACATCTGTTAATTGACTAAATTTAATAAAATTGAAGAATAAAAATATCCGAATAATCCGAGTCTCAGCACTAATGTACACATGTTGGATTTCATACTTAGTAAAACCATAGAGGTAACTCTAAGACCACTGGGTCCCGAAGAAAATCATTATTATTTTTGGCTCACTCAGTACCAGAACAACGGTCCCAAGCAGTCCCAAGCTATTTCACTCACCCCTGCATGTTCTGCATGAATCCACACACCCTTGATGTTATCTGTCAAACTTTCATAGCGAATCAAAACAAACATAGTGTAGTAATAGAATTTCAACTAGAATAGGGTACGTTAATCGTTTGCTTGGGACCAATAGGCTACTAAAGTGGTGAGCCAATTTAAAATCGTTAGTTTCGTATTGATTGTTGGTAAAACCATAGAGGTAACTCTAAGACCAGAAGGTCCCAAAGAAACGAGCTCAACTTTTTGGCTCAGCTCTGGTACTATCTTCGGTCCCAAGCTAATCGATGCACCCCTCGAAACATAGGAAAATCCACGAACCCCTCATTTTATCTGTCAAACTTTCATAGCGAATCAAAACAAACATAGTGTAGTAATAGAATTTCAACTAGAATAGGGTACGTTAATCGTTTGCTTGGGACCAATAGGCTACTAAAGTGGTGAGCCAATTTAAAATCGTTAGTTTCGTATTGATTGTTGGTACAATCCAGTAGTAGTGGTGTTGCCGTGTGGTACACTGAAAAATTGCAATAGCAGGTTAGTCACCAAAGTTTTCGAGCCGCTCCGTCTGTCACTTCGTTTGTGCTAGTAGGTCCCGAAGAAACATGCTCACCTTTTTGGCTCAGCTCTGGTACTCTCTTCGGTCCCAAGCTAATCGATTCACCCCTCGAAACATAGAAAAATCCACTAACCTTTCATTTTATCTGTCAAACTTTCATAACGAATCAAAACAAACATTGTGTAGTACTAGAATTTCGACTAGAATAGGATACGTTAATCGATTTGCTTGGGATCAATAGGCTAGTCAAGTAGTGAGCCAATTTCAAATCGATAGTTTCGTATTGATTGTTGGTAAAGCCGTTGGTCCCGGCCCATGTGTGTTGTTAAATGGGTGCGATATCCTACGCAGGTGTGAAAACTGCCTTCCTGCACATTCGATTGCCGTCAATGGATGGCAATCGATGTCCGTCGGTGATTGGCACTTGATTGCGGAACAGAGACCGACGTTAAATAAAGGAATGAAAAAAAATATCATCTGATAGAGGTAACTCTAAGACTAGTAGGTCCCGAAGAAACGTGCTCAACTTTTTGGCTTAGCTCTAGTACTATCTTCGGTCCCAAGCTAATCGATGTACCAATCGAAACATAAGAAAATCCACGAACCCCTCATTTTATCTATCAAACTTTCATAGCGAATGAAAACAAACGTTGTGTAGTGCTAGAATTTATACTAGAATGGGGTACCATAATCGATGTGCTTGGGACGAATAGGCTAGTCAAGAAGTGAGCCAATTTAAAATCGTTTGTTTCCACCGGTTGGTACCCCATTCTAGTCAAAATTCTAGTACTACACCGTTTGTTTTGATTGGGTGCATCGATTTGCTTGGGACCGAAGAGAGTACCAGAGCTGAGCCAAAAAGTTGAGCACGTTTCTTTGGGACCTTCTGGTCTTAGAGTTACGTCTATGCTAATACTAACTGGAACAGACTTTATTTTTATTTTATGTGAGCTAGAATTTGAAAATTGATATCAAATCATAGGGGGCTCCGCAAAACAAAAAAAAATACCAGGGGCCTCAAGGGTGGATAAGACGACTGATAGAACATTTCGGTTCAGGCATTAGTATATTTTATTTTTATGATTTCAAGTTTATTCTGAAGATCTTCAGTTAAAAAAAATTAAATGACGTTTCTCCGATATTCTCCCAATATTTCTGGTTGATCAGATATCATCATTTAAATCATTCGTTTGAATATTATTCTGAAAAAAACTCCCAATAAGGAGCTAACATATGAGTAAATTTGAGATCAGATTTCCCCGGGGTGCAGGCAACGTAAGTTTTTTAAGCACAGGTGAAGGGTTCAATAATGAGCGATTTACATTTCAGTTAACGAACAGCGTAGATTCTGACGATCCAATTAATTTGACATTAGAATCAGGTGATCGACGAAACCGAGCCATTATAATACAATATGATAAAAGTTAGCCTGCAGTCAACACCGATTTTAATAGCGCGGTGTCATTCAATTTGCGAAGATGGCTCGCGAACACTTGTTAACAGTAGTGGGGATTTTATCGTTGGTAACTTCTCAACTTTCATAGATTTGTTTTAAGTTGGAGTAACTGGCCTTTTCCATTGCATTGTTTCTTAGGTCGCTTGCGGCGTATCTCAAACAATTCCACCACCCACAAATCGATCATCCAGCGACACAGTCGACGTGGTATCACTTTCGGCTGATATAGGCAGTATTGGTAATCCAGAACCAACGGAACCAACTGAACAAACCACAAATCGACCATCTAACAACACGGTAATAATCATCTGTAGTTTTTCCAACATTTCCATATACATTCGTGCAAATTTTTTTCTAGGACGATGGTTCGCAGAATTCACCTGTTCCGAAAATTCAGGATCAAACAGCTCAAACATTTACAAAACTTGAATCAGCCATCTCCAACGAAACCGAATTGCTTGCCAGCGTTTACAAAGATTTCAAGACAACAATGACGGATGCCTTGAAGAACCTATCGAAGATCGAGCAAAGCAAACTGGATGTTCGTCCGATTTCAACCGAAATGAACACTCTATCCACGGTTGTTGGCACCGCCTTTGAAGCAGCCGACAAGCGACTGAAAGCATCGTTGCTGACAGAGGGACGTTCCTTGAATAGTTCGATAGCGTCCTTCGTTAGGTCCGAGCAGGGTTACATAGGAAAGATGAAGCTGGCCCCAGATGCGCGATCTATTTCGAATGAACTCCGACAGGTGGAAAATGGTTTCTACCGAGGTCTAGACACTTGTTTGAACACCTTCAACGGTTCGGTTGTGTCAGATATTTTCACAGCGAGGAATATTTTCAATACCTATTTCATGAGTATTGATACATTTGTCAATGATTGTTCTAAATCTGTGAACTGTGCAACCCTTTCCAGGACACTTTTGACGGATCTAGTTAGTTGGAACACTTTGATAACCGCCACGTTCAGTAAGATTCCAAATCTACGAGAGTTAAATGCTTGCATTACAAGTCAGGCGACTACAGCGAGGAACGATTTGGCAAATCTAGGGGGGACAATACAACCGTCAGTTGATTGTAAAGCAGTCATAACCAACCAGACTGCACTGTTAGAGGCCAATGCCAACATGTTGTTCGGCGATTTCTCCAGTAATGTGCAGAAGCTAGTAAACGGAGTAGTAGATAAGATCAATCACATCCAGACTTTTGCCGGTAGAAATGTTCGTGATGATCCTAAATCCATAATCGATTCCAACTTCAAAATGGTCACCACTGGTGATGATGTAGCAATTCAACTGATGAAGACCGTACTCCCTCGGATAGTGAACGCTTCTGAACGTTCGATCGTTCCTCTTTTCAACAAAGAAACTGCAGTCCAACGTCAGATCGAAACAACTCTCGCCAAAGACAATACTGCATCTTCTTCGGAGTGTGATGCAGCCATCCAGACAATTTACGTGATCAAAAATACATTCAACCATTCGATGATTGCTTGCTTCAACGGTACGCAGGAATCGATCGATGCGATTCTCACGGCTACGGCCGGAATGATCAACGGGTCGCTGGTTACGTTCACCAACCAAATCGCGTCGGCTGAGCGGTTCGATTGCGAACGGAATTGTACAATTATCGCCATGCAGACATTTGCCCAACAGCTAAGAAGTGAACTCGAAGTGAGTGCAACATTGCTGGTGGAGCTGCGGAAGACTGTTACCGAACAGACCAATAGGGTTTATACGGCATTTGAAAGTTGCATGGATGCCAGCGTTCAGAAGGCTCTCGGCGACCTGAACGAACAGACCAATACGGATATAATGGGCTGCCTTGCGTCGGCGTAGATGCATGTTGCTGTATGGGCACACATTGAATGGATCATATCATTCGAGCGGTTTAAAATGACGTTTCGAACTTTGCAGGGGAACAATATTTTGATGGTTTTTTCTTCTAGAAACTCGTGAAAATAGGGTCTTACTTATGCTAAGCATGAACAATCTGGAATTTATTTCATATATTTTCTTAAGATCGCTGGTAGAAGGTTGTTTTCCAAAAGCTGCTGGACAATATGAATCATTGGTTGAATAAATTAAATTTGAATTAGGTTTTGTACCTATGTCTTCCCCACTTCCTATACCTTCTAGGACTTTCTTTTATTTTATTTAGCGTATATCCTGTAGTTTCTTTGGCAAAATCGGATAAA
Source organism: Ochlerotatus camptorhynchus (assembly GCF_037179485.1). Classification (NCBI taxonomy): domain Eukaryota; kingdom Metazoa; phylum Arthropoda; class Insecta; order Diptera; family Culicidae; genus Ochlerotatus; species Ochlerotatus camptorhynchus. The sequence goes on along the minus strand of NW_027040804.1, from coordinate 5,264,423 downwards.
ACAATATATCTCAACGAAGAACACGAAAATTTACCATTATATTTTAAACCACAACTTGGAATTTAACTGTTATTTTTTACATAGGACTACGTCTGTGATTTCTATATGTGGTTACACTTTGTGAAAACCGAAAATGGAACATGAAACAAAATTCAATTTCAAAAACTTTATCACCAATCGATCAGCAATATTTCTACGCATCGATAGCAATGCTTCCGACTGTAGATTTTCAACAAGAAACTATTGAAAAAGTGGTAAATGTCCAGCATTGTCCAAAAACGTCCAATTAACTATTAAATCGACCAATTACGTACATGCTTATGCTGCTTTCCCAACACAGTCATCAGAGAATCATTCCTAGACGAAACATGTCGATGTAGCATTACGACGAGGCTCGGTAGCTCAGGGGTTACCGTTTCTGCTAACTGAGCAGAAGGTCGGGGTTCAATCCCAGGCCCGTCCCCATTCTTGCAATTTTTCACTTTGCCTTATCCTATCCCCACTAGATTTAAATAAAAACAAATTCTGCTTTAACCGATCGCATCACTTACCACATGAATCCCCTGATCTAAAAATAACCTACCTCACTAACACAACTATCCTTCCCGAGACAGCCGTAGAGATGTTGAGGAATTCTCGGTCTCTAGTAACAACCGCACTGTGCAAGTTGATTAGTTTTGATCATTCACGGAGGAGCAACTAAGGCTGTGAACCATTTGCCGAGTTAATTTTAACTCATGGTTAAAAGTGACATTTCGTAAGTTATTTCTTATGTTCGTAAATCCCTGTGTTACCGATCGATCGGTTTTCGAGCAGAACTCAGCCACGGTTGTCAAAATTTAACTTTTTGTCTCCCTTTTTATGGCCAGACCTGTTGGTCCATATTAAACTTCTTGTCTGTGAGAAATAACCACGCTCGGATAGCAGGGTTAATCGATAACTTTCCATCTGTCAAATTTTAACCAAAAGTTAAAAAATCCACCAAATGGTTCAGAGCCTAAGAAGGTCGGATAATGTTAACTCGACGGCCAACATTCATTGATACCATTGTTGTTGTGGATGATAGAAGAGAATAGCAGAAATAGGTAAGTTAAGCCATGGTGATCACAAAAGAGGAAATCGATAGAGAATTGAGAAATCCAACTTAAACTCCTGCGCGCCTGGTGGCAGGAATAAGCACTAACCGACGGTGATAAGTCTGTGACAGCCCTTGACAATTTCATTGATTGTTTGCAAAATTGTTTAATTTCAATGTAATTTCATGCTAATTTTTTGTCAGCATCCTTGTACAAAATGCATAAAATTATTTTGTAATGCATTGTTCCTAAATAAAAAGCTACTTCAAGACAGTTAAATTACAAAAAACATGTTAAGGTTTAAAATCATCTGCCGATTAAACAGCAGACAAAGTTGGCCGACTAAATCCATCGACGAAAAACTATTAAATAGGCCGATTGCTCGGTGTAGCACCAGACGAAAAACGATTTAATCTGCTGATTAATACACCGACCGAAATTAATTTTTAAGTGGCAATAGATTTAGTCGGTGGACGAATCGGGTGATCTGGATGATGTTTGTTTATTTGGAAGATATTTTCGAAACAAAGCACGATAAAATTCAGAATTATATACCATTATTACGAGTACTACTTTTTTGCTCAGATCATGTTTTGACTCCCACAGAAACTCGCTAGAATAAATACAAAATAATAGTTTTTTGGTTGAAATTTCAAAAATGTATTCAGTTTGATACATTATTTCGGACTTATCACCGCTGCGATTGCAGCGCCACGGTGGCCGATTGAAACTTGGATTTGTCAATTGGCTTTCATCCTTCTGCTTCTAAAACGCTGTACAGACTGGATAGTTATAACATGTTATAACGGTTGTCAAATAATTGCAACACAGAAACCACCATCAAGATATCGCTATAACATGTTATAACTCTGTAGTCTGAACCTACTATAAGCCCCTTACAGTCGTCGTCACAGCAATGAAAACTAGCATCGCACCGCTTTTGGTTCTAGGGCACTTGCTGGTTGCAATTTTAAGATCAGGATTCACTGTGATGCGATCAGTGAAAGCAGCAGAAATTTTCTTCCCAACTCTCTTGTGGAATCTTTTAATGGCTCTGAAAAGGGCTAGTTTTGTTAGATTTCAACGGAGAAATTAAGAGCGTTCACAACGAATACGACGAGGCAGCTGAATGTCCTTTGGCATAATTGTGACACGCTTGACGTGGATGGCGCACAGGTTGGTATCTTCGAACAGACCGACCAGATGGCCTTGCTGGATTCCTGCAACGGCCGAGCTCTGGAAGCGCAGATCGGTCTTGAAAGTCCTGGGCGATTTCAGGAGGAGCCTTTCCTCCGGTGGACTTACGAGCGGTCTACTTGGTTCGAGCCATTGTGCTTAGTTACGGTGCAGCTACGATGAATCGAACATGAAAGAACAAGAATGCAACAACTTGCAAGAAGAATTTAGCATTCGAGTAGGTATAAAAAAGGTTTTCATTTTTTTGTGACCCTGACTCACACTCCAATACGGTGCAGATTGGCAACGATGATAAATGCACTGAAAAGTGACAAAATTGGGCGATGGTTTAAAGTGTAAGAGTTATACTTATTACTGTCAAGGCGAACGTTGCGAACGAAAAGTCCACGCACGATCCACCAACACTAGTTGCCTCCGAAGAATTTGAAGCCATGTTCAGGTGCCACCAACATTTTCCAACAGAGTTAAGTTTCTGAAAATGTCCCAACTAAAATTCATACCAAAAGGTTCTTTTCAGGGCAATCATAGTTATACTAAAGAGTATAAACAGAGAGAACCCCGCTCAAATTCATATTCCTACACAAAACACAAGTTCCTGCTGCAGTTAACAAATAACATTTATTATATAAGAACACGTAGTCTTACGTCACCATTGCGCACAACCCCATAGGACTGTCCCTTGTAGTTTTTCCATTAAGAATAATTGATAAAAGTATGTTGATTTGATCTATTAACATATTGGAATAGTATTTCTCTTTTTGACGATTATGGACAAGTATTTCAAATCAGAGAAACATATCTTGATGTTAGTAAACCTGCTTTATTAAATATCAAATTCGGACTAAGTGTACATCAAAGCATCAATGCACAAAGAACTACAAAATTGGTTAAAGTGATATCTCGATGTGATGGGGGGTTATAAAACTTGATCAAGTCGAACGGCAAGGATAGTCCACAGTCTACTGAAAGTTGTCTTGTGGTAGGTCCATATCACCATATTATCATCTAGAACCTCGAGAAAATATGGTCTTATTTATGCTCTGCTTAATTTTATTATAATCTCTGGTAGAAGGTCGTCCCTGGGGCCTCCCTTAGCTCAGTCGATAAAGGCGCAGCTACAGTTGCTGGGTTCGATTCCCGGTCCGGTCTAGGAATTTTTCGGGTTGGAAAATTTCTCGACTTCCCTGGGCAATAGAGTATGATTGTACTTGCCACACAATTATACTAATGCAGAAATAGTACAGGCATCGAAAGCTCTCAATTAATAACTGTGGAAGTGCATCTAGAACACTAAGTTGAGAGCACGCAATAAGCTAATATGCGATATGCAATAAGCTTGAAATGCGAAGAAGAAGAACAATAATAAAGAAGAAGAAGAAGAAGAATAAGAAGAAGAAGAAGAAGGTCGTCCCAAAACTGCGAATATGCGATAAATTATCTTAAAACTGCTACTGATAATTTTCCAAAATTTGAGCTCCTTTGGTTCCAATCTCATACTGCACTGATCGTTTGAACTTTATATGGGAATTACTAAGTGAACTTTTAGTTATTCTCATCCTAGCCTTTTGCTTAATGCTATAATTTAGCTACAACTATTACAATTAGTTGTATAAACTTGATTAATTAGATGACTGTGAAAAGCGCAGGTAGCGATAGGCAGGACTGTGTCAAAAAAATCACGGGTTTCCATAGTGCCTCCCACGATGCGTTCGGGGATTGAAGAGTATCCAGTGTTCAAAAAACTGGACAGGTTTGAGGAAATCATGAGCTACCAAAAATCCTGCAGACATGTTGAAAAGGTGCTCGGCTTATACCTAATCACAAGATCCACACACTAATCCAGTCAGTAATGGTTTAGTGGGATTTTGAGTTGCGGAACTGTTCGGTAAAAGTTTAAAAATCTGTGGAAAATAAAAAAGTTGTTAACATTTAGTCCGAACTTGTATAGACCTTGTTCTGTTAACCCCATTTCACTATAGAAAATAAATTTTAACCGTCTAGGGGAAATGGCTCTAATGTTGGTATATGGGTCCAAGATTGGACCCATCGCTAAAAATCTGTTATTTATAAATTTTATCTAGATGGACGCGTCATTGGGACGGTACTTATCGATATTTTTGGTCTCTATTGAAAATTTAGTCGATTGCTGAATTTATGTATGGGCCCAAATTACAGCATTACATTCATTTCCCCTATTTCATCAATTCAAAAACGCAGTAAAATATAATGACTCGGACGTAAGAAGAAAGAACAATAAGATGTATCAACAACATTACAGGACCATCAAATAGATACAGGAAGTGATAAAGACGCTAACATCTAATTCAAGTTCCGTTTATTCAACCCATTCAATGTGTTCCCATACAACAACATGCACCTACGTCGACGCAAGACAGCCCATTATATCCGTATTGGTCTGTTCGTTTAAGTCGCCGAGAGCCTTCTGAACACTGCCTTCCATGCAACTTACAAATGCCGTATAAGCCCTGTTGGTCTGTTCGGTAACATTCTTCTTCAGCTCCACCGGCAATGTTGCGCCCACTTCGAGTTTGGTTCTAAGCTGCTGAGCAAATTCCTGCATGACGGTGGTCGTACAGTTCCGTCCGCAATCGAAATTGTCGGCCGACGCGATTTGATTGGTGATCGTTATCAGCGTCCCATTGATAATCCCGATCGTGGTCGTGAGAATCACATCCATCGAGTCTTGCGTACCGTTGAAGCAAGCAATCACTGAGTTGTTGAAGGTATGTTTAATCGTGGAAATGGTCCGGATGGCTGTATCACACTCAAAGGAAGGCGAAAGGTCTTTGGCGAGAGTTGTTTCGATCTTGCGTTGGATTGCAGTTTCTTTACTATTAAGTGGAACGATCAAACGTTGAGAAACGGTTGTTATCCGAGGGAGTACGGTCTTCATCGTTTGAATCGTTACATCGTCACCTGTGGTGACTACCTTGAAGTTGGAATTGAGTATGGATTTAGGATCATCCCGAACATTTCTACCGACAAAGGTCTGAAGGAGATTGATTTTATCAACTACTCCGTTTACCAGCTTCTGGACCCTATTGGTGAAATTGCTGAACAAGTTGTTGGCATTGGCTTCTAACATTGCAGTCTGGTTGGTTATGACTGCTTTACTACCAACTGGCGGTGGTACTGTGTTTCCTAGCTTTACCAAATCGTTTCTCACCGTATTGGTCTGACTTGTAATGCAAGCATTCAACTCTCCAAGAGATGGTATCTTATTGAACGCGACATTTGTCGAAGTTCGCCAGCTAACTAACTTCGCCACAAGTGTCTTAGAAAGGGCTGCACAGTTCACAGACGCACAACCAGCAACTCCATTAAGAAAAGTGTCAATATCCATGAAATAGGTATCGAAAATATTGCTCACGGTGAAAATTTCTGACACAACCGAACCGTTGAAGGTGCCCAGACACGTGGCAAGATCTCGGTAGAGAATGTTTTCCACGTGTTGAAGTTGTTTCGCAATTGTTCGCGCATCTGGTGAATATTTCATCTTTCCTATGTAACCCTGTTCGGTCTTAACGAAGGACGCTATAGAATTATTCAGAGAACGTCCCTCTGTCAGCAACGATGCTTTCATTCGCTTATCGGCTGCATCAAAGGCGGTGCCAACAACCGTGGACAGAGTGTTCATTTCGGTTGAAATCGGACGAACATCTAGTTTGCTTTGCTCGATCTTCGATAGGTTCTTCAAGGCATCCGTCATTGTTGCCTTGAAATCTTCGTAAACGCTGGCAAGCAATTCACTTTCATTGGAGATGGCTGATTCAAGTTTTGTGAATGTTTGGGCTGTTTGATCTTGAATTATCGGAACGATCGGAACAGACGAATTCTTCGAACCACCGCCCTATGAGAAGATTTTCATGTATGTGGATGAAAATGTTGGAAAAATTGCTAATGAATATTACCATCTTGTTAGGGGGTCCAGTTGTGGTTGGCTGAGCTGTGGTTGGTTGTGGTACAGGAATGGCAATAAGATCTTTATTAGCAGGATTAAGTGACGTAATTCCATTTGTGTTGATGTGTTGGGATACTCCGCAAGCGACCTACGGAAAAAGGCAATGATAAGGCCCGATACTTCAACTTAAAAATCCATGAAAATAGTAAAGTTACCAACGATACAATCCCCAATACTATTAACAAGTGTCCACGAGGCATCTCCGCAACTTGAATGACACCAAACTATTACCACCTGTGTTGGCTGCAGTGTAATTTTTATCATATTGTATTACATATAATGGATCGGGGAATCACCTGATTCTAATGTCAAATTAATTGAATCGTCAGTATCTAAGCTGTTCGTTAACTGTAATCGTCGTTCATTACTATAGGTCATAATTGACGCTAGAAACTAGAAGCTGGCGACAATTTTTTTTTACAGCACGCATTTCAAAAACAAATCGGACCTCACTTTCACATAGCTTAGCCTAGCCCATTGAGCTATAGTATTTTAAATATGGAGGGCGGCGGGCTCGGTTCCAACATTTTATCGACCACGCAATATACAAAATCACCCATTGCACAGTGGTTGAAATCGGCATTTTCGTGCGCTTAATTAATAGCTAAGGAATTTAGAGATATGGTGTCTTCGGAGAAGTGTTTCAATATGTTACTGCGCATCTTTAGATGTTTTAAGTTAACCCCCTAAAAGTGAGATATAAAATGTGGTGTCTTCGACAAAGTTGTAGAAAAATTGCTTTACAAACAACTTTGCCTAAGATGCTTAATTGATATCTTTTTTTACTTTTCAAGATATGTGACGTTTTTTGCCGACGGTCCCTTAAAAATGGTTTTCTTATCATAACTTTTTTGTCTACATTTTTTCGGCTTTGCTATAATCTAGTAAGTTGTAGATAGTAACCAAATACAAAATATTGCAGAACACCGCATTGCAGTATCTTCTGTAGAAAAAAAGTTATTGAAGTTTTTGTAGTTTTTTAGACCATAATTTATGAACTTGTAGCTTAGCAGGGGGCAAAGTACCCATAGTGAATATGAAACTTTAAGAAATTAACTTCAAAATGATAGTAGTCAGTAAGGCCCATAGATGGTTGTGTATTGTGGAATATATACGTGGAATATATCGCGAATTGGTAATCATTAATTTATAGGCAACCTTTTCGCGATATATTCCACATAAAGTTGATCGATGTTACAAAACCATCCATGGACCTTACTGACACCATACACACCATAACCATTACCATTAAAAATCTCAAACCATAAGTAAAAAGGTTCTAATAAAGTTTTCTTTCCGAAAATGTATGGAGAAAACAAGAATTTTGAATGGTAACCCGAGCAAAGCTGAAGATCAAATTGAAATCTAAATTTGCTGTTATGATGTAACTTATTTTGAATACTCCAGTTGATCTCATTTTGGTTGACTTTACGGTTAACACAGCAAAAATGAGAGCAAAATTTTACACTGTTGAAGCAAACGGAAAACTAATCCTGCTTTCAATGAAATCAATTTGATTACTGATTTTGCATTCATAATGTTTAACTGAATACGGGCCTAGAGTAAATGGTTACCATTTATTGTGTTCAAGCTGAAAGACTTAGGCTCCAATCTCACCGCGGGCAAGTCACGAATGACCTAAAATGTGTTAAACAAATCAGATAAACGATAATCATTAGTTCAACGACAGATGAATTTCAATTAAATTTTAAACAAAACGTAAACAGCAGAACTTCAAGTTAAGTTGCTTTCATTTAAAACGTCTTGACTGCACAATGAAAGCACAATATGATATCAGACTTATGTCGCAACATTTGAAATCAAAATGAGTTTTCATTATGATAGGAACTGCACACTTTAATATCGATTTGCTTTCATTTTGTTAACCGACTTTGCTCGGGAATGGTTCTTGACAACCCATTATTTGTAACGTTCACTTCCAAAAAACCATAATACATAAGGTTAAAACTTTATCACACAAACGTTCATGTCAAGTTCCATAACCATTTCAGTTAAAGTTTAGCAGGGATTATGAACAATTTTTAACCATTTTCGGTAACAGCGGCGCCGGTGGTGTAGTGGTAAGCGGTTCACTCCCAGTCGGCGCCGCCGGGATGTTCTGAGGCATAACATCTCTGATCACGCCTTCTTTCAGAAGGGAAGTAAAGCCGCAAAACAAATGTTCTTTAATTATTTATTTCGTCAACCAACGTAGACTAGTACATATTCGAATACAGTTTTGTTTTCTTAAATTGATTTATTTATTTCGTCAACTTTGGACAAAAGGTTAAAAGTATAATTTTGTCTTTAATAAAAATTAAGCAGTGTCAGCTTTCCTATTTTTTTTTGTGAGTTATAATGCCTTATGGAGTAAAAATATTGTTTTAGTTTATGCCGAGACATTGTAAAGTCAATGGTTTCGCAGTATTGATTGTAAGAGGCCATCATGCGGTTTAATGGCCCATATTTTGCATAATTTGTGCGATGATGTTTTATGGCAAATAAATTTCGATTTCGGAGTTGCCGATTGGGTGCATAGAAATTTAATTTTGATAAAAGTTCTGTGAAGTCAATGCGCTGCGAAACGATATCGTTTACAAATGAAACCATTGCATATTCACGACGCTCTTTTCATGTTTGTATGTTTATAAGCACGCTGCTTCATATGATGGAAGAGGAAATGATGTCCAACCTAATTTACGAAGAGCGTATAACAAAAATTGTTTTTGTACGGATTCTAATCTTTCTTCGTGCGTGATTGAAAAAGGAGACCATACAATGCTGCAATATTCCAGTAATGACCTCACATAGGCAATATATACACCCCTATTCTGTATTTCGTTTCGAACGAAATTCTCATACAAAAAAATATTTTTTTGTATGAGAATTTCGTTCGAAACGAAATACTGAATAGGGGTGATAGTGTTTTAATTGTGTATGGGTCCTGAAAGTTATAGCAAAAGCGCTTGATAAAGCCTAGCATGTTATTTGCCCTGTGAATAATTGTGTTGTAATGGTCTATGAAAGTTAGTTTAGAGTCTAAGATAATTCCTAAATCCCTACCTCTTTCACATTTTTCTACATTTTGATCTCCTAGTGCAATTGAAATATTTGAAGTTGTTCTTTTCCTGCTAAATGATATTAAGTTACATTTTTTTACATTCAATTCTAGTAGACTTTTTTTGCACCATATGTAGAATATGTGTATTTCATTCCGGAATATATTGATGTCTTCTTCATTTCTTATTTCCAAAAAGAGCATCATGTCGTCGGCATAAATAAGCAATTTAAGTTTTTTGAGAATGAAAGAAATGTCGTTTACGTATAGAATAAAAAGAAGAGGTCCCAAATGAGAGCCTTGGGGGACGCCTGAAGTGACTTGAATTGGACTCGATTTCTTTCCGTTGAATTTAATTATTTGTTGGCGGTTAGTTAAATATGATTCAAGCCATTTTAGGAGCCCTGACTCAATTCCAATTTTTTGCAATTTAAAAAGTAGCATTGGTATGTCTATGCGGTCAAATGCCTTGCTAAAGTTGGTATAGAGAGCTTCTACGTGGTTTCCATTATCCATTGCATTCAATGAATAGTCTATAAATTCAAGTAAATTTGTCGAGGTCGAGCGACCCCTGAAAAAGCCGTGTTGCATGTCAGTAATTCTATTTTTGATTTTGAGAAATAATTTTTCGTTGACAATTGCCTCGAAAAGTTTAGGAATGCAAAAGATAATGGCTATACCACGATAATTACGTACGTCAGATTTTCGGCCAGATTTAAAGACAGGCACTAGGAATGAGCTTTTCCAAGTTTTTGGGAAGGTTCCAGATTCCAGGGACATATTAAAAATCCAGAACAATGGAGCAGTGAGTTCCATTGCTAGACATTTAATAAATACTGGAGGAATTCCGTCAGGTCCAGGACCTTTTGAGGCGTCTAAATTTTTTAAAGCCTGCAAAATATCCTGCACTTGAAGTTGATTGAGGCCAATGTCCCTTGAAAATTCTGGAAAAAATGCAAAATAATCGCGGTCGCGATCTTCTTCAGAAAATGTCGTATAGATTTCTTGAAAAAAATTTGCAAATAGATTGCAGTTTTTCCGAGCTATCACCGACATTTTCGTCGAGTTGCATTATTGAAGGAAAATTGTCAGATTTTAATTTGGTTTTTACGTAATTAAAGAAGTTCTTTGGACAGGACTTTATTTCATGTTCTGTTTTTGCATTATATTCTTCAAATGCAGTACTGATAGCTAAATTCAGTTGATCGCATATATCCAAATAAATTAATAAATTATTACTACTATTGTGTTTTTTATAAATTTTATGTGCTTTTTGCTTCCGATTTTTCAAGTTTTTTATTTGTCTGTTATACCAGACTGGATTTTGTGTGTTTCTGTTGCGTCTTTTTTTCTTCAAAGGAATTTCTTCCGAAATTATTTCTGTTAAAATTTTGTAGAACACGTCTATACCAATTTCGACATTTCCTACATTCCTTAAAATTAATTGCCTATTGACACTGTTTAATTTAAATTTTATTTTTTCGTAGTCTGCTAATTTGTATTCAAAGACTTCTTCGTATTCGCAGTCGTTGGGGCTTTGGTTTTCATGCACAAATAAAGAATATTCAATTGCTGTGTGAAACGCTTCATTTTTCCACAGTGGATTTAGTGATTCGGTCACACAGAAATCTTCATAAATATTCGTTAGTAAAAAGTCCAAATAGCAATTTTGTTGGTTTTTGATGTGGTTAATTTGGTTCAGTCCTAAATTAGCAGTTTTGTCAAAAATGAACTGCAATGTTTCATTATCCCCAACGACTGGGAGTAAGATACATTCATTTTCAGAGTCCAGAATGAAGTCAGTATGGCGTTGATTAAAGTCTCCATAGATGTGAACTTTAACCTCAGGAGGAAGGTCAGATAGAATTTGTTCAGCACTTTGGAAGAAGGCTTCATAAGTGCTTTTATGAGCATGGTCTGGTGGAAAATACACTGAGGCGAACACGTGCGTTTCACCGGATATGTGTGATTTCACCCAAATATGCTCAAATTCTGTAAATTTTGGTGTAAAGATAATTTCTGAGTTAAAATTGGCCGAAAGAGCTATAAGAACTCCACCACCTGACTTCTTCTGTGTTGCATGAAAATTTCTGTCGTCTCTGAATACATTAAAGGCATTTCCAAAGATTTCTTCACTTTTCACGCTTTCGTCCCAGCTTGTTTCAGTTGCCAGAATGACCGAGAAGGATGAGCATAATAAATAAATAAATAAACAACTCGAGCATAATAAATAAATAAATAAACAATTCGATGCAATTATAATAGACGACGATCTTCAGCTCTTGATCCGTCTTAAAAATGTCCGTAGGAGACAATATCAAAGAACACGCGATCCTGCCATGAAAGTTATCTGGCGGGATTTGCAAAAACAAATTAAAAAGCGATTCTCTGCCCTGAGGAACAAAACTTTTGAAAATAATGTTTCGCAATTAAACCCGAGTACCATACCCTTTTGGAAACTCACAAAATTTTTGAAAAACCTCAAAAGCCAATTCCAGCGCTCAAAGAAGGTGGTAAAATTTTGATCACAAATTTTGAAAAAGCTCAGAAACTTGCTAAGCAATTCGAGAGTTCCCATAATTTCAGTTTGGGTCTTACTAGTCCTATTGAGAATCAGGTTGCTCGGGATTTTCTGAATATTTTCTCTCGGGAAAATATTTTTGATGATTCCTGGGGGACTGATTTGGACGAAGTAAGGTCTATAACTAAAAAGTTTCAAAATATGAAAGCTCCAGGTGATGATGGAATTTTCTATATCCTCATCAAAAAACTCCCAGAGAGTACCTTGTCTTTCTTGGTAAAATTATTTAACAGATGTTTCCATTTGGCATACTTTCCTGATAAATGGAAAAATGCAAAAGTTGTTCCAATTTTGAAGCCGGATAAAAATCCAGCTGAAGCTTCTAGCTACCGCCCAATAAGTTTGCTTTCTTCAATACGAACTCAATTTTTGCAGATGAGCAGTTTGGATTTCGCCATGGGCATTCAACTACTCATCAACTCTTGAGAGTTACCAATTTAATTCGTTCAAACAAATCTGAAGGCCACTCAACTGGAGTTGCTCTTCTAGACATAGAAAAAGCATTCGACAGTGTTTGGCATGAAGGTTTGATTGCTAAATTGAAAAAGTTTAATTTTCCCCTTTATATTATGAAATTAGTTCAAAATTATTTAACTGACAGAACTCTGCAGGTAAATTACCAAAATTCCAAATCTAATCGACTACCTTTTATAGCAGGAGTTCCTCAGGGTAGCATTCTTGGGCCTATATTGTATGACATTTTCACTTCTGGCAACCCTGATTTGCCTCAGGGTTGCCACAAATCTTTGTTCGCTGATGACACAGGCATTTCCGCTTAAGGAAGAAGTATGTTAAAGGGTGATACGGTCAAAATTTGGTCAAGGGAAAACGCGTGTAAATCGGTGAAATCGTTTATTTAAAAAATCAAATTAAATTTCTTTTTCAAGTTCAATTAGTATAAAATTCAGGAAAAATATTCAGTTAGGCTTCCGCTTTTCCAAATCCGAATTGCCGGGCCTTACGCTTGACCCCTGCCATCAGATTTTGTACAGCCACCTTGTCCACCTTCTTCGCCGCAGAAAGCCAGTTTGCCTTGAACTGCTGCTCGCCCTTAGCAGTTTTTTGGTCTTCTTTAGGTTCCGCTTGACAATAGGCCAGTATTTCTCAATTGGGCGGAGCTCTGGCGTGTTGGGAGGGTTCTTGTCCTTGGGAACCACCTGCACGTTGTTGGCGGCGTACCACTCCATGGCCTTTTTACCGTAATGGCAAGATGCCAAATCCGGCCAAAACAGTACGGAACAACCGTGTTTCTTCAGGAAAGGCAGCAGACGTTTATTCAAACACTCTTTCACGTAAATTTCTTGGTTGACAGTCCCGGAAGCTATGAAAATGCTGCTTTTCAAGCCACAGGTACAGATGGCTTGCCAAACCAGATATTTCTTTGCGAACTTTGACAGTTTCATGTGCTTGAAAACATCTGCTACCTTTCCCCTTCCTTTTGCCGTATAAAACTCCTGTCCCGGAAGCTGCTTGTAGTCGGCTTTGACGTAGGTTTCGTCGTCCATTACCACGCAGTCAAACTTCGTCAGCATCGTCGTGTAAAGCCTCCGGGATCGTGCTTTGGCCGTCGTATTTTGTTTATCATCGCGATTTGGAGTCACTACCTTCTTGTAAGTCGATAGTCCGGCTCGTTTTTTGGCTCGATGCACGGTTGTAGACGATACACCCAGCTTATTTGCGGCATCTCGGAGAGAGAGGTTAGGGTTTCGCTTGAAACTACCGGCAACTCTCTTTGTCGTCTCAGCGGCTTCCGGTTTTCGATTTCCCCCCGATTCAGACTTCCTGGCTGTCGACAAACGTTCCCAAAACACTTTAATTACATTTGTAACGGTTGATTTGGCAACTTTTAGCGATTTTGCCAACTTTGCGTGCGAGTAGCTCGGATTTTCGCGATGCGCGAGCAAAATTTTGATACGCTGCTCTTCTTGCTTGGACGGCATTTTGACAACTGAAGAGTGAATTCCAAAATCAAAATAGGAGCAACATTCTACACACACACACCTTCAAAATGAGGGGTGTTCAGGTTTTTTAAATGCAAAATTGAAAGAAATACGTCAAGTTGATATTGACCAAATTTTGACCGTATCACCCTTTATTTGCAGCAGACTGCAGAAAAGTTTAGATATTTTCTCTTCTTATTTACAAAAATGGAAGATTTCTCCCAACGCTTCCAAAACTCAACTTATAATATTTCCACATAAGCCTAGAGCTTCGTTTTTAAAACCTAGTAGTAGTCACATAGTCACTATGAACGGAGTTCCAATTTCCTGGTCAGACCAAGTGAAATATCTTGGATTAATACTTGACCAAAAATTAACTTTTAAAGATCACATTGAGGGCAGTTCAAAAAAGTTTTAAAGATCACATTGAGAAGCAGTTCTACCCCAGGATGAGGAAAAAAAAGGCAGCGAAATCATGAAATAGGTGGTGCATCAATTAAAGACAAATTTTATTCTAATAAAACACTTTGAAAATAAATGTGTTGGGCCTTATTACGGGTGTCTCTACACGGTGATAAGCAAGTGATACTCAAAATAAGAGCCGTGATTACCGTACCAATCAAATGGGAATCACTTCACCGTGACGACAAGTAACAAGTTTTCACCGTGAAATGACATCCGTAATAAGCCCCGTTACCAAAATAATTGGCTTCATAGACTTCATGAAAAAATAAATCGAAATTTACCATGAATTCACTTAAACATAACTGTAAAAACTCCTCACCCGTTGTGAAATTATGAACCCACTGGTGATTGCAAACTTTGAGAAGCTTCTTGAGCTAAACCCCCAAACTCGTTTTATGACATTGTACTACGTGTACATAACACAGGATGTCAGCCCTTCACAGCATAATCCTCATCGTGTATGCTTCTCTGACTTCGGCAATTCAGTTAGTTTTGATTTATCTATGACGCGGGAGATTAGTGGGATCCCAGAACATCATCGTTCCATGATTGTTCCGTCAATTTACGCTGCAAAGTTTGGCCAAGTTGATTCCGCAAGATCGTTCTTCACAGATGGATCTCTAATAGAGTCGTCCGCTGGTTTTGGTATTTTTAACGAATTTCATAGCGCCTCTCGAATGCTTCAAGCTCCTTGTTCCGTATATGTTGCTGAACTGGCGGCAATACACTATACGCTAGAAACGATCGCCTCACTTGCACCAGATCACTATTTTATTTTTACGGATAGTCTCAGTTCTGTCGAGGCTATTCGATCCATGAGGCCGGTAAAGCACTCCTCGTATTTTCTCATGAAAATACGAGAGCTTTTAAGTGCTTTATCTTTAAGATCTTTTGTCATCACCTTTGCATGGGTCCCATCTCATTGCTCGATTCCGGGCAATGAGATGGCGGACTCACTTGCTAAGGTGGGCGCTATGGAAGGCGATATTTACGATCGACAAATCGCCTACAACGAATTTTTCTTCATTTATCGTCAACAGTCACTCGTCAGCTGGCAGAATAAGTGGAGTGAAGGGAGTTTGGGACGATGGCTATATTCGATCATCCCTAAGGTGTCGAAGAGTCCTTGGTTCAAGGGGTTGGATGTGGGTCGAGACTTCATTCGTCTGATGTCTCGCCTCATGTCCAATCACTATTCGTTAAACGCTCACTTGTTTCGTGTTGGGCTGGGAGACAGCAATCTCTGTGAATGTGGACAAGGTTACCAAGACGCCGATCACATCCTTTGGTCTTGTGCTGAGCATCGTGGAGTCAGATCTGAGCTGTGCGATTCCCTTCGGGCTCGAGGTAGACAACCTAATGTTCCAGTTCGGGATATTTTGGCTAGACGTGATCTGGAGTTTATGAAACTCATATATGTTTACTTTAAGAATACTAACCTTAGATTGTAAGTTTGATTAACCTTGTGTTTAGTTTGTGTATTGTGCGTGTAGTTTTTTTTTTAATGTTTGTTTTCAAGATGAATAGAAATTAGTTCATTTTTAGGATTAATTAAATATTTGTATCGAAAACCACATTTCAAACCTCCCTCTCCCTTTTCCCATCCAAAAAAAAAATTGTAAATCTCCACTAACCTCGAGACAACCGCGAGTATCCGGTCCAGCTCCTTTAACTTATATATAATATAAGACATCAATAATGTATAACGAAAATGATAATTCGGCTCTGTAAAGTTTATTCGATTGAGCCTGTACAAATAAAGTAATTAATAAAAAAAAAAAAAATAACTGTAAAACCAATGCCAATTTGATTTGATCCGGTAAAACTTACGTGAAAATCACTTGATGTTTATATGCATAATTTGAACGGGATTTCATTCCCAAAACACTTAATATTCACCTGAAAAGTAAGACGGAAAATATCTACGTACCTTTTCAGGTGAATATTACGTCAATTTTATTTGCAGTGTAATAGCATTTTATCAGATTTTCGCACACATATTACGTGTTTGTTTGTTTGTTTACATTTATTTGCTACTTGTTGATCTATCCACACCAATCGACAGAATTGTCTAAAGCTGTTTGAAAACGTTTTTACAGTGGTGCTACATTACCCCGATTATCACTTCCCCGAATGATTATGTTTTCTCTTAATTGATGTTCGTTCTTTTCACATTAATGGTCATGGTATTCGAAGAAGTGACATTCGGGGTAACGGCATTCGTGGGAATGTAGCACAATCGTTTTTACAACGCTCCAAACTTTTCAGGTGAGTGTGACTATTGTCGGCAACCTTTCTCTGCTCCGTAAGTTGCTTCCACTTCAGCAGCATCCAGTGCCTTGACAAAATTGGCATTATCGCTCCAGGTAGACCTCACACTTTCACACTCATCACAACAGCACCGACCTAGGTGCAGGGAACGAACAAAGCTCAATGAAACAACAATAGTTTCTACCGATAATGATAACTATCGATAGCGTGCTGAACGTCGACAGGTACAACTGCTGCTTATGTTGTCACCGTTGCACATCGTCAGGGATTTCGAATACGCTTTAGTCACACCCCACAGCACCGTCCATGTTCAATAATAAATTTTATTGTTTCTCTTCATAATTCTTCCTGCAGAAAAAAATATTTCTGGCATTCATCATTTTAACATCCTAGTAATACAGTTATCAACCAACACTATCGTTTACCACGCTCGGATATTTCCGATCCAGCTGGTGGTAATCAATCTATCCTTCACAGATATTCTGTTTCCGCTAAGTAAATTTTAGTTCGTTCGAAAACGATTCACGTAACCCTCGTCTTGGTGCTGTTTACTATTGTTTTGTGCACGCGGTCTGCATCTGCATAACCTCAATCATAACCTAACGCAACGTAACGTAACGTATGTCCTTTCGCGTTGTAGTTTTTTTTTTTAAATTTTTTCCGTGATGCAACAAGTTTTGCTCTGTTTCTATTTCCGTGTAATTTTTTAGTTTATCATTTTGTTTAGGTTTTTGGGGCGTTCTGTCACTAAGTTTACGTGTGTGTGTGTGTGTGTGCAACTATTGTAAAGTTGGAGGAAATAGGCTAATACAAATAAAACAAACAAACACTACTTGGCCTCTATTTAGTAGCACGACCAACGAATGGTTGGTGTGTGTGTGTGTGTGTGTGTGTCGTGTATTCAATAAAATATTGGCTCCTTGTGAGTGTAAGTGTGTTAGTTAGGGTACAAAGTTGAGTACAAGTAATAGTAGTTTGCGGTTTTTGCGCACTTAGGAAGCTTTGCTCGTGTTTGCTTCTTCAATACAAACAAAGTGGGAGCGTAGGTTGCAACTAGTTAGCCTTCGGCACGGTGTCTTGTCTTATAGGCGCGGTTTGGTTGTTTCGTATAAAAATAAATACTTACTGCTGCGTTACGCTACTTGTTTGTTTTATTACTGTTTCATCTGCTATTTTATAAGGTATCATGTTAAATTTAACTAGTTAAATAATTATCTACAACTGCGCTTTTTCGTAGTTTTTTTTTGTGTTTTTTAGATGTTTTTTCTGCTTTCTTTTAATATTTTAGTATCTCTTCTATGTACATTTAAACCATTTTTTGTTTTGTTTATGTAATTTACACACGTTTTTTTTTCTACCGACGATTAATCGTTTCGGTTTCAAGACACTCTCTTCGCTTGTATACGTTCCGATCCATTTATCAGTGTACCCGAATGGTGGGAGGACAAAATAGTACCACAACTTTTTATAAAGAATTCAAAGAGCACCACTTTTTTAGCATTTGGCGTGGAATGAATCTATTCAACATGGTGAGGATGATGATGAGGCAAATATATTACAAATAACAAAATCAAAGTGGGCATAGAATGCCACTTGACCTTTTCTTGACGAGTTGGAAAACTTGACAATCGGTCAGAAATACTTGGCAATTGAGGCAAACAATCATTTAAAGCTACAGTCTCGGTTTCAAGCAGTCTACTTTTCACAACTGATTCAGACATTTCGATGATGAATTAACGCAATTAGAAATGAATTATAGAAAGCGGTTTCCGTCCAGTGCATAATAAATTGAAAAGGGTGCGGCACCATTTCGACATGCCTCACTTCACCTAGGCACACCCCCCTTAAATCAGTCTGCGTAATTTAGCTTGTGAGCAAAGAATTTGTTGCATTAATTTTTGACGCGTATGCCGGAAATGGGTCCCATATGCCGAAGTAGTACTACACCCTAACTATAACAATTTTGTTGTTGGAAAATAGAGTATCTTAAAGCTATTTTCTCGCGAAAGAAAAGTAAGATAAATAATAATAAGGAACAAGCTTCTCGCGAACGGTAATGATGAAGATATGACTATGCTGGGAGCGAGCTAAATCGGAAACCGGCACACGGAAAAAATTTTGGTTGGAGGAGTAGTTTCTCTTGTAATTGTCACGCTGACCGTTGACACGGGTCTTTCACGGAAAGGCCCGGAACTGGTGACAATTAACATCCACCTTACAGTGTGACATGCTTTTTAACGGATCCATTGAAAAGCGATGCGATCGTGATGGGGTGATTTTTTTCAGAAGGGATGAAATGGGTTTGTTAACAGGTTTGGTTACAGGCAAAAGATTTATTATCTTATGACATGAATATGATGTGGAATTCAAATAAAGTAGTGAAGTACAAAGTGAAAACTTTTTTCAGTGTAACATGATGGATTGCATTTTTAAAAGTCACTTCGGCATTGCTTGTGATGCTTCTGGATAGAGGCTTACGTAGGAAACTAAGAAATACGACCGACTAAAGCTGCTATGAAACGCTATTGCAACTTCTAAAAAACTCAATACATAGTTGTATAAAAGTTACAACAAAACATTTCATTTACATCTAATGCCGAATATAATGGTGGATTCCAGTAATGCTGATACACAGCAAATATCAAGATGTGATCCCAGAATTTTCAAGTTGACTGGCTTGAAACTGGTCGATACGAATCATATTTTTGCTGGTATTATCAACAAGTAGCTGTTATCATAGATGTGAAATTGTTAACAATGGTTTGTTTTTGAACAGTAATAAGCAATAAGTAAGTTCCTCCTTTAGGTTCGCGTAGGGTTCCAAGTTTTAATGAGCTCTTCTCATCGATTTTCCCTTTGTATCTTACACTTAAGTAAGACTATTTTTCGATTTTTTTACAGTAATACAGTACTGTAAAAACCTGTAGAAGATTTTAAAGATTGTGCTTCGACAATACCTTTAACCTATGATCGTCAAAGGGTTAATAAAGTCCTGGGCGTCCATTTTTTTGCTTGAGAGTTTCAGAGCATCGTTACCCTAGTTTGATAAAGAAGGTTCTTCTCTAGCGTCCAAAACGCTAAACACAACAGGGAATGTGGTTGCAGTTGAGTTATTAACGAATGAGAAAAGTTGACGAAGAGAATCAATCAGTGCAAATAGAACTTTCTGAAATGTTCATCTAGATTTATCGATTCTCTTCAATTAATAACTCAGGTACAAATACGTTTCCTGCCGTACTTGTCATATCAGATGCTGTATAATAGCTTCTCTGTGTGTCGAAATTAGCCGGAAATTTGTAAACACGGCCGTAGTGATTCAAAGAGAAAATCGATCAATGTTACATTGGACTTCTGCCATTGTTTGGGTTGATTTCCAATCCGGCGAGGGAACCAGCCAGGTGATTGATAGCAGCATGTTATTCCATTAAGTTGTGATCGCAAGTCGGCTTCATGAACCTGGTGGAAGACGGACTTGATTTGCAATCGTAACCTGAACGGCCATAGGAAGGAAGGCATTCACCATCAACTTCGACCAGAAGGAGAAATCGACAGTGAGCATGTATTATGGTGTACCTGCGATGATCGATTCTCTTCGTCGATTTTCTCTTTTGTTATTAACTCGCTTGGATTAACTTTTCTCTGTGCGTTTGTTATTGCTTCCCTTAGCTGTAGCAATTTAAAGCGAAAACCGATGAAGAGAATCGACCATCGCAGTTAGGCCCTTATGCATACTCACTGTCGAAATAACGGGGGAAGTCGAAACGAAAGTGTCCTGATCTATGCAAGGAGTTCAAAGCAAAGGAAGTTTAGCATAATGCCCATTTGACACAAATACATAAATGGCGGGTGATGGGTCACAAGGCCGAAAGTTTGAAAGTGATTCACCTTTAATCTGGTTTATGAAAAGAATGAGCAGCTACATCATAGACCATAGACCATTGGATGCATAGATCAAACATTATTGATACAATATGCCTCGAAATAAATGCTCATGTTTCAATGAAGGAAAAATCTGCTATGAAAAACCTTGTACTTGAAATGTTTTCATATGAAAATTTAGATTCTCGAGAGAACTGCTTATGTTTCAAAGAAGGAGAAATATGCTATGAAAAATCATAGAACAACAATTCCTCAGCTGTTCCTACTGGCGAGATCTCATATTTTTCCAATCCTCAAGCCCCTTAAAACAATTCTTAACCCTTACAGTACTGGCAATAATAAAGTAATCACCGTATTTTTTGCCTCTCCGAGTATGTGTATCAAAATTGCTGGAATTTTGTCTGCTGGTGGATCAAATATAGGTACCATAGGTACCATTTTGAGCTTGAACGATTGAGTTTGTAAGAAGTTTGAGTACTATTAAAACGATTCTTATTTGTCCTATGACCCATTCGGCCTAATGACTTTCGGCCTAGTGGCCCTACACCAAATGCCGTTTTGCATTATAATATTTTGTGTCATCCCTTCTCTTGCTGTCAAGTAAGAATAGGGATGGCAAGAGCACTTCTGACACAATAGAAACCATGTACATAACCTTAACTATTGTTCTGGATTAACAGCTCTATTTAATACGATTTCCCCTATTCTGCGAGTCGAGTGACTCTGTGTCACTAATGTGGTGGCAAATGTTACGTCGTGTAACGTGAATATCCACTTTTGATTAGCAACTTTTGTCACACCACTAGAGAGTCACTGGCCACGCAGAATAGACGGAACTGTGACACCTGTGAAGAAGTGACTTTTAAAATATCCATATTGAGGAAAAGGATTTTGGACAACAAGGTTTTGCTTTTTTTTTTACTTTTCCGTGTTGTTTATAGGTACCTAAATTTAGGGATCTGATTATTGTTAATGAATGAAATTTGGAAATTATGAAAAGACTATTGTTCGGTTGCTACTTTTAAGATGATTTTTCTTATCGAAAGATGATCGTTTACCAACATAATTGCAGGGAAAATATCGAATGACTCATGCATAAAATGTAACCCACAAATCGCTCAATCTCGGAAATGCATTGTTTGGTAGTGAGACGCGGTGGCAAGAAATTTTCGTTGTAAAAAAAAAGATAATCGGCAGCTAAGCGGAAATGCAACTAAAATGATTAATTGAAGTAGCCAGAGAGAGAGAGAGTCACCGCAAAAATTTCAGTAGGGGAGAATAAACCTACCCTTATCTAAGAAAAGAAAAAAGAAATGACCGTGTGCCACTGGAATGTGTACGTGTGTTTGTGTCTGTATTTGTCTGTGCGCACCACTTATGTGTATTTTGCTAGAATAAAAAAACGAATAATTCCCTCGACTAAATTCTAAATTTGTTCCTACGACTTATGTAAAAAAAATTGTAATGCTACTTCCTTTCTACTATTTCGTTAGTCGATGATACTGATTTTGGTTGATTCGGCAGTCCGGGAGCATCAAGAAGACATACCATCCGGAGAATGAGCGATTTGAGTTGGTTACAACCTAACCTCACTTTTGATATCCAAACAAACTCCGAAGGAAAAAGTGAGGTTAGAAAAATTGACAACTTTCATATGGTTTGAAAAAAAAAAGTTTTGAAGAAATTAATCGTTCATTTACTACCTCGTAAATGTGTCATTATTACAGAAAGTTGTGCGTGCGGAAAAAAATAATAATGGATGGACAGATCGAATGACATTTTTTTTTCTAGCGCCGTAAAAATGAGAATAATTTTTAAAACACGCTTTCCACCACAAAAACCATAAACTTCGATGCTCTCTTACAGGAGTCCTCCCTTGCGTCCAAACAGTAGCGAACTGATCGTACCGTACACACTCTGTCCTAGCGAGCGGCTCGGCTCCGGAACCGGTGCCGGAGCGGCCGTCTCGTTCTTGTTGCTATTGCTCTTAGACTTATTGCTACCACTACCACCTACCGTACCGAGATCGGGCCGCATGCCGGCGGGCCTACCGGATCCATGCACCGTACCCAGGTCGGGCCGCTGCGACCCGTTAGTGCCGTTGAGCAGATTCCGTCGGCTCTTTTGTCGTTGCATCTGCTTTAGACGGGCGGCCGTTGCCGCGGAAGGCGTAGCTTCCGACTTGTCGGCCACCTTCCGAGCGGAGGCAGCTGGTTTCGCTCCGCTCACCGAAGAATTCCCACTGTCGCTATCGGCGTATGCTCCGGAAGCTACCGAAGACGACGATCCGGAAGCGTCACTCGATCCGGAAGATATATTCTTTAGGCTATCGTGCGACAATCCCTTGCTGAGAACTGCCTTGATAGTTTCCTTGTCGATCAACAGTCCATCCTGGTGTTTTTGGTGCTTCATGCGTCCATCCTGCAGGTGCTTCAGGCTGGTCAGCTGTGCCATCGGGCTCGACGTGCGACCCCGACCCGTCGACGTGTACAGTGCCGAGGAACTGTGCAATGCCAGTGGGCTGATTCCATGGCCGGTGTGGTGCATAAAGTTGTCCACTCCCATGCTCTCGACCTTCTCCATGATCTTGATCGAGCGGAGGGCCTTCTTCTCCAAGCGCGACAGGGCAAGCATGTTGCGGGCCGTCAAGCGAGACGGCCGTTCCTTTTCGCTCGAGGAAGACGCGACGGCAAACTTCTTACGCAGGATATCGGCACCGGAGGAAAGCAGCCCGGATAGTAGCGGGGGTTCTGGGGACACTGAGCGAGCTGGGGAGCCCTCTGTTGAAGGAAAAGATCATTTAGTATCATTTGAGTTGCTGCTGGACTTGATAGGGACTTGCTCAGATACTCAGAATAGCAGTGGCGTCGCGTAACCTCACTTTTTACCTGTGCACCAACTTTCAAAAACAGATTTAATGCCATTTTTATACTCGAATCGGTTGAAAAATACACTTAATCTTCTAGTTAACTCGATATCTATCCATTGCAAGCAATATTTTGACATTTTTTTTTATGTTTTGAGAGTTGGTGCACAGGTAGATTGAGGTTAAGGCGACGCCACTGCAGAATAGCAAAGTTGTTATTGTGATATGCGAACATTTATACCCAACAGGGATGGCATGCTCTTTAGGAACATTTTCATTACTTAAAAAAAGGAATGCTTACGTTGAATTCAATTGAATTTTCAGTTAACCCATCTTAAAATAGATATTTTAGTGTTAATCTCTCTATTAAAATTCAAAATTTCCGCGCCGCAAAACCACACTTTGTGTTTTTACTGAAGGTACACTTGAGAGCACTCTCGAAAACCAAGCGGTGGAAACTAAAGATTTTAAATTGGCTCACTACTTGACTAGCCTATTGGTCCCAAGTACATCTATAAGCGTACCCCATTCTTGTCGAAATCCTAGTACTACACTATATTTGTTTTGATTCTCTATGAAAGTGGATTTTCCTATGTTTCGAGGGGTGTATCGATTAGCTTAGGACCGAAGATAGTACCAGATCTGAGCCAAAAAGTTGAGCACGTTTCTTGGGGACCTTCTGGTCTAAGAGTTATCTCTATGATTGAACTATCTATTTTACAATGGGTTGACTGAAAATTCAACTGGATTTTACGTTAGCAATCTACAAAAAAAAAAAAAAAAACATTAATGAAAAAGCCGCAAAAGAGCGATCCATCATTGCCGATAAACAAATCATATATAATGCTCAAACATGTGTAAATCAAAATTTACATTATGAACAAAGGATATTTATCATATCTGTATACTACAACAGTACAAATGAAACCGTATAAAATCGTAAAGCATGTCAAACCAAAATTATTGTAACAGATTAAATCGCGTATGGTGCCAAATAAGTTCGTTTTATTTCCTCCTACCCTAAATTCCCCCCCAAACTTACCGGGACTGTTGCACGGCGTAACCGTGGGCGAGAAGTTGGGACCGGCCGGGGTGTTCAGGGCGCTGGGCGTCACTGCCTTGATTCCGCGCTCGTTCAGCATCGAAGCCAGTCCCAGATTGACGGAGAACGTCGAACAGGAGTTCCTCCGCGACAGGCCGGATCGTGGGGTGGATGGGGCCGATGGTTGTCGCGATGGACACTCGGATGCCATCTGCGAGGACATTTGCGATGGTGGAAGGCTAAACGTGACCGCCGTGGTACCGTCATCCGGATGCAGTACGGTACTGTTGGTGTAGGTGTAGGTGCAACCGAACGTTTGGAAGCGCTTGCCCGGATGCTCTTCGGCGTCTTCCTCTACATCCGATAGGGAGTAGGTCTGTAGGCCAAGATCTTCCAGTCCGCGTCCACCGCGGATCGTCACGCCGGGACGTTCCTCCAGCAATCCACTGAGCGTGGGAGTTGCCAGGCGAGACCAGTGGTGCAAAGTTTGGGATCCCTCGATCGGTTTGACGATCTGCAGCTTCTCCGGAAGGCGCCACTGGTTAGAAGACATACCGGACAGACCGGACGATCCGGTAGACATGATGCTGTCCGGCGTACGACATCCCAGTGGTATTCCACTCGGCTGGTCGTCGTAGCTATAGGTTCCTGCCGGTGCATGCTGCAGCATTGCTCTGCGGGCCAGCACTTCGGCTGGCGTCAGTCGTTTCAGAGCTGCCTCGAGGTCTTTGGCACCAGGAGCGCCGGGAATGCCGGCTTGTGCTGGTCCTGGGTAACCATCCTCCGATTCGGAAACTAGACTTTCACGCGAAAACGAGCGACCACCCAGGGAACTTTCGTACATTGTGCTGTAGATAGAGGAACCACTCTTGTACGAGTGCGTAGTGGTAGTTCCGGAACCGGGGAATACATACGGAGCCATCCGCGGCTGCGATGACGAACTCATCGTCATCGATCCCAGCTGGGAGAACCCATCGCCGAAACCGGTCGTATTGGCCCGCGTGGCGGAACGTACCGTCTCGAAGACCTTTTTGTACGACGGTAGATGGGACGGTCCTCCCCGTTCCGAAGCAATACCGGAATCCAAACTGTTCTCCGAGTACAGCGATGTTTCCATCAACTCCGACTGGAGTGAATCCTGCGCCGGAACGCTCAATCCTGGTATCAGTGAACTCCTCGCCATCGGCTGGGAACGTTTTCTTTGGCGTCGCAACTGCTCCTGCGTGTCGTGCAGCAGATTTAGGACCTCCTGATACCGTGCCTTGAACTCCGCCAGCTCACCGGCCAGCAGGTTCTGATTCTCTTTGGTAATACTGAGCAGCGAGGACGCTTCCTCGTTCTCCGTGGTAAGCTGATGCAGCCGAATTTCGGCCTCCGACAGCCGACCAGTGAGGCTGATGATTTGCTCATGCTGGAGCCGGTTCTCTTCCTTCAGTCTTTCAAGCTCGAAATCTTAAGAAAAAGAAACACACACCCCAATTATAAACATGCCCTATAAATTCTCAAAATTCAAGATACTCACTCAGTCCATCAAACTCGTTGTTGGTCGTGCTCAGCTGATGCGCAATGTCGGCCATCAGTTTGCGCTCCTGCTCCTCGCATTCATCGGTTTCCAGCACTAGCTGGGCGGCTTCGCAGCGCAGTGACTTGTTTTCATCCTCGAGCGATTTGACCTTTCGCTGCAGTAGGTCCAGGTTCACCGATTTGGACGTCGTAGGTGTAACTGTAAGGAAACGTAATTTCACCATTATCGCAAAACGTAATAATTTTCCACCGTTGCTAACTCGGTGGAGAATGGTTCGGTACTGGCTATACACGTACAGAATCGTATGGTCAGCATTGCTAACATCTCCGAAGACGATGAGAAGAAAGACAACACTGATAAAGCTGCTAATCAGTAAACACCGCGCAATGGAAGGCACGATTTTCAAGACGTTTCACTTCGTTATCAGTTCAAACGTCTCTCGTGTATTTTGAGAGTGAGATCAGGTCTCGGCTACCAACTAACATTGGGACTGTCCCACAAAAGATTCGGTACGGAACTAGATAAAAGCCGCGTGAACACGTGTCAAGACTCGAATTACATTTGCTTTCGGCTGGCTGGTTGGTTGGTTGGATCGGTGGGTTCCGAAGGCGCAAAATCTTATTGATCGTTGTTGTTTGTGCCGTGCGGTGGAATGTTTGGCAGGGACACGGAATGGCATTGAAAATGAAAATGAGACGTAAAATGAACACAGGCCTTCGTAGTACGACGACGGATCGATTATTATGATTTGATTGTGATGATGTGGGTCGTGATATGTTTATGTGAATTATAAGAGGTTATACTGGGGAACAAAGAAAGAGAGTTTTAAGCAACTTGACAGCGCTTCACGTTGTTTTGTGGAATAGAAAACTCCAAATATTGTTAATTTAAAATCTTATAATGCAACAAAAAATAGAAGAAGATTATGTCAGACCCCAATTTTAAATCTAAGCCTTGGAAAAGAGTTTCAAATACGAAAACCTGTTTCGTTCAAAAAATTACTTGCGAATCTATATTTTCGACATTATTAAGACATTCTTGGAAATTTTAGAATTACTTAATTTAAAAAAAAAAATATTTGGCGTCCTAAAATAAGGCATTTAATGATATTTGTGGAAGTTCAGGCATCCTGTACCTAACGGTCCTCCTCCTTCCTGGACAATTTATAGATTGCACTAGTCATACATTTACATACTGTTCTACGAAGTTTTACCGTTAACGAAACTTTCCATTAAATTTGTGAAATTTAATCTCGATTGAAAATTTGATGACAAACAATATTTAATGGTTTTGAGATTGCTTTCTTATTTTATCTCATATGATTGCAGATTTTTCATTCCTATTTTACTTATGATAGTTTGAAATTAATCAGTATTCGACCAAACGGCATTCGGCCGAATGACCCGGATCCGAAGGACATATCGAGAATCGACCTGCATCAGCTGCCAATGGAGACGGAACTTTCTTGGTGTCCGGAATAAACACAGCGTCGAATTCGCATCCCAGATCGTATAGAAATGTACAGATAGGATTGTTAATTTCTACAGATGCACATAAGAAAGAAATATCTCGCATTATGTTTAAGTGTAATCGCATATAATGCGAATTTGTGATGAATCATTTTTGTGTCGTACTGTATCACAAACTTTATCGGATTAGATCGTTAGGTTTGTCGAACCTAAATTTGTTATTACAGATGATATCGAATATAATATGTGGAATCAAGTAATTTATGAAGAACTTACAATTTGCACATGTTTGGCCTCCACTTTTACATGTAGAAGCCATTTTGTGCATTATATACGATTTTTTTTGTTTGTAAATATGTTTGTATATCACAGAAACAACTTCGATATACGTACATACTGGTTGGTAACTCAGTCGGTAAAGGCTGGAGGCAGCTAGGTTCAACTCCCGGTCAGTTTAGGAATTTTTCGGGTCGAACAATTTCTCGACTTCCCCGAGCAAAAGAGTATAAGTGTCATGTAATAAACAAAATTGAGGGCCAGCGTAAAGTCCCAGTAGGGTAGGGTTACCATATCAAAAACTTGAACAGGAGGACATTTCATTAAATTTGAGGTTTGGAGACTAAGGAGGATAATGATTCCTTTTCTTAACATTAAATGAGGACAATGACCCAGACAACCAGAATGCACGTATATTCAAATTTGTTTTCGTGATATACAAACATATATACAAACAAACAAGTCGTTTAGAATGCAAAGAAATGGCTTATACGTACAAAAGTGGAGGCCATATACGTGCATATTTTCGTTTAATTTTAAACGAGTTGATTTAACATCATATGCAATTTGATCTGTAATAACAAATCCATTTTGAAAAGTCTTACGATGTAATCCGATTAAATTTGTGATACAGTACGACGGAAAAATGAGTCATCGCATTAAACATAATGCGAGGTATGCCATTCTAATATGCGATTTTGACTTAAACTGTAGCAATTTACAATACTGTCTGTACATTGTTTTACGACTTCTGGTTGTCTGGGGAGTTTTTATCAAACGTATCAAAATTCATGAATTGGAAAGGTTCAATTGAGATTGTTCATAATTTTTAGTCGTTACCAATTCAATTCATCTTCTCGTTATACTTCTGAAAAATGCATCAAACTCGCCTTCATAATTCATTTTTGATACTAGGAAATTATCTAGTCTAGTTGATTTGCATGAAAACTACAGCTTTACAGCATTAAAACACTCCTAACTTTTATCGTGTACAAAAATCAGGATACATTCAGGCGTAACATTTGATAACGGCACAAAAGCTTTTGTAAACAAAAGTTGTAAGGCCCGTTACACGTGAACCGAAGAACGCCCACGTAAACCAACAACATCATCGGCTGGAGGAAATTTTCCCCTTTTCGATAATTGTATTGGTTTGCGTGGGCGTACTTCGATTCGCGTGTAAAGGGCCGTTATCAAATTATACACCTGACGACCTGACATGTCATCGCTTATTGATACCATCATGGAACATCTAAGCAACCTGTTAATTTTACAATTGATTCAGCATAGGACTCTAAGGCCGCTGCCATAGTGGGAGCAAAGAGGCGCGCTTAGCGTTCTATACAAAAGAATTCCTAATATTGATATTATTCCTTACATTAGATTTCACGCTTCGCGTGCCTCTTCAGTCTCAATATGGCAGCGGCCTTAACAAAATACCTAAAATCCCATAGAACCAGAACGTCAAAATCGAACATATGTTAGATTCAATCTGTTCAAATAAACCTGCTATTGTACCAGACTTATTTCTGGCACACCAGGAATCAATTTTGACAAACACCTTCTCGAAAATCACACGATATTCGAACATTATAATTTATTTTCGAAATGTCAAATTTTAGTAAAATAAATTATAATGTTCGAAAATCCCTCTGTTGTTGCTTGATTTTCCAGAAATTGTTTGTCAAGATTGATACCTGGTTTGTCTGAAATAATTCTGCTAGAATAGCAGGTTCATTTGAAAATTTTCCATCCTGTCAAATATAAGTTAAAATTCACCAAATGAACCGCAGTCCTAATGTAGGGGGGTTGACAGCTGTAGTATACTCCTAGTTCCAACATCAAATGCCATTTGCTAGACAAGATGTGGTTGCGACATAATTAAATAAATAAGCTCTGCAAATAGCGCTTTTTGAAACAACTTTATGAATATGTTACTGGACAAACATGCAAGGTTTAAAAAAGAGGACATTTCGGGCAAAAGGAGGATGTAGAAAAATTATAGAAAAAGGATGACATGTCCTCCTTTTGGATACCATATGGTAACCCTACAGTAGGGACGTAATAAAATAAAAAAAAAAGAATGCATTCTTGTGGTCTTATAATCGGTGAGATCCACCTACGCATTACGCGGATTCAGCGGCGAGAGGAGAGACTTGGGCGGTAATTCGGCACACGCCAAATAAAAGATTCAGCTGTACTCTAAAAAATCTGCACGTCTAATTTACGTGGAATATCACGTACCTAACTGATCTGTAATCTAGAAAATCTCATTTGTTACGTGGTGTTAGTAGCTTTAAACTGCATTTTACGTCATGTTCAAATTTAGTGTTTTTTGATTTTCTGAGCCATAAAAAGGCATAATGTTGACTGCTTCTAATTTCATTATTCTAATTCTAATTCGCGTAAAAATTACTTAAGAAGCATTTTAAACAAAAAGAAGTATCACGTAAAGGTTACCGATTTTCCAGTAGTTTTCACTCCAATTTAACGTAAGTAGTGCGTGGAAATCAGGTCTCATTCACTTGACTAATCGCAAAGATAATCGAAGCTGAATTTTGCTCTGCTACGTGCAATTCCGGTAAAAGTTACGCGAAATATAAGGTGCATGAGAACCCCCCTAGGTTTTCACGTAAATCGAACGTGAAAATGTTTCAGGGTGTATGAAACGGTTATTTGTTTAAGAACTTGAGACCAGAGCAGCGGATGTTCCAGAAGCTTGCAGTGTAGAAGAACAATGGACGGTCATCAAGAGTGCCTTTATTGAGACGATTCAGAATAACTTGGATGAGCTGCGAACTTTGATAAAATAGGTCATCATGGATGAAACCTGCCGACAGATTAAAGAGCGTAGAGAAGCAAATGCCGCGATAGAACGAACGAGAACCAGAAAAGCGAAAAACCAAAATCTGCCCAGTTAGAAGGTTTGCTGACTTTCAAGCCCAAAGCAAACCTTTACAGAGCCGAGGATTCTTGTTCCCTATACAAAACATTGTAAAGCTATAATCAAAAAATACAACACAATACAGTAGCGTCGCGTAACCTCACTTTTTACCTGTGCACCAACTTTCAAAACTAGATTTATTGCCATATTCAAACTCGAATCGATTGAAAAATACTCTTAATCTTCTAGTTTACTCGAAATCTATCTATTGAAAGCAATATTTTGATAATTGTGTATGTTTTGAGAGTTGGTGCACAGGTAGATTGAGGTTAAGGCGACGCCACTGACATAATAAACACATTATCTTCCGCTATCCAAAAACGGGAGCCGCTTCTAGCGGTTTCATTGTATGACAGTATCGCCAACGAGGGGCAGAGCGCATCCATTGCAGCAATGGACGCAACACGTGGTCTTCACTCATACACTCATCACGAAACGGTTGCTTTCCAAAGTCGACGACGCATCGACTGAACGAACTGTTGATGAAGAACAATGAGGAGTATCACACAATGGTTGCTGCCAAGTAAACAGACGATCGCGTGGCCTGCTTCTGTCGACAGCCGAGTGAACACTGTCTTTGAATAATTGTGTACATAATTTTAAAGAGGATGCCAAATAAGTTTTGAAGAGAATTGCAGAGGAATTCTTGGGATAATAATTCTTAAGGAATTCGGAGGAAAAGTTTCAGGTAGTTTTGAGGAGTATTTCAAGAAAATTGAAAGGAGAATTAAAGATGAATTTCAAGATTGTTCTAGATTCTACTGCGGGAATTGTAAGGAGAACTCCAGGGAAATCTAGAACAAATTTGAAGAAATTTCTGGGAGAATTCTAATGAAATTCCACCCGGTAAATTCCTAATGATCAAATTATGTTTTTAATTATAAATTATGTAGATAACAACTTGAAAACTGTACCTAAATTATACTCAGTCATTATGAAGATAACAATCGTGACACTGTAACTACGTTATACTCAACCAAGCAGGGTCCTTTTCGATATCTTGTAATTCTTTTCCGTAAACGAACCAGGAAATATCGATGATAATTGCAAGGAAATCTAATTTTGTTCATAGCTCAAAAAATTCTTTGCTGAATTTTTGAAGTTAGTTTGAATAGTTTGAAGAGAAGAATTTATAATTTTGAGGGAATTTCAATTAATCTTCGGGAGGAATCGAAAGAGGAGAATTAAATGGGAATTTTGAGCAAATTTCCAAAAAATTCTGAGTAGCATTCCAGGAAAATTCCAATGAATGTTTTAAGATAATTCAGAGCCGAGTTCCAAGAGATTCTCTTAAGGAAATTT
Source organism: Ochlerotatus camptorhynchus (assembly GCF_037179485.1). Lineage (NCBI taxonomy): Eukaryota > Metazoa > Arthropoda > Insecta > Diptera > Culicidae > Ochlerotatus > Ochlerotatus camptorhynchus. The sequence goes on along the minus strand of NW_027040804.1, from coordinate 5,232,550 downwards.
CATGAAAAATTTCAAGATAATTCTGAGAAAAATTTCCATGGAATTCTGATGTTGGGACAATACTTTGGGTAACCTGGGGTGAATTCCAAGGGCATGAGAATCCAGAGGATAATTTCCAGGCTAGGTTTTCTTGAAATTTTTTCAGTTGTGACCAATTGTGACCTATGCATATCCCAAGGTCATAATTGGAACACATGCAATTCCCATAGGCCTTAATTCGAACAAATTATAATAGGAACGTATAGCCATATAACTGGTACATCTACCCTAGATAATTATGATAGGAATTTCAAGAAAATTCTTATGTAAACTTTGAGAGAATTCTATGAAGAATCTCGAGGTATGGAATGGATAACTTTTTTATATTCTGTAACATAAAAAGTTTTCAAGTTTCTAGAACTTCAAGCCAAGCCTCGCATATTTTTTGGATTGGCAATGGATCATTTAGAAAACTTATCAATATACTTTATTTAACAAATTAATGAAATTCAGAGAGACATTCCTGGTTTGTTTGGATCTCAGGCTCTATTATTTTGATTTTTTTTATGGATTTTTTTTACAGAATTCGACTAATAAAGGCAAAAAACAAACACGTTTTAAGGTTCAAATCTAATTCCCCGTAATTCAACGGATGTCAAATTTCCTGGTTCATTAGGTTTGTGGAGAATTTCAAGGTGATTCCGAGGAACATTAAGAGAAAATTTAATTCTGACGATTGCTCCATCGAGATTTTGAGAAAATCTCCGTTGAACATGGAATGGACAATTTTAAGGTCTTCTGAACCACTTGAAAGTTCTCAAATTTTTCATGAAGTTAATGGAACAACCTTGAAGTTCTTTTGTAGTTTGATAAACTAGCCTGATGCTCACAATACTTCTCCTTAAATCCGGAACTTTATAGGACTTCCTAAAGTTTCCTCAATTTTTCTAACGATCATTGATCTCTTTTAAAGATTTAACAATTCACTGAAGTTCTCGAAACTTCTTTAAAATTCATGTGACTTCTCTAATGTTGAAGGAACTGCTCTGAGGTTCTCTGTTCTTTTCTGAAATTCTCAAAACTTCTCTCAAGTTTTTGCAGTTCTTATGAAGTTTGTTGTACTGCGTTGAATTTAATTAAATCGTCCTAAAAATGTTTAAGCTTCAGTGAACTTCTGAACTTATGCGAAGACCTCAAATAACTTTTTAACGTTTCTGAAGTTAACTGAAAATCTGGGAACTGCTTTAAATTCTTCAATAATTTTCTGAAACTTATTTTCAGAGCTTACTGAACTTCTTTCAAATGCTCCCGCATTGTGCTAATGTTCATAAAATTTCCTGAAGTTCGCGGATCTTAAGCTCCATAGATTTCTATGAAGTGAAGTTTTTCTAAATTTCTGGAACTTTTGTACTCCCAAAATTTTCATGGAATTAGAACGAATAATAATTAATATAGTTCTAAGATTTTCACGGAAGTTCTCAAGATTTTTCTGACGTTCATAAAACTTCCCTTAAATTATCGACACTAATTTAAAACTTCTTCAATAGTCTAGACTTTCCTGTTGCCTAAACGATAACTGAATTTCTTAAAAGTTCTCTAGACTGCCCTGAATTTATCAGTATTTTTTAAGAACCCGCAACTTTACTGAAATTAATTAATTTGCCTTGAAATTTCGAAAATGTTCCTTAAGTATTATAACGATTATTAACACTCGTTAATTTTCCCTGAACTTATCTATGATTACCAGAAGTTCTCTAAATTTGTTTGATAATTAAGCAAATTTTCTTATATAGGGTAGAGAACTACTTCGGCCTAATCGCCCATTTTGAACCTATCGAGCAGAAAACTTCAAATAAATCCATGATTTCAGAGTAAACAATTCAATTATTCGTTTGGTACGATACTTTAGTTAATAAGTTACCGAACGAAGTCAACGAGAACGCGTGATATGAAGGTTTGCACCCATTATTCCCAAAAACAAAAGAAGCGCTCCGACCGAATCAATTTTTATCTTCATCCAATAGGCCGAAGTGAATTCATTGGCGTTTCAATGCGTTAGGCCGAGTTTAGAATCGGTAGGCCGAGTTTGGCGTCAAGAAGCAGTGTTAGACTTTTGACAATATCTCAACGATTGGTTTCTCTTTATAAAATCTTATGGTACGTACGGAAAGGTAAATAATAACATTCTGTTTGGTGCTAAACTGCGTTAGATTAAGGAAGACTAAGTGCGGATTGTGTTTAATAGGCCGGAAATGGGGTAATTAACCCTATATTCATAGTTCCCTGATGCTTCGGATGTTTTAGGATCAATTCTTGGAATACCCTATAATTCCACGGAACTCCTTGAAAGTCGCCGCAAATTTGCTTAAGTTAATGTTCTGAAGCTATCTGATCGTCCTCGAAGTACTCGGAACTTCGCTGAATATCATTAAACTATATAAAAATATCTAAATTTAGTTCTCTGGAATTTCTTGAAGATATCACTGCTTGCTAAAAGTTCTTGCTTTTTTTTATTAATGGAGCTTCATCGATGTTCTCTAATCAACTTAGCTAAATTTTCGCATTTTTTTAAGTTCTTGAAATCTCCATGATATAGGGTTTTAGATCTAATTTCCGTCTTACCAAGCACAACCCACGCTTTACCTCTTTTTCTTGAACGGGTTTGAACAATAAATTAAATTTTTCTATCAAAGATGACTTCTAAATTTATTTACCTTTCTATAAGCACCGTTAAATTTGATAAAGAACCACACATTGTTGAGCTATTGTTAAAAATCTAACACTGCTTCTTGATTCCAAATTCGTCCTACGAGTTTCAATTCCGTTCAAACGCATTGAAACGCCATTGGATTTTCTTCGTCCTACGGATGAAGGTAGAAAAAGCGAGTTTGCTAGGAGCGCTACTTTTGTTTTCACCCAATATGCTCTAATAGGCTTTGTGTTGTAGCTTGTGAACTAACGCATCAGTACAAACGTATTACTGATTTTTGCACGGTGAATTCATTGATTATGCTGATGTTTTCTGCTCGATAGAACGGAAATGGACGATTACGACGAAGTAGCGCTCTACCCTAACGCCCTTAAAATACTCTCGCGTTTTCCGGATGTTCATAAAATTTCCAGGAATTCTCTCGAAGCTTTGATGAAGTTTTCGGAAATTTACTGAGTTTCTCGAAACTTCTTTCAGGTTTCTAATATTTCCTTGAAATTATTTGAACTGCCCTTTGATTCTCTGACCTGTCTTGATGTTCTCGAAGCTTCCATAAAGCTCTTAGTTCTATTAAAGTTTTTTGTTCTGCTCGGAAATAAATAGAATTCCCGTAAACACATTTAAATTTCTTAGAAATTCTCTGGACCTCTGTGAAGTTTCTGAAATTTGCATAAATTCTCTGAAGGTCTCTGTACTTTCCTGAAATTCGCGGAGCATCTTAAGGGTTCTCGATTTTTTTTCATGGAACTACCGTTATTTTTTTTTTAAATTACCGTTTAAAGATTTTAAACTGCTCCAAAAGTCTGGACTATAGTTACGGGAACTGCTCTTGAGATCTGAAATTCCCCAATCTAGCTTTTCTGAGGTGCTTAGAACTTCTTAAAAATTTGCACAATAACTCTCAAGTATTCTAAATTTCTCAAGTTTGCTTGACACATGTGAAGTTCTCTGAAATTCTAGGAACTTTATAAATGTTCCTGAAAAGCTTACAGTTTCCAGTAAGTTTCCCATATTTTCAACTTGTTAGCATCCCTTATGTTCTTGCAGTTTGTTTATAGAGCTTCACTGAAATTCTTAGCATTTCCTTTCATAGCTCAGAACTTCTCCAAAGATCCTACAGGGCTGGTAGCGATCACTGCTGTCAGAAATAGTGATTTTAGTGACCATGTTGAAGAAATAAGTGACCAAATAGTGACTTATAGTTGTAAAAATAGTGACTAAAAAGTGACCTAAGACCAAGAAATTTCCAAGAATCTGCATTCAAATTCCATGAACAGTTTTAAAGACCCGAGGAATTTTATTATAATTTCTAAGGACCTCATTCCAAGGGAGCTCTGGAAAAAAAAAAATCATTCAAAAAAACATCAAATGCAATCGAGGTAGTTCTGAGGAATTTTAGATTTCTTATGAAGCCTTAGTTTTGAGTAGAATTACAAGAAATCTTAGGAATTTCTGAGGAGCACAACTCTTGTGAACTTCACCGGAGAATTCCAAGGGCATTCTGAGGATAATTTCATAAAGTTTGTGGGAGAAAACGAATCCGGAGCAGAAGTCCTTAGAATCTTTATGAAAATACTAAAAGGAGCATTACAATTAAGTCTGAGAATAACTCCAGAACATGTTCAAAGGAATTCAGAAAATAAATTCAGAGCAGTTTGCCAAACAAATTATGAGAAGAAATGTAAGGAATTTCTGATGAGAAATGCCAATGAATTGTTAGGAGACTTTCAATGTAAGTAAAATTCTAAGGGAAAAAGTGAGATTCAAAAAGAAATCTGGATTGAATTCAATGAATACTCAGAGAATCTTTCCAAAGAATTTCTAATTATGGAGAATTTCAAAGTAATTCCGAAGAAAACTAAAAGAAAATTTAATTCAGAAGATAGCTTCATCGAGATTTTGAGGAAATCTCCGTTAAATATGGAATGAACTATTTTGAGGTTTTCAGAATCACTTGAAAATTCTTAAATTTTTCCTGAAGTTAATGAAACTACCTTGAAGTTCTTTTGTAGTTTGATAAACTAGCCTGATGCTCACAATACTTCTCCTCAAATTCTGAACTTTATAGGACTTTCTAAAGTTTCCTCAATTTTTCTAACGATCATGGATCTTCTTTAAAGGTTTAACAATTCACTGAAGTTCTCTAAACTTCTTTAAAAATTATGTGACTTCTCTAATGTTGACGGAACTGCTCTGAGGTTCTCTGTTCTTTTCTGAAATTCCCAAAACTTCTCTAAAGTTTTTGCAGTTCTCATGAAGCTTGTTGTACTGCGCTGAATTTAATAAAATCGTCCTAAAAATGCTTCAGTGAACTTCTGAACTTATGCAAAGACCTCAAAAAAATTTTTAACGTCTCTGAAGTTATCTGAAAATCTGGGAATTGCTTTAATTTTCAAGTTTGCGGATCTCATCTCATCAAGCTCCATAGATTTATATGAAGTACCAATTTACCTAAATTTTCACGTTTTCCGGATGTCCATATAACTTTGATCACGTTCCAGATATTCTCTCGAAGCTTTGCAGAAGTTTCCGGAAATTCTCTGAGTTTCTCGAAACTTCTTTAAGGTTTCTACAATTTCCTTGAAATTATTTGAACTGCCCTTTAATTATCTGATCTGTCTAGATGTTTTCGAAGCTCCCCTAAAGCTCTCAAGCTATTTACGATTATAGATTTCAAACTGCTCCAAAAGTCTAGACTATAGTTACGGGAACTACTCTTAAGCTCTGAAATTTCCCAAAGATTTCTAGATCCAGCTTTTCTGAGGTGCTTAGAACTTCTTAGAAATTTGCACAATACCCCTCAAGTTTTCTTAAATTTCTCAAGTTCGTTTGATACCTGTGAAGTTCTCTGAAATTCTAGGAACTTCATAAAAGTTCCTGAAAAGTCTCGGATGCTAAAAGAACCGCTTTGAGGTTCTTACAGCTTCCAGTAAGTTTCCCATATTTTTAGCGTGGTAATTTCCCTTACGTTCCTGCAGTTTGTTTAAAGGGCTTCACTGAAATTCTCAGCATTTCCTTCTCCATTATGAATTTGAAATAAATCATTTATTTTTTAACTTAATTCTGGCAGTTTGAAAATCTTCATCGAACAGGAACATGCAATGCGAAATTTCAAGACATTGAATATTTTTAGATCTTGGACTTACTTACTTGGAAAACTCAGGTAATTTTATCCAGAAAAATGAGTAGACGTATAGAGAAAGACGATTAAACATCACAAAGAATAATCAATCTTGCAATAAATTCACGCTAAAAAAGTTGAAAATAGTGACTTTAGTGACTTGACCTTAAAAAAAGAGACTTTTTAGTGACTGGCTTGAAAAAAGTGACCAAGTCACTAAAAAGTGACTCGCTACCAGCCCTGAAATTCCAGATTATTCCCCGGTTCTCCTAGTTTTCCCGGTTCAGTGACCACCCTGATTTCAAACATCTTTGCCAGTGTTCGGATGTTCCGGATTCTGGTTCTTCGTTTTTGGAACCACACTTTCTCCAAGCAACCAGCTGATATACCACAACATTTTGATCTCAGACAGCGGTCAGTGGCTTCTTATGTGAACCTATTATTATTATTTATCTTTATTAGGGAGGCTTTCAGCCTTGGGCTGGTTCGCCTCCACTTATATGAACCTATTAGAATTAATCCACTGTAAGTATTTATTTGTTAATTAAAGATTTTAGATCGAGTGATGTCAACCCTTACAGAAACTAAACACTTGTTCACATGCGGTATGGTGTTAGGATGATAACGCCATTCTTTAAAGAGGCTTAGTCTATAGTCTAGACTAGGGACGTTATCAGTCCAACAGTAAACCTTTTTTATTCAAGTATTTATATAATAAAATTATATGCATCAACGTCCCACGTTCCTTATAAGTAACATAGAACATGCGACAATAATGTGTATGACGGCACTATAAGACTTGCCTAATTTTTCTTCTCGGTTTTCAACATCCCTACAGAGGCGCTGAAAACTACACCTAACAAAGACATTTTCCAAAAGTTTCACCCTAACTTTTGTTGATCGAACCAGCGACAAACTTTTTATCCTTTCTTTAAACCTGCCCATAAAAAATAACGAAATATCATAGCTCTTTTCCATACGATCCTGGCCAGATTGGTCACGGTGGAAAACATCAAACCCGTACTTACCATTCTCACTGCTGTCGTCCGTATCGTTGGTCAGTATCCCAATCAGCTCGTTCTTCTGGTGCAGCTCGTGGGCGAGCTGCGCTAGGTTCTCGTTCGTGCTCTTCAGCTCCTGTTCCAGCTCGGCTACCCGGTTCTCCAAGCTCGTATTCTGCGTCAGCAGTTCCTTCCCGATCTGCACCGTCAGCTCCAGGTCCTTCTCTTTCTCCTCTAGCAGACGCGTTACGGCATCGATGTCATCGTACGCGCGGGTCATTTGGCTTACGCGATTACCGCATAGGACTGCAGAAAGGATAATAAAGGAAGGAAGAAGAACGAAATCAATAAAAAATGCTAAGCTACGTGATTGATATTGGTACATTTAGTTATTGCAGATAGATAGGGAAGAGAGAGAGAAAATGCATCGCAATTCGTTCGGGGGGGGTCTTACGTAAAGACAACAAAGCCGATGAAGGGGGAAAACATTGAACAAGGCGAAACAAACTTATAAACCACACCAAAACAAAACCGACTAATCGACGAAAATCGATAATTTCTGTGGCAGCGAAAAGGGTGTTTAGCGTTTTTTTTCTTCTCTGCTGCCTATAAACTATAAATAGATCTGTGCCGTAGTGTTTTGAACTTGAACTTGAAGCTGTGGACAGGCGGTGGCCTTGAATGGAAACTTAAAATGAGCTAAAGAAAAGCCATAAAAAGTAGGTAATATGCATAGCTATGAAAGTGGTTATTGCGACCGTGTTTTTTTTTGTTGCTTCCGCGGGAACATGTAATCTTGAGTACTATTTAGCAAACAAGATTAGAGGAAGGCGCTTGTTGTGTGGTTTTGCAGCGTGCGCTACAGGTCTCGTTCGTGGTCAGCGAGGTGATGTATTAAATCCAAGTATTGAAATACCCAGTGGTTACAAAAGCGTAGAAAATAATTAGAATGTTTTTTTTTAATAAATATAAAAACAGTTCCTAAGAAATGTCTGCCACTCATGGACAACTGCCTGACCGACATTTGTGCACAAGTTAAACACATTAGTCATAAACCAAATCCCGTTAGAGATGTCGTACATGCCGACACATTAGGCCCGACATGTCATCACCAGGGGAGATGTCACTTCCCATTTCCCGGAACAGAGAGAACATTTTTCCAGTTTCTGGGTCATAGCTGTCGCAATCGCCCCGTGCACCGGTGCAGCGCATTCTTTACAATTACCTCGTCCGATGCACCTCCTATGGCGACGTCACTGTTGAGCAGTGCATACACAAACAGTACAAAATTGGCCAATCTTGGCGGCTCGTGATGCGTGAAGTTGAAGATGCCTCCTCCAGCAGGGTACTCCTCCGGAGTAGCAAACCTTTTAGACGAAATTACTTTCGAATTAAGTCTAATAATCTATGCACGCCGTACTGCTAGGTTTAGCGCTGAGCTCTTACTTACTGAGTTTGAATTGTTTTTTGTTTATGTAACTTTTTTCCCAATAGCTCCCACCAATAGGCACCTCAGTGCAGTGTAATGGCTCAAAAATGCTCCAAATATTCGTCCAACTGTTGGAAGGACGCCCTTGCACCGCCGTTTGCCAGCAGTTCGCACGATTCTCACGTTTCTCGTGTTTTGCTCTAAAAATCTCGCACCTCCCTCTCGCAAAGTGTGTGGGGTAATTTCGGCTCACTTACAAACAATTTCCCTCGTGGCAGCGGTGTGGGGGCGGCGGCGGCGTTCCAAAAACTGGCCCAAGTGAATCGTCGATTGTTCCCATCTTTGGGGCGCATTCATAAACAATCAATTAATCTACACAATAAGTGGAGCGTTGAGAAACGAACACCACGGCGAAAAGCAAATATCGCATCTATTGTTGATGCTCCACAGGCCCCCGCAGTTTGACGGTGACAAATGGTGCTGCCGCACCCTTTGGCGCCGCGGAGTTGAGTTAGAAGAGTTATTGCATAAGAGCGAAAATTTTCCGCACGATTTTCCAGTAGCCCGTGATGGAAAATTGTGCAAATATTTGACTTGGGCTCATCGGGATCTGGGCTCCGGACCGAAAGCTGAAGGTGACGAAAGTGTTGTTCGGCGCAGTAATGAGACGGGCACGACCCGGGAAGGGTCGAGAAACAAGAACTTTTCGTGACGAGGTCTCACAAATGCCATTCGGGACTGCAAGCACCGGAGAAGGCGGATGGGTTGGGCGGAAAGGGCACCTGATCGGGGCCTAATTAGTGTCGTTACGAAACACCTTCGCGAGCTGGTCTTCTGCACAGCGCATAGCGAGTTTCAATTTCGTTAACGAGCGAAACATTATGCCTACCATAATCGATGAGGTAGGCTTAGGGTTTTAATGCAGTCTTTTCGGAGAGCTGATTTATAGACGAAATTGAGCCGATCGAGAGGTAAGCCATTAGAAATAATGAGCGGAAATTGAATCATCGATGGATTGGTTTGCCTGAGAGTCGTGTTAGTATTTGACATCTCTATTTCGAAAAATAAGCAAACTTTAGTCAGATGAAATGATAGCCTAAATCGTTTTTGAATATTCTATGTAAAGTGCATAAGATGCCAACATTTCACGGATTCAGAGGGCGAGCAGTTCTCCATTCTCGTTGGGACGTTCTTCTTCTGGAAAGGCTTGCTTCGTTACTAGTCAGCAATTCCATAGAAAAAAGTTAGAGTGGATCTTAGAAAAAATATTAGACCCGTATTTTGACGTAGGATTACGGCTTTCGGCAACATATTGGGGATGCAATTTAAAAAATCAAAATCGACCGCGTTACGAAAAGTGGTCAGGTTTTGACCACTTATAACTTTGTCAATAGCGGATTGGATTTTAATTCTAAACATGCCAATCGATTGGAAATTTGTCTACGAATCTAATAAAATTAACACTTTATCAATTTTCAATACGTCACTTTTGAAAATTACACAAATGTCCAACTGTTGCAATGGTGATCAAAATTATCTAAAAGCGCTTTCCCTAACACAGATATCAAAAACGAATTCCATCCAGTCGGTGCGAACGGTGCTTATTTATCTATGCCAAGCTCGTCACCCTCGTTCCAAACAACATACAGCATGCCAGCCTCATCTGTATTGAACATCCTAATAGCACAGCATTACTCAGTCATCACGACAAAACGATCCTTTTCAGGACCACCATGATTTTTTTTAAAGTGTATTTTCTGGACATTTGTCAAGATCATCAATCGGATGTCAGTTTCCATAAGTATCTAACATACCATGTATTTTTAAGGTAACATTGGGGGAGCAATTTCGAAAACCAAAGTCGGTCGTGGCATGAAAATGGTAAGACATTCCTCCAATCAATTTTTGCTTCATTATTATCAATTGAATAAACCAAAAATTCCGCGCGTTTTGTGCACGAAAATGCGTAATTTTAACATCAGAAAACGAGGCGTTTCCGTGATGGGAAAAAGTGGATTCCCTAACACAGTAATCGAATATTAATACCGAGCACGTAATCCTACGTCAAATCTACAGTGTTGTCTTGAATACAACCTCTTACTTTTTTTATTTCGCCATTAGGGTGGCCTCTTTTGTGTTAGAGTGATCCGAAAAATCTGAATTTTTCCTAGTTTTTAGTTTTTTTAATCAGTACTTTTGAACCACTTGAATGATTTTTTGGATCAAAAGGTCTAATGAAAGATTATTAAATCTACGAATAGGATAGAATTAGGAAAAATATGGATATGGACTTAAATCGTGGTTTTACATTGAACAACATTGATTATAATCGATTTTCATTTTTTTTTTCATGGTCTCGGGACCAACATGTTTTTTCGTTTCTGATCTAGAATTTTTCAAAAATATGAAGCTTTTAATTTTTGCTCATAAACTGCTATGAGCCTCTATTATTAAAACTTAATATTTTTGAAAAATTGTTACTTATAAACGAGAAAACAGTTATGGCTGATTTTTTATGTTGTGTAAAATAGTCCAAATCATCAAGAAAATATATAACATGCAATTATTTCATTGGTCCCGAGACCATGAAAATCATGAAAATCGATCGCGACAATAACTTAAACGTCATAAAGAACAGCTTAAAAGTTAAAAGGAACAGCTTTATAATCAAAACTAATAAAAGTTCAAATTTAAAATTGGTTTAACAAATTTAACCTTCCTAATGCATAAGGAAAAACTTACATATTTAGTGTTTCTAGACCCAAAATGACCCGAATGCACTAGGAAGGTTAAAGACATCGTAAATATGCTTTAAATTACTGGCAAAATAAAAAAAAAGTTTTTAATTTATCTGAGGATCATGCAAAATATTGAATAAACTGGAAGTATTTCAAGTCAAAAGAAATCTAGTTCTAGGAGGCAAAAGTTTGTATTACAGTAATGACCCGATTCCGTTAGCCCTTCCGCGCATCAGACTTTTATCTTTCAAGAATTTCCCTGGTGACCAACAAATCCCGATTATCAATTTCCCGGTTTTTCCCAGAATTTTTGGAAATTTTCACAATTGAGCGATATACATTTAAATGAAGGATAAAACCAAATGCGATTGAACCGAAGAGATCACTAGGTTAAATGAGTCATTACTAAGACTAAGTTTTTTTTTGCTGGATCTTAAATTTGGTTCTGCGATCAATGTTTTCAAAAAATTTCTCGAAAAATTCGATCAAAACATAACAGGCTCTCATTTTATTATTCTCAAACATTTCTTTTAAAATAATTTCCCGGCAACTGAGTTCTTCTAAAATATATTTGAGATTCTTTCCGGGAATCCCTTGAAAATATATAACAGTCCAGAAATTCTTTAACTCAAAATAAAATCATAAAATTCGATTCTTTTTGAATTAAAAACTTTTTCTAAAAATTCACCGATGCTTTCTTCAATTTTATTTCATTCGCTTGAATTCTCATTAGTTCCTTAATTCCCATGCAATTCACCTCCGAATTGTCTTCAAAATGTTACTCAGAATTATCTTGGAGATCTCATTTAAATTCTTCTGAAAATTCACTTGGAATTCTTCTTAGTATTATCTATAAATTATTTTTGAGAAGCTCCTGAAATGATCCTAGGAATTTCCTCAAAACTCTTCGCGCAATTATTTTGAAATTGAAATGACTCTTAACTCACACAATTGACTTGAAGTTTTAGACAAAATTTTCTAAGAGTTCATCCCAAATAACATTGCAAATTTTATCGAGGATTTAAGACATTTACAAGACTAAATAACAGTCTACAGAACCCTCATAAAACCCAAATTGTTACATGGGATCTCAAAACTTCCTAGGACATTTTCACTGGAATACCGTGGTGTCATCTCTAGAATCAATTCTAAGATATGCTCAAAATTGCTTTGGGAAAAAAAAATCTAAAATTCTCGTAAAAGTTATTCTAAGTAGCTGTATCCTAAAAATCTAGTTCAGTCTAAAGCTCTTGAAATTTTATGACGTTCCAAAATCTTACTTTTCTCGAAGAGAATTTCCAAATTTGTCATCGAAATTCACGGGTTTTACGCGGTTTTTTTTCTCAGTGACTTCGGACTCGCCCCTTTTTCCTAGTTTTCCTGATTTCCCGTTTCACTGATCACCCTGAATTTCATAAACGTAATCCTAAATTTTTCTCATTCATCTTCAAAATGGATGTTTAAGTAAAAGTAATGCAATCAATGGTGCAATAAAATCACACAAAAGTCACATGGCTCATTAGAAAAGATTTTATAAAAGGTGGCTGAAAATATCTGGACATTATTGCACTGAGTTCGATTCATAGCAAACTTTACAAAGTCTTAGATACAAAAATTTGCCAAACAAACAGTTTAAGACCTTCAACATTTTTAAAATTCCAAAAATCTAAAAATAAATGAAGTCCCAGACATTTTTAATTTAGCAAAGCTATCATTTCAAAATACGGTAATTCGAATATTTTTGTCTGTTTTGAATCATCAAAGCTTCTATTGCTCCAGAATTTTGGAAATTGCTCAATGTCCGAAATATTGGTCCTGAGAATTAAAATAACAACTCTACTAATCTTGAAGATTTTTCTTAATCAAGAATAAAAAAAAAACTTTAACAAGCATGAGATTGTCGAAATTTGTTTTTTTTTCTGTGATCTCGATAAAAATTTTGTGTTTGAATAAACTTGAAACTGTATAAATGATTTGTTTAGAATTGTTCCAAGAATTTCTTTAGAATTAATTAAACATTTCGTCAGAGTTCAGCTTAGGTATTCCCTTACCATTTGCTCCACATTCTTTGTAGAACGCTTTTCGATTCACTCTGCATAAAATTTCTAAAAATTCTCGTTGTATTACCTAGGAATTGCCCAAAGAATTCTCCTGAAAATATATCCCCCCAGTATTCACTAAGTATTCTTCTAAAATTCCCTCGGAATAATCTATGGAATTTCCTCTATATTCCGCTCAGAGTTCTCTTGGAGTGATTCCGTGAATTCCTTGAAATGTTCATCAGAATTTCCTAGGAACTCTTCTCTGAGTTCTCTAAAGATGACTACAGGAACAACCTTGAAACTCTCTATAGTATTTATTTGAAATTTACCTCAAAACTTCATTGGAAATTTCCTTGACACATTCATTAAGCATTATTTCAAATATTCCTGAGAGTACTTTTGGGACAATACTCAGTAGTATCATTGAAATATTTTCAGAATTCTCTTTAGATTCTTCTACTTCTCTTGAAATTCTGCTTACAAGTATCTTGGAGTGGTCTTTATAATTCACTTTCAGTTTCCCTTATTCTTCTTCTTCGTATTTCAAGCTTATTGCTTATCGCATTTTAGCTAATTGTGTGCTCTCAACTTAGTGTTCTAGATGCACTTCCACAGTTATTAATTGAGACCTTTCGATGCCTGTACCATTTTTGCATTAGAATAATTGTGTGGCAAGTACAATTATACCGGATCGGGAATCGAACCCAGCCACCTCCAGCACGGTCTTGTTTTGTAGCTGCGCCTTTATCGACTGAGCTAAGGGAGCCCCGAGGGAGTTCTCCTTTCCAATCCCATATTAAAGTCTCAAATTACTTGATAGTTTAAGTCAGAACCAGGCATGGAGAATCATTAACATTCATTTGACGACCACACATTACAGCTATTGCAACTCCGTGATTGACCAGATTGTTATTTCAACTTCCGTTGTTACTAGACATGACCGAGTATACCTCTGCATCTCCACGGTTGTCACGTAAATGGCGTTTTTGTTAGTGGGAAGGATGAAATTAGATCTGGATCCACATTGCAAATGATAAGCAAATGACGCGGCCCTATTAACTAAGTAATGTAAAGGGGCTTAGGTTCTAACCCACGATCTGCGCAGTAAGCAAAACCGGTCGCTCTAAGGCCACCGTGCTCCTTACATCACAACAAGCTACGACCGACGATCGTTCATTTTGACCGATAATGATGCTATTAAAATGAAATGACATCCCCGAGAGCAGTTAACAATGTCTTCCTAACCGGATCAAGCGTACGTCACTTTTGTATAAACATATGTATTACTTGCCGAGTCCTGAGGCCTTAGATAGATCAACTTCGTAATATAACGGAGCTTGGATTCTAACCCATGATCTTCTGCTCAATAAGGAGAAAGGGTTGTTCTATAACCACCGTGCCCCTTACATTACCACAATCTACGACCGACTTCACAAAAAGCTATTCAAATGAAGTGACGTCCCCGAAAGCAGTTAACAATGTTTTCCAAACTGGATCACCCTTTCTGAAATTAAGGAAAATCATTTACATTCATTTCGTGCATTACATTCATCTGCCTTCAACTTTGTTCATCAACAGAGTTGCGTGAAATGACGTAGGAAGCTTTTGTAAGTCTTGTTATTAGTTACAACTTTTGCCAATAACTCAAATTTGTATCTCTTATGCATGACGGACTAGAGCGAACAGAACTTATTATTGTTTTTGAGTGAATGTAATTTACATTCGCTGAAACAGAAAAATAAGTTCTGTTCGCTCTAGTTCCTCATGCAAAAGAGATACAAATATGAGTTCTTGACAAAATTTGTAGGTCATAGTAGGACCTACAAAAGCTTCTTACATAATTTTACGGAATTCTGTCGGTGAAAAAAGTTAGAGGCAAATGAATGTAAATGAATGCACGACATGAATGTAAATGATTTTCCATGCCTGTTCAGAACTCTCTTTGAATTCTCTTAGGAATTGCCTTTGAATGGTCCACAAAATTTTCCTGTAAATTTACTTTGAATCTTAATTAGGGTTTGCTTGGAATTTTACTAAGAATTACCTTGAAATTCTTCTAACGATTCACCTGGAGTCAGGAGTTCTTCAGAACTAATTTGAAAGGAATCCTCAGATTTCACTTTCTTAAAAAATCATCCTATGAACTTCTGCAACGCTCTTAATTAATTTGATGTCTGGGTTCTTAGGATTTATTCTATGTCCGCAGGCTTGAATATTTATTTTCGTCCCAGATTCTTGAAAATGTCTCCTAGTTTGATTTCATTAGGTCCAAGCTTAAAAAATGTCGAAATTTAAAATCTGTAGAAACTATCCATGTTCCAGAACTTAAAAAAAAAACAATTCAAGCCTAAGAATTCATGTTGTTACTGAAGATAAATAATGATTGAGCCAGCACAATTAAATCAATTTACTGAAGATAAATCCACTTCACAATTATCATGTTCAAAGAGTAAAAGTAAATAACGAGGAAGTTGGTTATATTATAAAATATTTTGAAATTTCTGAAAAAGTTCTTTGGCGTGTTTCAATATATTTTATTCTTAAAAACAAGCCTGATAAAGGAATTTGAAAAGTCTCTCAGAATCCCAATTTTTTTCAGTTAAATTAAGATTCCCTGACGATTCCAGATTTTACAGGTTTTTCCAGATAGTAGACAACCTGCCGTATATCACCTCAATGCAACCAAAAGGCGAAGCAGTGGGATTATTACGAAGATTACCTGGAAATGTTAGCTTGAAAGAAGCAGAAAATATTTATTATTTCAAGAAATCAATGTTTTTATTTGATAAAATTCTTTGGAATTCGGGGCAACTGTCTACTATTATCCTAACCTAATTAAACAGGTTTAAGTTCACCAGAACGTTTTGAGCAACTTGAGCATTATTGACCACTCACGGTTGCTACTCTGTAATTGCCAGATCAGCTGTAATTACACAGAGAACCAATAGACGATGCTCGAGATTAGCAATCATCCTCAATGTATAAAAACTGGTGATCTAAAATTAGGCCACGCCCGAACGCAGATCATGAAAGGAATGGGTAGGAACGTGAATGACGTGACACTCGCTTTGTTGGAAGCAGAGGAGTCCTTTGCACTTCCACGAGGAATCACTGCGATGTTGGGTAAGAGGGTTGGGTTTGCAGCAGGGTTAGTTTTGGTAAACGATAAGATCAATTGATGTCCTTGAGTGTGGATGGGCCTGAGATTAGACTCATGATGTTCTGCTCAGTAAGCGAAAATGGTTGCTGTAAGGCCACCGAGCCCCTCATATTACATCATACCGTTACTCGAGTTGTTGTAACCACTCAAACTCGACACCGACGATAAGTTTCGCAAAATACACGATAAACAAGCGATTTGAACATAAATATCATTAATATGAAAGTACCTGAACCTCATTTTTCCTCTCAGTGAGCAAGCCACTGCAACCGACGATCTTTCAAATTTGAAAACTAAAAGCTACGAAAAGACACTTAGGCCTTCATTAACTTCCCATTTCATGCGACTTTCAATGTTTCAATTAGCTCTTTACGCATTGTTCAGGCTATCATGCCTCTTACATCATAATAAGCTATTACCGAGGTGACGATTTTTTAAGCCCTGATTAAACAAAATATGAAAATTTCATTACGTTATCGAAAGCAGTCAATAATGTATCCTTAACTGGATCTAGTGTGCGCCCTATTTTTTTCTCTAAAAATTCCGAAGCTTTCCACAAACTAACTATATCATCTGATAGAGTAAACTTTATCTCAGATGCTGGCATTAATTTGCCATAATGAGTCTCTATTCATGAGAAATCGACGTTTAAAGTCATTGATTACATTTGGCACATAGGTCCTTTTCAGGTGTTGCTCTAGTTGTTGAGTGCAAAGAACAAATGAGACTGCTCTTGCTGAGTGACGGGTTGCAACAGAATTTTCTGTTGAAAAAAAAACAGATCTTTCTTGATGTTCTCGAAGCTCCCCTAAAGCTCTCAATTCTATTGAAAATCTCGGTTCTGATCTGCAAAAAACTTGGAATTTCCGTAAACACCTTTAATTTCCCTGAAATTCTCTGGACTGCTCTGAAGTTCCTGAAATATTCCTGAAGTTTTCATAAATTCTCTGAAGGTCTCTGTACTTCCCGGAAATTCTCGCAACATCTTTATGGTTCTCGTTTTTTTTTTCAGCACATCATGGAACTATCCTGATTTTTTTTTTAAATTTACGATTATACATCTTTAAACTGCTCCAAAAGTCTGGATTAAAGTAACGTTAACTGCTCTTAAGTTTTGAAATTCCCCAAAGATCTCTAGATCTAACTTTTCTGAGGTGGTTAGAACTTCTTAAAAAATTGCACAATACCCCTCAAGCTTTCTATATTTTTCAGGTTCGCTTGACTCTTGTGAAGTTCTCTGACATTATAGGAGAACTTCACAAGTGGATAGGATAAGTTCCTGAAAATTATTGGATGCTAAAAGAACAGCTTTGTGGTTCTTAAGGGGAAGTTTACAGGGCAAAAAAAAAAAAAAAAAAATTGGCCTCTCAGCAAAACCGAAAAGTCGATGTTTTGTGGTTTTTTGAGTCCAGCTTTATGCCATGATGACTTAAAAAAAATTTGCTTTTACCTGATTTTCCTTCAGAAAATAAGAAAAAATGTGTTTTTTTAGATTTTTGATATCTTTTTCCAAATTTTTTAGAAAAATCGAAACGTTATTTTTATTTTTCGGAGCGGTGAACTTCCCCTTAAAGCTTCCAGTAAGCATCCCATATTTTTAGCGTGTTAACTTCCCTTATGTTCCCGCAGTTTGTTTATGAAGCTACACTGAAAGTTCCTACAATTGTTGTGAAGTTAATGGGACTGCAATAAAGATAAATTTATAAATTTCATAAAGCTGATTACGAAAATGAAATAAATCTTTTTTTTGTCCTTAATTCTCGCACTATGATTTTTTTTCAGAATCTTTAAAGTTCAAAAATGGAATACGAAACTTTAAGACATTGAATATTTTTAGATCTTAAGAAAGATTTTTTAACTATATGAAAGTGAGAAATTAAGTAAGTGTTAAACTTCAACATTCAATGGATTTGAGTGTAAAGTAAATTTCCATGTCTTAAAAACGTTTGGATTAATTGGTGTTATTTTTGATCTACCAAAAAAGCATATTTTTAACGCATTTAAAAAAACAAGCTTTCTTATTACAAGCCTGAAATTTATCCGTTAAGGCTCTGGAAAAACCTGGAAAACTCAGGTAATTTTATTTAGAAAATCGAGTAGACACTCTGTAGACAAACGATTAAACGTCACAAAGCATAGAATGATCAATCTTGAAATAAGTTCAGGCTAAAAAAAGTTGAAAATAGTGACTGATTACAAGAAAAAGTGACTTTAGTGACTTGGCCTTAAAAAAGGAGACTTTTTAGTGACTGGCTTGAAAAAAGTGACCTACTAACTAAAAAGTGACACGCTGCCAGCCCTGCAACTGTGAGTTGTTTTCGATAGCCTCGATGATATTGAGCTGTCCACTGCTAAGTGCTCAATTTACAGTGTACTAGTCCCCTTTCGTGTCACTAGTGGCGCTAGCATCAGGGGAAATCGGGTCATGGGGATAATAGAAGAGTTGACCACATTGTTAATTTATAATATTTGCACATTTTCCAAAAGCATTCTAACGTCAGATCCAGATTTAGGGAGATCATATTTTTTAAATTAACTTATGATGGTATGCGGCCATTTGGCTCAATACTTGAGAAGATTTTTTAATTAATCAATTTTAGAACAATACTCAATTGCTGCATATGAACCCCCATTTTGGAGACATTTATTCCAAGCTAAGTGAAATTTTACGATCGGTGATTGACACTCGATTGTAGAACAGAGACTGACGTTAAATGAAGGAAAAAATGAAAATATTTGATCCCGATTAGAAAGTTTGATGAAAAATTAGAATTTCATAGTAGTACATTTTTTATTCATTTACTCTTCTCTTTCGAAATTATCAGGAATTCGCTTGAAACTGAAAATTTTATCATCAGTAGTTTTATTGATCAATTTCTGATGTCTCTTTATTTGCTACATTTGATGACTGGTTTACAGATATCATACATAAGTAATAAAAATCTTTGGTATAACAAAGTTCGAGACAGAAATTTCATGCCACAAAATCATGAGAAAATAAATACTTAGATTTCCAAACAAGCATAGGTGTACCATTTATGACACTGTTACTTTAAAAAAAAAAGATGTACCAGTTATGGCATATGAGGTTTACATGGAGTAGTGTCACAACTGGTACACCTGCCCTACTTCGGTTCAAAGATGTGACCCAATTTGCTAAACCTGCTGCAGTTAGGTGAAATTCCATCACAGCTTTGGCCGAACCAATTAGAATGAAAAACACACACACACATAACCCAAACTGTCAAAACATAATTTCACACCTGTTTTCCGTGCAGTTCCTCCACCACCACCGGAATGGGGTGGTGCAGCAGAACCAGAAGCAGTGCTGGCGACACTCCCATCACCTTCACCGCAAGTGACACCAGCCTGGGCAGCAGCAGCAGCAGCATCACGCTTTCGGTCGCATTTAAGGCGAGCTTTTTCCGCGCTGCTGCTGCCTCCGTCAGCCGCTTCTCGTTTGCATTTGTTTTTGCACTTGGACGTAAACCGTTTAACTGCAGTAACAACGGGAGAACCACCATTACCACCAACCAAATCACCATCACAATTACCCTCAACAACAACACACTGTTCGTCGTTACTACTTATCGTACTGTTTTGCAGACTAGAGGAGTCCCGGGATCGGGATCGCGATCGAAGCCACGACGCACTGGCACTGGAACTGGTAAAGTGGAACCTCCTTCGGGTTCGGGTTTGGGTCGTTTCCGCCTCCAAGCTCGGGTCGTGCTCTGCGGGGAAAGGCCCGTCGGAGGATTCGCTTCTCCTAGCGGCAGGATTCAGCTGGAACCGACCGACTGGTTCCGACAGACAGCTCATGCTGTCTTCGGTTTCCGTTTCCGTCTCACTGGCACTGGTGGTGCCGCCAGCACTACCGAGTGTCTCCTGTTGTTCCGTCCCATTGCCGGAATTCTTCGGCCGTCGCTTACGGAAAGCATTGACGGCGCGGGTTAGCATTTTCCTAACTGTTTAAATAGTCTTTTCACAGTGTCGTTAAAGGTTGTTAAACGCGTTGCTTCATAGTCGTGGACATAGTTGACAAATCGATTAATTCACTACTGTTTAGCGGTCACTGTCGCCGTTGGTGGTCACTTTCAATCACTCGCTTTTCCCTCGTCCGTAAAGAATTGCTGCGGCGGAAAACAACATAATTGCATAAAACGTGGAGTAATTGAAATCGGTTTTCTTAACGGATTTGAACAACAGTATATTAGCTTAATATGGGGGTAAACTGCTGGGGCGAGCTGGTGCTGGTTGTTGTAGATTGATTTGTTTATTTAGTGAAAGTCTTTGGCCACAGCAGCAGTCACGGATTGGCGTGGCAGGTGGTTTAACCTTTGATTTCCCTTTCGTTAGATTCAGAAGGAAACGCGACTTTGAAGCCGTTTGTTTTGCAACAGAGTGCCTAAAAACGGTTGATTTGCCCACAATTGAATTCCATGCCAGATTAAATGGTGATTTTCTACGTTTTCCTAGAATTATTCTAGGCTTTCATGGATGATTGTTCGATTTGATATGGAATCCATCGGCAGAAAAATCAACCTGTGCGCCTTCATGGCACCTTTATGAAGCTTCCAATACAGACAATCGATACTGAACTTTTCAATTTGCATAATACCCAGTCGCTCCCAGGAAGAACCATGCGGAAAACGTTACACAAACTAGGTTAGATCGACATGCGATAGAGATAGGTCTAGGACGAAGGTACTTTACTGCTTAGAAAGAGCGCCATAAAACCGCGGTTAGACGATAGAGTGGTTCAAGGAACTCTCAAGCCAAATTAAACCCCGAAACGTCATTATAGATGCTACAATGTTGACCCGGAAAAGTTCCAAAAGAGCTTCCTCCCACAACAATTAACAATAAAACAGAAACAACCCATCAACCTGCTATCAGATTTCCGCAAATCAACAATGATGCGATGATGGTTCGGTTCTTGTATAGAGACCCCGCCGATAAAATAAACACACCCCGCGCGAGCACTCACACACACGATATTTGCATAACGGTAGATTAGTCGAAAGAATCAATGGGCTGTGAGTCGAAGCGCGCACTAGCATCATTGAAGGCGGCGCGGCGCGGTATCACAGCAGCACCATCAACAATGTGCGCAAATCATGTGAATTTTGATCCGAAACGGAACGCGCGGTCTGTTTATAGCTGGTGTGTGGATACCGGTTCGGGCGAATTGGTATCATTAGAGAGGAGTTGCATAAGGGCAAGCTAGTAACAACAACAACAACAACGGCAACAGCTAATACAAATTAAACGCAATCTCCCATGACTAACTAATGGGCTTACGTTATCTTGTTCTTTTGAGAGAGAGAGAGAGAGAGAGAGAGAGAGAGAGGGGCAGAATGTTTACCACATCAATTGGTACTTGTACCGTGTCGTCGTACAAGAATGGTGTTGTGAAGCTAAATGAAGTTCAGTGCAATTCACAATGTTTTCTCTGGAATAAGAAGTTGCAACTTATTCCACAGAAAATATTGTACATTGCAAATTAATTTCGCTTTGAAGCTGTGGATTACGTGCACCAACTTTATCCATTTCCGGAGATTTTTTTTTAATTCTTGCCGTTCCTATAAATAATAATAATCATACGCTTATTTCTATTTATAGGAACTGTAACTGGAATGTTAGTACACTTTAATTGTATTAAAAAGTTATATTTCAAATGACGAGTTAGATGAGCTGTTCGAATTGTCTAATATAAGATTCCGTTCACATCAAAAAATATTCTGATTATTTATCGAAAATTTTTAGATACCGGAATGGCTAATGTTAAGTTGTGCATTTGAAAGAATGACCTTGAACACACGAAGCATCAAAATTGATACGTGCTCAAAAATGACACCATAGGAATTTTATCATATAATTCGTGCTGGGTGACCTCACACCTGATTCTAGATTGCTGAGCTCCATCGGCGAAGTCTGATCATATGAACGATATAAACGAAAATCGACTGTTCGTAGGGATTCTCAAGAAAATTAATCCATAAGATTCTCTACAATGTACATAAAATGAGCGTTGTAAGTTATTGTCTATCGCTTGTTTAGAATAGGGTCTCAGGAGGCCGAAGCCGTTCGACAGCCTAAGTAATGTAGTAATAACTACGAAATGTGGGAAAGATACATGTAAACTCTAGATTGGGCAGTGGGCTTATGGCGACGGAGCTTCACACACTTAAATTTCAATAATTACCACAATTGATAATTTTTTTTCTGAAATTTGAAATGTTCTTAAACAGGGTGTCGACTCAACGAAGAAAAAAAATCCCCGATATTCCCTGATATTCTTAGATTTTCTAGCAAATAAAAAAAAAACCTTTTCCTTTAGATTAATTTCCTGTCACAGAGATCTGTCTAGAATTTTTCTAAAATAAACTTGAAATTTCAAAAACTCTGGAAATCTCTTGTTTTTTTTATAATAGTTTTGAAATTCTCCGTGGAACTGAATTCACTGGTGCTTCATTTTTTTTTAATTTGCGTTAAACTCTCCGTACAATTTCCATGAAATTCACCTCAGATTCTCGACCGACAATTGAAAAGGGCCTACTAGCTTTTGTGAACAAAACTTGTAATCCCCCTTCCCTGCTAACACCTGGGGAAATTCTCCCGCCGAGAATTGTCTTCAAATATTGCTCAGAATCATCTTGAAGTTCTCTCATAAATTCTTCTGGAAATTGCATGGAATTATCATTAACATTCTCTAGAAATTTCGTTCGTAGTGCGCTTGGAATTATACTCGGACTTTCTTTATAGATCTTCGCAGAATTATTTTTGAATTGTACCCTCAAAATTCGCGTCCTGGAATCCTCTTCACTCTTGGGACTTCTAGTAAAAACTCTCTTAGAGGTTTTCCTAAAGCTCCCTAGAAAATATTCTCTGAAATACCTTGGTGAATTTAATCTAAAATCTGCTCAAATTTGTTTTGGAAAAATTCTTAAATTCTCTTAATAGTTGTTTAAAGTGACTGTAGTTATCGTGGTAATCTAGTCCAGTCCAAGGGTCTTGAAATCTTATTGTTTTCGAAGAGAGGACGAGGTATATTTTTTTCAGATTTGTCATGTAAATTTCCAGCTTTTGCCCGGTTCACTGGTCACTCTACATTTCACATATGAAACACTTGCTTTTAATCCCATTATATGTGTTTTGCCTTGAGTACATTTTGAGACTCAGCTCCGCAAGAAAATTATTCCGGATAATACGCTTAACCAAAAACTGGATTCCTCCGGTGGGAAATCGTAAAAACAGCGGTTTCACCTCCAACATTCTGTAAGTTAATTCCATTTAAATTGCAATAGCAGCAACATTACAATGCTTAAACTTTACTGATAAGCTAATTTGACGAACTAACCAGGTTCACAATGAAGACCTAAAATACCTAATACAGCCACTCTATGCTGTCAAAGCAATGCTTGTCTACGTATATTTGAATCATTATTCAATAATAAAAGTGCTGCACCAAGCAGAACAAAAAAAAAATCCTCCCAAGCAAGACCATTATCCTGAATCCTCATTTAGTTAGTTCTCTGAGCTAATCAAGCTGTTAATAACACAATATGGAACAAGACCTAGATGCATTTAGAAAAAAATCATCATCTTCTCTTAAAACTGGGTTTAGATAAGACAAGTCAATTGATTAACTCAGTTGAATTCAACTGACTTGAACGTGTAAACCATGCCATTCAACTGACTTGATCAACTAACTCGAACTCTCAACTTTTCAAGTCAATTGATTTCAACTGAATTAATCAATGACTTGCCTTGTTTTGATCCAGTTTAGCGCTTAATCATTCTTGCATTTACTCAAAGGAGTTCCAATGCGCTCACGGGATCGATTTTTGTTGGATACAGCTGATTCGAGCAGACGTACCAATCTACTCGAAGGTTAAATTTTGTCAGACGCAATTAGGTATAACATCTATTGAGAGGCGCACATTCCCATAAGCAGCTTAAATTTTTCAACAACTAACAACGTCTAGCGTCTCTACGAAAATGAATTTTTATTTAGGTTCAACTCTGGAATGTGACAACACCCAGAGGGAGCTGAATTTATATTAGGCTCAAAATCATCGAAATACCCTTTTATCTGAGTAACGTTTGCTCAACTTGCAAAAATGCAAAATCAAACATTAAACAACCACAAGTTCGCAACTCTATTTAAAATTTGGAATGAAAGACCATCCTTAAACTACAACCAGTAATTAAGTTGTTTAAAACTAGCGAGGTCAGACATACTTATTAATAAGTTTCTGTTAAACAGAAATATTTCCCTGACTTTGAATGAAATTCCCTGAGATTCCCTGGTTTTGAAGGTCCAAAAAAGAATTCCCAGATATTCCCTGATTTGTCAGGTTTTTTTCAGGTAGTCGACACCCTGTTAAATGTCTCAGAATTCTGAAATTTATCCAAGATACATGTAAATTATTCGAAGGGCACAAGGCCGAATAGTTGTAAACGTTGATCAATCAATTAATTGAAGGGAAATTATGAGGAGTGGAAATATGGATAATAATTTCAAGGGAATCTAATTATTAATATAGTACAAACAATTAATTGCAGTATTTCAAGCTATTTTGCAGATGGTTTCAATAGAATTCCTAAAAAAATCATAAGCTTTTGGAATAAATTTGGGAGAGTTTGTCAGGAAGTTTGTAGTATATTTCTAAACTCTGTGTAGTGTTCCAGGAGATTCTGAAAAAAATTTCCAAGGGAATTCGATGGAGAGTTTCAAGAGTATTCCTAGAAAATTCCAAGAGATCCTTCTTAAGTGCATTTTGAGAAGCATTTTATAGACATTATGAGATACATTTCTAAGGAATTTTGAGTTTAAATCCGAGGAAATTTTGGGATTCTCAATGGCATACCAAGAGATTTCCATGAATATTCCAAGCGATAGTAAAGAATATAATGGAGAGAAGATAAAGTAAATTCTCACGAGAGGGATTTCCTAAAGTGTTCTGCACAGAATTTTGATTTTTATGGAGAAAATTTATGTGGAATACCGGACAGAATCATAAAAAAAATAAAAGTCATTCACCATTTCAATCGAGCAGTTGAAAATGACGTTTCCTACCACTCCAACTTCGAAATAAAACAATATTTTGAGATTTTTTATTCTAGAATCACGAGAAAAGTAGCCAAAAGTGGTGTATTTCAAAATGAAATAGTTATTTGTTGCTACACTTTATTGAAATCTCTGATAGAATGTAACGCTAAAACTGATTTCAAAGAAATAGTATATGTTAGGTTAGGTTAGGTTATGGGACTCTTTCAGCCTGGGGCTGGTTCGCCTCCGGATGAAGAAATATTTTAGTTTATTTTTATATTCCACATTATGTAACCAAGACTTTTTCAAACAAGCGTACATTGGAAAAAGTATTCGTTTCGACCTCCCCAATAAGACAACTGTCCACAATTATGAGGACTTATTCAAAATCTAAAGAAAAAATAAAAATTAAATAACGAACAAATTATTACAAAAAATAAGACGTTAAGGCGAAGACAACAAATCAAAAATACTGGCAACTCTTCCATTTTCTCGTTACGCTGTGAGACAGGTGCAATCGCGTCATTTGCCACTCAAAGGTAAATGCTCGCTTCGGCTAAAGCGAAGACATCACATCAAGAAGACTGGCAACTTTGCTAGAATCCAAGCGACAGATACAATAGCGCTGCGCTTGAGTGAAGATGGAAGCAACGCATAGAAAAATGAGCAAATACACAAACCATTCTTCTGAGGATGTAATTTTTGCTATCAAATTCGTTCGAAGCATTTACCTTTGAGCGGCAGATGACGCGATTGTATCTGTCACATAGCGTTCGTATGAGAAAATGGAAGAGTTGCCAGTCTTATTGATTGGTAGTCTTCCGTTAAAGTCAAATTCCCTGTTATTTCTCGGTTTTTCTCGGTCGTTTTCGATTCCCGGTTAATGTTCGGTTCTCATGGTTCAGTAGCCACCCTGCAATAGTCTAACTACTGTAATTTGAATAAAATAAATCAAATGTTGATTAATCTTTTAGATTTTACATTAAAAACCTTTCAAAATGGTGGGTCAACATAGAACTTGTTTGGTTGCGGAGTCTATGCGTTCTAATAAGATATCATGTCTATAAATCTAAAAATTTCACGCTTGCAGCCCAGAGGTAGCCAAGCTCTTTCGAAAACGGCAAATGTACATTTTTTTTCAATAAATGCTAATTAGTGCTTAGTTACTTATGTTAAATACTCTACTGGTGTTGTTTTTAGAAAAAGAGCGTAACGACGATCAACGTCTAAAAGAAAATGCTTGAAGAAGCTTCCAGAAGAAACTTATGAACGAAGCTTCTGAACGAAGGCTCTGAATGAATCTTTAAGAAGAAAATTCTGAACAAAGCTTCTAGAAACAACTTCTTAACGATGAAAGAAGATTTTAGAAAGATGCTTGCAGAAAGTAACTTCTAGAAATAAACTTCTAGAACGAATCTGCTAGCAGACTCGTCTAGAAGGAATGATCTGCAATATCAGAATCTTTTAGATAAAGCTTTCAGAATGAAGCTTCTAGAAATAATCTTCAAGAAGAAGTGTTAAGAATCTTCTACAAAGAAGCTTCTCGGAAGAATCTTCTATGAAAAATCTTCTAGATGAAGCTTCTAAAAAGAATACTCTAGAAGAAACGCCTAGAAAGATGCTGCTAAATTAAGCTTTCAGAAAAAAAAATGGTCTAGATTAAGCTTCGAGAAAGAAGACTCTCACGTGTCTATCAACATTAATAGAAAAAAATCAGTGTCGCTAAAACACTCACCAAATGAAAGCTTATGCTCTCCCCATTTCAAATGAGACTTAACTCGAAATGTTCTTTCGGGGGGTCTAGAACTTTTTTTTAAAAATATTTTGGTATGAATTACGGAAGAAAATTATTTTTAAGCTTGGTTTTCAAAGGATGGTTTGAAAAAAATAAGTGGAACTTACGATTTGGATACAATTTAATCGTAGCAGGCCATGACTCTAAAATCCTATCTGTCATATGCATACCGACGATGTGTTTGTGGAAATACCCCTCACCATCCCTCTCCAACGGGGGAGTTTGGTAAAGAGAGATGATCAAACCGATTTGTACCTTCATTCATAAAAGTTGTCCTTGCTCGCTTTCTACTCTCTATATAAACAATTTCACACTGCCGTACTCTAACGGAACTATCAACTCTATACAGGGTGAAAGATATTTCCTGTCAGTGTTTTTTAAGCAATTCTTGATGAACATTTCAAATGGTACTATCTGCTTTGATCGATTCTCTTCATCAACTTTCTCTTTCGTCAATAACTCAGCTGCAAAACCTTTCCCTGTTGTATTTGACGTTTTGGACGCTAGATAAGAACCTCCTTGAACAAACTATGTGGTAGAATTAGCGCGAAATCTGTTTGCATAGAAGTGGTTATGAAAAGAGAAAGTCGATGAAGAGAATCGATCAAAGCAGATAGGACCATTTGAAATGTTCATCGAGAATTGTAGTATCAAATGGGTTAATCACATACATGTCTGCATATTTTTCTTTTAGAGTGTGTTCCAATGTCAATACGGCATGCAAGTTTGTTTTGAATTTTCATTCGTTTGATACTCGTGATAATCATGGACTCGAAAAAGGAACTCGTGATAAGCCTGTTTTTGGAGCATCATAGACCGTGTTCTATTTTGAAGACGCTGAAACCACTCGGAATAAACGAAAGATTCATCTTTCGCACCATTAAACGGTACAAGGCAACCGGTTCGTGGAAAATCCCTCCCAGACCAGGCCGAAAACGCAGTGTCAGGATCTCGGAAGTTATCAAACGAGTGAGAGAGCAAATTCGGCGGAATCCTTGTAAGTCTGGGCGTAAGATGGCCAAAGAACTCGGAATGTCGCAGTTAACTATCAGGAGTAAAGGGTGATACGGTCAAAATTTGGTCAATATCAACTTGACGTATTTCTTTCAATTTTGCATTTAAAAAACCTGAACACCCCTCATTTTGAAGGTGTGTGTGTGTAGAATGTTGCTCCTATTTTGATTTTGGAATTCACTCTTCAGTTGTCAAAATGCCGTCCAAGCAAGAAGAGCAGCGTATGAAAATTTTGCTCGCGCATCGCGAAAATCCGAGCTACTCGCACGCAAAGTTGGCAAAATCGCTAAAAGTTGCCAAATCAACCGTTACAAATGTAATTAAAGTGTTTGGGGAACGTTTGTCGACAGCCAGGAAGTCTGGATCGGGGGGAAATCGAAAACCGGAAGCCGCTGAGACGACAAAGAGAGTTGCCGGTAGTTTCAAGCGAAACCCTAACCTCTCTCTCCGAGATGCCGCAAATAAGCTGGGTGTATCGTCTACGACCGTGCATCGAGCCAAAAAACGAGCCGGACTATCGACTTACAAGAAGGTAGTGACTCCAAATCGCGATGACAAACAAAATACGACGGCCAAAGCGCGATCCCGGAGGCTGTACACGACGATGCTGACGAAGTTTGACTGCGTGGTAACGGACGACGAAACCTACGTCAAAGCCGACTACAAGCAGCTTCCGGGACAGGAGTTTTATACGGCAAAAGGAAGGGGAAAGGTAGCAGATGTTTTCAAGCACATGAAACTGTCAAAGTTCGCAAAGAAATATCTGGTTTGGTAAGCCATCTGTACCTGTGGCTTGAAAAGCAGCATTTTCATAGCTTCCGGGACTGTCAACCAAGAAATTTACGTGAAAGAGTGTTTGAATAAACGTCTGCTGCTTTTCCTGAAGAAACACGGTTGTTCCGTACTGTTTTGGCCGGATTTGGCATCTTGCCATTACGGTAAAAAGGCCATGGAGTGGTACGCCGCCAACAACGTGCAGGTGGTTCCCAAGGACAAGAACCCTCCCAACACGCCAGAGCTCCGCCCAATTGAGAAATACTGGGCTATTGTCAAGCGGAACCTAAAGAAGACCAAAAAAACTGCTAAGGGCGAGCAGCAGTTCAAGGCAAACTGGCTTTCTGCGGCGAAGAAGGTGGACAAGGTGGCTGTACAAAATCTGATGGCAGGGGTCAAGCGTAAGGCCCGGCAATTCGGATTTGGAAAAGCGGAAGCCTAACTGAATATTTTTCCTGAATTTTATACTAATTGAACTTGAAAAAGAAATTTAATTTGATTTTTTAAATAAACGATTTCACCGATTTACACGCGTTTTCCCTTGACCAAATTTTGACCGTATCACCCTTTATTTTGAAAGATGATCTCGGATTGAATGCTTACAAAAAACAGCGGGTGCATGGTTTGAGCGGAAAGCAAAAGATAGCTAGAGTCGAAAGATGTCGGAAACTGCTCAAACGGCACGGTGATTGCGAAATTCTGTTTTCAGATGAGAAAATGTTCCTGCTACAGGATCACCACAACCAGTTATCGAGGGATCCATCAATTTAGCCTTTAGCGATCGATTTTTTTTAGATTCACAAATAGAACATCGGAATTAGTACCAAAAGAAAAAAAGAGGGTTTTGAGAACCTCGTGCAAAAAGTGACAAAACAATATTTTTCGGAATTATAAAATCGTTGGATGTTTGTACTTGTACGTTAAAAGAAAAGATTTCAAAGTATATGTTTGATAGACGAAACTTGTCAATGTCACTTTCAGAGTTTTATGTGTCAAACACTTGCCTTTCAACCTCTTTTAGTATCTAACAAGTACAAAATATCTTTATAACATCTAATGATTCGAAAATTCTGAAAATATTTTTTTTATAGCAAGTGAGTGGAAGTAAGCCTGGTTTCAACGAGAATTTCTTGGAATGTTTGAGATAACAAAAAAGCATTTAAAAAAGTAAAAGCCATACAACCTTTTTAACATCAAAATAGCCATACCAATTCGTATACAGCATCAAAAAAAAAATAATTCAAACACCGATAAATCCTTTAAAATTCCATAATAGCTTTCAGACGACTAAAAAGCCGTTAGAACGTCAAAAAATGTCTAAAAATGGTTTACTGAGCAAAATTTTACAGAAAACTGTTCAAACGTTGTTGCTTAATGATTTTTCTTAATTTTTAATTGCCCAACTTGAAACTTTACACAGGACATAGCAATTTTCACAACCTTTGGTCGTTGAATTATAAATATAAAGGCCATTTGGAGTACCAAGAAAACTATCGATAATTGATCACATCATTGATCAGATATAGAGAAGCTTGACTGCAGCATCAAATAAAAACTTAATGGAAAAGACTTAAGCAGAAATATATTATAAGAATTTGATTGATTCTAGAAATCATCAACCTCTTGGAAAGAATAAACAACTTTAGAGACTATTGAGGCTGATGTGGTTTTATTAACTTTAGGGTTCATTTTGTTGACAAAGACCCTAGGGTCAATCGCAATGGCGTTCTACTTTACATGGGTAGTTGTATATTTGTTCAACAATCCCATTCGAAGTAGAACAAGCTGGCAAGCGATGGCTCTGAGATGATTGAGACCTTCTATCCGGGCACCACACCATAAGTTGACCCCATAAAAATGACTGCATAGCAATCAACGGGAGTTCATTGGAATTCAATGTCTACCTGACCTGCATTCCGTCAAATTCCAGCATAAGTTGCTGTTGGTCTCATTTTCCAGGTCACGTAATAACAACGTTCTCCACACCGCACAAGGTCAGTGGCCTGGTCTTGCTGTCAAAACATCTTCTCCCTCGCCCTTCTTCCAGCAGGAGCATACATTGAGAGATGTACATTGAGGCAACATGCCCATTGACAGTTATGTGAGTGCTGATCATTGTTTTTTTGTAACAACCTACTCAACACCAAAGTACCATCATCTCGTCGTAACAAAGAAATTCAAGATGCACTTTTTTATATCGTCGTCATGAATATTTGTATCTTGTAACCGAATCATCACCGGCTATAATGCCTAACGCAGCCGTAATTTAAATAGGTGAGAGAGAACCGCAGCCCGCTGCACTCTACACTGCACCATTGTTACCTCCGCAGGGGGTGTCGTTATCTCATCATTAATAACGAGTGGCACTTGTGAATGTGCCTTGGTTATGAAAATGTTTCCATAATGAATTTAATCACACCAGCCAGGCGAAAAAGTTGCTATTTTATCTGACGTTTCTTGAGGATTGTAATTATTTTATTGTTGGTGCATCAAGTTCATGGGTAAATGACATCCAGTGCGGGCACCAAGAAGTACCACCAGGGGTGCGTCAACTCATTATTCACGATTCACACTTTTGCTAGCGGCTCTGTCAAATGGGAACATGGGTGTTTGCTCCCGTTTCACAATGAATGGTGGACTCGCTCTCTCTCTCTCTCTCTCTCTCTCTCTCTCTCTCTCTCTCTCTCTCTCTCTCTCTCTGTCTCACACACTATCAGTGTGACTTCCGTAAATCAATATGAATGAAATCTTGAAGAGAAATTTTCTAGGCTAATATTTCCACTTGAAAAAATAATTCCAATGACTACATTTGCATAACACTTAACAAGCTCGTCGGGTTAAGATCGGTAATTTGCCAATTATTATGATCCAACAAAGCAGCATCAGTCGGTATTCGCACTCACGCATTTCCGAATTAATAAAACAACCCCAGAAAACAACACCGTGAGCCATTCAAGGCACATCTATGCATCACGAAGAAGACAGACAGACACCACGATTCACACCAGCAGCAGTAGTAACCTTCCCCCTTAGCTCTCTAAACTGAACCATTTTCACTTTCCACGGGTCTTATGCTATCTCAAAACCGTGAACACTGAAACACGCACATCGATTATTATGATTTTTAGCTCGAATTGCACGCAATTTGAATGATTTAATCTACAAGAAAATAGCGTATAGCGTAGTTCAAATATGGCTGTCCGATCTACGTGACTTGTCTACCGGAGCGCACAAGCATCGATTCGATTATTTTTCTTCGTTTTTGACAGATGCAGAAGATTCGAAGTTCTGTTTTCTGTCGAGAGGATTTGAATGGGGGAAAACGGAGGATATTGCGTTGGAGTTGTTCCGTTGAATATGAGAGTAAGGCAAGGACATGATTACTCGCTCTCGAGATCTGCCTTTCGGATGCTGCGCAGATGCGGTAATCCTCTGTTGTTGGTGGCAAGGTGATTGAAAAACAAGGTGAGGTCAAATGAACTGAATAGCTACAGAAGCACAGAGTTTTGTAAACATCTAGATTATAATTTATGCTCAATGAGTTCACAGCTGGATCTCGAATGTTGAGCTCCATTGTCGATGTCATCGCAAGCCGATATCAACAGAAATTTAAGAACGTAAGGGAAGATGGGTCACATGGGTCAGCCACATACCAACCAAATATGCAAGCAAGGGCTAAAATAGAGTCAAACTCAGGAATTTTTTCACGCCGGAGGAAATTAATGGAATTAAATCAGTCAGCAGTAATTTCACTGGGTTGGGTTGAGCATGAACCGAGGGAATTCTGTACACCAACAGGTACAATGAAGTTGTTCATAAATGGCGACTGTGGTCATTTTACTTGTTTTTAAAAGTCAAAATTTGCAAAAACCGGAACACTGTTTTATCCTGAGTGAAGTAAAATGGATAATGGTGATAATAGGTGAAAATCTCTTTAATAAAGAACAAACCAAAAACTAGGCGGCGCCGGCATGGGAATACGCATGGAATTCCTGTATTACACTTTATCTCAAGATTCTAATATTCTATCTGATATAGTCTCCGTGAGAGAATAAACTTGCGTAAATCATCCAGCTCTAAGCCTTCCCGCAGACGTCAATTGGTAGCACGTTTATGCATTTCGTGTTAGTTCTCCATCCACTGAAGCAAATACAACAGCTATATCAACAAATAGCGCCAAAATAAAAGGAACGCTAAAAGGCAACAGCGATTAGTACCTCCGTACCCTCAAACTCCAACAACCCTTTCGATGGACACCAGGAAAAAAACAACAAACGTTCCTTTTCAGAACCACCATTTGAAAAACAAAAGGCCCTTTACAGGACCAGCAACCAAGAACCCTACCAGCACACTTGTCACCTGAAAAGTTGTAGTTACTTAGATGTGACTTATTCCAGTTACAATCAAGTTTCTGCAACTTAATGTGATGGTAGTGTGCTGCTTTGGTATCTTCTAACTGTTCCTTGTTATTTTCTTCCACCTTATTTTGCGATTCCTCCCGGAAATTACTTTCGACTTCCCTCAGCGGAAGCTTCTTCTGGCTTCGCTTGCAAGGTTTTTTCATCTTCTCACGCCAGTTTTTTTGTAGCTTCCTCCGGGATATTGTGCTAACTTACCCTAGAAGATTCTACCCATTTCCACTGTCTTTCGACTGTCCCGAAAACAAACCTGTGGCTACACCGGAAGAAGCTTCCAACTTTCTTAAGAAGATTCTTCCAAACTACCTCAGGAAGTTCCCTCCATCTTCTCCAGGAAGCTCCTTTAAACTTCTACCGAAAGTATCTATCGAACTATCCCAGCAATGTGTATCGCCTTCCTTTGGAAGTTTCTCCATGATATTCTTCCAGGGGATTTTTCCGACTTATATTGGAAGGTTTTCCCGAGCTTCCCTAGTAAACCGCTACTCCTGGATTATTTTTTTCAGATTTCATCAGATGTGTCATCCGATTTTCCCCGAAAGTTGCTTAAAACATGCCCCGAAAGTTTCTCCATATTTACCTGGAAGTCCCCGGATTTTTTTACTTTTCCTAGAATTTTCTTCAAATTTCCTCCAGAAGAGCTTCGTTCTCCTTTCTCTGGAAGTTTTTTTGTCGGATTTTTTGAGAAGCTAATTGAAACATTCCCCGGAATTTCTTCCGAATTTTCTGGAGAGACCATTCTTAGTCCAAAAGTTAAAATTTTCGCTTTCGAAAACCGCAACAAAATAAAATTAATTAAAACTGTAAATATCGATAAAGGTAGACAATATTAGACGATTAACAGGGTCGCACAAAGGGTTACTACCAATGGGTTTAAAATGGGAATGCAACTTTCTTGTTAATCGGAAAAAAGTATTGCAACACTTGTACTGTACATTGCATCAACACCGAACCTCATCCCAAAGAAAGTATAAAATCACTTCGGCAAGTATTGAATCACTTCAGAAAAGTTATGAAATACTACGAGATGTAACGAATCGCTTCAAAAAGTACTTTATCACTTGCACAGCAAACCTTGAAATCACTGTGGAAAGTCCTGAACCACATAAAAAATTGTGGACTATTCGGGATGTACTGAATTGCTCTAGAAAAGTTCGGAATTGTTTTCGGAAAATACTGAATCACTTCAGAAAGATTTGGAATCACTTCGGGATGTACTGAATCACTTCGGAAAGTACTAAATCACTTCTGAAAAGTATCGAATCATTTCGTAAAGTATTGAATGACTTCAGGTAAACTATAAATCACTTAGAAAAGTACTCAATCAAATCGAGAAAGTTTGGAATCATTTCGGCAATCACTGAATTGCTTCAGAATAGTTCAAGATCACTTCAAAAAGTAATGAATCACTTCAGGAAAGTTTGGAACCACTTCGGAAAGTAATAAATCACTTCCGAAAAGTATCGAATCATTTCTTTTTTTTTCCCTTGATTTTGTTTTCCGTCGATCTTGTTTTCCGTGCTGAGCACCAATGCTACCGACGCCAAGGGGGTAACTCCCACACCTGGACCCTACCTATCGACCCATCAACTCATGAACCGGGGACCAACGGCTTTACTTCCCTTTCGAAGGAAGACGTGATCAGAGATGTTATGCCTCAGAACATCCCGGCGGCGCCGACTGGGATTGAACCCAGGCCTGCTGGGGTGAGAGGTAATCACGCTTATCACTACACCACCAGCGCCACTAACTCGTATCATTTCGTTAAGTATAGAATGACTTCAGATAAACTATAAATCACTTAGAAAAGTACTCAATCACATCGAGAAAGTTTGGAATCATTTCGGCAATCACTGAATCGCTTCAGAATAGTTCAAGAGCACTTCAAAAAGTAATGAATCACTTCAGGAAGGTTTGGAACCACTTCGAACAGTGCTGAAAATGGCAATTAAAGTTATGAACTGCATTTCACATGTTATATTTGAAAAACAAAAGCTCACATGTTTTTTTTTTTGTAAATTAATTTATTTGTACAGGCTTAATAGAATATACTTCACGGAGCCAAGTTATCATTTGCGTTATACATAATTAATGTATTACATCTAGAGTTAAAAGAATCGAACCGAATACTCGCAGTCGTCTCGAGGTTAATGGATGACAATTTTAGGGATGTGGAGACGAAGAAGGATATTTGAAGTATGATTTGTTATACGAAAAATTCACTATTTCTAAAACATGTAATCAATCTTATTCAACGTTATATCAGCTCTGTAATTATACAATTTTTACAGAAACAAAAAAAAACACACGCACACACAAAATACAAACTAAACACAAGGATAGTCAAACTTACAATCTAAGGTTAATATAGAAAACATATATGAGTTTCATAAACTCCAGATCGCGTCTAGCCAAAATATCCCAAACTGGAACATTAGGTTGTCTACCTCCAGCCCGAAGGAAATTGTATGGCTCAGATCTGATTCCACGATGCTTAGCACAAGATCAAACAATGTGATCTGCGTCCTGGTAACCTTGTCCACATTCACAGAGATTTGCATGTTTTACTATATCAGCGCAAAATATGAGATCTCAAAAAGAAGATCTGAAACTTGATCTCCTAGAGAATACATTGTAGATGGGACTGATGTGCGGCTACTTTGCATGGTGGAACAAACTGACGATGTCTACATGTTTTCTGAAAACAAAGTCCTTAATTTTATCACACAACGTGGAAGTAGATGCAAAATGATAGTGCATGGTGTTATTTAGTGAGGGTCTAGTTTAAGAGAGAGATGGTCTCAAAACCAACTGCCTAAGCGGTTTCCAGCAACACTGCCAATGCAATCCAAAATAAACGCTGCTCGATTGGATCTGGTTTTGGCAGTTCGCTAGACTTAAAATCAGTCAATCTGCGCTTCTCTTACCCAAAGCACACCACGCTGAGTCCGAAATGACGGATTGATAATCTTTCATGTACATCGGGCTTTTCTTCACCAAAAGTTAGGATCCTCACATTTCTCAAAATATTCTGTCGAGGGAAATTTGAACTATTCAATTTTATCATAATTTTCCATATAAATAATAAGTTACGGCTCAAGAGCCAAAATCGTCCGATACAAACATGCACCAAAAATTTCCTCAGACAGGATCTTTTGAAAACAACCGATTTAGCACCCAAAATTTAGGGAAGAAAAATCGGATGACATGAAAGTTGATTAACGACGAAAACGCATATGGGACTGACATGAGGTTATAAGCAGTGAACTTCTTAACGGTTTCGCTGATCTGCTCTGAGGTTGGTTTCTCCTGAACTACGTAGGGTAGAGCGCTACTTCGTCGTAGTCGCCCATTTCCGTTCTATCCATCAGAAAAGATCAATAATATCAATGATTTCACCGTGCACAAATCAATAATATGTTTGTTCCGATGCGTTAGTTCATTAGCTACAACATAAACCCGGTTAGAGCGCATTGTATGAATATTTACGCTCATTGTTCTCAAAACAAAAAAAAGCGTTCCTAGCGAATCCTCTTTTTCTACGTTTATCCGTAGGACGAAGAAAATCAAATGGCGTTTCAATGCATTAGGACGGAATTGAAACTCGTAGAACGAATTTAGAATCAAGAAGCAGTATTAGATTTTAAACAATATCTCAACAATTTGTGGCTTTTTATCAAATCTAACGGTACGTCTGGAAAGGTGAATTAATTTAGAAGTCATCTTGGACAGAAACATTCCATTTTTAGTTTAAACTCGTTCAGGAAAGAGAGGTAAAGTGCGCGTTGTGCTTAGTAGGACGGAAATTAGATCAAAAACCCTACTCTGATATACTCTGCACTTTTCGGAGGAATTTGGAAAACATAAAGAAGCCGCTGAAAGATTCAGAGAGTGAGATTCTGCAAAGAAAAACAACACAATGTGAAGTGTGATAAGCTCTTATATGTTCAGATAGGTATGGCGAACTTCAGTGAGCTTTGGATTTGTTCAATCAGCTTTGAAGGCCTTGGATAGTTTCACAAACCTCAGAAACGCCCAAGTAACCTGTTTTAGTTTGATCATGATCTTGTAGACCATGATTTAAACTTGAAGAATGCGTTAAAACCTCTATAAAACTTGAAATTCTACCATGCATGGGGTTCAATGTAGTATTGGGCGATCTTGAGGCAAGAATCGATCTTAGTGAATCGATTCATTTTCAATTAATCAATCATTTTGAATCGATCTTTTGAATCTTTTTTTTTTTTAAAGCTTTATTAAAGAGATTTTTAGCCTTAGGCTAGATCATCTCTAAATCTTTTGAATCGATTAATTTTTCAAAATGGCACAACAATGTTTCAAATAAAACGAATCATAGGAAAAGTGGTGCAAATTAAATTAAGTTCAGTCTAGAGTTGATATTACGTTACATTAGCTATCTTGTTATGACATTTCACCTATAATAGTAATTTAGTGTGATGATTGATATTATTTAGAAATAAATGAAGTAGTACGTACGCAGTAAATGTTGTGAGTGTAACATACATCACTGCTGATGCAGGCAAAATAAATGCAAAATTTTAGGTTATGTTCATTAAACTTCATTTTATTCGACTTAGTTAAGCATTTGATAGTGTAATAAAAATAAACTAATTACACGAGAAAACTCAAAGTTAAAACATTAAATGACTCACTAATTGGAATCAAATATAAAATATGCCTGGTCAGTGAAATAGGTGTGTTGCATAAAACTATAGTATAGAAAGCTTGAAAATAATGTCATAAGTTTTATTAGACTAATGACGCTAAATAACCACTGTGCCCTCCATTGTTAAGTAGAACCTTGTTCAATCTTCTTGGCATTGACAAGTTTCCTTTGGTATAGCATACCACTCTTTTTGAACTGTGGTCCATAGTTGATCCTTATTTAAAAATGCTTGACCAGATAACTTTCTTTTAAGCTCGTTCCATAAATTTTCGATGGGCTTGATGTCAGGAAATTGGCTAAGCCATGAAATAATCGACACTTTGTTTGCACGAAACCATTCCTTTACATACTTAGAAGAGTGTTTTGAATGGTTGTCTTACTGAAAATGCCATATAAGAGGCATGTTCTCATCATGGAATGAATTCGGAAAATGGGACCTACTCCATACCAAGAAAAATAGCCCCAAACCATGATGCTATCACCTCCATGCTTTACAGTCTTTACCGTGTACCGTGGATCGAATTTTTACCGGATGGTCTACGTGAGAATATAGTAAATGACTATTCTGATTTCATTTGACATGTGGAAGATTTTGCTCAGGATACTTGATTAGGGAAGTGATTTAACAGGTTTCGTTTTATTGGTATTAAATGAACGATTTAAAAACGAAAGATTAACATATGAAACAAAACGATTAGATGGTCGGAGTGTAAAAGCAGATAAGTACGGAAAGTACTTAATTCAGATATCCCAAAACTCATCCGAGAGGGATCCCAAGAAAGCTAATTGAGCCATGCGTTTTGCATTGAGCCGATATCGATTCTGAGTGGTTTCACCAGTTTTGAAGAATAGCCTCTCTGACAGAACACTTGTTACCATTCTTGATATATAGTCTCGGGCAATGGGGATACACTACGGATTTTCTCCCATGCTGATGCAAGAAATTTTTTAATTCTGCCGACCATGGAGGCCATGGTGATCCAATTCGGACATAGCAGAGGACTGATGAAACTGAAATCGTACACTCTTTCGGTACTATAGATCTGCTCAGACACAATTTTAACTGCCCGAACGTGAGCTGAAGACTCCACGTAAGGTCAATATTAAATTGAATATGCAAATGTAATGAATTTTTTTGTTGTTGGATCGAAACAAAAATCGAATGATAAGGATCGATGTTTGTCGTGTTTGAGATCGATTCAAAAAATCGATTAATCGAACCAAAAGAATCGATCTTTTGTGTTTCGATCCAAGATCGCCCATTGCTAGTCCAATGAGCTTCAGAGGGCCACAAGAAGTCTACCCAAGTAGCACACCTCGAAAATAAATAGTTGCAGCAACTTAATTGTGACTAAAATTAGTCAAATAGAAGTTACCACAACCGAATTGTGACAGTTGTGCTATTAGGGTTATGAGTTCTCAAAGCGTAAGTGATGTTCAAAGATACTTAAGATGTGTTTGGGTAGTTTCAGGACGTTCTGGAATTTCAAGGGATTTCGTCGAGATTTAGATACTGAATTTGCTAAGCTTCTGAAGATTAAAATTTATTCACAAAGTGTATGTGCTATGTATAAAGCTTGTACATAGCTTCCAAAATTGTGTCAAAGCTAAATATTGATGTTTAGCAACGGTTTTCAATTTTATATCATCACTTATGTTCACAAATGTTGGATTAAGTGGTGGTATATCTCAGCTATGAGTATAAAAATATAGAAAATTGGTTATAAAATCTTCGAAATGTACCAACACTTAGTGATCGAAACGAAATTATTGTCGCAAGAATTTCGAATGTTGAGACTGTGGAACAAATGTCCAACCAAATAAATAATATTTTCAGGCAAAAATTGTTGCAATCCTCAATTGCAATGATTAATTCCCTTTACAGTTAGATAAGATTAAGCTTTAGTTTTAGTTTTATGACGACAATTCTCGCGTCACGTCTGATTATCTTAAATAAATGAAAGTAAATTTGGATGGATGTTTTTGTATCACATACAATTATAGAAGAGCAATAGTTTGTATCGATTAACTCTATTTGTTTACATTTGTTACATTGGTCTATTTGAAAAGTGACGCGAGAATTGTTATACTGACATGCCAGGTATAGAACACCTGTTTGAAATACTAAATTGCCAAAGCAGGAACAATGTAAACATATTTAGGTACATAACAATTTACGCTGGTAAGTTACTGCAGTAACTGTAATAAGTTTTAAATTTAGAACAAATAAAAAGGTTTTAAAAAAATCAAAAACACATAGTTACAAAACTTTGCAGTTTACAAAACAGTTTCCATTCCTTCTGACATCTTATATGACAGAAAAACTTCCTGCATGCATCCTTCCGAAGTTGAACAAATTGGGACATTTTAGACATACACTTTATGTAGCTGTCACAAGATCGAGCATGCGCACCGAGAGCAGTGGGAAATTTCACTCCTATTGCACTTTCGTTACCAAATAATACCCACACAGCTGAAATCCTTCATCATCGTTGCGAAATTCGACTTCACTTTAGCTTGTCCCCCACTTTTTGACGGACGAACAACGACGAACGAGTCGTTGACCAAAAATGTCGCCATAGACACTTGCAACGCGACCATCACATAGTACAACAAATTTGAACTTCAAGGTTAGGTATGGTGATAATAACAACGATGATGATGATGATGATAGGCGACGAGAAATTCCTAGCAGGGTGCAAAATTATTGCTTTGAGACGAAATTAACCTTCTTTTGTGCTGTTGTTACTCGCTGGCTCCTATCATATGATTACAGGTTTGTTTCTCAGCACCACAGCGAAAATCGATTTTCGATTCGAGGAAACGTCAACACTTTCCTATCCGGAGAATTGTCTTCTCAAATTTGAGGAGATATTTTCTTGTTTTCACTAACTACCGTGCATTGACCGCAGCAGCTCGGCTCAGCTGGATTTCGGACACAACGTCTGGCACACGTATTTTAAAATTAGATTCGAATTTTTCGAGGGGAGTTTCGGCGACTTGTTTTCTCAAGTCACAGCAGCAGTGAGATCATCAAGTTCAAGAGCACACTGGCACGCACTTTTGTATTTATGCATCAGTAGTCTAATGACGGGAAACCAGTCTAAAAGTGATACTTTGTCACAATTGCCACTCGGATTCCGTTCTTCACAGAACCAACGAGGGAGAATACACGGAACTTCGACTTGCTATATTTATGCCTAGCCTAACACAATGTGAAAATACACACACGACCTGGTCGCGATTTCCATTCATACTGATGGGACACGGCAGTGGTGGGTCGGAAAAATGGTCCTTTTTTGTCGTTTTCCTTGTTTTTCTTTATTTTCCTTAGAAGCGTCAGCTGCCACTGGTGGTAAGTTTGTGTGGGTAGAATACGGAGTGGACAAAGTGGAAAGGAAATGCGTCTTGTTACTACCAATACTGACATCTAATGGGATTGGTCGTTGAGTCGAGTGTTGGCGTCGAGCTGGAGGGGCTTATGCAATCGTTTCTTTTGTGAATGATATATGTCTTAAGAAGATTTGGAACTTATGTTTACGGTTGATTACAGCTAAATTTCGAATTATGACCCAAGACGAATGTAGGATTCTGTTAAGATTCCCGAGCAAAGCTGGAGATCAAATTGAAATCAAAATTTGCTGTTACGATGTAAATTATTCTGAATACTCCAGTTGATCTCATTTTGGTTGACTTAACGGTTAACACAGCAAAAATGAGAGCAAAATTTTACACTGTTAAATCAAATGGACAACTAATCCTGCTTTCAATGAAATCAATTTGATTGCTGATTTTGCATTCATAATGTTTAACTGAATATGAGCCTGGCGTAAATGGTTAGCATCCATGCTTCTCACGCTGAAAGACTTGAGCTCAAATCTCATCCCGAGCAAGTCACGAATTACCTAAAATGTATGAAACAAAATAAATAAACAATAATCGTTAGTTCAACGACAGATGAACTTAAATTAAATTTTAAACAAGACGTTAACAGCAGAATTTCATGTTAAGTTGCTTTCATTTAAAAAGTCTTGACTGCAAAATGAAAGCACAATATGATATTAGACTTCTGTCGCAAAAATTGAAATCAAAATTAGTTTTCATTATGATATGAACTTCAAACTTTAATATCGATTTGCTTTCATTTTGTTAACCGACTTTGCTCGGGTTGTGTATAAAGGGAATACAAAATTTTTAATAAATAACCGCGTGTACAGATTATGCAATGTAGCCATCGGAAATATCCACTGTCCCACAATGATGGATCAGCTAAAAAAAAGTCAGTCTAGCGTGTTAATCAAATGGAAGTGATTCATAATTGTAGGTGATCCATAATTCTCGAGCAATAATTGAAAAAAACCTGTCAGATTTTGTAAACATAACTTGGTAAGCCAGACAAACCGAAGGCCACCCACGCAAACCAATGGCATCATCGGGTAGGGAAAACTCTTTTTAGTTTTTGAGATTCATGCCATCAAAAAATGGAAATGGGTAGGACAAAATAGCGACCATTAGTTAATTCTATCAACTTTCACCTTGAGACCAAATTGATTGATGTAGCCTGAATTTCTATAAGGGTCGGTTCTCTGAAATTCTAGGACTTTACAGAATTTCTTTTATCCGGTCCCCTGATTTCTTATGAAGTTGTGTAAACATAAGCATGCGAGAATTGATGACCGTACCGTAGGCTCTGTGCTGTCACGGAAAGGACATTTTTGTTAGTGTGACAAGGGGAAATCAACACTGCACACCTTAATGTGTGCCGAATGTTTTAGCGGTGCCGAAAGCTGTGCCGAAGTCTGCCAATCAAGTATCCCATGAGTTTGGCAACACTGGAGTTTTAATGACTTTTGTGATTGTGCGAGTAAAAGAAGCGTGATGAATTGATGTATTCAACAATCACTGCTGCAGTATGGAAATTAACCAAAGTAAACCAAATCTTTTTCAAGATTCGGACCGTTCATCACCAACAAAACACTGATTGTAGCGGAAGCCGGTGCCGAAGCCCAACTCCGGCGGATCCTCATAAATCCGGAAACGTTCATCAACCACGAGTGTGTCATGACATTGTTCGAGATTCTGGAGGATTGCGGCAAGCTGGACGCGGTACTGCGTCCGTGGCGTTGATTATGAAGCAGTTTGACAACGATGGCAACTGCGAGGCGGCGGTGGAACTGTTCAATCAGCTGCAAGCGGAGGGCGGCTGCTTGAAGATTAGTGGGAAAAAAAAGTTCGATTTACTTCAGGTGAACAACTTTGAGGTGCCGAATGTGGTTCTGTTGTATGCTAAGGGAAAAGTTTTAAGGGCTTAAGGATCGGGGGTTCAGGTTGTCAAAATGTACTTAATTTGTTTTACAGAAAGCCTATCTAATAAATTGTCTAAGAATGTACAAT
Organism: Ochlerotatus camptorhynchus; assembly: GCF_037179485.1. Lineage (NCBI taxonomy): Eukaryota > Metazoa > Arthropoda > Insecta > Diptera > Culicidae > Ochlerotatus > Ochlerotatus camptorhynchus. Next base: position 5,189,233 of record NW_027040804.1, on the reverse strand, counting down.
TGGGAATCATAATATTTATTGAAATAATCCTGATTATTTAAACAAGGTGAGTGACTAGTGGTGCCGTAGATCACTCATCCGGGAGGAAGGGGTCTGATTTGTCTGACGCTATGTATCTGGCCACCCTGATTGTCCCATGTGAACCGTGATTACCGATATTGGAAACTATACCGGAAACGCCAAGCAAGTGTTCGTTGCTAAAGTGGATGACCCTGAGAGTGACCTAGTTATTGCTGTTGCTGGTGATGATCTTGGCAGTGGTATTTATTTATCACTCAAACTTTGACAACTCTTGCAGGGAATTGGACGAAGTACTGGCTGCAGGAGAGATCCGATCAAAGTATATGTTTGTCTTCTAATCCGGAGTGCGATCGTCTAGTCCCATGGATGTGTCAATTTCATCCTGAAGTGAAGATCGACGACTGTCAGCAAAGTGCGAAACCTTAGCAACTATTGGAACAACGATAGCAAACAACAGTTATGCCGTTGCTGTTGCATATTATATTTTGTGTCATACTTGTCAAAGTGTGCCCTAACCGTGTGCCGTGATGTGTTTCGGCACAGGTGCAGAGTTGATTACCCCTTGTAGTATGAAATGTAAATTAAATCTGGATTTATTTTGGAAGGTGATGAGACCTTTGTTAACTTATGATCAATTGAGCTGAAACGTTCGCCAAAGAACTACAAATATGTTCAATTTTACGATTACAAAATATTACATTTTTGGAAGCACCTGCCGGAAAGTGAGACACCTGGTAAAATTGTTCAAAATAATAGCAGTACTAATAATTTTCATGTCAGCCTAATTTTGAGATGTTAAATTTTACATTTCTCAAAATTCTAACAATCCCCACCCAATTAACAAATGTACATAATAGTTAAAAATGTTTGAAATATTTGCAGCACGTAAATTTTCAAATAAAAAACTGCTATTATTTTGAACAATTTTACCTGGTGTCTCACTTTCCGGCAGGTGCTTCCAAAAATTTAATATTTTGTAATCGTAAAATTGAACATATTTGTAGTCGAGGGGCGCGTCCTCCCAGATATAAGTGCGTGATATTTAAAATATATCGTAGTAATTTAAATACTTTGAAGACAGTAATAATTTGAATTGAAATACTTCAAGCGGTATTGAAAGTAATTAACAAATAATTAACGATGATTTATGTAATGACGGATAATTTAACTATATTGAAAATAATTTAATTATAAAATTTTGTGAGTAATTAAAGTATTTATTGAAATTAAGAGTGTATTTAGTGTATTTAATGCAGTAATGGCAAGATTTTAAATATTAGGTCAGCAGGCTGTGTAGTATTGAAAGACTAGTGCGTGACCCTCGTTTGTAGTTCTTTGGCGAACAATTCAGCTCAATTGATCATAAGTTAACAAAGCTACATCACAGTAACACAGCTGTAAGTCAAAAGCTACCCTATCAACTCAGTAAAGGAGAGAGGCCTAGAATGGAACCCCCGAATCTGCTGACTAAGCAAAAATGGTCACCATTAGGCCACCGATCCCCGTACATCACAGCAAACGTAGAGATGAACTAGCCTACGGCTAAAAATCTCTCTAATAAACTTAAAAAACACAGCAAACGATCGTTAGCTGCGGTAGCCAGGTGACATAAAGCTATTCAAATGAAATGACATCCCCGGAAGCGGTCAAATATGTTTTCGAACCAGATCGATTATTTTTTCACATTTGACCGAGAATATTATTTTTTCTCCGCATAATTCCGATCGAGTTTTATCGTTACCGATTGTCCATGAAAACGTCGAAACAACTTTTCAAGTCTTAGATTTTCAATCATTTTCAAAGCGTGTGATCTTCAAATTTATAAGTCCGCGATTTTATTTTTTTTTAATTCATTATGATCTTAGTCAAGCTTCGTCTACAATTTGGACTTCTACATCAACACATGTCAGGCAGCCTTCAGGTTCAATTGGCTAAACTTGGTGAGTTCGTTCCATTTTGTAAATTTTGTATCTTTTCAAACCAGTAACGTTGGGAGATATACTATCTACCACCGAACCCTAGTAGTGACAAATTCAAACTAACGAATCAGGATTTTCCAGTAATCAAAGGATTACATTTTAGTGTTTGTTACTTTTTATGACTTGATAATAGTGACAAGACTCTGGTAGTGACCACCGCGCCGTTATGCATTTCTATATTGTATATTTCAAATCAAAAATATTGTTTATGTTCATAGATTTCACATAATCCTTTTCCCTTTGTCCTTCTCCTTTTCCTTTCCCTCTTCTCTTTTCAGAAAGCGAGTAATGGCGCTATAGCGATAAGTCATAAAAGGCTAGGACAAGAGTTAGTGCTCATGCCCCAACCGTCAGAAGAAAATGGAGCATCACTTAACCTTTCTAGCGTTGATGCTTCCAACGACCAACCAATCATATAATTACCAAAATCGGAACGTACGGTACGAGATGTCCACGTTTCATCCATTTATTGGATTCTAAAGCATCGTATTTAAATCTTCGGTTTATACAGGCCCGATGTTTTCTGAATTATCTTGCCCCTTAAATGCTGCACAGTAGGCCTGGCCGTTTTGATATGTGTGACGCATCTTCGATGTGAAACATGTATCAAATAGACAAGAAAAATGATGTAGGTATATACCTCATTTTCCAGGATACTTTCAAGAACTGACTGTGTTGGTGTTAGATTAGATTAGATTAGGCAAGATTGTTTAATGTCTTCAATGTCTGAGCAAAGTGACAGAGGTATTTCATTATTATTATTTTTTTCAAAATTCCTGACCGCTAAAAATGGTTCAAATGAATACTTTAAAGGTCAATATCGGCTTAATGACCCATTTGGCCTAATGGCCATACACCCACATTTGTAGGTATAAGCTATTTTTGTGCATAATATATGAGATATAGTGACGTCCCGCTAATAACATAGGGAGCGATGCTGATGTTGACGTAAAGTTCGTTAAATTTACCACGCAGTCTGTGGTGAGAGTTAATCGTTTTTTTCGATGTAAATACACTTAAAAAATTGAACACCTTTTTTTTTTTTAAAAAGATCGAAAAGATCGAAAGAAAAAATCGTGGACAAAGAATCGATTCGAAAAATCGGAAATAGAGATGAAAAAGATCGATCCAAGATCGCCCAATCCTACTCCCCACTAACAAACCTTCAAACTTCTGTGACACTTATGAGAGGTCGTAGAGTTCTCTGCATGACTTTTAAGTAAGTGTCCAACTAACAATTCTTCCAAGGACGTGACCAGGACAGTTTTTGATTGTTGGAGATACTGCTACTTCCATCTAAGAGGACGAGATCAATCCCATGTCTCAGTCAGAATACTCTCAAACAATGGACTAGAGATCCGCTCCCGAGCTGTTCTATAGACCCGATTCTCTAAAGTGAGCTGATGACCCGCGGTTCATTTTTTAGGAACCGCAGCTCAACAGGTCACTGATATCGCAAGTCTAAACCATTCAATCCATCACTCATAGCGGAACTTTTCAAAAAAGGACTCCACTTACGCATTGAACAGTCACCGCGTAAACCAAGACGCGCCCGTACTACAACATGTGCCTACCTACTGATCGACAGCACCAACGGAAAAAGTAAACTTCCAAGCGGCTGTTTGGGAGAGAGAGAAATAAGCTATCTCAATTTTCTACTGGTATTATCCAATTTATTTATGTACCCGGCTCTTATTGCTGATGTTATTCCTCAAGCATATGTACTCTCACCTCTCCTCCCATCATTCTCTGGGGGAGCGGAAGATCCGCACAAAAGCAAATAACCGAAAAGCGAAATGCAGCTTATCAGCTCAGCTCCGGATCCGAATCATCGACTCGAATGATTCACTGGGAGCTGTTAAGGATGACAACTCTTGGACCCGTCTAGCTCTCGGACCCGTCCAGCTCTTCGGATCTTTTTCTCTCTCTCTCGATTCTTCACGATTCAGCTCCGGATCCGGATCTGAGCTGATGATCTGGAGCTGATGCCGAGAATAGTGAGAGAAATTCTGCTGGAGAATTAACATCAGAAATAAAATTTGAATGTAGACTGGATTGCATAGCTTGAGAAAAGGCTTAACATTGTGTGCCACGATGTCAATCATGTCATTGCATGTGACATAGGTGTAGCGATTTTCGCAATCATCCGTTACGAAAAATGCAACATAATCGCGCAAAAATGCCATAGAATCTTGCAGTTTGATTTTGGGTAAAATAATTTAAGGGAGCGTGACGTTTCGCCGACGGTCATTTAACCGAATGGGTCATTTCGCCGAGAAGTAAGCCATTTTCTATGGTTTTGAACTTTTCTCAAAGCTCAGTAAATTTTGAAATCAGTCTCGAAAAAAGATTAAGAAGGTTCGATTTTTTCAACCTGGCGAGCTATTCAATTGTAACCTACCTTCCTTCTTTTGAACATGAGCAGTTATTTCGAGTTGTACTGATTTAACCCTTAAATGCATGATTTTTTTTGCGATGAATTTTTTTCTTTCTTGTGATATATATTGCGCTTACTGTTAAAATGTTGTTTTATTATGTTTAAAGACTTACATAGGTATGTTGCCAAATGGCAACACTATGCATTTAAGGGTTAAGAAATTTTTAAATCATCAATATTTTTGATTTATATGAATGCTTCCTTCTTTTAAAAATTAGCAGTTCGAGTTGTACCGATTTTGTTATTTTTTTAAATAGAAAAAATGGCTCTAATGTTGGCCTATGGATCTAAGATTAGGCCCATCGCTAAAAATCAGTTATTTAACAATTTTATCTAGATGAACGCGTCATTGGGACGGTACTAATGGATATTTTTGGTCGCTATTGAAAATTTAGTCGATTGATGTATTTATGTATGGGCCCAAATTAGCGGCATTTAGGCCAAAATTACATCCATCTCCCCTAATCAATTATTATAGGATTGCTTCCTTCTTTTAAACATGACCAATTCTTTGGAGATGTTCTAATTTTGTTATTTTCTAAATAATCATTATTTTTGATTTATAGGAATGATTCCTTCTTTTAAACATAACCAGTTATTTCAGCTTGTCCATTCGGCGAAATAACCCATTCGGCGAAATGGCACAGCCCCGTAATTTAAGGTTGTCATGTTTAAATACGATAAATTCAAACTGTGCTATATGCACTCACTTTTGATAATTAAGATGTTATTGAATGTCGTGAAGATCGTCCCCATTAAAGTCTTCAGTCATCAAGAAGATTGAATATTTTCTACAGACTATTTGGAAGAATTTTGAACTTGAAACATAAAAAGTAAAGTCTCCTTAAAATGCCATACAATGAAAAATGTTTGGACTTTTAAATCGAACACCCAACGCGGTCTATTTAATCGCGCAATCGTAGGAGTGTCCTCGCAGTTTGGCGGGTATGTCCCATTGAGTGCTTAGGGACCTCGTAAAAATGTAGCCCCAGCTGTAAACCGTTTGTTGGTTGCTCTATTCATGGTTTGATTCGTGGGAACCGAAGTCGATTGCGCGCTGCTCGGTGCAGTGTTCAGGTGGTTCAGAGGATGCATTGGATGTGCCCTGCCTAGCGGTGCACCTATATAGCGATAGTACGTACGTGGTGCATGCTGCTCCTCTAAGCCCATGCGCCGAGCGAAAGTAAAAGTAGTAAATTCTTCAGTGATCGGTTTTCGGTCCCAGATTGGATTGGATCGTTACAAGAAGGCTTACATGGTTGGGGGAACCGTGTTTCCTGACTGCAGGTATAAAAACATTCAACTCGGAAAGGTAATTTCGTAACGCGATTGTAATCTTAAATCGTTGTAATATTGATTTACAGCACCAGCTTTTCGTTGGTTTCGTGTTGATGGCTTTTGCTGAACACATTGTTGAAACGACATTTGACCCAATAAGTAATTGGTTTTTGCTATCTTTAGTTTGTCTTTTGCTACGACTCCAACAAGCCTTTCACAAATAATTTCGTTTGGCAAAATAACTTAACTCGACGTTTTCAAATGAGTAATTATTGCAAATTAGCACCCTGTCAGAACCGTCCCTAATTTCCCTTCAGCAGCTCTTGCATAAGAGAGCTTCCTCATCTCAAAACGTGTCCCGGTCGAAGCCCAAACTACTATAGCCAACTAACCTTATTATGATGAACCGATTGATTCGCCTGCTACTAGCGATGATGATGATGATGATGATGATGGGCACAGGAAAAAAACGTAATCGCCAAGAAACCCTATGATCACCAGCATCATCACCGTCGACCGGTTGACGGACTGCGCTTTTATACCTACTTCTATTTTAAACTATCCGCTATTTAGCGATGAAGCGTCATATGCATAAAATCGATAATCGATTATACCTTTATTCGATTCAGCATTTAGCGTGACCTAATGCGTGCAGAACACCTCAAAATTGAGTAGCGGCGTCCCGATCGCTGATGAGTAGGTACGGACTGAAAGAAAGCCATCATCGCTGCTTGCATGTTTATTTTGGATGCCCCCGAATGGGGTTTCCCTTTGTTCGGTTCGGCGGAGGGTGCGAAGCATTTTACAAGATTAATGTTATAAGCCATAGTGGAGAAACACGGACGGATGATTCCCTTGTGAAGCGATGATGTGACCAATTTTTGAAAACACTCTACCCTCTGTCGGGTATTGAAACAATAGACAGGAGGTCTGCCATCGATCATCTTAACTGGGGATAGAAACTCTGTGACAGGCGATGACGTAAATTGGTGATTTATTGATGACCATTTTATTCATACCAAAGTTTTCAATGGCTTCCGCTGGGAAATGATCCAAGGGAAAACTAGGGGAAATTACGATTGGCTTTTGACGCTTCTTACGCTAGTGTGTTGCCAGCCAAAACAATACTCCATGCCCAGGTAAGTCGCGAATATTTCCAACCCGAAAGATTTTCTAGAGCGGACCGGGAATCAAACCCGCCATCCCAACTTGGCTAACCGACTAGGCTATTTGAGGCCCCAGCAGCCTTTGCTAATTTCTCCGAATTGAAAAAGTTCGAGGCGGCCACCGCTGCCCAAAGCCACCCACAACAACGTGAAATATTACCATTTAATTAGGCCCCCCCCGATGGGAAACCACCAACGCCAATTTCGGTCGGTCGGCATCCGACGCTCTCAAGAAAGAAATTGTCCTCAATTTACAAACAAATCGTGAAAATCCCCCAAACGATCGCCTTTCTTCATCCATAATGCCCGTCGGCAGTCGACGACCACAATAGAGTTGTTAACTCTCGGAAATCTTGTCCGCTTGGGGGGTGGAAAGAAATTCTACGCTTGGCTTACCGCTTGGTTCGGGAAATTTGAACAAACCACAGATATTTTGCTCAACCCCAACTCGCCCAAGTGGCCTATTGTTTCGAGATCATGTTTCACTCTAGTAATAGAATGTAAATCAGCAGGCAGCTGCTGACCAGTGTTCACATTATCCACTGCTGTTTACCCCCCAAGGGCTCTGGAGGGGTGGGGGAAAGGTTAACCACCCGATTGCGGCGGCTGCGGCGGCGATGAAACGCGCGGTCCTCCCGTTTTTAAAATCGATTGTATTTCGCTGGGAAAATTTCGCGACTAATCACCGCCACCCGACTTGCTGGTAGATTTCACCGGGCGCAAATTTCTCCATCATCCCCGCTATCTAAGCATTAGCTTGCAGGCTTGTTTTAAGTGGCGAAACTATTCGGGCGACTTTTGTAAATCACGATTCAATGCTAGCTTGGGCAACTCTGGGTTTGCATTCCTTCTGTCCCTGATTTGGCGAGTGCAAATCGAGGAAATACCGCCCACCACGTGGCCCTACGGTCAAATCGAGAGGGTGGTGAATTTTCAACCTCCGCGTGGAAAAGTTTCGCTTTTCGTGATGCACTTTGGTATGCAAGTAGAGCCACGAACGGCAACGACGACGACGACGACGACGACGACGGTGATGATTAGTATTATTAATAATATTATTAACTGTGTGCAATGTGACTAACACGCGCTGCACAATTGACGTGGTGTCGCCAACTCGCGCCGGTAATGACTGCCGTCGTCGCTGTCGTTTTGGTTCGTTCGACAGTACGGTGAGATGATTAATGCGTGTAAATTGTTGCTTTTAGTTGTGCTATATGATTTTCCAAGTGCGCAACCAACTCGTAAATCCCATGCGAGCATAAAAGGGGATGGGAAGTGTTTTCCACGTTAGATTTCGAATCGGACCCCTGGGGGCGCATTTGATAGCAGTATCACAGTATCACAGTCATTCAACGCGACTTGTTATTAATCTAGGTGATTAAGGCCCGGTACACGTTACAGAACCATGACTGCGTGATATTTGATATCCTAAAACAATACCATATGTAGGGGGTTGCTGTGAGGAAGTTGTGTGAATTTGCTGCAGTGTTTGCAATGTGCAGCGGGTTCCTTGTGAAAGGCAAAGTCATTGCGCAATAGACTGGCTCAAAATGGAACCCTGCCTGGCACATGGTCTATGTACGTGTCTATTTAATATCCATATGAAATTGAAACGCTATGTTTGTCCTCTGAAAAGACAACAACGATTTCTTTTGGTGGTCACCAGTGCGGAAAAATGATGGTAAGTCCAAAGAAGTCTTTCCGAAAACACAGAAGTTCAATCCGACGCATGTTCACTTGAAATATTTGTAGCTTCGACAAATTTCCAATAACGTTTATCAAATGTACCCTATGATGACGTTTCTCAAGAGCCGTAGAGTTCTCTGGATCTGTTTTAAGAGTCCAACTATTAACAACCTTCCTATTCCAACCAGCTACAAGGACGTAGCCAGGACAATTCTAGATCATTGAAGGTTGTATCGCTTCCATCTGAGATGCAGTGATTAATCGCAAATTACTGCTACATCACTCGTACAATAATTACGACTTGTGCCACCTACTAATTAAAGTAATAGGCTTAATGTAAATGCGAACGCGAAGTTTATCCAAGATATATCTAAGCTTAATCCATAAGAACAGTTGAGATAATTCAAGTAACATCTGCAGTTAAATCATAAGGCCGCATAAATTTACTCCCAAGACATCAAGACTTGGCTCGTAAAGCCTGCATTTCACGACACCTGGAGTTGACCTGTAAGGTCTTTAGACATATATCGTCTTTCCTCATATGTTGACCGATAGGGTACCCATTAGAGTGGTGCAAATTGTCCCAAGTTAATTACTCGGCACACTTGGAATTCTTGTAAAACTCTTGCATCCTCAAGGACTCTCTAATTTCAGGATTTGTAAAAAATTTAATTGTTCAAATTTATAAGAAGTCCTGATACTGCGAGACAATTTTAGGAAACACTGACAAGCCTTGAAATTTCGTAAACTTTTGAAATACCAGACACTTTAAATAGGTCTAAAACTACGACAACTCTCGAAACTCTTGAACTTAAGGATCTTTTGTAAGTATTAGAACTCCAAAAATTCTAGATACAGGGTGGCCACTAGACTGATGCAAAATTTAAAATATTCGCTCCACTGTGCTCAAACGGTTCCAACCTGGGTTCTGATAAGCCTCCCCAAATTTGAACTCATTGGAAACTGATTTGTAACTGATTTTGTAACTTATATGGAAATTACTATTTTTTCTTGATTGTTTTTATCCTTTTTCATATTGCACTGTTAAAAATTCTAGAGCTATACTTATGGGAAATTTTCTCATGCGAATGAGAAATTAAGATAAACTCACTCATTTTTAATCGGGCATAATTGCCTTTGTAAATAAACACGTAAAATCGTCGATTTCTTGAGAATTAAAGCTCAAGCTAAACAAATAAGGTAGACGAATGATTTTCTCTATCATTGGGTACAGTTTGTTCGCGGAATTGAACTGTTATTTGCGAGAAATTTGTGATTGACGTGTTGGCTTACAGAAGCAATTACCAAGTCAATTGCGTAAACTGAAATCAAATTATTTAGAGAAAATCTCTAAAATAAAGATTAAAACAAAAATCAAATTATGATTTAAGTTTGATGTTGATATAAAAATTTGATTTCAATTTGCTGTCATTTTTACGCTGGAATTTGTTCGGGTACTGAGCCGAGTGGGCCATTGGACTGGATGTTAAAAAGTGATAGATTGAACTTGGAAATTCCTACACAAAACAATAAGATTTATGGAATAACATTTCAGATCTCGGATTAAGAAATTATTTGAAGATTGTACGAGAATGTTTTCAAGATATTGAGGTAAAGAAAGTCTCGACCATTTTTGAACTTATATATCTCAGATTAAAAAAAAAAGTCATGACGCTTGGACGTGGGCCAAATTTGAGAATTGGGTTCTTTAATTTTGAAAAATGTATCGTTTTTATACATCATCTGAAAGAGCTTCATTTTCTGAGCACAGCGATATTTTTTTTTTCGAACCCACACACTTTCATCTCGATTTTTAAATCAATACTTAAAACAAAATAATAACTTCACTGTTTGACACTAAACTAACAAACTGACAGCTCGCTGCCATATAAAGTGACACAGAGGGGCGCTAATAAGGTGATTTTTGCAAATGTAATCGTACTTATTTAAAATAGCTCCAGTTTACCAAAATTGATGAAATTTTGGGTTTGGGTTCCATTTTTAATGCAGATTACGAATATGCATTTATCTCCCAATTCTGACACTTTGAAGAATTATTCGGCAAATTTTGATGAGAATGAGTTTTGAGAAGAATGCCAAAGAAATTTCCCTGAAATATAAGTTCCACGTAATATTGCGAAGTATTTCAGTGATAGGGAAACTAAATATTCTTCTGAAGATACTATTATGGGGATTATGAGAAGAATTCCATGAAATTCTAAAGCAAATCTGAAGGAATATTAGGGAGTATTTTTAATGGAATTTGGAAGAGAATTCAATAGTTCGACAAACATAATTGTGATATCCCATTACACGTATCATATGAAAATAATAACACTACCCCTTATCATACACTACTGCTGAAAATCACCAACAATGTCAGTCAAGCTATCAAAGAGATTTCTCAGGAGAGTTTCAAAGTTATATAGATAATAATTGAGGGGGTTCGAAGGAAGGGGGTGTAAGTGACTTTAATCGATTCTCTTCATCGACTTTCTCTTTTGATAGCCACAGCTTTATAAACAGATTTTGCGCTATTTATGCCACATAGTTTGGTAAAGGAGGTTCTTATCTAGCATGCTGAATGGCACACGAATCAAGGAATGTGTTTGCAGCTGAATTATTAACGAAAGAGAAAGTCGATGAAGAGAATCGATCAAAATTTCTCACACCTCTTTCCTTCTAACCCCCTCAATTCCAAAGGAAAAAACGTCTGCAAAAAAGATCAAACATTCTTTCCAGAATTTCTAGCTAATTTGAGGATAATTTTAAGGGAATTCCTAAGCAAATTCTAATGAATTTGCAAGAGAGCTCCAAGAAGTAGAATTCACAGGAAATATTGAGAATATTTCCAAATTTCCTTGTACGTTTCGGAGTTTAAGGAAATCTTCAAGAAATTTAGAAAGGGAATTCTAAGAAAGGTCCAAGAGCTTTCCAAAGAGAATTTCAAAAAAAGTTTCGAGATTTTCTTAAGGGCATTTGGAGAAGAATTTCAACAGAGTTCTGAGAAAATTTTTAATGGAATTCCAAGGTGAAATTAAAAATATTTTTTTTAGAGTAGATACTTTCTAAAGTCTAAAGGATATACCAAAAGATCTGCGAAGAATAATTTTAAAGAAAATTCTGGAGAGAAAATTCTGGAGTAAATTTCTGGTGGGAATTTCTGAAGTGTTCTGCACATAATTCCAAGACTGTTCTGGAGAATAGCGCAGAGAATGATAATATCATTGAGGGGAATCCTTAAAATAACACTGAAGATAGTTTGGAATCATCATAACGAAAATAAATGAGACATTTTCAAAGATATCTTGAGTAGAGTTAAAAAAAATTATTTAGTTAAATCAGACATAGCAAAGTTTTCAAGATCACGTACACTGAGATTGAAGATCTAGGATTAAGAAAAAACTACAAGGGACAGCCCTATGGGGTTGTACGCAATGGTGACGTAGGACTACGTGGTCTTATATAGTAAATCTTATTTGTTAGCTGCAGCAGGAGCTTGTGGTTTGTGTAGGAATAGGAATTTGAGCGGGGTTCTCTCTGTTTACACTCTTTAGTATGACGCGCTTGACATAGATGGCGCACAGCAACTCACGTAGAGCTACTGATTCCGATCAACGGCGGTGTGGCTTCTTCCTCCTTCTATGGATGCTCATGTGGGCTGCAGCTCGCTGGTTGCAGGCAGCCTTTCGCTGTGTACTGGAGAACAATGCCACGCGCTGAAAGCACTGCTGCTTTTGCAGCTGATGCCGAAGACCGGACACCAGCACACACGGTGATTGGACCTGAATCCGATCAGCGGTTTTGGCCAGCCTTGGTAGCCAGCTGCTTGCGGGCAGCCTTTCGTTGCGTACTGGAGAACACTACCACGCGGTGATTGAATAAACACCGTTTGGTGAGACCGGACGGAATTCAACTTTGAAATCTGTGTTAGGGAAATCGCTTTTTGCAGGCAATCGGTGATAATTTTAATTATCAAACAACAGTTGCACATTCGTGCAATAATATTATTTAGAAAAATGATAATGTCTTAAATTTAACAGATGCGTAGAAATATATCTCATCGATTGGTGATAAAATTATTGAAATTGGTCCAGGGGCAGCTGAGTTATTAACGTTCAAAATCTTTCATAATTTTGTTACATATTCGATTTTCGGTTTTCACAAAGTGTACCCCCATATAGAAATCACAGACGTAGTCCTACGTCAAAAATCAAGATTCTGAGACTTCAATTGAGAACAAATTCCATGATCCTGGCCTGGCCTAAGAAAACTAAAGATAACTAGACATTTCTGAAACGTTTTTTTAGTGAACGACAGTCTGAAAAGTGTAACAATGAGATGTATGAGAAAACTTGGAAAAATCCTCTGAACGCCGGACGTAAATTGAATATGCCAGGCATGGTTAATTTTCCAAGATTCTGTAACTTAAAGCATTGTATTGGTTCTAAAATTAACAAAAAATGCCGGACATTGGAAATCGGAATTTTTTTTCGAAACTCTGAGACATTGCTAATTTATTGAGATCTCAGACTTCAGTTTTCGTATTCCTTAGCAAGAAAAAGATAAAAATTACAAACTTGAAGCAGTATTTAAGATTCGAGAATAATGGACTTGGAATTTATATCCACAGAATTCGATTAACTGCAAAACCCCCAAACCTAAAAAAACCCATTTCAATTAAAAATATTTTCAGAATATTTTTTTTTTCAAATCCTTTATAACTCATGAAAGCTTGGGGAGTTTTTGGTTTTTTAGATGAATCGATAGAAATTTTTTTCAGAAATGACGGAGTTATGATAGTTTTAGCATTTTTCAGTATCAGGCGTTGAGGGTTTGGGAGTTAATTTAGGTATTAAAACATATTTTGAGTTTCCCATAAAATTCCTGTTTTTTCATGGTTGTTTTTGATTCCCGGTTTTCCCGGTTCAGTGGCCATCCTGTAAATTTTTCACAGTGCAGAATAGCATTTTTAAGTATCTCTGTGGAAATGTTGTGACGATGATTCCAGGATCTGTGAAAAAATATCAAGGGAACCGAATTTTGAGAATACAATTCCAAAGGAATTCTGTGAATAATTTTAAGGGAATTCTAAGGATAATTCTAAAGGCCGCACGAAAACATTTTGAAACAGAATAGCATTTTTAAGTAGGGCAGAGAACTACTTCGGCATAAGCGCCCATTTTAGGCCTATCCAGCAGAAAACATCAAATAACTCCATGATTTCGACGTTAATAGGTAAATTATGCGTTTGGTACGATACTTTAGTTCAAATGCGAACGAAGTCAATAAGAACGCGTGATATGAATGTTGGCACCGAATATTCTCAAATACAAATGAAGTGCTCCGACCGAATCAATCTTTATCTTCATCCGATAGGCCGAACTGAATTCATTGGCGTTTCAATGCGTTAGGCCGAGTTAAGAATCCGTAGGCCAAGTTTGGCGTCAAGAAGCAGTGTTAGACTTTTAACTATATCTCAACAATTTCTTTCTCTTTATCAAATCTTACGGTACGTACGGAAAGCTAAATAAATTTGGAAGCCATCAGTAATAATAACATTCCGTTTGGTGCTAAAGTACGCAGGATAAAGAAAGACTAAGTTCGGGTTGTGCTTAATAGGCCGGAAATGGGGTAGTTAGCCCTAGCTCTGTGGAAAATTGTAAGACGATTGTGAAGAGGATACCAGGATCCGCGCAAAAATACCAAGGAACCGAATTTTGATAGTACAAATCCAAAGGAATTTTGTGAATAATTTTAAGGGAATTCTAAGGATAATTTCAAGGGCGGCACGAAAAAAAAATTCTAGAGAATTTTTAGGAAATTTCCATTTCAGAAGATCTTGCAAAACTCCAAGATAATTGTGGCCAAAATGTTGAAGACAATTCTGAAGTGAATTGCTTGGGAATTCTAAATAAAACTCAAGTGGATTTTAAATAGAATTATGGATGGAAGCTTCAGTGAATTCCCTGAAAAATTCTTAAGGATGATTTTCATGATTTTTTTGGATTGATCTGCTGAAATTTTCTGGACTGTTATAAATAAATTTTCAAGGGACTTCCAAAGAGAATCTCAAACTTACTTTTGAAAAATTATACATTTTGCTAATGATTCTAAAGGAAATGCTTGAGAATATTCCAATAAAACCCCCTAAAGAGTTTTGAGTAAATTTTTGAGGTAGTTAAATCATAGACAAATTTTGAAGAATTCGAATGCAGAACCAAATTCGACCCAGGAAAAATGCTTAAGTAATGAACCATTTAATAACCATTTTCATTGGCTAATGAAGTCCTGCAGCTGGACTACTATGCTTCTACGGGAAAAAGGAGTAAGATACCTTAACATTTCAAAAACCATGATCTGCATTGCGCATCGAGCATGACTCTGATAAAGCAAAACGTCAAGACGTTGAGGAAACTTATTCATACAAATGAAATACTAGAAGAAATGGCTCTAATGTTGGCATATGGATCTATGATTGGGCCCATCGCTAAAAATCTGCTATTTATCAATTTTATCTAGATGAAATCGTCAATGGGACGGTACGAATGGATATTATTGGTCGAAATTGAAAATTTAGTCGACTGCTGAAGTTATGTATGGGCAAATTAGGGACATTTAGGCCGACATTACATCCATTTCCCCTACTATGGAAGTAAGTCATGTAACTTTTGAGTGTTCTTTGCTGACATGCACATTAAGATTATTTTACCGAAATCTATGGAATTTTACCGAAATCTCAACAGCTGAACAGCTGTGATTTTTCACAGATTTCCTGTGATTTTTCAACGAATATCTGTGAAAAATCACAGAAAATCTGCAAAAAATCACCGAACTGTTTACCGAACGTTCAGTTGTTGAGATTGCGGTGAAATAATCTTAGTGTGTGGCGTATAACAAAACAGATTTTATTTGTTTGAAAAAAACTTTACGGAGCCGAATGTCTTTTAAACAATTTTACAATCAATTAAAACACTATTACGATCCAGTGTTTGATGGAGGTCGTGAGGAGATCTGCTAATATTTCCAGAGAGGCGATTGACTAATCTGATTTGATCTCCAGGTATTGTGTAAGCTCGCACAGGTAGTCCTAACCTTCTTGATTGGTTCACGGGTGCTCTTGGTATGTCGCTCTTGTTCCCGCCGTATGACGCTGTCTGGCAGCCAAATTATTGGAATTTTTCGAATATCTCCGCTGCTTGACCAGCTAATGTAAAATTGGACGGTTTGTCTGTATTGACAACCACTGACTTGATCTTGTTGGTGCTAATCGTGAGAAACGCCGCAGAGGATCTTGGGGCTAGATCATCGGGCTTCATCTACTTATCAGAGCGCCTGGTAGAGAAACATCATCAACAAAATCAAAGTCGTTGAGATGCTCATAGTGTCATTGGGCTGCCAAACCACCCACCGGTTTGGTAAACGGTCAGTTGCACCTAGGGGCTGATCATAATCTACTTAGAGTGTGTTATTTCTATGTGTTTTTATGGGGTTCATATTTAGGTACCTAATTGATATTTTTTTTAATGTTTAAAGATTTCCTTAATAAATAAAAAAAAAGATAATCGTTTTGCATATTTAAATCCCCGTAGTCATGTTTGTCATTCTACTTAGTTTTTGTGAGAGAAAATTTCCGATGAAACAGCAAATAGTGACCATCTTGTCAAAATGCTTAAAGCAGTGCTAATTAGAGGCTATTTAGCTCTAGCAGTGAATTTAGCATCATTGCGCTTATAGCATAGCATAGCGCTTATACCCCCAAATTTGGTCATGACAGCAACAAGATATGAACGATATAACCATTATGTCATTGGTCATGTTGTGCAATAATCTGGAGCACATAACTTTTCATCTACATCTCAGGAACGAAACATCCAATCCAATCTGCATACCCTCCCTATTGTTAAGAAATACAAAAACAAATCCCCAACCAAATGACACCTTCGACTCCGCGCGGGCTCGCGAAAAAGGTTAACCCCGTCTAGGTCTCGTGTCGAGATCTTTCACTTTGCTCGGTTATGACAGCTGAGCTTTTGATTACTTTTGCGCCGGGCGATTATCCGGGGGTCACGTTTTTGCACAACATAAAACAAAATCGAACAAAACACCTCTTTTCACAATATTTTGCCGTTTTGTGGGCAGTCGTCTGCGGTTGCCCCCACTCACTGACTGGAGCGTGACACTTTCTTTTATGAACGTGACTCTCCGCTGGCGACCTCCCAAGGGATTAGCCATTATCCAGCATCAACGATCGGTCGGTGCCAGTTGACCGCTGCGCTGCACTCCGGAAAGGTATCACCCAGGAACGGATCACAACAAAACCAATCTCGTCAAGGTGAGAAAAAGTTAATTCGGTTTTTGCGAGGAAGTCGCAAATTTTGTTATAGTCTTCGATTCGCCCGATCTCAGCAGCAGCAGTGCTTGGGAAGTATGAGTTCTTGCAATCACGTAACACCGACGACAACGTAAATTGAGGTTACTGAGCAGTCAGTCATTGCTGGATTGATGGGAAACTTTTCCAAAGAATGACTTCGAAGCGTGGTTAAATTCGAATGAAAGGTCTTGCTCGATTCGTAAAAAGTAATGCAACAAATTTCCCATTAAATAGCAACTACTGCCGCCATTGAGTTATGCTTTCCTCCAAATTCAACGCTGCTGCAACCGGATACTCTGGGCACGTTTATGTCAGGTCACGGGTACGGACGAAAACAATTAAATACTGGGGAAAAGTTCTACAGGTATCTGTCGGTGTCTGCGCGCCGACTTGGGCGAAGATGAGATTGAAACATAGCAGCTCCAAATCGAAGAGAAAACGTGGAGAAAAACAAGCTAATTATACTAATTGAAGGCTGTTGCTGTGTGTTCTGGTTCTTGGCAGTAATTGATTGGGTGGGAAAGCAGCAGATGGGAATTGAATTAAAATGCACCACCGAAGAATTACCGGAAGTGCTGCGAGTAATTGTGTGTTTCTTGTGAACGTGTCGTTTTAGATGTTTGGTTAGGTTTGGAACATTTGGGAAACTCGGCGACCAGAATGCTCTCAACGTTTGAGGTTTGAGAGTTTTAATTTAAAACGAATTCTTGAGAGAATTACAATCGAATTTGATCAGACATTTCAGGTAATTTTGAGAAGTATTTCAAGAAAATTGTAAAGAGAGCCACAGGTGAATTATGAATAGTATTCAAGGGAACTCAAAAGCAAATCAGAATGAATTTCAAAAAGCATTCCAAGCGGATCCGGAAGGGGATTCAAAATGAATTAACCATCCTACAATACAAACCTGAAACTACATCTAACAATCACCTATGGCTGAAAATCTACTTAATGTTGATCGATCGATTACTTAAAGAAAAAATCTGCGGAGAACTGCAACGGAATATGAATAATAATTCTAAGAGAATCTTGTTCTATAATAACAAGCTAACAAAAATCTTTGCGGAATTTTAAGCTAGTTTCTTTCAAGAGATTTCTTTTAAAAATTTATAAGAATTTTTAAGAAAAATCGAAAAGTTTTGTCAATCTATAGCCTTCAATCTCTATTTTGCTAGAAAAATATTACATTGTAATGAAATTGTATCCATTTTTAGAAAACTCGTCCTCCATTAATAGGAACACTGTTCCAGTAGCTGTGGTAATTGCTAATTTTGGTTCATTAGACAGGAAGTTTTAGATTTGACATTATGACATTAGGCATGTGTCCGATGAAATCTCTTTGGGGGCGACCCCGGCGTAGTGGTTAACATCCATACCTCTCACGCCAAAGTCACGAGTTCAAATCTCACCCCCGCACAAGTCACGAATGACCCAAGAGTGTTAAAGTGACTATAATAATAATAAAAAATAAAAATCTCTTTGTCTGATCATAAACATATTATGTTTGAATGGGGGGCGGTGATTTGTCACCTTCTGCATTTAGGAATCCTAGGAAAACAAACGGGGATCATTATGCACAGTGCTTGAATTCTGATATATTTACAAATGATATTAAAATTGAATCGATTCAACAGTTGGAATCATTTTCCCAAAAGTTAAACGAAAGGATTATCAGTTCTTTCAACAGTAGTTGTCCTATCAAGCGGTCCTCCTCTAGTAGGGATGTACCATGGTGGAATTCGAATTTGGAACGCCTTCGGAAAACTTCTCGTAAGATGTTCAAAAAGCCGGAAATCACTTCTGATTGGCACAGTACAAGAAATCTCTATCTGAATGTAATAACGAAATAAGGAAATCTAAGAGGCGGTTTTGGATTCGAATGTGTGAAAGCATAAAGTAAGTAATTCGTAAGTGGCAAGCTTACAAAAAACTCTTTCGAAAGATAATACGACAGAACTTGGTAATCTTCAAATGTCTTGATGGAGGTTTCACCAAATATCCTTCTGAAACTTTAGATCTACTGATGGAAACACATTTTCCAGGATCAGTCTTGTGTGAGGAATCGGTTAACTCCGATTTTGTTGATGAAAAATGTTGTACGGAGACCTCTTCGGAGTCTCAAAGAACAGGAGACACCACACCAGATATAGCTGATGAAATCTTCACTGAGGCCAGAGTAGAAAATGCGGTAAGATCTTTTCAGCCTTAAATTAAATCTGCTAAATCTGTTAAATTAGTTAAATCTGCAGGTGTGGACGGAATATTCCCGGCGCTACTTCAAAAAGGTGAAGCAGTGCTGATTCCGGCTACTGTGAAGTAATCTCTTCTGAAAGTTGAAATTTTTAAAAATCTCGAAAATCCAGGGTTGTAGCTGAGAGGGATCTAGGCACTTCAGAGCAAAATCAAAAAAGGCGTTTGTTCAAAATGCCAAAATAAGCGTTTTGGCCAAGTTTCGCTCAAATCGGTGACATCGACCACAGGTGGTGTACCCACTTGAGCTGGAATGACCCATATTCCATCAAAATGGAGATTGGTAAGAGTTATATTCATACCAAAAAATAAGAGGACAAAACGCATCCAAAATCATTCAGGCCCATCAGTCTTTCATCAATTTTGTTAAAGACTATGGAAAGGTGTTGAATGATTTCATCAATTCAGCTTACATGTTCACGCATCCATTATCTACTTTTCAGTTTACGTATCAATCCGGAAAGTTAACAGTTACTGCTCTCCATACCGTAGTAACAAAAATTGAAAAATCACTTTCAGTTAAAGAAATTGTACTCTGTTCTTTCTTGGATGTTGAAGGAGCTTTTGATAACGCATCCTATTCCTCTATTGTTTACGCCATGAAGGCAATCCTATTCCTCTATTGTTTACGCCAATAGGCGCATCGTTATTTGGATTCAGACTATGCTTGCAAAAAGGGAAATCACTTCTGGGCTGGGTAGCTCATCTATAACAGTAAAGGGTAATAAAAGGTTGCCCTCAAGGAGGAGTTCTCTCACCACTGATGTGGTCTTTAGTTGTAGATGATCTTCTAAGAAGCCTGGAAGCAAAAAGTTTCGAAGTTGTGGGCTTTGCGGCTGACATAGACATTATAGTAAGAGGAAAGTTTGACGTTATCATTTCTGAAAGAATGCTAGAGGCCCTAAAGTTTACCCAGTATTGGTGCATTAAAGAGGGCCTAAGTATTAATCCATCAAAAGTCGTAATCATCCCCTTTACTAGAAAGAGAAAGATTAACCCCAAAGAATTCAATCTTGGAGCCATCTTAGTGAACAGGTCAAATACGTAGAAGTTATTTTGGATGCCAAGTTGAATTGGAATGCTCAGCTTGATTCTGTGATTCACAAAGCCCAGTGCCCTGTGGGCATACTACAAAACTATTGGAAGAAAGTGGGGTTTGAAACCAAAAATGACAATGTGAATTTACACATCAATAATCCGTCCGAAAGTAGCGTATGCTTCGTTAGTGCAGGGTGGCCAGTGACTTTTCATTTTGAAATTCCCGGTTTTCCCGGTGAAAATCTTAAAAATTTCCCGGTTGTTGATATTCAACAAAAAACGAAATTGTACGCATTTTACGTGACCAACTGTAAATTTTCAGTGGTTATTTGTAGGAAAAATTAAAGCCAAATTACAGAAAGTGTTTTCTAAAGCTATAGGAAAAATTCAACTCTATGAGTCACTTAATGTATTCAAAACAATTTATTGATCTTTCGAGATACTTTGATAAATCAAATTCTACCACTTTTTATGATCTATACATCTTATGATTTCAAAACCCTAGAACTTATTGAGTGACAGAGATTAAGGTCACTGGGCCAAATGCTATCTGGATGAATAGGTTATATAATAGGTGAATTGTGAAGAATAAGAGATTTAATTAAAAAAATGTTTCTGAAAAATGAACTTGGTACAAATGAGAATTAGAGCAAATTGATAGTGATATCGGATAAAGAAGATGTGTATTTACTGAAAGATTATTTACTAAAACAGATAGATTCCCAAGATTCTGGGGCTTTGAAATTTGTGTGGGTCTGAAAATAGAACTTTTCTTTAAAATTTGTGATTAATAACAATCTTCGTGATGCAAGATTTGGAGAAAAAAAATTAGTTAAAATGTTTTTTTTTTAAATTTCCTAAGATCACAAATTTAAAAAATGAATCTCATATTTATTAAATAGTCGTGCAGTCATAAATGTCAAGGCTCTGAGACTTGGAAGTATTTTAAGAATTAAAACAAATTACAGAACAATCGATAGAATCTTGCGGACAAACCCTGGAATTTTCAGTAAAATTTAAAAGTATTCAAAGTGTTGATTTAAAAAAAAAAACTATTGTGGAGGATCCCACATAGTTTTCCAAGGAGAAGTTCAGAGCAGAATTCCAGAATTATTGTGACTGAAGTCCTTAGAAATTGTTAGAAGAATTTGTAGGGATTTCTGTGGAGAAGATTGCAAGTTCTAAATTAAATTATTAGGCAATTTTTGTAGAATCCCAGGAGAATTATGATGATAATCCAACAAGAAACAAAGTTCTAAGAGTGTTTTGGCGATAATTTCAACCCTAGTGGGAATGATTTATCAAAGAGCTCCAACAAAATTGATTCCAAAAAAGTTGCTAATAATTAGAAAGAAATTTTTTGAAATACTCCAAGAGGTTTCTAAATAATTCCAAATTTCGAAAGATTTATGCTAGAGTTAAAAGAAAATTTTGAAAAGGATTTCAATGAAATCAAAGTCTCAGAATAGGTTAAAGGGAATTCTAAGACGGATTCCAAACAATTTCTTAGAAGCGGTTTTGAGGAAATTCCAAAAAAGAATTCAATGGTAATTATTACGCAAAGTGTTTTCTGGTTAATTTTAAAAGAATTCTATAATAATTCAGAGCAGAATTCCAAGTTCATTCAAAAATCATGAGATTTTTTAATAAAATTAAAACCCGTGAAAAGAATAGTTCAGTTTCAGTTTTTATAAATATTTGTTTCTTAAGTCCAGCATCTTGTTTTAAGGCCCATGCACTTTACATCTGAAATTGAATCGCAAAAATCAATTTGAAATATTGCTGAGTGATTAAATTCTAAAAACAATAAGGCGGGAATCTGAAATTTTTTTTGCAGCAAATAGAGAAAGACATTCATTTTGTAAAAAAATCACTCTGTTTTAATGGTTCATTCTGAAATTCTGGTGTGAAAATTAATTCCTATGGTGTAATGAATCATTTTTTTCCCGGTTCTCTCATCGAATTCCCGGGTTTTCACGGTTATTACCGGTTACTTTTCAAATTCCCGGATATTTCCCGGTATTCCCGGTTTTCCCGGTTCGCTGGCCGGTTAGTGTGGTGGCCAAAATCAAAAGAGGCTACTGCACAGGGGAAACTAGCAAAATTTTAACGTCTAACATGCATTGCAATAACGGATGCGGTGCGTAGCACCCCATCAAAAGTAATCCCCAATATGCTGCCCTTGCATGAACATGTGCAACTAGAAGCGGAAAGAAGTGCTCTAAAAAGATCTAAAAAAGCCATGCCAGGTGATCTTGTTGGTCATCTAAGCATCTTACAATACTTCCAAAGAGGACCAGTGATGAGTATGAATGGAGACTGGATGACACCAGAGGACAATTATGACACTCCCTTCAACGCATGTGAAATGTTGCGTTTGGATTGGGAAACTGGTGGTCCTAACGTTCGTCAAGACTTAATCATATTTTTAACAGATGGCTCAAAAATTGGAATACGAACAGGTGCAGGAATCTTTGGCCCCGGGACAAATAATTCAGTTGCGATCCGACATTTTCCAACAGTGTTTCAAGCGGAAATTGTAGCCATACATGAATGTATACATGATTGTCCGAGGAGGAAATAGAGATGTGCAAATATTTGTATTTTTCTGATAGTCAAGCAGCGCTGAAAGCACTGAGTGCTTTCAAATGTACATCAAAGATCGTCTGGGAATGTATTCTCTCGCTTCGGCAACTGTACCAACGGAACTCAGTAAACTTATATTGGGTACCAGGAAAACTGTTGCATTGAAGGGAATGGAAGGGTAGACGACCTTGTATATACACTGGCTTAGTAACTGGGCACTGTCCAAGTAGATATCACATGAAGAACATTGGTCGGGTTCAGAGTTATATCTGTCGTTTCTGTAACTTGGAACGTGAAACCCCGGAACATCTGCTCTGCAGTTATGGTGCATTGCACAAGCGTAGATCCAAATTTCTTGGAAGTATTAGCTTACAACCTAGTGAAATTTGATCTGCAAATCCTGGAAAGGTAGTTGGTTTTATAAACCATATTATACCGGACTGGGAACTGTGTCCAGAAAATTAGCCGTCCACTCGTTAAATAGTGGTCTGTTTGCATGATACAAACAGCAAATAGGGATGGTACCACAAAAGTTTTACTCCCCTCCTCTAAAAAAAAAAGAACTTTGGTTCCTATAATAGTGGAATACATTGGTTTCTTATGGAGTCCACTGTTATAGAAACACTTCCGCAACTATAGGTGCAAAGGTGTGAAAATCTTAAAGAAAACTAATTGTTTTCCGTCATTTTTGAACAAATTTTAAGTTTGAAATTTGCAAATATGCATTATTTTAGTAGAGCTACCGATGAAAAATAATATTACCCGGGTTTTCCTCACTATTTCAGCACAACCCCCATACCGAAACTATAGGTACACCACTATTTCTGGAACACCTACCCTAATAAAAAGAAATTAAAGAAATTTTGCGCGACAATTTTTCAGAATACAAAGATAAGGTAGAGTAAATTTCAAAAGTTTTCTGGAGAAAATTCCTAAAGCACTCTGCACACTTTTATGGAGAAACTTTCTAGGGATTACCGGACAAAATTATACGATTATTGAAAGGAATCTAGAAACTACAAGTAATTCTGACGACATTCAGAAATGATCCTAAGGAAATCCTTGAGAAATGTGCAAACATATCCTGAGATAAGTTTTAAAAGAAATAATTTAGTTAAGATGTAGATCCATACAGAGAAATTTAAGATCCAGGATTAACAAAAATTAACAAAATTCTGAGACTTGATTTGAGAACAAATTTCAAGATCCTGGTCTTAGAAAACATTTCAAGATTATGGAGCTGTATTCAAAGTTCTAGGAGAAATATTCGAGACATCGATCATTGAATTTTAATTAATAAAAATGACATGTCAAAGTTCCAACCAAATTCCCAGTTACTTCCCAGTTAATTCCCGGATTTTTCGGTTCAGTGCAACACCGCATTTTTTTCAAGTTATTTTTACTCAAAATTGCCAAACATAATTTACCTGTAATGAACGTATTTTTTCCCACAACTCAGACGTCTTTTCGATTAGAAGTGACGTTTGCGTGCTACGGTTATATGTGTATGGGAAACGGAACAAAACTATTCAATTTGCTTGACAACATTTAAAAATTGCTAAATTTTCACCAAACCTGGGACTTATTTAGATTGAGAAAACTATACAGATTAACTTTTTCCAAGACCGTTAATATAAAACAACTAATATAATAACTTTTTGCACAGAAGTTGAACCGATTAGAGATCTTCAACGAAGTTGTTCTGTTTAGTTTTTTCAATCTAAGTTCCAGATTTTGTAAAAAATGAGCGTTTTCTGAATTTTTGACAAGCAATTGAACAGTTCAAATTTGGCACATCTGTTGGGGACCTCAATACGAATCGAGAGAGCTATGGGGAGAGTAGGTTATGCGAGGGGCCTCATAGCCTAGTCAGTGAAGGCACGGTATTACCAAGCCGGAGGCGGCGGGTTTGATTCCCAGTCCGGTCGAGGGAATCTTTCGGGTTGGAAATTTTCTCGACTTCCCTGGGCATAGAGTATCATTGTGCTTGCCACACAATATACAAATTCATGCATTGGTATTGGCATCGAAAGCTCTCAATTAATAACTGTGGAAGTGCAATTTAGAACACTAAGTTGAGAGCACGCAATAAGCTAATATGCGCTACGCAATAAGCTTGAAATGCGAGCAAGAAGAAAGAAGAAGAATGGGGGGAGTAGGGGGTTGTTATGTTGAACCACCCTAGTGCCCATACATACACAATCCCGTACGTACTGATCACAACAAATGCAGTAAATACATTCTCCATGATCGGTTGTCTCCATTCGAGAAGCAACAGTCAGT
The DNA here is from genome assembly GCF_037179485.1 of Ochlerotatus camptorhynchus. Taxonomy (NCBI): domain Eukaryota; kingdom Metazoa; phylum Arthropoda; class Insecta; order Diptera; family Culicidae; genus Ochlerotatus; species Ochlerotatus camptorhynchus. The sequence continues at coordinate 5,164,135 of NW_027040804.1, read as the reverse complement.
CCAAAATTGCCCACAGGCAACAACAGTGCCACATGCCAATAATTTTCTCCTAAATGCACCTCCATCCAATGTCAATGTCTCATGAAAATCCCCAGGCAGTAGTAAAAAAACCCCCACAGAGCCAACTAAACGACCCGTGCCAAATCGGAAAACATTTTCACGAAACTTGAAGCATATCCGATTCGATCGATCGTGGAAAATTGATTGATCCATCTCTCCCCGTGGAGCTCACCAGCCAGTCGTCCGTCACTCAGGTTCAATGTTGTGCACCGGTCGGTCTGTCGGTCGGTGCACTATCGGAATCCGGGTAAACCCATCCCGACGTGTGCGTTCCGGCAGCAGCCAGCCATCGATCGATAGAAAACACGAATAAACGATCAATTTATCATGTTTTCTACACGCTGGCACTGACTGGTTCGTCTTCAAGTCAATATTTTCCACCCATCGATAAAGGTTCAATTCAAGTGTCACGCGCGTCAAGCGAGGACCGTACCTAACCTACATTCAGAGTCCAAGTTGCAAATCTGTACGGTTCAATTCTCATCCTGAAAGTACCGTTCACTTTATCGCCTCCGGGCACAACAGCATACCGATTTCGGTTTTCAATAGCCGATTGAAAAACCTGAGGCAAACTGGTTAGAAATGGCAACCAGAGATGCATCTGCAGACCGGTAATTGCATTCCGATGGCGCTGCTGCTCCCCGTTCGGGTCAACGTAATCAATTTCTTATTTTCTTCTCGGACACCTATAAGCGGTGATGCATCGATTGTCGGGTGCATTCAAATGAGGTTGAAGCTTTCTACAGTGGTGCAAAACTAAAAACAAAGCGCAAGGGTCAAGGCGTGATTGGAAAGGTCCTTCGGCTACAGACGTTTCAGTCACGGGTCAAACTCAGCTAGTTAAAGAAGCGCAAAAAACCGAAAAAAGAAGCATTAGCGTTTTACTACGGAATACCTTCAAACATCATCTGCTCGTTGTCGTATCCGTAGGCCGAATGGTACGACGTGGTAGGTTCGATGAATCTGAAGGCAGCACCTCTTCCGGTCGGACACGAAGGAGACGGTTCGGCGGATCCATTCTCGAATACCGTTTCCTTGGGTAACCGTGGATTCGTTTTCTTAATTCTAACAAAGTCGACGTCCTCTTCGTCGTCTTCGTCATCGTTGGAGTATTCGTCATCCGTACGTCGAAGGAACAGATCCGGACTTCGATGGTACCCGGTGGACCCGCCGTTGAGCAGGTCTTTGGGCCTTCGTTGCGGACTTGCATTCAAGCTGGAAAGTTCTATTGTACTCTTCTCTAAGGTTTCGATGTTTTTCGAAATGCCAAAGTTGGCTTTCGTCTTCGATACAATTCCTTGATTCAGCAGTTGTGCAAGTTCTAAGTTCAGAGGAGTTCCGCATCCATCCGTTTCTTCGTCGTCGTTGTCTTCTCCGAACTGATATTCACCCACCGAGGAAATCCTCTGATACGGGAAGTCCTCGTAGTCGGCTTCTTCGTAATCAAAAACCTCATAGTCGGACGGCGAAGACGAGGATTTCTCGTTCTCCGTCGGACCGTTCGGCGAAACAGCGTTACTCATGACTTGGTCGTCGTCGTTACCGTACGTCGTAATACAACAGTCATCAATTTGTGGTGTGCGTAATATTGAAACGGAGAGTCAAAGGCACTTTGGGGGCTCAATCATAACTAAACGGGCGGCGGCGGCACACGCGCGAAAAGAGTACCGTTGGCCATCATTAGTTAGGGCTATAATTTCCGAACTTGGCGGTGGCGGCGTCGACGTCGACCTGGTGGTTGCAGCCGTCAAGTCGTTGGAGTTAAGATTTCATCATCGCACTTTTCCCGCACTCTCCTAGCACACAATGCAATTTGCATACAAATCTTTCGGGGGGCAGCTCGAAGCGCAGTAGCAATTTAACACCTGTGCGCACCTACCTCAACTCAAACTGGAGCAATTTAATTGATTGTTTTAGAAGCAATCCCCCTCTCCCTCCGAACCCAAGTCAACACAGCTGCTGTCTGTAACACTTCGAAGCTTAAGTAAGAATGAATAAATATAAGCTTTCCGTCGGTTCGGAGGGCGGGCGGAGCAGTAGGAAGTGAGCGGACGTGTGGAAAAATAACAATGGACGAGGAAAATGATTGGGAAATTAAAGCCAAAATATGACAGAGAAACGGGTTTGCGAAGGGAGGTGGTTGTGTGATGAAAATGAGCAAACATTCGAATAATTTGATAATGGGACCGTGTGTGCGCTTTAGGGAAAGAAAAGTGAAATTTTGTAATGCTATTGGATTCATGCACCGGGTGATTATGTATGGGTGATCGGTGATGTATTACAAAATTGTACGAAAATTGCGCGTAAACAATCATGTTCAAGCTGTAAGCAACCACGAAACGAAACATATGCATTATTAGGGAAATTAATTAATCGAACATATGTTAAAGAAGATTGAGATTTAACAAAATATATATTTGAAAAAATAATATAGTTGAATAATAAGCCGTGATTTGTTTTTGGCTCTCAATGAATTTTAAAATAGTTCTATCTTTTCAGTATGAGCATCTAAATTCTAGAAACTTTGGCTGCTGGTTGAACAGGTATTAAAGGTTTATAATTTGGCTTGATTTGCTAGGTCGGCATGAAGTTTGAGCAATTTTAGTAAATCGCTTCTTATTTGACCGCCCTTTTTTAATCTGCTATTTCTCGAAGTACAACTAATCAAATTAGCTAGAATTTATTATCATTTGTAGTCAAAACATTATTCTTTAAATTTGCTCAAATTTGATTTAAATACGTTCACGATGGAGCAGTTCCACAACAAATGACGAATCGGAGAAAACTCGACCTTTTCCGATTTCAATAAAACTTTGCCTAATTGTATGGGGGCTGTGTCATTTCACCGAAGAACTTTTCGCCGAATGGGTCATTTCGCCGAATTTTAATCATGATTCAATATACAATTAAAATGAATTTGGAACGCATTTAAATAATAGATATATGTTTATTATTTACAACATTCCGAAATCAGTAGATTATTTAAAAATTGCAGAAATCAGCACAACTTGAAAGAACTGGTCATGTTCAAAAGAAGGAAGCATTACATTTGAATAGCTTGCCAGGTTGAAAAAATCGAACCTTCTTAATCTTTTATCGAGACTGATTTCAAAATTTACTGAGCTTTGAGAAAAATTCAAAACCGTAGAAAATGGCTTGCTCTTCGGCGAAATGACCCATTCTACGAAATGACCTTCGGCGAAACGTCCTGCTAACATTTTGTAATATGAGCAATTATTAACATTTTTGCAAAAATACGACCATTTTGGATCTTCAATTTTTTTTTTCAAAATGGCATCTGTCATTTTTTCAATAAATTTTAGACGAAATGATCGAAATGACGTCTGATACAAAGTTGTAGAGAAATATATACACGGTATTATTATTTAGTCATTTTCATTAAATATTTAATAAAAGTGTATCTTCAATTTTTATAGTTTTTTTGTAAAAGCCCATTAAAAAATGCAAAATTTTGGAATATTTAAAACTATGGACACTTGGAAATTGACAGAAATTGTAAAACAAGAACTTATGGACAATTTTTTCGAATTTTTTTGCTAGTTTAATCTTTAATTATGTAATTTCTACACATAAAACAATATTTGAGACATTCTAAATAGTTGTCTGTGCAAACATTACATACAAAAGATGTAAACAAGAAGTTCTAATATGTGACCAAAAGTTGATGATCTACGATTTTTGTAAATTTTCAGGTGTCAATGGGTTTAAAAATTTCAAAAGTTTGCTTTTTTCTAAAGATTTAAAAAAATGTTAAAATTAAAGGTAATTGATATTTGAAATAAATGAGTTTATTGGTATTTTTACTCAAAATAACTATAAAAAAATACCGTGTAGATTTTTCCCAGAAAGATTTTTGCTTTTCTCCACAATTTTGTCTCAAACGTCATTTCGAACAGATGTGTCGTTTCCGTCGTACAATTTATTGAAAAATGTCAAAGAAGCTATTAAAAAAAAATACAAGATCCAAAATGGCCGAATTTTTGCCAAAATGCGAATGATTGCCCATTACCAACAATTATGCAAAGTTTTATGCAAATCAGAGAAGGTCGAGTCAAACATTTTTTTTGTGTAGATGGAAAACATTACAACAGTATGACTTTTTTTAAATACTATATTTATTATTGGCACGGTATTACCAAGCCGGAGGCGGCGGGTTCGATTCCCGCGAAAAAAATTCTGGATCTCCCTGGGCATAGAGTATCGTTGTGCTTGCCACACAATATACAAATTCATGCATTTGTATTGACATCGAAAGCTCTGCTGAGGAACGTGCATTTAGAACACTAAGTTTTTTTTTTAAATAATTACTTAATTTGTACAGGCTCAATCGAATAAACTTTGCAGAGCCGAGTTATCATTTCCGCTATACATTATTACTGTCTTATATTTAAAGCTAAAGGAACTGGACCGAGTACTCGCGGTTGTCTCGAGGTTAGTGGAGATTTACATTTTTTTTTATCTAAAAAAAAACACTAAGTTGAGAACACACTATAAGTTAATATGCACTAAGTTTGAAATGCGAATAAGAAGAATAAGAATAAGAAGATTTATTATTGAGATTTTTAGCCTGTTGACTAGTTCATCTCATAAAACAGCATGGGTTATTTTTCACCATGTATAAAAAATAACTGATTTTACAACTTAGCCGTACTTGTTTTTCATTTAGCAGACAACAGTCTCGACATTCCCGTTCAAAAGTACTTTTAAGGTATGGGCAAAATAATTTAGACTAGCAAAATTTTGTCCAACTTAAAAGTGCCACAGTTCCATTTAAGTTTTCTTATACAGGGCCAAACATTATGTGTAACGTGCAATTTTTCTTCCGCTGATCTGAAATATTATTTTTCTCACCAACTAGGGTCTATTATAAGTCTACTGCAGGTTGAAGATCTTTAATCGGTCCATGAACAACTAAGCAAATATTAAAAAAAAAAAAAACTTCATCATTGTTTGTTATGGTTCACATTTGAACTGAAATTCGGCCATTTTGAAACTAGTAAAAAACTGCAAACTGGCATATGGGTCATTCCAGCTCAAGTGGGTACACCACCTGTGGTCGATGTCACCTATTTGAGCCAAACTTGGCCAAAACGCTTATTTTGACATTCTGAACAAACGCTTTATTTGATTTTGCCCTGAGGTGCCTAGATCCCTCTTGGCTACAACCCTGGATTTTCGAGATTTTTAAAATTTCAACTTTCATAAGAGATTACTCTACAACCAAATAAGCTATTCGTGATCTTAGAACGTCAATTTGAAGGTTTTTTTTTAATGTAGATTCTTATAGGCGTACCAATTTTTTTATAGGTACTACAGTAAACAGGCTGATTACCGGCAGGTATCCAAATTGTCAAAAAATGGCATATTTTTACCATGGGCGGGATGTTTTATTTCTCATTATTTTGGGCTCAAATTTTCACCACACTTTGGAAAACTTGAAGTTTTTTGAGATATGACCAGATGAGTGAGTTGGAGTTTTAGGCTTTTCTGGTGGAAAATCAATGCTATTTAACATTTTTATTTTTTTCTTGAATTGCTTCGGCGTGCACAATAATATTTCTATGTTATTTTTCACATGTTCTGAGCAGGATTCTCATTACATAAAATCGTAACTAGCTCATTTATTTACTTCTGTTCATAATTTAATTGTGGTCCTAAAAGTGAACAATACATTCCTATGGGATACAGCCAAAACGTTGTGCTTTAGAAGTACGATGAAATCAGTCGTGGAATATCACGAATAGCTTATTTGGTTGTAGAGTAATCTCTTCTGAAAGTTGAAATTTTTAAAATTCCCGAAAATCCAGGGTTGCAGCCTATAAGGATCTAGGCACTTTAGAACTAAATCAAAAAAGGCGTTTGTTCAGAATGCCAAAATAAGCGTTTTGGCCTAGTTTGGCTCAATTCGGTGATATCGACCACAACTTTTTTAAATACTGTACCCACTTGAGCTGGAATGACCCATATTTGATATTTTTCAACAAATCATAACTCAAAAACGTCACTTCCAATCTAAATATACGTCTGAGACAAAGAATTCTTTTCAGTAGATGTACACTGAGGCAAACAGACTTAAGGTTGAGGCTCGACTTATGAACGACACATATGAATTTCATAAGCACGACTTATGAAAAGATTTTCATCTAACATGAGGTAGCTCTTATAAGCCTTTAGCCATTCCTTTTTCCCAAGCTTTGACAGACGAGTGGACCAGACCAGGGCTCTACATTTTCGAAGCTCTAAACTGCACTAGAGTTTTGTTTCTTTCATACAACGTGTTCAACGCGTCATTTCTTTAACGCCTAGCTAGACTACCAGCACGAAACGAAAGTGAAAAAGAAGCACGCTTAGAACGCTTAGAACGGTTGTGGATTTTCTCGTCGTTGCTTTGCTCATCGCTTTCAACGAAAGTGACGTCGATTTTCGAGTTGAACGAAACCTCATTTTGGCTTTCAATCCCTTTCACCGACACTCTATCACCGCCCTTTCAATTTGTTTAATATGCGTTATGTTCCATTTTAGAGACTTAGAGTGGTAAGAGACTTAAGTTAGACATGAAACAATCGAGATCTAGAGATTCTGGTGTTTACAGGGTGGCCAGTGAATTTTAATTTTAAAATTCCCGGTTTTTCCCGGTTCTCAAAATATTTCTGGTTTTTAATATTTAGTAAAAATAAAGATTGCAATATTACGTTATTTTCGAGGTACTTTTAAATAACTTTTTTTTAGACTCGAGTCCTTTTATGATTGTAAAGCGCCAGAATTGACAAAGTACCAGATTCATAGATTTTCTAAGGTCCCATAGCCAAGCGCTGTCGTCATTATGCCGAACTTTAGAGGAAGAGATTAAATTAAGAAATTGTTTTAAAAATCTTGAGCTTGATTCGGTGCAAGACATTTTGTTTAAGGAGTCGTGATCTGTACGAATATAAATCTTAACAAAAAATGTAATCTTAAGAAAAAAAAAATAATTTCTAAGGTTTTGAGACTTTGACATATGTTTAGAGTCTTAGAATATGCCTTTTTCAATTTGTGAGTAACGAAAATCTATTCTAGAGTTTTTTTTCAACAAAATGAAACTGAGAAAAATGCTCACAATGTGGGATTTTGAAAAATGATTCTAGATCCCTGAGTGGGCTTGGAAAAATGTTCAGGGTTCTAATAATATGAAGAATTTTTTTTTATAAAATTTGAAAATTCCAAATTTTGAGCAGAACTTGAAGGAAAATTCAACGGAGCTTTGACAAGAATCCCAAACTAATTCTAGTCCTAACGAACTGACGAGAAGAATTACAAGGGAGTTGTGCAGGGTGTCCATTCAAGTCCAATTTTTCAATTCCCGGTTTTTCCCGGTTATTAAAAAAAAACCCAACCCAAAAATCACCGTTTCCTTAAACTAAAAAGGCGTTTAACCGTTTATAGATAATCATATATTTTTTTCAGCAGAATTGCTACAGAATTGCTCTACAATACGTCTATTTCGTTAAAAAAAATAGATGAGATTTGTATTGATATGTTTATGATCTAGATCTTCAACATCTCTTGGAATCATGAATTCGTATAAAATCAAAGAGTCTCCTGCAAAAAATGAGCCTTAATGTTGTATTTGGATGTCGGAAAAAGCAAATCTCGATTACTTTTTCGAAGGGACGTATCAGCTATTGTAAACAATACATTTGATCGTCGATTTGGCGTAACTGGTAGCTCGCCCGTGCATGCTAACACTACCATCAGATACGGGAAATTTCCCCCTACCTGCAAGTGGTGTTAGTAAGCGTGTGCGAGCTACCAGCTACGTCAAATTAACGATCAAATGCTTTGTTTACAAAAACTGATACGACTCTTCGAAAAAGTAATCGAGATATATCAAAACAAGTTACCTAACCAAGAGAATTGCAATATTAAAAGTTCTTAAAATCTTCCTGGAGTTTATATCTTGAAGTTCTACAAGCCAAATAACATTTTCTGGGATACAAAGATGTGTTACCAAAATAATTATATTTCATCCAAGTTGTCTGGGAGATATTTTACAGGTTAACCATTTTGAGCACTTTTGAGCATATTGAGTTCATAACATCATTTAAAATGATCAATTTTGTTTAAAAAAAAACATTGTTGGATTATCAAAATCATCCCGGATATCTGCTCTTGAAGTTCTGCAGACTCAACAAGGTATACGATGATTAGACTCAATGATAGAATGGGTAAGCCTTTGTGAAGCCCCATAATATAATTGGTTTTTATTATTAGGTTTTCCAAAATGCCTGGAGTTCAGATCTTTTTTTTTTATTATTATTAAAGTCAATTTAACACGCTTGGATCATTCGTGACTTATGTCAGTTAAATTTGAACTCAGGATAATGATGATTTCCCCTAGCTAGACGATTTATCTCTAAGATAATTAAGTACTTCGACTTTGGCGCGAGAGGTATAGGTTCAGATCTTTATGTTTTACAAGGTTTTCAAGGTATTCTACGATGTCCTGACTAATTTTGTGTATCTGGTTAACACAAATACAGACATTAATTTTAATTTATCTCTAGACCAATCATTTCATGAGTTTAAAATTTCGTTGATTGTGTCCGGTGTCGAACATTTGCATGCCAAGTATGATCGGGTATGCAAGGAGTTTTAGATCGGTCATTTTTTTTAATGGCTTGAATCTGCCCAAGTAACTGTTTTGGTTTTATGAGGGTTCTGTAGACCATGATTTAAACTTGCAGCATGCTTTAAAACCTCGATAAAGCTTTCAATGTTACTTGGGTGCTTTTCTATCTTCAAGTATCTTCGTAACAAGTTATAGTATGTCTGGCTCAGGCTTAAGAACTACTTCACTCAGAAAACTGTAGCAAAAGAATTCAAGCATCTTTCTTCCAATGAAACCAAACACAACGGCAAAATCACCGTTTACCCCGTGCGCTAACAGATTGTGAAAGAAAAGAATAGAATGTTTTGTAATTTTGAAGATTTTTGATACTTTATCTCAATGAAAGACATAATATGAAAGTTGTAAACAGATGTTTAAACAAAATAATATAATTATGTAAAATTGATTGATTCCATGTAACATTGCAAGTTTTATAAAGATTCTTCACGATTCTTCACCCTGATTGTGAGAAAAACTTCAAGGAAACCGATCTAGGTGATTCTGAAGAGAATTGTATGCGGATTGTGAGGAGAATTTTTAAGGTGAATTTAAAAAGAAATATAAACAGAATTTGAAGGGTTTTCTGAAAATAATTTCAAAGTAATACTGAGGAAGATTCACAGAATCAATTTAAGGAAGATTTGAGAAAAATACCGAAGGAATCGTGTTCTGAGGGAAATAAAGAAAAATACTGAAGAATTTTAATTTAATACTTAAGAAAGTTTCAAGAAAATTCAGCATAAAATTACAAGGTATTCTGAGGAGAATTCCAAAGAATTTCTGAGGAGAGTTTTGCGAAAGGTCAAATAATTTCAAAGGTTTAAGATGATTAAGAGATGAATAAACTATTTTTGAGCTGATGAAACACGTTTGCTTGATCAACCTCAAGCTGTTATTAAGGTGTATTTTTTATGGTTTTCCCGGTTCGCTGGCCACCTCGTGTTTATTTTTTTAGAGCTGCTTGGATTAAATGCTTCATTTTAATTAAGTCAGTTAGGTTTTACTGGGTTTTTGAATTCTGGAAATGTTCGGTAAAAGTTTAAAAATCTGTGAAAATTCAAAAATGAGAAAGTTCATTCCGAACTTGTACATACTTAGCTCTATTAACCCCATTTAATGATATCATACAAATTTGGCGATTTTATTGATTGCTGAAGAATTTTAATTAAATTCTTAAGAAAGTTTCAAGAAAATTCAGCACAGGAATCCAAGGTATTCTGAAGAGAATTTCAAATAATTTCTGAAGAGAGTTTTGCGAAAGGTTAAATAATGTCAAAGGTTTAAGATGATTAAGAGCTGAATAAACCATTTTTTGAGCTGAAGAAGCTGTTTGCTTGATCAACCTCAAGCTGTTAATCAGCTTTCATTTCGCTGGCCGCCTGTGTTTATATTTTTTTAGAGGTCCTGTGATTATATCCTTTACTTTTATTTTAGTCAGTTAGGTTTTTCTGGGTTTTGAATTCCGGAAATGTTCAGTAAAAGTTTAAAAATCTGTGAAAATTAAAAAATGAGAAAGTTTTTTCTGAACTTATACATAGGAAGCTCTGTTAACCCCATTTAATGATAGAATAAAAATTTGGCGATTTTATTGATTGCTTATTGGCTTAGAACAATAATAATAATGTAATAGGGAAAATGGCTCTAATGTTGGCCTTTGAATCTAAGATAGGCCGACTTTACATCCATTTCCCCTACAAGTCAACTCTCCACAAATTAATTTTTTTCAAATAGACGGCACATTCAACCGCGAAATGTAAAATTCTATTACATATTTACATATAAAGTATACAGAATTTGCAATATTTCACGGCATAAACAGATTCTGTAATGTTGTCGTCGGAAGGTTTTTTTTATATTATTTTGCTTTTTTTGTGTTATCTAAGTTTTAGAACGAAGTGTGTTCCCGCAAATGCACTGCTGTTAGAAAATCATCTCGTGAGGGTTCTATATGAAAATATTACGCTACAATCCATTGTAAGAACATTTGTAGGAAATCTACCCTTACATTTGATGTACATTACATTTTTGGACTGCGACCCTTAAAATGAATTTTCATTTATTTATTATTATAGGTAGGTATGTCTAGATTTTTCGCGATACGTCGATGGCTGTTTTGACATCGCATTATGCACAGTTAACTGTATGTATTTTCAAGAGGCTCCAAAAATCCCAGTTTTAGTAATAATCCAATGATGTTAGCTTGTGCAAAAATTTGCAATCCAATACTCAACTGGTTATGAAGTATTCCATGTTGGCAACGGTCCGATATAGTTTCGTATCAATCAGATTAACGCTTTCCATTTTCTTGACGCTTCTATCTTCACTAATTGATTGAATCTCAATTTATTCGTACCACGCCAGGTACAACAAGTCACATATTACATTTTCAAGCTGTCCATAGCTGGACAATCACAAATTTCATCACCGATGTCCGTCACAGTCCGTGAGAAAGAAAACAGTCTGTTTTCACAAACAGTGCATCGTAAACACTTTAAAACAGTCCATTTAGCAGCATCAAAACAGGAGCAACATTTAAACCGATCCAACCGCCGGAAAATCAAAACAACTTAAGACGAAGAACGACACCAACGAAAAACCCGCCAAAACAGAAACAACGAATCGAAAGGTTTGCACGCCACGAACCACCGACTTAAGCTGGCAAAGCGAGACTGAGAGTTGGCCAATCTCCGATGCTGAGTCAGAGCAGCAGCCAAGTAGCTGCTGGGCTAAGGCGGGCTCTCTGCATCATCAAAACATTGGTAGCTGAGCCACGGCCAGCTTGCCAGCCAGTCAACCAGCCAGCCAGCGAGACGGGTCGGAAGTGGCAACGGAACGAAACAGATCAAAACAACTGGCTGAGGAGCTGGTTGGTGCAAGAGAGCGTAGAATGCGTCGTTGTTGCTCTTCGATGCCTGCTTCAATGTCGGTCGGATTGGTAAGATTTATGTATATTTCCTTGGAGTTGGGAGAGTTGGGTTTCGGAGAGCTTTTGTAGGTTCTCTGGGGGTCTTGGGGAGAGCCAGAGATGGCTGGCTTGGAAGTGTTGCCAACGCAGAAGGTCGAATTGATGCAAGAAGGTGGCTTAATACTGCTCGAATGTTCAATAATGGGTTTTCAGAAATTGAATTGAAATGTTCCGTTCCAATATTTTCAAAACAAATATATTAACCAGTTTCGGATCCAGGACCTTCGGTTCTAGAGGCCAACTCGGATACACAATACCATATTCTCGAGAAATTGCCGATTTGCATTTTTCGCAATGAATTTTACTTTTGCATATTTTGCAGCCCAACTGTCCCAATCTTCATGGGACTGTTTAAAATCTCACCTTTCTACAGTGCGAAATTTCCGCTAAATAAGCAAATTTACCAACAATAAAATTTTAACTGCTTCCACCTTTGTCTCATAAAAGAAAAAAAAATAATCTCATTTCGCAGAGGCAATTCGCGTCCGTAGATTAATTTTGATACAATTCTTTTCCTCTTTCGCATGCCGCCGTTTCGGACTGGTTGACAGTTTGCGTCAAAACTCGCCTCTGCAGTTTTTTTGTGGACTTTAGGCCGACGCCTTTGCTGCTCCACATGAATTATGCCATTTTCAATTACCATTTCGAAAATATAATCGCATCATAAAAATAACCCAAGGAAAAAGCCAACAACAATCCTACACGGAGATAAGATAATCATTTTTTCCATCGGACTGTTGTCCGGCTGCAAAACGACCATGTGAAACAATTTTCCAGCCGTTATTTCGTGTCTTCGTTCGGTTCGTCTTATTCAATTTAAATATAATACGACCGTTAGCTCGACCACCATCGGAAAATCACCTAATTAACCCCCTCGACGTTGACGGCAGAAGCAGCAGGTGCCGAAAAGTGGGTGCCAGTTGGAAGCTTACCGAAAATCATTTTACCCCACACGCTTTGAGCTAGTAAAACTTTCGTCCAACGCCCCCAAGTTGGGCTGCTGACTGCTGGCCGAAAACAATGCTCCAGCAGTTTAGTTGCCGAGCAGATTGATGCTTAAACTAGGGTTAAATTAATACCAAATAGATGTGAGAATTAAGGTACTTTGTTTTCTTTTTCCTCGATGGTTGGGGCCCAACTGTAGTTACGCAACAGCAGGTCGTTGTTGTGCAGGGGGAGTGGTTGCAACCGGCAAGTTTGACCAAGTTTTAATGGGATTTTAAACACGATGCACACAGATCGTGCGACCTGCCCAAAATTGACAGCTATTGACGGTGGCGCTGCCCGGCCTCTTAGGTCGTCCGGTTGGTCCGGAGTGAGCGTTCATCGTTTTCGAAAGGTGTGAAGAAAATGCGTGGGAAAATTTCGTAGTGTGCTCCAATTGGAATTGATGGGCATCTGAGCTTATCCATAAAGCACTTTTCGACAGATGTAACTTTAACTGGCTTTGAACTGTTGTGACAGGTTTTTATTGTGGTCTTAGGGTCTCCTTCAATGGTAAGTGAATCATATTTTGTTCACGGACGAATGGCCGTTATTCAGTTCAAGGGAATAATTAATATTTGATTACAGATTTTTCGTGACTTAACTGAGCAGTTCCATGCCAAATAACAAAAAAAAATAAACAAATTTTAGATTTTACCTCTCAGAACTCCATGAAACTTGTTTCTGCTGGAATGAGGCCTTTTGACTAAAGCATAATTTTTCAAAATAACGTATCCTTATTTTCAATAATTCATATCTTATCGAAATGACATCTGAGGAATGAGTTGTAGGAAAACGGATTGCATTTCCAGAAAAAAAAAGTTGAGGGTTGTGTCCAAAGCACGACCGCATTGTTAACGTAGAACTACGAGATTATTTTACTGTTCCATTCAATAATATATAAATGACAAAATAAATGGTTAAGAAAATTATTTGAAAATTAGAAACCCTTGATATTTTTTCACAGATGTCCCTTGGAACTTTCATTAGAATTCACTTGAAATTATCGTTCTAATTCCCTCAGAATTTAATACTCTCGGAATTTCTTTGAAGTTCTCATAAGAACTCTCTTATAAGAAATCCTCTTTACAATCGTCATGTAATTTCACACAGAACCACCTAATAATTCTAGTTTGAACTTAAACAATTGACTTTGCGTTGTAGTCAAAACTCTATAAAAATACTTCCAAAAACTGCATTGGAATTTGTATATTACAAACCTCGCTATCTCTAGAATTCATTCTAAAATTTCATCTAAATTCCTTTGGGTTTTTCATCAAAATTATAAAATAAGTTCTTTAAAGTGATTGTATCCGGAAAATCTAGTAGAAGATTGTTATTTTCCAAAGAGGGGACGAAGTATATTTTTGTCTTGGTTCATCATCAAAATTCACGGACTTCTCCCGGTGATTTAGAATTTCCAACTTTTTCCCGATTTCCCGGTTAACTGGTCACCCTGTGTTCAGTATACAATACGTCTTATCCATCTGAATAACATTCTAGAGAAAGCAATCTCCTATCTAGTCGAAGCACAGAAATCGAAACTAACTCAAAGAGTGAGTTACTTTTGCTCATTCGTAAGGATACATTTCTAAAAGCGTTGGTCACTCAGCGCATGAGTAACCTACGTAAAAGTGACTCACTCTCTGAATAAGATTCGTTTTCAGTGAATGTAGACTGCTTAAGCAAGCTTTTTGAATCAAATGTTACCAGCGCTGCATGGTGAGTGAATTCTGAACTAAGAGGTCAATGATGCGATAGGTATTGTCCATCCGAATAACTTCATTGATACAGAAACCTGCTTTCTGGCCGTGCTGTCAAGTTAAAACATGGAATTTGATGAAAATTGCACACTGAGCTTGACTGTCAAATGTCTAGCTGAGATGGCAAGCTTAATACAGAATGAGTCTCTTTTACTGATTCGCATGGAGATTTTTTTTTTAATCGTAGGTTACTCATGCGTTGAATAACCTACGCTTTTAAGAAAAAAATCATACGAATGAGTAAAAGTGACTCACAACTCAGTAAAAGTTATTCACTCTCTGAGTTAGTTTCGTTTTCAGTGTGCAACGCTACACCCCTGTTTATCACTCGGCAGCCCAACTATGACTACAGTCAAACTTAGTAAAAGTATTAAAATTACGTTTATTTCTGTTAATTATGATTTTAGATTGTTTTAACATTTTAATTGAATAGCCTATCAGGCTCTACATAATTTTTAATTAGTTATTCTAATTTACGTATTCACGTTTTTCTACTAGTTTACCGAATACCCCTTAGGGGTGTTGTATGTTTGAATTGAAAAAAAGTGATAACCTACCTAACTACAAGTATAACTTAGCCTAACGTGCTACATCAAACGTTCTGCGTTTCGCTTACTTAAGCATTTGGATTATCATTCAATGTCCCTCCTTTTTTTCTGTATTTAGTTGATGTAGGTGAATGAGGTCGAGGTCGACCCGTCCAACGTGCAACGCTGAATGATTATGCGGCTTCGGCTTGTGTTGTTAGGGACCAACTTTCTGATGACTGTGTTAAGGGTGAGCACTTTGCGGTCATTTTCTTCGACTTCGTATGAGAAATTTTAATGTTTTTATATGTCTTAATTTTTAGCTATTTAAGTATTTAACATTTATAATGTGTGAACAAATCTTATAAACAAATCGACATACAAATCATCAAAGTCCATTGATTATTGGCCGCGATATTAGCAATTAAAGTCTGACCAATTTTCGTTGCATTTCCCTGGATTGGCACCCTTCCCGAAAGACGTAGTCCTACGTAAAAAAAATTTCATTGTTTTCCCGGAGTTAAGGATTTTATTCCGGTTGTGCGATAAAACAAAATGCAATTGAATCAAATAGATCACTAGGTTAAATGAGTCACTAATAAGACAGCAGGATTTTTTCTGGATAATGGATTTGTTTCTGTGTTCGAAGTCTTCAAAATTTATCTATGGAAATTCGCTAAAACATTACAGGATTTGATGAACTAGCATCTAGCTGAAAACCTTGTAAATACAAAGTAAACAAATATTACAGGATTTTATTTGATTATTATCAACCATTTCCTTTAACATCAATTCCCTTCACAGAGTTTTATTCAGAATTCATCTAAAATATAGTTGAGATTCTCTCCGGGAGTCGCTTGAAAATTTATTTATAACAATCCACAGTGTTCCAGAATGCAGATTTTGGTGGAATGATATGTTTTGAGCCTGAAATTGAAACGTTAGACTAAAAGTCTTTTGTACAAAGTTGTTCCTAACAGTTAGGCCCTCATTTTTATGACAATGAATTCTAGGGTGGTTCTTATTATCATTTAAACCAAAAATCTAACTTTCTTGTTTGAATGAATTAAGGTATACATTCTTCGACAAAGTTATAGCTGAGCTATTTTTTTTTTTTGTTTAAAAAAACTTTTTTGTATTTCTGAAAATTGACCGATTTAGAGCTAGTTTCTTGAATTGAGTTAGGGTGTTTCTAAAAAACAGTTGTTTTGCTCTAGTTTTCTTATTTCAAATTTCTCAGCAAAGGTGTTTTCAAATAACTTTTAGATCTTTAGAAGGCGCAAATTTTTGCTGCACAAAGATTGTCAATATCTTTCGCCGATCAAGAGTTATTGACGTTTCGAACCACCCTACAATTCATTGTCATATAAATGAGGGCCTAACTATAAGGAACATTTTTGTACAAGAGACTTTAAGGGGAAGCTCACCGCTCCGAAAAAAATAATTACGTTTTGATTTTTCTAAAAATATAGGAAAAAGATATCAAAATTCTAAGAAAATCACATATTTTTTAATTTTTCAAAGAAAATTCACGTGCAAAAACATTTTTATAAGTCATTATGGCATAAAGTTGGACTCAAAAAACCACAAAACATCAACTTTTCGGTTTTTCTGAGAGTCCAATTTTTTTTCATGATGGGATAGAAAAAATTTTTTTGCATGTAATTTTTGACAAAAATCTAAGGAAGAAACTGATTTTCTTGGATTTTTGATAATTTTTCCCAATATTTTTAGAAAAATAAAAACGTACTGAATTTTTTTTTTTATTTTTGGGCCGGTGAGCTTCCTTTTAAGTCTAAAGTTTCAATTTCCGGCTCAAAACATATCCTTCCACCTAAATATGCATTCTGGACCACTGTGCAATCCAAAAATTCTTTAGATTCTCCGAAATTTTAAATTTGTCTAAGAATTCAATGAAGCTTCCTCATTTTTTTTTTAAATATGCTTTAATTCTCCTTAGTTTTCTAATTCCCATGCAATTCACGGCAGAATTGTCTAAAAAACACACTCAGAATTATCATGGAGCTCTCCTCTAAATCCGTCTGGAAATTCAAATGAAGTTCTTCTTAAAATTACCTAGAATTTCTTTTTGAACTGTTTTTGAAACTATTCTCAGAATTTCCCTTAAACTCTTCGCACAATTCCTATGGAATTATGCTCGCAAAATTAAGATCCCTTGGAATTTTTCACGAATCCTCTAAAAAACGCCATGGATTATTTTACAGAGCTACTTAAAAAAATTACTCTGAACTCACACAATTGAGTTGGAGTTCTAGTCAAAACTTCCTGGGACAGTTTCTCTTAATTACCTTGGTATTATCTTTAGAACTAATTGCAAAATCTGCTCAAAATTGCTTTGGAAAAAAAATCTAAAATTCTCTCAATCGTTCTTCAAGTCATTTCTCCTATATTTTATATGTTAAATATATTCGATTTGTCATCGAAATTCACGGTTTTTTTTTGCTGGTTTCTTCGACTTCGAATTCCCGAAACCGTGACTTCGAAATCCCGGCTTTTCCCGGTTCACTGATTACTCTGACTACTACTACTGACTATGTGATTGACTAATCTCTAATCTAATCTAATCTAATACAAACGCAGCCAGTACGAGAAAGCATCCTGGAAAATGATTAGGTTAGATAAGGTCTAATCATTTTTCTTGTCTAAATAATTGATGTTTACAGCATAACTGAGATATGATATAAACATCAATACGGCCAGCCCTACGACGTTTTTTTGCCGCAAAGATGATTCTTGGAAATTAATGGGAACATTTATTGAATCTACAGGGGTGAAAGGATGCGTGGACATACCGTACCAAACGCTCCGAGCTACTATGTGTAATTGTGGGTAATGTGTAAATATTTGTACAATATTGAAGAATCATAAAATAATGCAATGGAAGGATCTTACCGAATTTTCTCCTATGTTGGTAATGATTCTTTTGCGCTTAAAAGTTTCGTTGGATGCATCCGCTCCTCCGATCGGGAGGTTGCAGAAAAATCCAAACAGCCGGTTTGCCATCGGCCTTGCATGTCCAAAACCCAGATTGTGAGTAATCTCGTGACAGGCGAGCTCTAGCGAATGATTAATCACCCCTCCAAAGAAATATGCCACCAGGAAAATCATCTTCCACGATTGGTCCTTCATTATGAACAACCCTACTACTGACTATGGGATTGACAGTCATTTACTGGAAACCTCTTGAGATCTCTAAAACAACTGTTTTCATTGCTTAAACATAGGTTTTATATTACTACTTCATGCAGGGTGGCCAGTGAATTTTCCCTAGTGAACATAATAAAACACAATATGAGATTCTAATGAATAAAAGTGGCATAGCTTTCCTGAAACATTATTTTAAAACATTTATGCATTTTCATTTGAAATGCAAATAAACTTGAAAATGATTAACAACCAAATCCCAATGAAAAATAGGGTGCATAGAACGAATTACCAAGCAATAAATTTAGTTTGAGGTTTTCATTTTTGAGAAAAATAATTCTTCTTAGGAGTATTACAAAAGAGTTTTGAGGAAATTTTTAAGGTAATTCCAACAAAAATTCCAAGAGAATTGATTTCAGAATTCCGAGGATAGTTCTCACAAAATTTTGAGGACAATTTAAAAGGAATTTTGAGAAGTATTCCAAGGATATTCCGATGAAAATTTTTAGAAAATTTAAAAGAGATTTCCAAGGAAATTATGAGGAGTATTTTAAAGAATTAATGGAAATTCTGAGCAGAACTAAAATAAAAATTCCTATGGTAATTCCAAGAGAATTTCAGGTAAATACTAAGTGCATGCTGAGGAGAGCTTTAAGTGATTTTTTTCATGAGTATGTTTCAGGGAATATAATATGAGCAAATTCAAAGAGTTTTCTGCAGAACATTTTCAAGCGTATTATGGAGCAAATCACGAAAGAATTAAATTTGTCCACAATTTGACACAGAATAAGGACAATATTTGAGGTTTGGGAAAAACAATGGAAATCCTGAGGCTAAGATTTTTAAAGATTTCATGCTTAGAAAATTATGTGATCCTGGATTTGGAAAAATCTTCATGGATTAAGTTGTTTTATTTAAAATTAAATATTCCGGACATGAACGGAGGAATTAGGGAGAAGATTATGGAACGTGAGAAGTTTTCGGAAACTATCGAAAATATTTGAAACGCCGAACTTTGAAATTTAATGTTGCGAACTAGAAATTAATCAAATGGCTGAGACTTCATTCTTCTAATTCTGGGCTTTAGGAACTTTGAAAAGTTTCTAGATCTAAGGGTGACCAGTGAATTCCGATTAGCAATTTTCCGTTATTTTTTCCCGATGTTTGCCCGTAATTTTTGATTTTTTCCTGTTGTGCGATATACATTGAAATTAAGCATAAAACCGAAAGAATTACTAGGTTAATTTTTCAATTCAGATACAAGCAATTTTTTTTAACCCTCAGAATTTGCTGCTGAGTACGGTGCTATTCGTCATACGATAAAGGTAATGAAAATGTTTATACCGGTTGTACTACCCCGAAAGAAATTCTGGCTTCTTTTGATTGCCGCTCTTTATCTCCACATTCGGGATAGTAGTGTTCGCGGAACTGACATTCGGGGTAATGTAGCACAACCATCTACACCAATATCAATCTAATTTTTCGTCAAAAACTTTCACAAGGTCCAATGCTTTTAGTGGATATCAATTTAAGCCATAAAATTGGTTCACACTTATTTAATATAGATAAGTCTCTGAAAAAAGTCGACGTACTCAACACAGATTCTGTTAATCTTTTATACGAATCGGCAAGAGACTATCACATTCTCTGGTTGGGTGCGCTTACGATTTTTTTTGTCAGGAACGTTAATGAAACAGTTCTTCATGTATCTGTTTAAACAATATTGCATTATTCACCAACAATGATATCACAAAACTCCAAAGACATCAAAAGTTTTGCGAAATTTACACAACATTAACAAGGTCCCGTCCCTGGAGCGTGAGAACCAAGGCGCGGTGAAATGCTGTTCGCTTGAGATTTGGAATAAAAACTTCAATCTACAATTCATAATACCAATGTCGCGTGTCATTTTGTGAAATTCAAAACACTACACACAACGAGCAGCACTGAAACTGCTCGCTCAACCAACAACAACGGGGCGAAAAGGTGGAAAAGAAAAGTCCGCTGAGCCATTAAATTGGTGAGCGCCCCCGCTTGTGCCGGTCGGTGGTGGGAAGACATTAGTCAGTGTGCAGCACTTCTTAATTGGATTAGCTCGCGCGACGTACTTTTATTGTGCTTCGCGCAAAAACATCGACCCTTTGCTGGCTACCGAACAAGATCTGTGAACGCGCGCGCGCGCGCTCTCACAAACCTACAAGTGTCAATCTTCTTTAGCATTTTCGATCGCTTTTTTTGCTGTTTTGTTTTGGTTTCGCACGGGCACGAGCGGCGTCACGCAAGAATTCATCCCTACTCGGCCGGTGGTTGTGGGTGGTGGTCACTTTGTCTGTCTACAGCGGAGAAAGGTGAGGAAAACAGCAATGCTAAGTTAATGACTTATTTTGTTTTTGTGTTAACGCTTAGACTTGTACACCCAGCAGAGAAATGTAAGATTCTAGTACAGATTTGCATGACATGCATGCAGACGACTTTGACATTTTACACCGCATGAACAGATTAGAGTAGTTCCACGCCTAATGACGAATCGATCGGACTATCTTCGATTTGCAAGAAGTTTTTCATAGTTGTTTGGTATTGACGTAATTTTTGCGTAATTCACATTTGTGCTACAATTCGGCCATTTTGAATCTTACAATTAATTACAAAATGGCGTGTTTAAAAAAAAATAATTACATGAAAATCACAAAAAAATCCGTGTATATTTTTCCTTGAAAGACTTTATGTTGCCCTACAACTATGTCTTATTCGTAATTTCAATTAGTACCGTTATCGTGCTACAATTTAATGAAAAATGTCGCAATTTTGAAAAAAAATGTAAGATTTAAAATGGCCGAATTTTAGCACAAATGAGTGATTATCCATAAGGGTGGGGCATCATGATAGTTTTTTTTAGAACAATGCTTTTTTGGTTTCAGTTGGTGTCCCAAACAACTGTTTAAAATTTGGGGACGATTGGTTGTAACCCGAAGTTCCACATTGCATTTGAAATTTGTGTGGAAATTAATATGGGGAAACCTACTTTTTTGCATTTTCATCCCCAGATACCACAATTTTGTTTGAACGATGAAAACTAATTATGTGGAAGTATAGTCTAGAAAGTGCCTAACAACTTTGCCCAAGAAAGATTGATGCTATAAAGTCTCTAAAAAAAAGTTATTCAAAACTGAACTATCTTCGGAGCTTCTTAACTTATCGATTTGGTATGTTCAGATGAATTATTCAAAAACAATTCCTCAATCTCATAAGCGTTTTAGGGGGAGGGGGCTTTTTGTATGAATGTAAAGTTACAGACTGAAATAATTTCGGAGTTTCTCATCTTCTCGAGTTGGTGATTTGCCTCTAGCGAACAATAACTATCCGAAGTTTCATAGAATTCTGAGAGTTGTTGTTGTTGTTTTTTATTATTATTATAGTCACTTTAACACTATGGATCATTCGTGACTTGTCCGGGGTGATTTTTTTTAACTCGTGACTTTGGCGTGAGATGTATGGATGTTAACCAGTACGCCGGAGTCACCCCAGAATTCTGAGAGGTAAAATCTAACATTTGTTTATTTTTTCCCTATTTGGCCTGGAACGGCTCATGAACTAAAAGCAATACGGAACCAGTGAACTTAGCTTTCATTTCCGTCAATCTTTCCTCTATTGAATAATGAAAAAGGTTGATTTTGACTAGCAAAACTCATCTTTCAATTGTTAATCAATGTTCAGAACCAGGAAAAATATAGAAAATTATTGGCATTTTTATGATTTTAAAAATTATTATTTATTTTAATTAGCTAACCTCGGTTTTTATTAATCAGATAAAACAAGACTTCAAACCAAATGTTCCGGCAGCACGAGCTTATGTTTTGTGTAGGAACAGGAATTTGAGCGGGTTTCTGTCTGTTTATAATCTTTAATATGACGCGCGACTCATGAAGAGCTACTTATTCCGATCAATAGCTGTGCGGCTTATTTCCACTTCTGCACCCCACATGACCAGCTTGCTACTTGCAGGCAGCCTTCGCTGTGAACTTGAAAACACCACCACTCACCACGCGGTGATTGAATAAACAGAGTTTGGTGACACCGGAAGGAATTCAACTTTTAAATCTGTGTTAGGGAAATCGCTTTTCGCAGGCAATCGGTGATTATTTTAATTATCATAACAACAATTGCACATTCGTGAAATTTTCAATAGCGACATTTTGAAAAATGATAAAGTCTTAATTTTAACAGATTAATAAAAAAATCCTATCGATTGGCGTATTAAGAATTAAAATCCATCATCTCTGGATCAAAATCAGACCACTTTCATGCCGCGACCGCCTTTGGTTTTTGAAATTGCAACCCCAATGTTGCCTTAAAGTACATGGTACGTTAGATTTAAACCAGGCTTGCTGAAACTTCTCAAACTCACTGGAGGTTTTAAAAACACTCTTGCCCTGCGAGTTTAGCCAACCTCTAGTTTGTTTTCGCAGAAATATGGAAGAAGTAAACAAAAACTCCTCGAGAGAGAGGGAGAGTGAACTTCAGCGAGAGGATGATTTGACGTGAGGTGCGCTTTTCGAGACTACGGATGACTTTTTGGTTCGACGCAGAAGCTCAGAGTTTACCCAGAGTGAGAGTAAGAGCGTGTGATAGAAAACATGAACATTAATGGCAGCAAACCTCACTCTCATTTTATCCCCCTTCGCTCTCAAGCTCTGAAGCTCAGTAAAATGATTTGACAGTAGGCATTCTACTCCTCAGAAAAATTCTACGCTCGGCTCATTTCAAACTCGTGAGCGAGGCTCCATCAAGCCTGATTTAAACATATCTAGATAGAGCTGGAATTAGGCGTAACAGCTTTTGTAAACAATGACTTCTCTCGAGGACTTTTAGTAATTCAAGGCACACCCACGCAAACCAGCATTAGAGAAAGTTTAGAGGTAGAGAAAGTTTTACCCTACTTGAGGGTGAACCGATTGATGACCTTGACCACGGTGATTGGAACTGAATCCGGTTGAGGCCAGCCTTGATAGCTAGCTGCTTGGGGGGAGCCTTTTGTTGTGTACTGGAGAACAACACCACTCACAACACGGTGATTAAATAAACACTGTTTGGTGAGACCGGATGGAATTCAACTTGGAAACCTGTGTTAGGGAAATCGCTTTTCGTAGGCAATCGGTGATAATTTTAATTATCATAGCAACAGTTGCACATTCGTGCAATTTTCAATAGTGACATTTTAAAAAACTGATAAAGTCTTAACTTTAACAGATGCGTAGGAATATTTCTGATAATTGGTGATAAAATTATTGAAGTTGGTCTGGGGACAGCTGAAGAATTAACATTCAAAATCTTCCATAATTTTGTTACATGTTCCATTTTCCCAGATGGAATGATCACGGACATAAAACAAAATGGAATGCGCCTAGGACTTAAAATCTCGATCGTGAAAAATTAGATATTTAGGAATACATTTTAGAGCTCTTTAATTATGTTTTCTAAGACCTAGACCTAGATTTTTTGTTTTTTTTTGTGTTACCG
This sequence comes from Ochlerotatus camptorhynchus, assembly GCF_037179485.1. Classification (NCBI taxonomy): domain Eukaryota; kingdom Metazoa; phylum Arthropoda; class Insecta; order Diptera; family Culicidae; genus Ochlerotatus; species Ochlerotatus camptorhynchus. Next base: position 5,140,486 of record NW_027040804.1, on the reverse strand, counting down.
GAATATTAGTATGTAAAAAATACAATACAATGGACTTGAAAAGGAACTCAAGAATCATGATTTTTTCTCGATGTTTGGACAAATACTAAAGCTACCGGGGGTTAAAGATTATTCAAATTTATGGCTTTTGAACAAATGTCGAGAGCCTGAAAATTTTCCTAGACCATTTTTTGAACCAACGGAAAAGGTAATTTTTACCTGAAAATTCAGGTAACTTATTCAGGTAAGAATTCAATAACGTTCACGTGCCGCACATAAAATGCAATGACGTGGTAATGAATTCCACTGGATTCACTGGACCAGTCCACATGTCATGCTGGTGAAGGTTAAGTGAAATTCAAGTAACTTTTTCGTGATTTCATGGTATGAACAATTTCTTGTCGTATTCGTAATTCAAAAATGGCGATAGAAGAAAGTACACTTGTTTTCAGACGTAAGTTTTATATTTTTTTATAAATTAACACACTATAAAACATGAAATTGCAGAATACGGGAATGGATTGTTCGAGGTGCTAAGAATCAACAATTGATGAACTATAAGGGTGCTACTATATGTTAATGTACACTACTGATCATGAGTTTAAGGACACCCCCAAAAAACCATGCAAATATGTTTTGTTCAATGATCTCTCATTTTACGTTCAATTTTCGATCTCCAAAGGTTATTTGAATGATATGAATGGTATAGCATAAGTGTTCTACTACTACTTTTATTTCAAAATATGGCCAACCCAATTCTGAGAAAATCAGTCACGATTCTTCAGAGCAAATTTTGAAAAATATTGTAACTTTGGGTGAACTTTTAGCACACAAAATTTGAAAATTATATTGAACCATTTGCAATGAAATTTCCATTCAATACCTTTCAAATGATCTAAAGAACACGAAAATTGGACGTAACATGACAGAGATATGCACATAACAAATTTGGCATGTTATGATCGGGAGTGTACTTCAACTCCTATATAGCCATTACAAATTCAATATTGTATTCTTATTGCTTATGATGTTTTCTGATTATACAGTCATTCAAAGTTTCATATTTCAAGAACTAAGTTATTTGGCTTTCACGCATTTTCTTCTACATTCATCGAGCATTATCAAAGTAACCTCAAATCAAAATACTGATGTTCGGGCACAAGCCTAAAAAATAGTGCCAATGCTTTAATTTCCGTTAAACATATTTCTAACGAATTGACTCATGGATCCTCAGTACAGGTTTTAAATTTTTTTTTGCAGTGTATGCTTGGACAACTTTCAAGATCTCAATATAAAATAGCCAGAATATTGGGTGTAGAACTTTTTTTTTCGAAATCTCTAAAAATTTATGAAAATTTATAAAAATCAAAATATTAGATTCTGTCAACAGTTAACGTTTCCATATGTTCGCCACTCTTCTTGTCAGATTTTATTTTGAGTTTTTAAAGTCAAATTCTTTACTCTCAACATAGGTCGTAAAAAAATGACTTTAGTGACTTGAAAATAGTGACCAAGACATTAAAAAGTGACCTGCTATGAGATTGAGCAAATGTTTGAATAACCTATCCGAACATACCAAATCGAGAAGATGGTAAATTCCGAAATTAGTTCAGTCTACAACTTTACTTTCAATGATACAAATGAGGGGTGAAGGGGATTCAGTAAGCCCCTTCATCTTATCCAATTTTGGATTGAGCAAATATTTTAGAATAACACATCTGAACATACCAACTCGACAAGATGAGAAATACCGAAGTTATTTCAGTTTGAAGCTTTGCTTCCATTGAAATGAGTGAGGGGAGTGGGGGTATAGTAAGTCCTCCCCTCCAGTTATCTAACTACGATTGAGCCAATGTTTTTTAATAATTCATCTGAACATACCAAATCGATAAGATAAGAAATTCTGAAATTATTTCAGATTAGAATTTGACTTCCATTGGTACACTGGCAATGTTGGCAGAAAAACTGATTTTTGTATTTAATTCAAATCATAAATATTTGAACAATTATAATTTTTTTTTAGCGACATTCTAGCACTGTGCTTTCTTGGGCAAAGTTGTTAGGCACTTCCTGGACTATATTTGGGCATGATTAGTTTCATGCTTCAAGTAAAATCGTGGTCCCTGGGATAAATTTAAAATTTAACAAATTTTAAACGCAATGCGGAAAGCCGGGTCATAACAAATTGTCCTCAAATTTTGCACAGTTGTTTGGGACCCGAAATGGAACCAGAAAAGGGTTGTTCTCACTCGAAAAAATTTGTTTCCCCAAATGCTTCTTCTTCTTCTTCTTCTTCTTCTTCGCATTTCAAGCTTATTGCATATCGCATATTATATATCGCATTATTGCGTGCTCTCAACTTAGTGTTCTAGATGCACTTCCACAGTTATTAATTGAGAGCTTTCGATGCCTGTACCATTTTTGCATTGGTATAATTGTGTGGCAAGTTCAATCATACTTCTATGCCCCGGGAAGTCGAGAAATTTTCCAACCCGAAAAATTCCTAGACCGGACCGGGAATTGAACCCAGCCACCTCCAGCATGGTCTTGCTTTGTAGCTGCGGCTTTACCGACTGAGCTAAGGGAGGCCCCCGAGGTTCCTCAAATGTACTACATTCATTTTCGGAAAACTTGCTTGTACACACTCTACTGTAAGAACTGACATTACATTTGTTGTATGAAAACAGGCAGAGGATGTAAGAAATCCACCCTTACATTTGCTGTTCATGCCATTAGTTTTTTCGTGTAAGCTTTGCGCGGTGATGACCGACGCACGAATGCTACATAATCCCTATCACATAACTGAACCCTCCAAAATCCTCTGATTACATCTGATTTGCAAATTTCAGGCACTACTTGCAATGCTCTAACGAGCGTACTTTCGACTAATGAGCGACCACTGTACCTCATGATCGACGTTGATCACGATCTTTCTCGGATGATTCGTTAACTGCCGAGTAGCCGTGGCTCAGATCATGAAAATTTGATGCAACGCGTAACCCGCACAACACCTAGCTACCAATCTTGACAGGTGTGACAGATCCAAGATACTCAAGTCGGTTTAATCGGTCAACATTGGTCACTGCTGGTGCGATAGAGCACTTTGTAAATCCTTCCGAAAGTGAAGGGGTCAAGCCAGGTCTTGTTGTTGATACATACTCACATGCGTGTACCGGTATGCGAATGTGAATGAACGAAGTAAAGTGGTGCTAATGTGCGCACTCATCGAGAAATGTTTGAGCTTTGTTTTGGTGGCTTGAAAACAAAATGTCAGTCAAAGGTCAGCTCATCGGAATAAAGTACCTACATGTATCGAATTGGAATTTACGTGTTTGCATTCAACGTAGAGCAAGGCGGTGAAGCTCAAACATCATCGAATATTCCTTTCCCCACAGTCGACGGACCACAGCGACGACGAATGCGAAAATGCTCTTGTTGTTGCATGATAGTTTTATGTAAAAGCCCGCTGATAGCGGTGAAGGTGAGGGGAGCGGCACACGGTAGGTCTGTGAAAGTAGGCTAAAGTGCCGGTAATTGAAAATCAATAAGAAATTGGAGCTATCACCCAACGACGTCGACGGCGAAGAATGTAAGTGGATTGTAGATCAGGTGCAGTTTAAATTGACGCGTAATGGTTCGATACGGACGAATCAGAGTGGAGTGGTATTATTGGTATATCGAGAGTTACATTGTAATTTGCGGTTCTATAAAAGGTCAATGATGGAAATGAAGTTAACTCTAGCTAACTGGTTGTCGAATGAACCATCAAATTAGGGAAGACATCGAGACTTTTTGAGTTTAGATTATTTCAGAGATAAGCATGACTTATCTGTACTGCAAAGGTCACTCAAGCCTTAGCTTGAATGGTAAGGTGTGTATGAAAAATTAGTAGCCTGGATTAGCGGAAGTTTTAAGAAAAGGTTAACTGTACCGAGAAACTGATAGTACTAAGTTGCTGGATTTTTCATATTTATTTATAATAATTGAGATAGGCCGTAGTACTACCGAAAACAAAACCACGTAATTTTCCAAATTAACTCGCACCCCGCAAAAATGGATTTAAAGCCCAGTTGAAAGTTTCCGACAAGCCGGCGCGCCACAAACCGCAGCACCGCCAATAAAACATTTCACTACTGTTCATGACACCTGAATTAATCCAACGAAAAACCTCGACCGCGAGCATACCTTTGGTTGGTTAAGTTTTCGCTTCAAAGAACCAACCAACCACTTTTTCGCTCTCCGCCCGTATTAATACCCCATTAAGCCCCCCCACAGCTGCCTATGCAACCACGCCGGATTGTTTAATTTGACTTTTTCTTATTTATGACTACCGACTTCCCGGTTTTCAAGGTGCAGCAGCACTTCAACCCGTTCCTTGTTTTTTTTTCGGATAGAGAAGCTTCCGAGATGCACGATCATTTTCCCATACCAATCAAAAAGTAGCAATTATTCTGTTTGTCAGTTTGTTATATAGCTTCTTGTTTCATCTCGCGCGGAGGAAGAAAGTAGGTATTTACAAGTACGAGATAGTGTAGCGCCACATTAGTGATTTTTGACATGATGAGCTACTGATGAAGGAGCAATTTACCGCACGATGGCGGTAGTTGAGGTACCTAGCTGGTTTGACGTAATGGCATTTTTTTCGGGTGTCTGGTGGATCTTATCCATCGTCATCAGCAAGATTGAGATTGAATCATGCTGCTAGATTCTATCACAGGAAAAAAAAACGATGCTCTCCTCGGACGAACTAGAGTCTCGAAAGAAGTAATTAAATGTCATTAACCAGGTGAAGCGCCTTGTGGTGTGTGACAGAATACTTCCTGATACATATCGCGGTCATGAGCAGAGAGTAGGAGGCAGTGGGTTCACGAAGAAGGACGTTCGAAAATTATGCGGTTCTTGCTGCATGCTGGTTAGCTGGAGTTGTGCTTAATGATGTTGATGTGAGCTAACTGTAATTAGACGGAAGTATCTTACCCTGTACCGAATGTGGTTTTTAACTTTGACGATATTTGAAACTCCATAGGAGTTCACTATGAAATATGTTTTAAGCGTAAAAATTCCTAATCCTAATATATATTAAAATATATTTTGATCAACTTTTTAAATTTTTCGCTCTACAGTGCCCTGATTTTTCAGGTCCAAAAATGAATTCCCTGATACTTTTCCATATTATTTCAGGTAGTTGACACCCTGATATATTTCCATTTCGTAGTTGCCGGGACGGTATGTAATTTTTGACGCAGGAATACGTCTTTCACCAACATATTGCGGGTGAAATTTCAAAAAACAAAAATCGACCACGTTACGAAAAGTGGTCAGGTTTTGACCACTTATAACTCTGTCAAAAGCGGATGGATTTGAATTCTAAACAAGCCAATCGATTGGAAATTTTTCTACAAATCTGCTAAAATGATCGCTTTATCAATTTCCAAAAGGTCACTATTAAAAATTACACAAATGTCCAACTTGAAAATTATCACCGATTGCCTGCAAAAAGCGCTTTCCCGAACACAGATTTCAAAATCGAATTTCATCCGGTCTCACCGAACGGTACTTATTCAATCACCGTGTCTGGTGGTGGTGTCCGGCTGCAGCAGCAGCTGCAATGCTTTCGGCGCGTGGTGTTGAACATTTTTCTCCATCAGGATTCCTTTTGAGATAATGATAAAATTTTGTCAGCAGAATATGCACAATACAATACCTACAATATGCAGGGCTTATTGACTTTAAAACAAAAAAAAGTGACCAATAGGGACATTTATTTATCGGAAATATATTAAAGATATGGATCTAACCTGTCGTTGAATGCGATCCGCTTTGAGAAATATTATAAATTCCCAAAACACCATGAGCATTTTACAAGCTTTTTTTTAATAAAACAAATGGTTGAAGGACCTTACAAATTTGTTTTCGTAAAATCAGTATTAATCGGATAATCAATAGGTGAATTTGTAACCTCCATTTCCTCACACAGTACTCATTCTTCTGCCACGATTGTTTGGAAACCAACCGTTGAATAAGTTGAATTTAGGTTCAGATCGCGAATTGGTTGAATTTCGGGATGTGAAAGATTGAACATTGAAATTTATTAGGAAATCTTGAAGTTGAAAAAAAATAAGGCGCTGAGAAAAATATTCAACGTCTTGGATAAATTTATAAATTTTAAGACAAGCAATTTAAAAATCTCGAATATAGAAACTTCTGTAAAACTTCAAACATAGATAAATTTTCATATCTCTGGAACCCAGACTAGTGTTCTGAATCGTATCAATAATTATCATTATTCTGGAACGGGGAAAATTTTCTCGAAAAATCTCGATCTTCAAAAAAGTTGTCAGATTCTGGAATGTATAGAGATATTCGACATTTTTTGTTTAATGCTGGTACTTAGAAATTCGCGATCTTTAATTCAAACCAATTAAGAAAGCGTAGCATAATTTACGATATGTTAGAATGTAAGTTCACAGTCTGAGAAAAATTTAATGTTCCTAAAATATAGAAAATAGGGGAAATGGCTCTAATGTTGGCCTATGGATCTAACATTGGGCCCATCGCTAAAAATCTGCTATTGATCAATGTTATCTAGATAAACGCGTCATTACCGTCCCAATGGATATTTTTGGTTGCTATTGAAAATTTAGTTGATTACTGAATTTATGTATGGGCCTAAATTAGGGACACTTAGGCCGACATTACATACATTTCCCCTATGATTTTAAACATAGAATTTATATAAAATCTGGGATTGGAAATTTGTTGATTCCGGACTTGTAGAAAATACAATTTGATGGGCTTGGAAAAGAACTTCTGAAAAAAGAATAATCTAATACATAATTTATCGATGTTTGCCGATACAAAAGCTTCCGGCCTTCAGAGATTTATCGAAATTCAGGTCTTTGAAAAAAAATCTCTAGCTCTTGGAAAGTTTCCTAGACCATTTTTCTACATATTAGGCTTGGAAAACTTTCAAGATGACGAAGAAATATCGGAACCAGACTGTATTTTTTTTCGAAACCTCAGAAAATTTGTGATATATCGAGATCATAGACAATGGAAAAAAATATTGTATATCCTATTTTTTCTTGAAGATAACGGACTTGCAATAAATGCATTCTGACCATTCTATTTAAGAATTTAAAAACCTGTTTTTTTGGTTTTTTTTTTCCAGTTGTTTAACCTAGTTTTCCCAGTTTGATTGAAACAGTTAAATATGGTAAAATATCCCAAGTACGGTAAAACGGGGTATCTTTGATAATGCGGGTAACTTTTATAGTATAATGTAAAGATTAAATTTAGTCGCTGCGCTTTTTTCAAACTAGAAACATTGGTTCGATATTGTAGCTTAGGGTATTTCCGTTGATAACGTATACAGTTTTTATATAGTATATGTTACATATTTTACAAACATATTAAAAAACAATTTTCGCGTTTTCGCCTGTTTGAAAAAGCACTCAAACCATTATTTATGAAATGTATTTCCTATATAGCCATCACCAATTCAATGTGGTATTCTTATTGCTTATGATATTTTCTGATAATATACTCATTCAAAGTTTCATATTTAAAGAACTAAATTGTTTGAGTTTCACCCATTTTTTCTACATTCATCGAGCATTATCAAAGTAACCCCAATTCAAAAAACTGAAGTTTGGTCACAAAACAAAAAAAAAATAGAGCAAATGCTTTAATTTTCGTTAAAAATATTACTAACGAATTGACTCTTTGATCCTCAGTACTTGTTTTAAAAATATAAAATTTGAAAAACATTCATTGCCGTAAAAATTATTTAGAATATACTTTAAAAAACTATCAATGTTACCCCTTTTTACGGTACCATCTCAAGTTTTATCGCATGATAAAACCCAAATCGTTGAAGCATAGATTATTATTTCGCTTAACTGTTGACCCTAAAGAATACAGTATGTAATATGTAGTAAGGTCACAATTATGTTATTCTCAATTGGGGATTGGAACTGAGAAGAGAAATGCAAGGGAATTCCAATGATGATTTTTGAAATAATCTTAAAAGAATCTTTACAGGATTCTAAGAGGATGATCTGGGAATGCTTTGCAAAATTTCAAGGAAAGTATTTTTTTATTTATAGTTATTTTCACACTTTCGGATCATTCGTGCTTTATCCGGGTAAGATTTGAACTCATGATTTTTGATTGAGAGGTATGGATTCAGATCTTTATGAGTCTGGTATTCAAAAATGTCCTAATCTTGGTGTCTGGTTAGCACAAAGTGCATAAATTAATGTTTAATTTATCTCTATGTCCGGTGTTGAACATTTGCAAGGAGTTTGAGACGGCATGAATCTTCTTCTCTATCTTGAAGTAGCTTCGTAACAGGATATGTCTCGCTCAGCCTTTATACTAGAACTACTTCACTCGGAAAACTGTAGCAAAAGAATTCAAGCGATGACACCATATCACACCATATGCATTCAAATGACACCATATGAAATTCTATAAATTTAGCTATCGTAGTAGGAACAACGACAAAATTCCCCGGGGCGCGAACAGATTGCGAGTGAGAGAAAATATTAATATGAAGTTATAAGCAAGAGAATGTAATGATGTATGTGCTATAAAGTTGAATGATTCCAAGTAACATTACAAGTTTAAAGGTTTAAAGGATTCTTCAAGACCAAATTATGGCCTACAAGACTAAGTGCATTGGACAATTTAAACCTATGATTATCTTAAACAAATGAAAGTAAATTGGAATGGGTACTTTAGAAGCACATGCCATGATATAAGAGCAATAGTTTGCATCGTTTAAATTTGTTACTTCTAGATAGAGCTGGAATTAGGGCGTATCAGCTTTGTAAACAATGGCTTCTCTCGATGATTTATAGGAATTCAAGGCACGCCCACGCCAACGAACATTACCGTCGGGTAGAGGAAGTCTTGCCCTACCTGATGGTGATGTTGATTTGTGTGCGCGAGCCTTGACTTTCAAGACATCATCGAAAGAAGTCATTGTTTACAAAACCTGTTACGTCCTAATTCTAGCTCTATCTTGACTTAAGAACTTTTGAAAAGTACTTGAGACTTTACGAAATCGAAAATGAGGCATGTAACGAAATTGCGTCCGATTTTAAATACTTATAGCTTGGCCATTTATGAATGGAATTCAATTCTTATTATATTACTAGATTCAAATTTGTTGTAACATTTGTTTGGTGTTATAATTTCAGTTGTTTATAAATAGTTAACTATTGAAAATTTATCAAACTTTATGACTAAAATTAATCAATGACGTGCTTACCCGTATGACTATCGAGTGTAGACAAACGAACTGAAAGCAAATCCCTAACACGGACGACGATTTCAGGTACCAAACTCAAACACATTACAAATGTGCATGTTATAGAATAAGTGAAGAGCATCATGAACTAATCTCTGCGTATAAATTGAACGGACATGAACAATTTTCTTCAGTTTTTTTTCAGATCATCGTTGCGGTAACAGCTCGGCGTGAGTAGTTGCTTGACTTGACTTTAAAGATTAACTAGATAGAAGGATGCCGTCTGACTCTGAATAAGTTGTTCCACAGCGATTCACCATAAGATGAGCAAGACCTACTGAAAGGTTCTGAATTCACTCAACTAGCGAGGCAATTGTAACATTTGACTTTTTTTCCTTTGGTTTGTTTTCCGTCGCTCTTGTTTTCCGTGCTGAGCACCAAAGCTACTGACGCCAGGGAGGCAGCTCCCACACCTGGACCCTACCTATCGACCCATCAACTCATTAACCGGGGACCAACGGCTTTACTTCCCTGATCAGAGATGTTATGCCTCAGAAAATCCCGGCGGCGCCGACTGGGATTGAACCCAGGCCTGCTGGGGTGAGAGGTAATCACGCTTACCACTACACCACCGGTGCCGCTAACATTTGACTTGAAACTGTTCGCTTTACAGCTCAGCTAGATAATAGATAGTTGTCTTCAGCAAAGATGTTTAGATTAATAAAAAATATCAGATGGTGAGGTGAGGTGAGCAGATCTATTTAGAATCTACACTGAAAATAGTTCTCAATTTTAACCACCCCGAAAATTTCCCCTTGTTTAAAATTAAGCTAGCAAAAATAACGAAGTTGTTTACAAGCTTGTGTACAACATTGCTGATAATATGCCGTGTTTCGCTTAAATTACATGAAATATCGTGTATAATTACGCTAAATCTGGCGTTAATTACGTGTGTGCTATATATACCGCAGGAATTTATATGAATTTCAGCAGGTGTTGTGTATGAGCCGTTTGACTGTTAATTGTTTATTTTAAAATAATCGATCGATCAGATGAAAGTAGGCTGTCTTTGACGAAATTGTTTAGATGGATAAGACCATTTGATGATGGGCAGTTCAATTCAGAATCACCAGGCAGGCATACAAGTTTACATTATAGATCATGTAAATGTATGAGGCATGTCATGAGATATTCCATATATTGTATGCAACCGCCCATCTTTGTAAGCAAAGTTTCTTGCAAGTTGCAGATTTACGTGAAAAGGAAGTTTACATGAATGAATGTTTGCATGCATGGATGTTTACATCACCAATCAAAATCAGTATTCTTCTTCGTAACACAACGTATGATAACGTTTCATAGCTCTTTTAAACTTGACAGTTCAACTAGAACTACACAGAAAAAAATACTGAATTTTACTGATGATGTAAACATTCATTTATGTAAACTTCCTTTTCACGTCAACCAGCAACTTGCAAGAAATGTTGCTTACAATGATGGGCGGTTACATACAATATATGGACTATCTCATGACATGTCTCATACGATCTATAATGTAATCTTGTATGATATACAATAGCCCCTCAATATATGCGGTGGATGGTACCGCTATTTCTAGGCTGTCCATCAACCAATTGAGCTGATTTTAAGCAGATGTTTGACAATAATCACATAGCGATGGGTGAACGGTAACACCCAATTTTTTGTGAACAAATGAGCATATCTGTTTCGCGAGACAAATAATCTGTATTTACAGTCTGTATCAACTGATTACCTAAAACTTCACAGACAATTCTAGACTAACATTTGAAAGGGGCGGAAGAGCCAAAATGTAAACAAACCATATGTTGCTACATATAGAGAGAATAGTTCACAAACTACTCGATATACACGAAAAAGTAGTTTCTTCTTACATGGCGTATTTCCAACTTTCAACTCTATGATGCATCTGGTTGTTACGCCTTGCACCAGAACTACGAATTATATCGTTTTAATATGCCAAACGTATTGATTCTGTAGTATCTAGTCACGCCCGATTCATTTGAAATGCATCCGATTGATAGTTCCCGTGTAAACAACGAACAAAAAGGAGACCAAAAAATCTCCGGGCGTAATTCCACTCTCACAAAATTTGCGAACGAAGAACCAAGGCGGAACAACAAACAAAAAATCCCGAGGGTGTACTTCCACGGCGTATCACCAGTGTTGGCAGTTCAAAGGGTGGAAGATCCGGGGGGTAACAACATGTATGAAATTATCAGGGCGTATGATGCTTTCTTCTCAATTTAACGACAAAGAAAACTTTTTTTGAGTTTTTAGTGATGCATGATGATAGATTACACTATTAACTATATGTCAAGCTTATAAATCATCCAGAAAATGGAAAGTCGTGAAATAGGATTAATTTTTAGGTCATCAAAATTCAGAAGCGATTTTCTCGATATGGTCATTTTGGAACTCATAAGAAAAATAAGCATTGAATATGAAATAAGGCTATTTATGCAGCGTTTTCTCTGAATTGAAAATATTTTACAAACAATCAATGTTCCATAGCTGAAAAATATTTACAGTGATGTTTCCTTTTCACCAAGCGAGCGAAATTCTCCCAAGATTATAAATTCACATTGCATTGATATGCCAAACTGGTTGTCGAATGCTTTTAAAATGCATTTGGTACTTCTGATAGTGGCATAATTATGATAAATAGCTATCGTTTAAAAAAACATTGTGAATTATGAATATAGCGAAAGCACAGCAGAATAATCAGGAGAACAATATTTAAATTGCTAATTTACACACTAATAAATTTCATGGAAAATGAAACCTTAAATCGTAATACGTTTCTAATCAAGCCTCCCTTAGCTCAATCGGTATAGGCGCAGTAAGACCATGCTGGAGGCGACTGGGTTCGAATCCCGGTCCGGTCTAGGAGTTTTTCGGGTTGGAAAATTTCTCGACTTCCCTGGGCTTAGAGTATAATTGTACTTGCCACACAATTATACTAATGCAAAATGGTACCTGGCATCGAAAGCTCTCAATTAATAACTGTGGAAGTGCATCTAGAACACTAAGTTGAGAGCACGCAATAAGCTAATATGCGATAAGCAATAAGCTTGAAATGCGAAAAAGAAGAAGAAGAAGTTTCTTATCAACTCGAAAAATAATTGTGATTCTCGAAAAATCTGCATATTAATCTGTATTTTAGCTTACGTATATCTGTATAGTATACAAATTCTTCTTCAAGAAATGATCAAGAAATTCCGTAAAATGCTGAACAATATGTACATATGGCAACCCTGTTTGTCAGCTCGACTTCATAAAGAGTGTCCACAGTTAAATTGCATCACTTTCAAAAAGCTGTAACATTTTGCCCTTTGGGTTAATTTTTATTCAATTATGGGTGTATTGTTTACACTGCGTGAGTTTCATTGTGAAATTTCTAGTAGTTTTGAAAATTTAGTCGAAGGAACAGCGCGTGCGCGAGAAAATGTTGCACACTCACCTCAACAACCCACATCTTTTGCATCGAGCCAGTTGTGCCAGTTGTCACTACGGAGCAGGAAATGTTGAAATCATGGTGGAAAGTAGAAATACTCAGAGAGAGAGATAGGCGGAGAAAACAAAATACAATTCGGCAGCAGGGATTTGTACCAAAATAATCTTGCAACCCTTGCTAGAAGCTAGCATTTCACATGACTTTTATTTTTGATTCGATTTACGTGCAAAATAATAATTGATTGCATTGCAATATTTGGCACATTTCTTGGTGCCACTAATTAACCAACAAAGATCAATTAATCAATGGAGTTAGAATATTGTTTTGATTCCAAAAACTAGTTGAATTTGAGAAGCACACGAAACATAAAGTTGATTCAATTTATGTCCGATCGCAATACTCTCTAATTTATTCTAGTGAGAATAAGAAATCCTCGGAAAAATTGTAATGGGAATGTTCGATTGGCTCAGATTTAGACAGTTTATTTGGCTCAAACCATTGTCTCCGCCCATCTCTCCCTCTGAGTATTTCTAGTTGAAAGCAGAAACAAATGTCGATTCAACCGTTGTACAAAACCTTATGGGTGTAATAGGACGAGAAACTTATTTTTGGCTAGTACTTCAAAGTAATGCAATTTAACTGTGGACATCCTTTAGAAGGTTGTTGTATTCAGTAAAATTGTTTATATCTATAAGAAATACTGAATGGTGAGCAGATCAAATCAGAGTCCATTCACAAGGCGGCGATTCATTCATCAGGGGTGCTATTGCGTCTTTTAACTTTTAGTTGGTTGCTTAATTTGACTGGTCGAACAGATAAATGTTTGATGTCTTTGGCAAAGTTGTCCAGGTGGATAATAAATTTTTGATGGTGGTTTAATTAATTAGAAGTAAAGGGTTGTGTCCGAGACACGAATGCTCTTTTTAGGGCCACCAGTTGAAAAACTTTAAGAAATAAAATGGTAGATTTTTTAACAACTGAACCTTACTAACCTCTCGCGGTCCAACTTCAGCTTTTGGTTCGTGCGCATAAGCACAGACCCATCTTCGTTTTTAACCAAATAAATACTATTTATCTACCATTTTCAAGATTGTTGGGTTGAAATCCGGCCCAATTTCAAATTCTGACCAAATTTGGTAATCAATTTGAGCAACAGTTAAATGTGCCTCAAGCTGGCCCCTTAATAATTGACCAGACAATTTGAGTTCCAATTTCGATGCATCTTCCCACTCGGGTCCATCACCCGCACTGCGCACTGATAAGTGTGCCAGTGTGATTGCCTCTACCGCGAAGCTCCACTGCTGTTGGGGTGTGTTATCCAATCGCCGCCGTTTCCAATGAAAACTTGGTTTGGCTACACCTACCTACCATGTATAGTTTATAGTATTTGCCGGACTGAAGTCGCTTGTCTGAAACCGAGGGGGGTTAGGCGAGCATCAATTTTTCATATTGGAGCAAACTTTTCGCACTTGACGACGCGTCGCCATATAGCAGCAGCTTATCGAAACATTTGCGGCCGCCGCCGCGATATTTGAAAAATTATTATAACCAAGCAGCGGCATAGTCGAGAAGTTTGCGCCGTTATTAGAATTACGTCATTCTGTGCTGGCTCGTCTCGGAGCTTCCTATCCGATGACCACACGAGACACGGGACTTTTGAGAATGTTTACGGAGAACTGTGTGTGTGTACACGAGGCGCACGCGGTTGTTATAAATTCTACAAAATCCGACGTGACTGAGCAAAGCTCGCCGGGAGATGCCGATTTTTCAAGGTCTGTCACGTGACCTTTTCCGAACGGTTCTCGTGACTTCATCGCTCGACAAATGTTGAAGCTCTTTCGGTGGTGCATTGATCAATCCGATAGGTTTGACAATCAATTCAACACCGCTGAAGGCATAAGCTCATACACGAACAAAAGCAGTATAAAAGCAAATAAATCCTCACCGAGAGGTGTGTAATTCAAGATCTTAATTGGACCCGGCTGAGTGCGCGTTGATCGCGCGCTGATTTCGACCCAGTTCCACACCTTAGGCCTTTGGAGGAGCCTTTGCAGGTCTCTTTCTCTTTCGTTTCATATTTTCTGTGCACGAATTGTTTTACCACCCCGTGCTCTGTCGGACGATCGAAGCCGATGGAATCAACGCAGGGGAATATCGCTTTTCACAACGGCAAAAGTCGGTGCAGAGAGATTACCTTCAGTTTCAGCTTTCAAATTTTATTTAAATGGCTGAACTCGAGCACGGAAACGACGCTTTTCCAAGCTTCATGTATGGAGGGGTATGGATTACACTCCTCTTTATTGCCCCGTAAACTAATGCCAGGATTAACTGATGCAATTTACCATTCTCCAGGGACCTGCCAGTGTACTCGTGCTGGTTGCTGGGTTGGTATCATGTTTGCATGTTTTGTGGAAGTATTTTTGGTTGTGACGGTTTGTGATGCGATATGGATCGTTTTGTCTGCTCGTTGCTTCGCACGGAATGACTTTAGCTTCTTCACTTGTGTTCTGGCGTGCATCTCAGGCAGCCGATGACCGGCGCGGCGCAGGTGTATAGCTTGAACACGAACCAGGCAGCGGCGGCAGCGGAGGTAACTCGAATCTCAAGGTCTTCGCCGGTTGCTCCTCACCTGTGTAGTTACTTTTGTCGACACATTTGTGTCTTCGAAGTTTTGGAAGGAAGCCGCGGAATGTGAGTTGTGTGTTACGTTCGAAACCGTCCACTGGGTAATTGCATCTTTGAGTGGGGTACCTACTTGAGTACTTTCATCGTGATGAGCGCAAGAAATGCTCCGAACCCGTTCTACTATGCTTGTTACGAAATGGACAAGTTGTAACTGGACGTTCTCTTTCTGTGGGACATATGTAAATTATTTTGGGTAACCTGGTAGCCATCTCCTGGGAACTGGAAAGGAATGGCACCAAGCAGGTTTTGATTTGTGTAGTCACAGCGAGCTTATCGGTATTATGCAAGTCAAGGGAGGCTAAGCCTGAAACTAGTTTGTCATTTGGCTTAAATAGCCATTACTGAAGTCATCGCATTGAATGACCAACGAATCCTTTTTTGACAACACGACCATACTGAACCCACCGGTGGGGTTCTACGAATGTAAATTAATTCATCTTAAGCATGTTCAATTTTTGTTCTTTCGAAGATTCTTCAACTCTTGAAAATTGATGAACGTCGGAATTATCTTGATAATTCCCTTAGAATTTCTTGTATCATTTCTTTAAGATTTTCTTAAAAAAATCTCAAAAATCATCCTGGTAATTTTACACATTGGATAGACTTTTACACCACAACTTTAAAACTACATTTATTAATTTCTGTGATGTTATTATAAATTGAGGTTTCCTTTAGACAAAGCATGCAAATCATGGTTAAGATTATCTGAGTATTTACAAAACATTTTTATTCATCGGAAAATTTCTATGAAAACAGAATTTAACGCAACTGCGCTGTAGCAAAGGTGGAAGCAACCTATAGAAAAATGAGCAAATGCTCTCTTCAGATGTTGAAATCTTGCTATCAAATTCGTTTGGAGCATTTACCTTTGAGCGGTCGTATTTGAAAACGGAAGATGGAAACAGTCTGTGTGAATTTCACATAAGTTCAAATCCCACCACAAAATCACCGATGAAATTTATATGAAAAATTATATTAAATTCATGTGATCGCTTGTGTTATGGGAAGACGTTAAGATGAATTTAATTAACTTTGATAATGGATGAAATTCATGTGCCTTTCCAGGGCTGGCAAATATCATTTTCAATGAAAGATCTCATGCGATATTTACAGAGATACCTCTGTTACTATCATCGGATGAGAAAACGATAACAGAGATTTTCTTCAAAATGTCATCGATTTTTTCGTCATGACAGAACGTGACAGTGTTGTGATCATCGTGATTACTAGCTCATGTATTGATATTTAAGTTACTTATACCGAGGAAATCTTAAAAATATACTCACTCTACCGATTACATACGGTTAGTTGCTTAAATTAATCTAAATCAGTTAGAAATGTTGATGTCAAAACCGCATAAGAATTATTCTCATGATCATTGGAAAATGACAAAAAAGCTAATGATCGGTCGGTTCGTCTCGTGATAGTGAGAGGACCTGTTTTCTCATTGTCACATGACGGCCGTGATATTTACCAGCTCTGCAAAGAGGTGACCAAATTGCTGTAAGAAATATGTTTTATTCGAATGAACTTTAACTGCATTTAACTGCATATGCAATAATTTATTAAATTTCAAATATTTGTCAAGATTCTATTTGACAGCTCATCCGTTCGTTCAAACTATCTTAGTTGTATTGAGATGAAACGTTTCCGTTTTAAACCCATCGAATTGTTATAATTACATTGTGGCCTCTGGATTTAAGAATTTAAATTCTCAATACATGACATTTGAAAATGGTCTAAAATGTTGAAAATTCATAATTATTATTTTTTAAATTCGCATTAACCAGATAAAGCTGAACTCACCGTACTATAACGGAACTATCAACTGTATAATTGAATCCCCACTTTAAGTCTGATATTTGACGTTAAGCATCTCCGACTATGTAAATCGTTAAATTCACGCATGAAGTAATAACACATGATTAGTTAAAGTAGATTATTTTCGATTTTTTATTGATTCTTCTAGGAACTCCCTCAAGGCCCCTTCCATAAATCCATCCTTAGAATTACCATGCAATTCAGAAATTTCATAAATTTCTGCTTAGAATAATCTTGAACTTCTTCTTTGCATTCAATTAGAAATTCAATTCGTATCCTCCTTAGAATCCCCATAGTATTTCCTCAGAATTCTCAAAACAAAAATCCATCACAAACTTTGAAACTCTTCTCAGAATTCCTTTGAGATTGAACCCTCAAAATTAGATTCCATTGGAATTCTTCTCGGAATTTATTTCGAACTCTTTAGGAATTCTCTTGGAAGTATCGTCAGAAATCATCCCAGATTTCTTTTAGAACTATCCGCAGAGACCATCTTTGGAGTTCACGGGATTTTCATGGAATTTTCATCAGAGCCCCCTTAAGCAATTATTAGAATTGGACCTAGAATCCTCATCCAATCATCATAGAATTCTTCTCAGAACTCTCGTTAAAATGCACTCAATTATATTGGAATTATTTCCAAAACTGTTTCGGAGCTGGATTTTGCGTCTCTAATAATTTAAACAATAATCAAAAGCGACGCTCATATGTGTTAAGCCAAGTTTAACTATATAGGTAAACCTGCCTTAAGACTTAAGCGGAGAAGAAGAAATCGGTCCTCAGAGCACTTAATTTTACATGAGACTTTCGTAGTCTGTACTTTGATATTCTTCTCTCATATATCTTGGTGTCATCCCTAGAATCCTTTAAAATTCTCTTAAAATTTACTTTGGATTTTCTAAAGTTCTTAATCATCCTTGAAAGACTTTTGAAAACATATCACCGACCGACAAATACTTTTGGAAAGTTTCCAAGGTTTACAATTTATTTTCTGAGAAAGGAGGTATATTTTCCTCGATTTTTAATCGAAATTGTAGGCTTTTCCCAATAGTTTTCCTGGTGTTCTAAAGTTTGGTAACCCTGGTTAAAATTTTCAATTTTTAACAGATATGTTTATTTTGTTAAAACTACTGTAGACTTTCTTTGTGCCAAGTACTCAATATGAACATTTTTTTGATACTTTTTAAATTTCACTCTATTTTAGTAGTGAAAAGTGACTTTAGTGACTATTATTAGAGAATTAGTGACTTAAATGACTTCTTAGTGACTGGCTTCAAAATAGTGACCAAGTCACTAAAAAGTGACCTGCTACCAGCCCTGACTATAATTCTCTTGAAATTTGCTTGGCAAATTCCTCAGAAATGCCATCAACATTATATTGGGATCTATCGAAAAATTATTCTGAAATTTCCTTGGTATTCTCCTAACCTTTCCTTATTGGAACACATCTGGAAAATCCTTTAAATTCTCTTTAGTATTTCCTTGAATGAAACCTATGAATTCTCTTGAAAGTAGCCAAAAACTGTCCTTGAAACTTTCCTCAGAAAATTATAGGAACTATCCTCAGAATTAGTTGTCATTGTAATTCTCATCAGGTTTCTTTTCAGAATATCCTTAAGATTTCATTACATTCTCAACAGAGTTCCCATGGATCTCACTTCAAAATTCAGCAAGAGTACTCCTCACAATTTCTGTAGAATTCTCTGAAGTTTTCCTCACAATTATTCCCGTGTAACAAATTCAGTTTCCATGTAACAACATATATTTCATGTCAGAATTCTTCCCTACCTTACAATTAATATCAGAATTCTCTAAAATTCGCCTCAGACTTATCTGGGGACCATTCAATCATCCCATAGTCAGAGGGGCTACGCCCATGGGCTCTGCCACCGTGAACTCCTGGGTCTGCCTATGGTGCGATGTGATGATTCGCAAATTTTGTTTCCACCCTTCCGTAATTTGCGACCAACCCACATCCACTTACGTTCTAGAATTTATGTTGATATCGGCTTCTGCTGACATCGACAATGGAGCTCGGCATTCGAGGTCCAATTGTGAGTTGGTAGGAGAAACAGTCTTATTATTGCAGTACGTTAGAAGCGTTAGAAGCCTATTGTTGTGTATGGAGACCTCCATACACAACAATAGGCTTTAAACGTACCGCAATAATAGGACTGTTTCCCCTAAATGAAGACCCGCAACTTTTGAGTGTCAGCTGGCACATTAGATTTTGTTGTATTGATCCTCGGAAAATCTCTGATCTTCCCTGAATCGAAGGTCCATGAGGGAGGTTCCTCGACTTTCTCAGCAAGCGGTTGCACATGCACTTTCATCGAAGGGTTTCTGATCGAGATCAAACCCGATTATTAGATTTCGAAAACCCTTCGATGAAAGTGCATGTGCAACCGCTTGCTGAAAATGTCGAGGAGCCTCCCAGATGACGTTCATGAACCTACTCAGAGGTACTCATAGATCTTTGATCTTCCGAGGATGTCGTTGTTAAGGACATTGTCTTGGTTGATCTTGTAGATAATTTAGTTTGAAATCGAAGACGGTTTTGAGATCCTACACGGCAATAAAACATCATGTTCATATAAAGTGATTTGCTGTTGAATTTGCACTACTTGCCAAACATTGTAAATCGATGTGCAAATCCCTTGGAAGAGATCATATCGAAGCACAATGAAATCAACAGCAAATCACTTCATTTTAGATTGTATTGCACATCGTTGTTGATGTGCTGTGCTTTGAACTCGAAATGTCAAGCATACTGATATTAAAAATCTGTCACTTTAAATTTAACTTATTTATCCTTGGATTTAATGTTTGCTGGATTAAAAATATTATATTGCCTTGTTCATACTGCAAGCCTTGTTATATGTTATTCAAAATATGACTATAGAACATGTCCGGAGAACTTCGAGATTAGGGCGTAATTGCTTTTGTAAACAAACACGCGAACAAATAGTACCACATGATAGAGGAACCATTCATCTACCGGTTTGTGTTATTAGTTTTTGAGATTGAGCTTTGATTCGCGAGAAATTAAATGAAATCAGTGGTGATCAAATGATTATCATTTTGATTTAAAGGTGTTATACAGTACATATTTTTCAACGACAAATCACTTTGTTTCAAAACGCAAATCTCTTGAAAATCAATGTGCCGCATGACAGACTGAGTCAAGTGCAAGAGCATTTGGATTAGATGTGACAACTTTTTACCGTGTAGCACATCTTATATAGGGGAAACGGATGTTGGCCTAAATGCCCCTAATTTGGACCCATACATAAATTCATCAATCGACTAAATTTTCAACAGCGACCAAAAATATCCATTAGTACCGCCTCAATGACGCGTTCATCTAGATGAAATTGATAAATAGCAGATTTTTAGCGATGGGCCCAATCTAAGATCCATAGGCCAACATTAGATCCATTTCCCCTACATGAAAGTGACTAGTAATTGCTCCGCATTGACTATATTAGTCTGCTTGGGCATGTTCCGCTGCTAAGAGCCTTAATCTCGATAAATTTATCTGAACTCCAACACGATTTGGATAATCTACATGATTATGGATTGTAAATGATGCGCAGGATTCTATGAATCTGCTTGAACATGTTTCGTTGTCAGGGATGGTTTATCTAGTGGAGCATTTGATGTGAACTCCAGCACGATTTGAAGAATCTAGAACATCATGGACTATATGAATCTGCCTGGACATGTTTCGATGCAGAAGACACCATGCAAGTCCTGGATGATCCAGTAGATCAATTAATCTGAACTCCAAGACAATTTGGAAAACCTGGAATATGTTGTTGTCAAGTAAACTTATGCTGAAGTCGCTTAAATAACTCCGCTATCAGTCACCTGTGATTTTATATAGCCAATTATAGGGCGCGGTCATATATGACCGCGTGGGTCCAAAAGGGTTAAGTAACTTCCAAGCATGCTTGGCATACACAGTTTTGGTCGCGAACTGCTCATTTGCTTAACTTTGCACACAGTCAGCGAATCCAAACACATAAAGCAACCAACGATACAGACAAAACGGTTGCTACGACTACCATGACAAACTCGCTCTATAACATAGCTCGATCCGAGTGGTAAAAGGATAATGATATATTACTTGCCGGCTTTGTTGCAATATACACGGATGATGACATAGCTTGATATGAATCGAGAAAAGACATAACAAAAAAATTCCCATTAACACACGTGTATCATCTTCGGCTTTACTTCGTGAAGCAGCTTGCCAACAATTTGCTCGTTTCCTTCTACCGCCCCGAGTAAGTTGTGTCGCACGGGCTGCTTGTCATGAAAAAGAACGAAGAAGATTATATCATTATTGCTTTCCACTTCTGACATAGCATTATTATTCGGTTCGTTGATCGCTTGTCATTTTGTCATTTGGAGATATTTTTGATTCCTTGCACACAGTTGACGAAACAAAGTTCTGTTTGAAGCAATTGATAAAATAGAGTTTAAGCTTGTTATAGATACGTAAAAAAGTAGATTTTAATTCTAGTAATAAACTGTATTTGTTTTTGCGTTGTAAAAATGAAGTGAGAAATGCTCGCTGCACATCTCGGCTTTTATGTGTAAAAATTCATTGGTGTTGATTCAAATGTTAAGATTTACTTACTCTTTGCATATATTTATAGTAAACTATGATCCTAATCTATCAATAACTTTAAAGAAAAACAAATTTCAACAACTGAGTGAACAAATGTGTACAAATGTGCATGCCAAGCATGCTTCCAAGTGCTCAACAAATTTTTGCAGAAGCTTCGGAAATGGTCTAGAAGCTTCTAGGCGACATTTTTTTTTTTTTTTTGATACGGTCAGCAACCTTTTGTGTGATATTTAAGGACATTACCTACGTGAAATGGTTTTGAAATACACGTTAATTTTTGGTAAACAAAAGAGTGGTTAAAGATCTATGATTTTTGTTGGTTTTGAAATGTACAACTTCAAAATTAACAGTCAAAATTTTTCATAAGCTTTTTAACAAAAAAAATTTAAAAAAATATTATAACATTAAAAGATTGGCCAAAAATATAAAGAAATTTTCCTGAAGATACTATGTACCTAAAACTAACGGTTTTGGCGCAAACATTTTTGTCTTCCTGAATACGGCTTGGAGACCATAAAGTTTATAAAGGTTTTATAAAGTTTTAGAAACCGAATATTGGTTCTTCATAAGTTTCTAAAGCCGAAAATCATTCCCTCACTCGAAAAACGTTTCTAACAAGTTGCAGAAGCGGAAAACCATTCTTAACTTAACCGAAAACTGTTTCCAATGCGTTGAAAAACCCGAAAATCGTTCTTGATGTATTCTAGGAGACTAAATGTGCCTAGCCGAGAATCGAATTATATTTCATTACAGGTATTATTCCTACTAGTGATGATCTATCTGTCTTCATTATGACGAAACATTAAGATCATATAAAAGGTAGTAGAGTAAAAATTCACCCATTTTTGTCCTATCGGGCAAAAAACATAAAAGAAATTCTTCCGCCGTTAAAGATTAAATCGTACGTTTGGTACATTTCTTTAGTTCAAAAGCTACAAAACAAAGCCAAGTATGAATATTTACACCCTTTGATATCAAAAACAAAATAATCACTCCTAGCGAATCAATTTTTCTATTCAATTTTTGCGTTCCTATGTGTTTGTACGAAATTGAAACTCGTAGGCCGAATTTGGAATCATAAAGCAGTGTTTTAATTTTAATAAACTATAAACAATTTGTGACTCTTTAGTCTTTTTCAAATCCAACGGTACGTATGGATAGCTTAATACATTTAAAAACCATATTTAGTAGAAACATCCCATTTAGTGTAAAAATCCTTTCGATAGAGGGAACGGTTTATAGGATCAATAAACAATGCATTGCACTCAGAAAAATAAGCTCTTCGGATTGATGTGTAACAATCGATATGTAGGGGAAATGGCTCTAATTTTGGCCTATGGATCTGAGATTGGGCTCATCGCTAAGAATTTGCTATTTATCAATTTTATCTAGATGAACACGTCATTGGGACAGCACTAATGGATATTTTTGGTCGTTATTGAAAATTTAGTCGATTACTGAATTTGTGTATGGGGCCAAATTAGGGGCATTTAGGCCGACATTACATCCATTTCCCCTTTACAAGTAAAATGAATCCAATTATGTTTTTAAGCATAATTTCTAATACTTGAATGTACCAGCCGCATCTTCGAAAATGGCATAATCCATAATCAGCAGTCACAGTACGCTCTTCTCCATGTCTTTGCGTGAGAAAATCATTTACATAAACATGATTAACACCACGCAAAACAACTTATCGCCATTATCATCAGTTACACCTATCCCGCACAGATACGATGGAATCTCAATTAAAAAAATTAACAATCGATTTCCGTCGATAAACAATCGGTAAAGGGTATTAAATAATGTCCCACTTTTATCGACACCTCTCGCCGATCGGGTTGTGTTGCAAAATTCGAGCCCCTCTCCGTTTGGGTGTTATATGTAGTTATCCATATGCGACGGACGAGGCTTTACCGAGCATATCGACATAACTATCGTGATTTTTTTTTCGTTTGCTGTCAGCGTCGTCGTCGTCGCCGTTGTTGTTATTGTTTTTTTTTTCTGTGTTGTTGCCACTGTTCAACAATTTTGGTGATTTTTTTTTCTGTTCGTCAAGCAACAATACATAATACCAATGGTAGACAATTTTAAAAAGTTGGTCCGCGCAAATAGAAACACATCTCCTCGTTCGCTCGAGAATGAAGCCTTTGCACTCTGCCGAATCGACACGATTCGGATCGATCGGCCTAAAACGATGAGCGCCGTCCGAGATGGCCTTCAAAAGAAGCAGTGTTGGATTTTGTTTTATTCATTCGTTGATTGTAACAACCAGCAGAAATATTTCAACAATTTTTCGCTCTCGTGCACCTCTCCTTCGACAATAATATATCTGACTGTACATAAACCTATTATGTCTGTCGGAATGGGGGTTAAAGCATGACATAGTTACACAACTGTTAGTCATCGCACGACGATTGCGACCTTCAGCTTCCGGTTTTTGCGCGACAAGACATCGACCCGGGAACTGATGGAACCGTTAGAAAGGTTTAAAATAGTATTTCCCTACCGAGGAAACTGTTGAATGAAGTCGAAATCGTAATAAAACTAACAACAAACAACAAACACAAGAAGGGTTGAGAAAGACGTACAGAGATAATGAAAACATAAGAAATACCTTTTCACAACAGAAACGATAAACAAATACACGTAAACAACACAAGTTCGGTCAGGTGCCAGGAAGGTGTAGCAGGGATCGTTCAAACTCCAACATATTCAAGGAACCTGCTCCCACTACAAATCCTTTAGCTCCGTCGTCAGTTGCTGCAACAATTCCTGCAGCAGAATTTCGCAATGACTCACGAGATCTTTATTCTTGTTGCGTTTGTACCACTTCAAAGCACTGTAGATACACACACACACACACAGAAGCACTGCTGAACTCTCTAGACTTTGTTCCAGCCGCACACACTATCGTGACATTGAATCTACGTCGGCACTGCTCAATTATTAAACTTTATTCGATTCTCATGCCTTCCTTCGGTGCTTCTTTCTATTCCGCTCCCTCAACTTCTCTTCACGTAGGTTTACATTTAGAGATCCACAGGCTACTAGACCCCCTCAATCTTCTTCCTCAACTCACACTACGCCATACTGACGAACATTCAAACGAATCATACTTCTTCGGAATTGTTGCACTTAGAATAGAACCAATTAACCCTTAACACAAAAACCACACCAATAGAACCAATTTTTCCGTATCAAAATCGAACATAAAAACCCGACCGACGTCGTCCGAACGCGTAATCACTCTCATGTTATTTGCAAAACTACACCAAGCAAGCAAGTAGGTAGATAGAGCTGTTCCAACTATCTACATATATATAGCTACAGTTGTACCAGCAGGATGATAGAACGTCAAATGCTGCTTCGCAGCTGTCAGCTGCCTGGCGGTTGTCAAACAACAAGAGTTTGTTACGGTAGTTTTTAAGGGGAAAAGGAGTCGACATTCGAAGCATACGCCATGCTGGTTGCAGCTGCGCAGTTGTATCACTTTTTCACATTAAAAAAAAATCAGAAACGGTAAACGGTTGGACTGAATGAACATGAAATAGTCGATCTGTGGAAATACCCTGGCGGAGAGTAGCTGAAGTTTTGAAGCGTTGCAACCAGATATAAAGTCGATTTTCGGTTCGGTTGTGCGCATTAAGTTATGCAACTGGTGTATCACGAGGCTGTTGTTGATTTTTTTTTATATGAAAAGCAAAGCGTTTTTGCACGAACGCTTCGATGGAACCATAACAGTTAAGGTGGACATGTGGGAACGAGATTACTTACACGGTCTTGGAGCGATTTGCGATGCATTTATCAATCAACAGGGGGATGATATAGAAAATACTCACCTGGAAAGATAAAATAAAATAAACATGGTTAATCATAAATTGCTCGTAATGTTGAGATCAGAAAGGTTAAAATGTAGCTAATGAAGGTTTTTCGCCGTTGGGGTCAATATTTGAATGCGAGACCTTCAACACAATACAAAAGGCATGGATTTTACAACTAAAAGAATTTCATAGATAACTGCGTTAAGAATCATCATAAGGGCCTAATTTGCGATGATCAATTCTCTCCATCGATTTTCTCTCTGATTTGCTACAGCAAATTTGTACCAATTCCTGAGTGATTTGAGATTTGAGCGTAATTGCTTTTGTAAACAGCGTAATTGCTGTCATTTGGAAGAGTTTGTTCCCCAAAAGCACGTGTTTGTTCTCCGGAATTATCCATTTGTTTTATCCAATGCAGTCGATGCAGCTGATTTGCTCTGTAAACCTTATTAATCTTACTATCACCTCGAAATTTCAAAAGCACAAATATCCCACAAACAATGAAACTGGAACTACACGTTTGCTGCAGTGCACGGAGTTCCAATTTCAAGAGCGATGTCGCAACAGTGTCCGAGATTTATGCTCTAGAAAATTATAAATGATTGAGCATATCTGGGCTCTCCAAGGAATCGCCTTAAAGGTTATACTGGTTATGAAGAGAATCGATCATCGCAGTTAAGCCGCAAATGCTTTTGAACGCTAAATTGATAACCAAAAAAAAATCTAACCTCATCCTTGAGGATTAGGTTTTAGATTGCAAGAATACATCGACTTCTTCGACAATTTTGGCATTTTTTTCCGGTTGTGAGATAAACATTTCAAGCATAAAACCGAATGTTATTGTGCTGAAAGGGTCACTAGGTTAAATAGGTCACTACTTCGACAGCAGCAGTTTTCCTAGGTCTTGAATTTATTTCCGTGTCCAACATTTACAAATTTTTTGCATGTTTATGACTAACATAAACAAAGTCCTGAGACCCATCTACGGAGCTCTGGACCCACCAGTTAGTGGCGACCCATAGGTTGAGAAACGCTTGAAATAAAATGAGTTCTATTCATAGTTGTTAGAAGCTTGAAATAAAGTCTGCGGTGGTAGGCTACAACCGGTATTATCCTGAGATTATAAAGGGCGTCCACGATGAAATTGCCACACTATGAAATTGCTCTAACTTTTTAACCGTTGGGTAGAATTTAATGAAAATTTGGGTGGATTTAGTTCATAGTGCATTATTTACATCCTGCAAGTTTTAAAGTCCTGTGATCAAAATTCGCGGAAATGGAGTCGAAAGAACAGCTCGTGCGTGATAAAATCTTGCGCATTCATCACGAGAACAAGGATCTCTCGCATCGTTCCATCGCTAAAACGTTGGGAATCGCGAATTCCACGGTGTCGCGAGTGATTAAGCGGTTCGAGGAACGGTTGACCACCGATCGGAAGCCCAGAAGTGAAGGAAAAAGTATTCCGTACAACACCAAAAATCACAACCGCGTAGTTGGGGCCTTCAACCGAAATCCGAACGCATCCGTTAGGGATGTGGCTAAGAAGCTGCACCTAAGCCGAAGTTTTGTCCAGAAGGCCAAAACTAAGGCTGGGCTTCGAACGTTCAAGGTACAAAAGGCCCCTAATCGCGGCGAGAAGCAGAACAAGTCCGCCAAAACCCGTGCCAGGAAGTTGTACCTCAACATGCTGACGAAAGTTGAATGCTGCATCATGGACGACGAAACATATGTGAAGGCCGACTTCAAACAGATCCCCGGCAACCTGTTTTTCACGGCCAAGGATAAGTTGAGCGTTCCGGAGCATGTCCGCACTCAGAAGATGTCCAAATTTGCGAAGAAATTCCTGGTTTGGCAAGCCATCTGCACGTGCGGGAAGCGGAGTGCACCTTTCGTGACCCAGGACACGATGAACGGACAGGTGTACATAAAAGAGTGCCTCCAGAAGCGGCTGCTTCCTCTCCTGAAGGCCCACAACGTCCCAACAATCTTCTGGCCGGATTTGGCCTCATGCCACTACTCCAAGGACGTGCTGAAGTGGTATGCGGACAATAAGGTCAATTTCGTGCCAAAAATGTTCAACCCTCCCAACACTCCGGAGCTCCGCCCCATCGAGAAGTACTGGGCGATTATGAAGCAGCACCTTCTTAAACGACCTAAGGTAGTGAAGACAGTCGAGGAACTGAAGAAAGTATGGGTTTACATGCAAAAAACGGTTGATTCACAGGTTGTGCAGAATCTTATGGCCGGGGTTAAGGCCAAGGTGCGGGCATTTGCGTATGGACTGTAAATAAAATACGAGTAAAATGGTAAAATGAAGTTTAATAGTTATTTCTCATTCCCTGAAAATTTGATGGCAATCGGATGAAAACTCGAATTTTGCGAATCAATTTTGTGTGTGGCAATTTCATCGTGGACACCCTTTATCCCGATCAAGAATGTCTAGCTGGTTTGATGTCGACATCAGAGTCTTTAAGCTAATATTTTGCAAATCATGCAAACAGGGACGGTATTAAAAGTTAATCGGAGTTGGAGCTTACCGCCATGAGAAAACAAATTACTAGGGTCAGTCTAGCCCCTTACGTCGGGCAATCAAGCAAACAACTCATACATTCAGAGATAATACACAATAGTAATGGAAAATTAATACAACATCTGCTGTGAAATTGTAATCCGTAAATGAATCGCCTATTTTTGGGACAAGTTTAGAACATTTATTGCTCTTTTTCAAAGAAAAAGTTGAATGAAATTTTCATATTTTTCGATTTCTAGGCGTATTATTGTGCTAACGAAAATCTATACTGCGGCGGTAATTTCATTTATTAAAATGAAATTTTTGTAACATGCTAGCCTAATAAATCCATATCACACTTTTCACTCTTCTTATAACTTTGGAAGATTTAACGCTTTTTGCGCTCTGCAACTATGGGCCGAACATAAGGGATGTAATTTTGAGACGTGTTTCTAATTATTGCCTACGAACTTTATATGATAACTTTGTTTTACTCGCGGCTTACGCAAGGTTAGAGGGGTACATTGTCGAAGAATAGGATCAAGAGTGGAGCTTGGGGTAAGGTTTCGTTGTTTCATCTGAGCGTTGTCGCCAGGATTCGCCTGGAGTTCTGTCGGCTATGGTGACCACCCGAATACAAATTTACCATACAAAAACAACGATGACACTCATCGAGACGGGTGTACAAGACAAACAAAGCTAATAAAGAGACACAACAGACAAAGGAATTAAATTCTCATACCTAAGGGAAATGGATGTAATGTCGGCCTAAATTCCCCTAATTTGGGCCCATACATAAATTCAGCAATCGACTAAATTTTCAATAGCGACCAAAAATATCCATTAGTACCGTCTCAATGACGCGTTCATCTAGATAAAATTGATACAGAGCAGATTTTTAGCGATGGGCCCAATCTTAGATCCATAGGCCAACATTAGAGCCATTTCCCCTACTAGACATTGCAGAAACACATATAGCAGAGATCGGGGATTCCCATCCCTAAGAGCAAGCCATTTTCCACGGTTTTGAACTTTTTTAAAAGCTCAGTGAATGTTGAAATCAGTCTAGAAAAAAAATATTAAGAAGGTTCGATTTTTTCAACCTGGCAGCTATTCAAATGTAATGCTTCCTTCTTTTGAACATGAGCAGCTCTTTTGAGTGAAATTTTCTCAAATAATAGATATTTTCGATTTATAGGAATGCTTCCTTCTTTTGAACATGAGCAGGTCATTCGAGTTGTACTGATTACGTTATTTTCAAAAAATCAATATTTATAGGAATGCTTCCTTCTTCTAAACGTGACCAGTTCTTTTAAGTTGTGCTGATATCAGAAATTTTTAAATAATCAATAGGGTTTTTGATCTAATTTCTGTCCTACTAAGCACAACCCGCGCTTTACCTCTCTTTTCTGAACGAGTTTAAATAAAAAATTGAATATTTCTGTCAAAGATGACTTCGAAATTTATTCACCTTTCCATATGTACCGTTGGATTTGATAAAAAATCACAAATTGTTGAGATATTATTTAAAATCTAATACTGCTTCTTGATTCTAATTTCGTCCTACGAGTTTCAATACCGTCCAAACGCATTGAAACGCCATTAGATTTTCTTCGTCCTACGGATAAATGAAGAAAAATGGGATTCGCTAGGAGGGCCTTCTTTTGTTTTGAGAATAATGAGCGTAAATATTCATACAATGCGCTCTAACAGGATTTATGTTGTAGCTAATCAACTAACGCATCGGAACAAACCTATCATTGATTTGTGCACGGTGAAATCATTGATATTATTTATCTTTTCTGATCGATAGAACGGAAATGGGCGATAGAACGGAAATTACGACGAAGTAGCGCTCTACCCTATTTATGATTTATAGGACTGCTTCCTTCTTTTAAACATAAGCAGTTCTTTCGAGATGACCCGACGGCGAAATGACTCATTCAACGATATGTTCTTCGACGAAACGTCCTTCGGCGAAATGACACAGTCCCGATATGGATATAGGGTTATCTTCCTTGGACTTCGAGGGAGTTGTATCGTAACAGTCACCACTATCCCATAATTATGAGTTAGCTATTAACACTCCGAATACGATGCCTCCGAAAAACGTGTAACGGCAAGTTTTCAATGGCACAACTTGGCCATTTCTTGATGAATTTCAAAAAGTGTGGTACTTCTAGAATTTCTAGGATCTGTAGATTATTTTGATTGTTAAAAGATTAAAAATAGGTTCGTCTACTTTATTCAAAAGCGAAAAGAGTCGTTACCTTTTTTTAAAGGTGTGTTAATGGGTTTTGCAAGTAGCCTAAGATCCATGAATTAGATTAATGGGTACAAATGTTCATAATTAGCCAGAATACAGTCATGGTTCCTATATATAGATCCCGGAGACAACGGAAAGGTCCTCCGGAAGATTCGGAACATCCGTAAAATTGGTCAATCCACGAAACTCCGCGATTTTTTTGAAACCATTAAGAACTGTGATATAAGAAAGAATTTGGGTTCATGACATAAACACGGACCCGGATGGCCATGGGAGCGTGCTCAAGAAGATCCGAAACATCTGCAAAAGTGATCAATCCACGAAACTGATCCTCGGTTTTTTCGAAAACATGTGGAACTGTGATATAAGAAAGAATGTTGGGTCGTGACATAAAAATGAGCTTAGCAGATTTATTATTTTAAAAATATTAAGAACTGTGATATAAGAATGAATTTGGGATCGTGACCTAAACATGAACCTGGATGGCCATTGGACCGTCATTCGGAAGAGCCGGAGGACGGTCTTATCATACAGGTTCATGTTTATGTCATGACTCCAAATTCTTTTTTTTTTTAATCTTTATTAAGAAGACTTTCAGCCCTGGGCTGGTTCGTCTCCCATCCCAAATTCTTTTTTTATATCACAGTTCGTAATCCTTTCGAAAAACCACGGAGTTCTAGGATCAGTTTCATGGATTGACCATTTTTAAGGATGTTCCAGATCTTCCGGAGGACGGTCCCATGGCCTTCTAGCAGGGCTGGTAGCGTTGATGCGACATAATAGTAGTGACTCTAGTGACTAAAATTACGGAAATAGTGACCAAATAGTGACTTTTGAATAATAAATAAGTAACCAATAGTTACATTTATATGCTGACTCAGAAACTCAAATAAGGTTTAATATTGAAATAAACTGTTTTTGTCATGGAACTTAAAATGACATTTCATGAATTCCTCTAATTATATCGAAATTCTCAACGGAATCTCCTATTAAGAGCATTTAAAGTGCAATTTCCGGATTTACCCAAAGATTTTTTTAAATGTTACTGTTAAATAGGGTTAAATAGATCATTACAACGACAGAATTTTTTTTATCGAAGATCTTGAATTTGATTCTACCATTGAAATCCTTAAAATTTTGATATAACTTTGATAATTCGCTAAGAATATTTCAGAATGATCTCAAGCACTTTTTTAGAATTATTCCACTCCTCTTAAACTTTGTTTCTAAAACAAGCTTAACAAAACTAATATTGCATTCTGGAAATTCTTTGCAGAACATTGGACAACATTCTTTGAAAAAGATTATTTTCGTAGTTGGAGATGCTGAACGTGGACGTTTTAATAAAGTATAGAGTTGATAGTTCCGTTGTACTACGGCAGCGTGAAAATTATATATAGAAAGTAAAATAGTAAGCTTAAAACAATTTTGAGGAAGGTACGAATCGGATAGAGCATCCCTTTTACAGGGGTGTTTCACCCCGCCACACTGGCAAAAGGGATGATCGCCGATTTGCTCATGTACCTCCGATGTGCGGAAACAGTTCTATCAATTGTTTCACACTCAAATCGCCATCTGACGTAAGCATCTACCTGATTGCTATACCTGATTCGAAACTTCCTAAAAAATATCCTTTGCTCGCTTTCTACTTCTACTTCCTCTCAACTCTATACTTTCAACTTCTCATCTATCGTATAAAATGTTCACTTTAAGTCTGATATTTGACGTTAAGCATCTCCAACTATTTAAATCGATAACTTCTTGCATAAATTAATAAATCATAATTAGTTAAAGTAGATTATATTTGATTTTTTGATTATTCTTTCAGGATTATTCTTCCCATAAATTCATTTTAAATTAACTTGAATTCTCCTTATAATTTCCATGAAATTAACATCAGAAATATTCTGCTTAGAATAATCTTGAACTTCTCCCCTGAATTATATTGGAAATTCAAATCGTATTCTCCTCAGAATTCCCATGGTATTTTCTCAGAATTCTTAAAACAAAAATCCATCTCAGAATACTCTTGAAACTCTTCGCAGAATTCCTTTGAGAATAAATCCTCAACAGCCGATTCCATTGGAATTCTTCTAGGAATTTATTTCGAACTCTTTTGAGTTCTCTTGGAAGTATCGTCAGAAATCATCCCAGAATTATTTTATAACTTCGTTAGTGCCAAGTACTCAATTTAAAAATGTTGTTGATTTTTTTTTTCATTTCACTCTATTTTAATTGTGAAAAAGTGACTTAAGTGACTATTTTTAGGGACATAGTGACTTTAGTTACTTTTTGGTTTGAAAAGTGACTTTTTAGTGACTGACTTCAAAATAGTGACAAAGTCACTAAAAACTGACCTGCTACCAGCCCTGTTCTAGGTACATGTTCATGTCATGACCCCTAATTAATTTATATATGACAGTTCCAAGTGTTTTCGAAAACAAAAAAAAAACGTGGAGCTCTAGGATCAGTTTCATAGATTGAACACTTTTACGGATTTTCCGGAACTTTCGGAGGACGGTCCGATGGCCATTCGGGTCCATGTTTATGTTATGAATCCAAATTCTTTCTTATATCACAGTTCTTAATGTTATGGATAGACCCCTTTAACTGATGTTCTGGATCTTCCAGAGGACCGTTCCGTTATCTCCAGGTTCCATATATAGGAACCATGACTGTATTCTGGCTAATTATGAACACTTGTGCCCATCAATCTAAATTATTGATCTTAAGCCACTTGCAAAACCCATAAATACACTTTAAAAAAATGTGTAAAGACTCTTTTCGCTTTTGAAAAAAGTAGAGGACCCTATTTTTAATACTTCTGCAATTAAAATAATTTACAGAGCCTAGAGGTACCACCATTTTTGAAATTCATCAAGAAATGGCTAAATTGAGTCGCTGCAAACTTGCTGTTACACGTTTTTCGGAGGCTTCGTAGTCGGCGTAAAGTATTTTACCCACCGTATTCGTTATTACTTATTAATACTCATAAATCAGTAGGTTCAGCTTGTAAGTCAACTGAAAGTAATCATTAACTATGGAGTGATTGTATAAATGATACTAAAAGTTAATGTATCCAAATAAGACCGAATTGTAAAGAGAGGGAGAGATTGAAATCATATTTTTTTTTAAATAAATCTTGAAATCTTTAAGAAATTTGTTAACACTCCGCAGTTTGTACTATGTATAAGACATTTTTAAAATTTTAAGAAAATTTCCAAGATTCATATTTTTTTTTCGTGATGTGAAACTTTAAAAAAATCATGGATTAAGGAAAAAATAGAATCTAGAATTATTTCAACATTTTGGGGTTGAAAAATATAATCACCATGTGGGATTTTGAAAAATATTCATGATCTTAAATTTGAAAAAAAATAAATAATACAAATCATTCCGGGCCCTGAAAAATATTCAGGATCCTTAGAATTTAAAGGATTTTCTATAAAATTCGGACAAGAATACAGAGAATGTTAAATATAATTAATAAAGACATTAAGTGTTGAGGAGGAACCTAAAATTTCTCAAGGAATTCCAACCAAAATTCCAAGATAGTTCTAAAGAATTCAGACATTCGGCAAAATATCCTTCGGTGAAATGACACAGTCCCGATATGGACATAGGTTTATTTTCCGTGGACTTCGAGGGAGTTGTATTGTAACAGTCACCACCATCCCATAGTTATGAGTTACCTATTAACCATAACAATATAATACTCATACATCAGTAAGTTAACTATGGAGTAATTGTATAAAAGATATTAAAAGTTAATGTATCTGAATTAGACCGAAATTTTTTGAAAAATATTCAAGATCCTAAATTTAAAAAAAAAAAAATACAAATCATTACAGACCCTGAAAAATATTCAGGATCCTTACAGAAAATCCTTTAGTTCTTTAAAATTCGGACGAGAATACAGATATTTTTAAATAGAATTAAAAAAAGACATTAAGTGTTGAGGAGGAACCTAAATTTTTTAAGGCATTTCAACCAAAATTCAAATATTCTAAGATAAAGTCCTGGAGAATTCAGACATACAATAAATTCCAAGATATTTCTGAGGAGAAGAAAGAATACTCAGATTAGCAGAATTAAATAGGAATTGTGAGGAGAACATGATGCTGAATTGCTAGCTGCTTCTGAAAAGAATGGTATGTTTGTGAGGAGAATAGCAGGTGAAGTTTAATTAACATTCCGATAGGAGTTCTGATGGGATTTCAAAGAGAATTACAAACCGAATTTAAGTAGTATCCAGAAAATAATTTCAAGGGAATACTAAGGAAGACAAAATTTAACAAAAACAAAAAAAAAATAAAGGAAAGTTCACGAAATTTTAGAAGTGAAGATAAATTCTAGGGGATTTCTGAGGAGAAGTTCGAGGGGTTTCTGAGAAGAGTTTTGACTAGCTCAAAGAAAATAAAAAAATAAAAATACAAAGGAATCGAGTTTTCAGGATAGTTTCACAGGATTCTAAGGAAACTATTAGGAGAGTTTCGAGGTAATTTCAAGAAGAATTCCAAGATAATTATGAGGAAAGTTTTCAGGTAATTTTAAGAAGAATCCCATGATAATTATGAGGAGAAATCCAAGGCACTTGACTAATACCATGCGAATTTGGATAAAAATTTCATGTTAACTTTGATTTCGAATCGTTCAAAATTCAAGGATAATTTATAGTCAAGTTTCAGAAAGAGCAAGTCTTTCTTTTGGTAGAAATTCACTCTTTTTCACTAGTTGATTCTGAAACACTGGCGTAAAAAATACCTACGTTAAGGATTACTGATTTTTCCTGGTTTTCTGGTTGGCATTTAGAGCCATATTTATTCAAATCGGTCCCAAAATACATAGGGTCTTCTATTTTCACTGAATTGTATCGATCTTTTTATTTGTTCGTGTTTTGAGAGTGGTTGAACAAGGTACATTGAGGTTAGGGGGACGTCACTGAACGTAACGTCCCCTGGGGAATGGAGGATTGACATCGTTTGCTATCATCATAATTAAATGACGAATAATTAATTCAAACTTTTTGAAGAAATCGTTGAATTATTGGCATGATGTGTTGCAAAATGACCACATTTACTTGTTTTCCCGTGGAACCAGCAGACGACGAATAATTACCACAATTAGGAACGATCTTCTCTATTCGATCGCCAAATTGTATTATCGAGCACATTACGAGAGAAAGAGAGAACCTTTACAGTGGTGATGTCACGACCCAGTGATAACTGGGCTTCCATTACTTAAGGTGTTTCAAAATTACGACAACCACAGTAACAGAACGGCGTGGCGTCAATTTAACGCTGCATTACGCCTCGCCGCAGAAGAAAACGTTAATTTGAAGATCGACCACCGATGCCGGTGGTCATCCAAAGTCTCCAATCTCGCGATCCGATGGCTTTGATGGTGATCCATTCAACAGGCTAATTGAAACCACCGCAAGCAATGAGCGGCACGGTGCGCTGTGAGACATCAATTTCATTCGGACCAGTCGATAATTGTTTTCCATTTTTTTTTTATTCTTCAACTGCGGTCAACCAATCAATCGAGAAACAACACCGAGGTGACGATAAGAGCAGTAGTAGAGCAAAAAAGGGGGTCTAACGAAACGAATGCTTGCCCCCGCGGAGCATAACCACCTGCAACCTGCATACAAGGGTGGTTCAAAACATCGATTCCAAATAAGATCAAAAATTTGAGCTCATATGGTTGCGATGTCATACTGAACGGGTCCTTTGAAGTTTATATAAGAATTATTATGGGAAAACTGAGCTTTTGATTGACCCCTTCCTAATCAATACCTTTTACTATTATTATTTATGGATAAACTTGCTATCTGTACTAAAAGGAAATGTTCTCAGCTACATACGTCAGGATAATTCGATATTAATTATTTAGGAAGATGGATTTCTTCTCACATGCTGCATCATCTATAATTCGATGTATTCGGTGGTCCCATAATTTTTCCATGTGTCCATGTGGTCGATGTTCTATGTAGAGCTATTTTGATTTTATAACTCGATATGTCAAAGGCAGAGTTTCAGAATTCTGTGGATTTGAAATTAAAATCAAAGCGACTTGGAAAACATGATAAGTGATGGACATATTGAGTATCCAGAGCCCATCGACCACATCAGAACATATTTCTGGGGTGCTAGGGAAAAGGGTTCGTTCATTCATCATCGCACTTCAAGTTTATTGCTTATCGCATATTAGCTTATTGCGTGCTCTCAACATGGTGTTCTAGATGCACTTTCACAGTTATTAATTTACAGATTTCTATGCCTGTACCACTTTTGCATTAGTATAATTGTGTGGCAAGTACAAGCATACTGTATGCCCAGGGAAGTCGAGAAAAATTCCAACCCGAATAATTCCTAGACCGGACCGGGAATCGAACCCAGCCATCTCCAGCATGGTCTTGCTTTGTAGCTGCGCCTTTACCGACTGAGCTAAGGGAGGAGGAAAAGGGTCCGTATCTTTAATTCATTTCAAGTACTAACATGAGGTAAATCAAACTTGAGTACTCAGGGCAGAGGTGCCAGTAGTTTTAAGAAAAAGTCTTCAACGAGATCGTATAAATGTCTTCCCATGTCCACACCGCTTCTGTTCAATTTGGAGTATGGAGGGAGAGGGGATTCAATATAATTTTTTTTAAATTAATGTCATTATTCATAATCATTTGTTCCTTGATTTCTGTTCCGTCGATTTTGTTTTCCGTACTGTTGCTTCCAACGCCAGGGAGGCAGCTCCAACACCTGGACCCTACCTATCGACCTATCAACTCATGGACCGGAGACCAATGGTTTTACTTTCCGTGATCAGAGATTTTATGCCTCCGAAAATCTCGACGGCACCGCTGTTCATAATCATAGAATCAGTAAAAAGGGATACACCATTCGAAAAATTCATGTAAATTTCTGCGAGATATAACACACATAAAACTAACGCTAGATTTGGCATCAATTTAGGTGATATTTCGTGTAAATTTAAGCGCAATATCGCATAAATTAGCAATATTGTATGCAAGCTTGTAAACGATTTCGCTGTATATGCCAAGTATAGCTCGAAATTAAACGAAGGGAGATTTTACGCGATAGTTAAAATTAAGATTTTTTTTCTGTGTAGAGGGAGAATTCTACCCTTTATGCACCCAAGTAACAATTTTGACGGATCAATTTAACTTGGGCAGTAATTTAATAAATTTACAGTTTTTTTGTTGATTTCAGAAGTTTAAGAATCTTGAATAATTTTATAATTTCAGGTACCTACTATAATTAATAAGTCTCTAGTATTTTAAATTTTATAGACATTTTTCAAAGTCTATTATCGCTACTGGGATAAAAGCGTGCTATAAACACGGATTTTGCAAACATAAGGAATCATGTTTGAAATTGTTTTAGATATTGTGAAATATTAATTAATTGAGATCTGAGACAACAAGACAGTGATATTTAATGCAAATTAAAAAAAATATAAGTTAACTTCTTCAAAAAAAAAAATCGATTCCTGGACCTTAAAAAAAGAAGCTTGAAGAAACTTTCAAGATTCTGTAGCGAAGATTCAGATTTCGGATCTTGAAAACTTTTCCAAGATCCCAGATTTGAAGGCAAATGTCAATATAAATAATATTAAATGTACATTTTAAAATCATGAGTAAGATTCATCAGATTTTAAGAAAAGAAACTTTTATAGGGCTAAAGAAAATGTTCAATTCCTGGACCTTAAAAAAGAAGCTTTGCGACATTTTCAAGATTCTGAAGCGAAGATTCAGATTCCGTATCTTGAATTGTTTTCAAGATCCCAGATTTGAAAACAAATATCAATATAATGGATCTTAGACAATTGTCAAGATTCATGGGATTTAATAAAATATACATGATTCTGGAATTTCGTGGCATAACCTTGAGAATTTCTGAATAATTTTGAGGCGAACTTAAAGGGAATTCTAAGGAGTATTCTAAGAGAGTTCTGACTGGAATTCCATTTTAGTTTTGAGGAGAACTTCAAGCGAAATCTATGGAATGCTTCCAAGGTAATTCTGATGACCTTTAGATTCATGGTATATGCTCAGGAGATTTCCAAGCGAGTTCTGAGAAGAATTCAAACGAGAAGAACTTATTTAATTTTATTCTAAGTAGAATTCCAAATTCTAAAGATTACTCAAGCATAATTACTGAGTAAATGTGAGAATAATTCCTAGGGAATTCTAAGAGCATTTCAATTGAATTCTGAGGATAAATTCAACTGGGCATCGAAGCATGATTCACCCAGAGAAGAGTAGACGCACGGTGTCGACCTAATAAACAAAACCAAATTCCCTGATATACCTGATCTTCTAGCAATTAAAAAAATACAGGTACAGTGCATACCCGGTAGCACCCTGTCAACACGACCTCATCAGCTATTACTTTCCTCAGATATGTTCTAAGTGCATTCTGGGTATTTTTTCATGAAATATCACATGGACCTCTAACCCATAAAGAGAAGTCTATAACACTTTAAATTGCCAAAAGCGGGAAGGCACCGCATTTTTCTAAATTCACAAATTTTAAACGTGGTAAGCGCCAGTTCAAGCAGCAACCGGGATGTTAGCATGATTTATAGTATTTATTTATTAAAAGGCTTGCACACTAAGATTTTGTTTTCGTAAATTTTACCGAAATCAGAACAGCTGAACGTTCGGTAAAACTTTGACCTTTATTTTAAAAATTATTTCAAAACATGGTCAACCTTGTTTAAATGATCAAATCTTGTCCTTTTAGTGGAGCTTTAGTTTCAAAGTAGCTGAAAAGCAATTTAATTTAATTGCATAAATTTTCCCGAATAGTTCAGCTGTTCAGATTTCGGTAAAAATTACCGAAGTCAGCGATAATTTCTTAGTATGTGCTTAATCGCTTAAAGTTTTCAGCAAGTTCATGATCCGTTTCCTTCTTCAATTTACTCCAAGATACGAGAAGAGGTCCTTGACATGGCCATTTTCTTACCCTAAATGTTCTTTTCTCACTGTTTCCGAACTCAATGCTAGTGTCACTAATTCACCCAGTTCTCCTACATCTTACATATGAAACACTTGCCTTTAATCCCGTTATATATTTTTTTGCCTTGAGCATATTTCGCGGGCGGTTTTGAAATCAATCAATTACAAATTTCCCTTAATAATTGTGCCCTAATACACAAATACCATAAACGAACTGTATCTCGGATGGGTAAACTATCCCACAAATGGTTTGGATGATACCCCGAACGCGTCGTTAAGCTCTCTTTTATGGTTATTTTTATTAGGGTGGTCTTGAGCAAAGTTGTAGCTGAGAAAATTTCACATAAGCACAGATAGTAAGCTTACCCGTTAATCATTAGAGCAAAAGGCTAGGACAATGGGAATACAAAGTTCACTTTTCCCGTGGTAATTCCCATACAAATTGCAAAGGGCCAGTCCAGTATGAGATCGCAACCAAATGAGCCGAAATTTTGGGAGAATGATCATGACCTGCTTCTAAATCGATTGAGTGGGATGGATCAAAATCGATATTTTGAACCACCCTAGTACATGTTACCGAAAAAAGCGAGCGAAACGATGTGATAGGTTGATGCGATGGTTGTCTGAGTCTAAGTTCACTTTCGTTTACGGTAGCCGCATGACCGCATGACGGACCCCTTAACGAGTAAGAAGAAGACAACCGGCAAACGATTTGGTAGATGCATCTGCTGCAAGCAGCAGAAGCCAATTATCAGTTATCGACAGTTTTCTATTTACCTTTACGGGTACAGTGCGCGATGGAGGCCGGTCAATGATATCACACAAACGCGAACGACGATACAGTGACGTTGCGTGGAGAAAATGCTTTCGATTTCATTAGACGAAACCGGCGTTGGGATCATTAGCCGAGGGTTGCGACGAGGATGGATGGTTTTTATTTCGGGGGTATCGGGTTTTTTGGTTTTCGGTTACTTGATCACATTTCCCTAGTGACTTCCAAGCGAGGGGAAGCTTAAGTAATCGATTAATTTGCTTGTCTTTCTCTCTTTGCCAATTCCCATTCAAATCGGCTTCAACCATGAGAAATTGACGTAATCAACACCTTAATTTCTATGTGTTGCTAGTTAGGCACCCGGGGTGTTCATTACCCACCCGAAGCTGTTAACGCTTAAATGAACATACATTTATCTTGTAACCGAAATTTCACTTCTTTCGGTGTTTGATTTTTCACTTTCCACATTCCTCAGGCGCAACAGTTTAAATCAATGGAAATGTTTACTTCGCTTCTTAGAAGTCACACCAATAGTTAAGATACAATCCCAAACAACTTAATGCCACCACTTTCCCGAGAGTGTCATGGAGACAGTCGTGATCATGCTGAAGGCCACCGATTCCGGGAAGGTGCCAGCCGCCACCAATCCCTTCTAAGTTTTGCCGTGCACCCAGAACCGGTAATTCATAAAAAAAAAAAATGCATGCCTCTCTGTGTTAACATCGATCCACGTAATAGCACCGAAGTCCAACATCATTCCCGTTGCGTTGGGAAAATAGTGAGGTGAGGCATTTCTTCGGCGACCACTTATCCACCGCACAAATGTCAATGACTTCCGTCAACAAACATGCTTGTTTGTTTCTTCGGTGTTTTCCTACTGCCCACATATAGCTCTTGCATGTGCTGCTGCCCATAGTTGGTTTAAAGGCATTTTAATGTCAGGTGGTAGGGAATATTTATATTCCTCGGGACAAGTATGTCTAGGTACAGTTTGATAAACGCGTTTCGGGCTTGATTGGTCGGTTTGTTAACCAGCTGGAAGGGCCCTTCACTTTTCAACGTGTTGGCTGAGTTTGATCGTGAGCGCCTATTTGATTGAGTCATTTTTGAATGGTTGACAGGCAGATAATGTTAGAGCCATGTTAGAGCGTGGGATGTTGGGTATATTTTCTAGAAATTTTAGAAAGAAATAGTTCCCAAGCACTTGGAGCTAAGGGATCCAATCTCGGTCCATGGCTCTATTTTGGACCTATCGCAAATCTACATCGTCCTACTTGCATGAGTATTTAGGGACAAGATTGATTGAATCCATAAATGGCCATCAGAGTGGCTGGTTTTACTAGGCAAATCAGCCACGACAAAGGCCATTTGTGGTTCCTATCTACCATGTCCTCAAGTTATTGTATTGAAGGAAAATAATAAAAAAAAAAATAACGGTTGTGGTGGTTCAGTAAGAGCAGAAAGCAGCGGATTCAATTTCAGACACGTCCTTCATAAAAATCAGTAACTTTCTTGTAAGACTTACTGATATTTATTATTCTTTCGATGAAAATGCATCTTTGTAAGGAGATTATTTGCGTTTTCAGTGGTATCAAATCAGTGTGCATGATGTGAAATAACTGTCAAACCACAGACAAACTCTGCATGCTGTACATCGTTCACGCATTTTACGGTTGATTTTTCGTCGAGGGTTTTTAACATTTTGACATCAGTTGAACACTTTGTCCGACAAAGACTGACTAACAAATGGTAGTATTCTTAACCATTTTTTTTTACAAATAAATGAAAACAATTCAAACAGTTAGGTCTTATGTCTGTGACCAAACTTTCAAATACTTGGAGATTCGTTGTGGTGCAAACGTGAAGGAATACAAAAGTTGAAGCCATTTTTTACAGAAGATCAAGCGCTCAGACAGAGGAATGTTTCCTCTACCATCTGGTATAGTTTGTTAGCTCTTACTCGCGAGAAATCGGCAGTTGAAGTTATTGCACACTGGACCAAATCTCAATACGGAT
This sequence comes from Ochlerotatus camptorhynchus, assembly GCF_037179485.1. Lineage (NCBI taxonomy): Eukaryota > Metazoa > Arthropoda > Insecta > Diptera > Culicidae > Ochlerotatus > Ochlerotatus camptorhynchus. The sequence continues at coordinate 5,098,249 of NW_027040804.1, read as the reverse complement.
AATGACACCGACAGAGAGCGACTTTTGAATACCCTCGAGAGCCAAGGAAGACAACCCTATATCCCTATCAGAAACGTGTTGAGTACCCGCGATCTCTGCTATATGCAGTCGATTTATGTGTTTCTGAAAATGTCTAGTATAAGAATTTAATTCGTTTATCTTTTGTAGCCGGTCGAACTTCAGACGAATCTAGAACCGCACTACCGTTCATACTGGCAACATCACTGTGATGAGACAACGAAACCCCCTTATCCTTCGAAAATGTACCCCTTTAACCTCGGGTAAGCCGAGAGTATTCAGCCCAACTCCTACTAGACATATAATTAAGTGAATTTTGTTACAAACAATGAATAATGCATTATCGGCTCGGTAAAGCTAATGCGATTGAGCCTTCCAAATAAACGAACTAAATAAAAAAGTGGACCAAATATACTATCTAGCTAAACAAAATTAACTCCTAAACTAAGCATTTCTGAGACTTGGTTTTTCCAACCAAGTTTCTTATTATAATGAGGACCAGTGTTGGGAAAATATAAAAAAATCAAATCTCACCAACGCCCAAGATCACGTTTGATTTTCGTAGACAAAAATCAACAAGCAAACAACTGCGGTTGATTTTGTAAGCTGTGATATCGCAGCTTGGAATATCAAGCTAACAAAACTCACCACCTGCAAATCTCACCAAACTGTGGTGAGATTGAGTTTAATGATTTTTGCTTTACACCCGAATGCAACCGAAACTTCCATAACGGCTTGCAGCAGTCCCTTCGCGTCTGCCATCGGTGAAGATTAAAAAGAGATAGCAAACTAAGAAAACGATGTGCAATGGAATCATTTTTGTGTCGAGTCAACTCTCAGCTTGATTTTTGCTGGTTGTGAATAGTCTGGCAATATCAAAGGAGCTTGTAAAATCAATATCAAGCATGATATTTTGTTCCAATATCACGCGTGATATTGCGAGCGCATGAGAGCGGAAAAATATCAATGGATTACTGATTTTGCCAACACTGATGAGGACCGTCTGCTGGCATAAAACGATAGTTCGAAACTCATTAGCATGGATGGCGCAGAACTCTAACTTTTCACTTCAGACACATTTTAGAGACTTGACTTCTTCAGCAACGTTGTTCATTAAAAAACAACTCTATTGATTTCTTCAAAATTCCACAGCCAACTGCTTGCTCTCAGCTTAGTGTTCTAGATGCACTTCCACAGTTATTAATTGAGCGCTTTCGATGCCTGTACCATTTTTGCATTAGTATAATTGAGTGGCAAGTACAACTATACTCTATGCCCAGGGAAGTCGAGAAAATTTCCAACCCGAAAAAATCCTAGACCGGACCGGGAATCGAACCCAGCTACCTCCAGCATGGACTGGCTTTGTAGCTGCCTCTTTACCGACTAAGCTAAGGGAGGCCGCATTCGTAGCGCCTTGTATACTGTAGGAAATATAGTTGAAATGACTAAATAATTCAAATCCTCCAAATCATCCGGAAGTTCTAATCTTAAAGTTCTACAGGCTCAACCAAAGTCTTGTACGATATTCTGACTTATTATTTGAATCCATGGAGCTACGTGGAACTTCAGCGCATCATGTGAGACATACAGAATTGGAAAAATATCTTTAATTATCCAAATAATTTTGGGGTTCAGATTTTAAGATCCTTCAGACTCAACGAGATGTTTTACGTTGCTACGGCCAAATTTTTTGAACACACAGATCTTCATGGAGCCCCTTGTATCATGCAGGATATATAGTTGTTATGACAGAGTATTTTGAAATCTCCAAGCGAAGCGTAGAGATTCGTGTTTCATATAATCATAGCCTCAGGATACCTTGGAGACCCCAACATGTTTTGTCATTACAACTATCATGATAATATTGGGCTCCACGATAGGTTTCGTTGAATCTGTAGAACGTCAAGATCTGAACTCCAGGACAATTTGAAGGATGGAACATATTTTGTTAATTCAACTTCTTATCTAGCGGCGCCGGTGGTGTAGTGGTAAGCGTGATTACCTCTCACCCCAGCAGGCCTGGGTTCAATCCCAGTAGGAAATCAAATCAAGGAAAAAAACTTCTTATCTCACTTGATAAGCAGCATGGATTCGTATGATAAATCTAGACATCATACAATATTTTGTTTAGCCTGTAGCACATCAGGATCCAAGCTTCAGGATAACTTGGAGACAACAACATGTTTTGTTTTTACAAATATTTATTTTTTATAATGAGTTTATTTTTCCAGGCTCATTTGCCGTAGCTTTGCGGAGCCGATATTCATTGTTTAGATCACAAAATTACTTAAAACTAACGTTAGTAAAGCGGGGGCTACAGCGTTAGTAAAGTGGCTACCCAGAGGTAAGTTGTAACAAGTTGTAACAAATGGATGGCAGAGTAGGAATTGAGAACACAAGGATTGGAGAGCAATGTGCTCTTTATCTCGAACTAAGCGGCATACTGATGAAAAAGACAGATCTGTTATCCGTTTTAAAACACATAAATTAAAATCAAATAGTCGAGACCTCGACTCACCAACACATCTCTAACGGGTATCGCGGGTTGTTTTCCTCGGGCCCTGAGGAATGTGGATAACTCAGATCTGGCAACACAGTGTAAGGTAAATTACCAAACAACATGCTCGATATCGTGATAACAACTGCCACAAGCACATAAATTCTTGCCTGAGATCCCAATTCGATAGAAATGTGAGTCTAAAGAAGAGTGATTGGACATAAGCCTTGACATATGTAAGGCGTATAAAGTTGCGGCTCATCTTCAACCCTTTGACCAAGGTTTGTTCGACACCTGTGGGAGAATTGGATGTAACCATCTTCCCAAATCAGCTTTACAACTACATATCCCATATTATGAGGCTCCACGTAGCTTTCTGGGTTCACAAATTCAGCCGAGACATCGTGCAAGGAATCTGTAGAGCGCCAAGATCTGAACTCCAAGTTAATTTGGAGAATGGAACATACCATATTGAAACTACTTTTTATCACACTTGATGTGATAGGGTCCCGCGGAGCTGCTAGGATTCTTATAATAAATCTGGACATCATACAAGATTTTGTTGCGCCTATACCACATGCGTGATAATGTTTGCACCATCATACATACATATAAGTGAATACACGGAGGTGTACGGGGCACCATTCCACACCTCGAACCGCACGCAGAGTTGGCTGAAGGCCGTCTGCCGTTCTGGCCGAAAGATATGTGGCCGCCATCCAGCCCCGATCTTAACTCCTTGGATTATTCAGTGCGGAGCATCATGGAGGTCATGCCTGTGCCAAACGCCACTCCAGTACAGCAAGCCTCAGACAAATACTGACCCGCGCCTTGAGTGATATGGATCCGGACTATATTATCAGAACCTGTTGAGCATTCCGGAAGCGTGTTGAGGTCGTAATTGTAGCAAATGGAAATTCTATCGATGATTAACATAGGTTTAAGTTCTTACTAAGATATCCCTTTTGAATAAATATTTGTTTTCCACTCCAAAAATTCTCAGATTTTTTTTTCACAGAGTTTACTGGTGCAATTATCACGCATACGGTAGAACGTCAATACCAAATCCTCAGGATAACTTGGAGTCCCCAACATGTTTTGTCATTACAACTATCATGATAATATGGGGCTCCACGATCAATTTGGGTTCACAAATTTAGTCAGCGTACAATATCTGGTTGAAACTGTAGAACGTCAAGATCTGAACTTCAGGACAATTTGGAGGATAGAATATATTTTGTTAATACAACTTTTTATCTCACTTATATGTGATGAGGTCTCACGGAGCAGCAAGGATTCTTATAATAAATCTGGACATCATACAAGACTTTGTTAAGCCTGCAAAACTTCAGGATCCAATCCTCAGGATAACTTGGAGATCCCAACATGTTTTGTTTTTACAACTACATATCCCACATGATATTAAGTGGCTCCGCGTAGCTTTTTGGGTTCAAAAATTTAGCCGATACATAGTACAATACCTCGTTGAATCTGTAGAGCGCCAAGATCTAAACTTCAGGTAAATTTGGCGAATGGAACTTATATTGTTAGAATTTTTTATCACATTTGATGTGATGGGGTCTCACGGAGCTGCTAGGATTCGTATAAAAAATCTGGACATCATACAAGATTTTGTTGAGCCTGTAGAACATCAATACCAAATCCGCAGCATAACTTGGAGACACCATCATGTTTAGTCTTTGCAACTACATATCCCACATAATATTATGGCGCTCCACGTAGCTCACAAATTTAGTCGAGACATCGGGGGTTTTGGGTTCACAATCGTTGAATCTGTAGAACGTCAAGATCTGAACTCCTGGTCAATTTGAAGAACATAATTGTAAGTACAACGTTTTATCTCACTTGATGTAAAGATTTGCATGGATTCATATAATAAATCTGGACATCTTACAATACTTTGTTGAGCCTCTAGGACATCAGGCTCTAATCCTCAGGATAGCTTGGAGACCCCAACATGTTTGGTCATTACAACTACATATCCGTAATAATATTATAAGGCTCCACGAAGCTTTTTGGGTTCAAAAACTTAGTCGAGGCGTCGTACGATACATTGTTGAATATGTAAAACTACAAGACCTAAACTTCAGGACAATTTGCAGAATGGAACAAACTTTGTTGACACCGTTATATACCACACATGTTGATATGGGGCTTTGTGATGCGGGTAGGGTTATAATAATCTGTTGGTACATCATACAAGACACCGTTGAGCCTGTAGAACTTGAAGAGCTAAACTTCAGAATGATTTGTAGAACCGGAGATATTTTATCATCATAATTTTGTATCCTGCAGAATGCTATTGGGCTCAAATGATCGGGACATTGTATGCTACTTTGGGACATCGTATAATACTTTGTTGAACCAATAGAATTTCAAGATCGAATCTCCAAGATGATCTGGTTAACTTTTACTACCATGTTTGTCCTGCTTTTGAGACATGTATTTTGATCATACTGATATAACATACCGGTGCTCGTTATTTGAAGAAAACTCTTCAAATTTATACAATATTATTATTTCATGAGGTTTTGGAGACGTAGGTCATCAAAGTGTTCATGAAAAACCCATTTTATATTTTTTTCTGAATCATTGAAGAATTGGTGAACAATATTGCTGAAAAAACTATATGATTATCTATAATCAGAGATTTTGACATCTAATTTCGTGTAGGGGTCACATAGTAGTCGGAGTCGGTACTTTTTCTTTCGGGCTCCTTATGCTCAAAAATGCATCCGACTCCGACCCTACAGCCGTTTAAAATAAACACGGTAATTTTTTTTAAAATATTATAGAAATAAATCCAAAAAGTGTTTTAAATTGCAGTAACAAAAATGTCCTCGTTCATGAGATTTATTTAAAAAGAGCTCATGAAAAATGCCAGCTTTTGAAATATTGTGAACCTTAGACACATTAAAAAGGAAAACAAAATCGTAGAACTTCTTCTTCTTCTTCGACTTCTTCTTCCTCGCATTTTAAGCTTATTGCTTATCGAATAGTAGCCTATTGCGTGCCCTCAACCACCCTCAGCCACCTCCAGCATGGTCTTGCTTTGTAGCTGCGCCTTTACCGACTGAGCTAATGGAGACCCCAAAAATCGTAGAACACTTTTGGTAAATTTTTTTGCACTTTTTGTTAGTACGCATTTTTTTGTAATTGTTGCACCGGAATCAATATTTGCAATATAAGTTGAAAGGAAAATGCTCTACTATCAGGGCTATTTGAATGATAGTACGAATTAATATTTGAGACTTTTGACGTAGGATTACGACTTTCGGCAACATATTGGGGGTGCAATTTCAAAAAACAAAAATCAACCGCGTTACGAAAAGTGGTCAGGTTTTGACCACTTATAACTCTGTCAATAGCGAATGGATTTTAATTCTAAGCAAGCCAATTGATCGGAAAATTTTCTACAAATCTGCTAAAATGAACACTTTTTAAATTTTCAATATTGAAAATTACACAAATGTCAAACTTTTGCCATGGTGATCAAAATCAACACTGATTGCCTGCAAAAAAATGGTTTCCCTAACACAGTCGCCGAATATTGATACCAAGCACGTAATCCTACGTCCAATCTACGGTCGTGTCGTGGATCAGCGTTGCTAGATATACCGATTTATCGGTATTTATATCGATTTCCGAACTAGATACCGATATACAGATTTTTGAGATTTTATACCGATTTTTTTTTAATAAACGAAATTATTATTGCCTGCCCGACAAATTTTTTTGCGAGAGACTTTTATCTTTTTGAATACCTCATATTTTTGAGCCTTCAAAATTCTAAACAATGTTCTCTGAAGATGCCTTATGCTTGATACTCTTGCGACTAATGTTTGCATTTCCTCTTTTTGATTGGCTACCCATCAAACGAGAAATAGTCGTTGGCTCTTTCCGGTAATTTCTATGGAATCGAGAAATATTTTTTAAACATTATTTAATTCCCAGAACTTTTTATTCATTTTTAAACTTCCTGAAGTTTCATCCAACTTTCCCTGTAATTTTCTTCCACCTTACCTTGGAAGCTTCTTGAGCCTTCGTTCGAATGATTTCTGTCATCTTCTCCCGCCAGTTTTTCCAACTTTCCCGGAACTTCAAGGATGCTATCAGATTTTTATTGCGGATCCACACTAGCTGCAGGAACATTTAAGATCAGAGAGCTTCAATGCTGATGTTGCAGTAAATCAAAAAAAATGAGAGAGCACTTAAGAGATTTCGTAATCTTCAAGAAAGTCCAGAGAACTTCAAAGATGATTAGAGATGTTCCGGTAGTCTTATTATAGTCAGGGAAGTTCCGAGCGCTTCCGAGAACTCCAAAACAGCCCCTTATTTCAGGAAAATTACACGAACTTTTAAGGAATTTTGAGGAATTATGGAATATTCCTAAGTGCATTTCAGGAATGTTCCGAAAACTTCAAGGAAATTGCGGAGTCTTCAGGGATGTTTTATGAATATCAGGAACATTTTCTGGATTATTAGAACATCCCTCAGGAATCTCTTTCTTTCGGAATTATGTCCTCGTTTCTTTCGACTGTTCCGTAAGCGCTCTGGCTTCCGACTTTCTTCCAATCTACCTTAAGAAGTTTCTGCCAGCGTCTCCAGGAAGTTTCTTCCGTCTTCTCCAGGAAGTTCAATTAATTCTCCCAGAAATTTCTCTCGTCTTCTTCTGGAAATTTGACCATAAGCCAAAGGTTTTTTTTTGTTCGACTTCTATTGGAAGGCTGTTCCAAGTTTCTTCTGGCTTTCCCTGGCAATGGCTACTTCTGGAAATTTACTTCCGGTTTCCGAAACTTTTTTGGCTTCCTTTGGATGTGACATTCGATTTTTTTTTTCCGATAGTTTATTTAAATTTTCGCCACAAGTTTCTCAATTCGTGTCTTGGAAGTTTCCCGGATGTTTTCCAACTTTTATTAGAACTTTCCTCGAACTTCATCCAGGAGTGCTTCTTCCGTCTTTCTCTGGAATTTTTTTTCAGCTTCGTTCAGAAGCTAATTCAATGATTTCCCGAAGTTTTCTTCCGGAATTTTCCGATCACTATTCAAAAGCTAAAATTTTGCTGTGATTAACGGCTTTCTCAATCTTAAAACATTGCAGTGACTACGACGTAATTTGCCCAACATTTCGGCCATAGGTTGTGGCCTTTTTCAAGGGAAAATATTGTTTGTCGTTATTTTCAATAGTTTAGTCATTGTTGTGGATGACGTTTCATATTTTGGTTTCATTTAATGATATTTAATTGAAAAATGTATTAATATATACATTAATATATTAATATTAAAAATTAAATTTACAAAAATTAGAGCGTGTTTTAAGACTGAGAAAGTTGCCAAACAAACAATTTCCCTCAAATCCCAGTTGTCACCATCGTTAAAATGTTTGCTTTGAAAAGCGGCAAAAATATAAAATTATTTAAAATTTAATAGTATTTAATAGTAAATACCGATAAATACCGATTTTTTAATATCTTTGATACTGATAAGCTTCAAAACAATCTGGCAACGCTGTCGTGGATACAACCTCTGACTTTGTTTTATCGTTTTCTGTGCAAAAAAATTACAAAAATATTTAACAAAAAAATATTTAAAAAAAAATATCAAAGGTTGTAGTTCTGCGATTTTGTTAAATTTTTAACTGCCCAGGTTTTTCAATATGAGAGGTTTTTTTATAAAACTAAAAAATATTGTTTGAACATTTTTTGTTATTTATGCTTTTATTCCTTTTTTATGTTTTACTAAAAATTACTATAAAAAATAACCTTGCATATTTTTCATGTGTTTAGTTTTCCCTAAAACTTGGTCTCAGATGTCATATCGATTTGAAGACACTTTTTCGTGCTAAGACTTATTGAAAAATGTAAAATACGCCATTTGAAAAAATGCAAGATTCAAAATGCTGAATATTAACACAAATGTTAATCATTGCCCATAACAAACAATTATGTCGGCTCCGTAAAGCTAACGCGATTGAGCCTTCCAAATAAACGAAATGGATAACAAACAATTATGCAAAGTTTCATGCCAATCGGAGAGGGTTGAGTCTGATCGATTCGTTATTTGACCTGGAACTGCTCAATTGATTCTCTACAACTTCTTCTCGGACACAAATTCGGTATGTAAAATCAACAGTTTTTGAGATATTTTTGTTTTAGACCATGAAATAAACTTACGGACTTCTGCTCATTAACAGTCCGAACACGATCGGAGTGTTAAGCAGTAAGTTCTTGGTACCTACCAAGAATGTCTAATTGCTTCCGAAAGTATACTAAACCTAAAATGTTAAATTTGACCAGCTTCACGATAAAGATACGTATCATGGCTAGAAAGATTAATCCATTTTCATCCCTTTTAATAATCTCTAAATGAAAAATTTGACTTTATCCATTGCTGGTTGGAATAAAATTATTTCCATTATTAGCTGTATTATTATTCCTAAGCGTGCCCTTTCTCTTGGCTGGTTCCAAGGTCAGCAAACGCCACTTATTCGAAAGGCAAACTAAAGCACACCAAGCCAAAAAAAAGAGTTACGTAAAGCATGTCCTTTTCGCTGCTGTATTTCTCGCTCTCTTTTGCTCCAGCATAACAACTACCTACCGATACCTTGCTATGCTATGTCGTCGAGACGAACGCCAACCCCGACAGGTCTCGTGTGGGAACTGTATTGATTATTTATCCACGTGAAACGTGAGCGACACTCGGACACCGATAGCAATTATGAAGCAAAAAAAAAAAACTTCACGAATGTTGTTCAGTCACCTCTTGAAAGGGCAAAAAGCTCTACAAGCATACTTTGTGGTAGTGCTAATAAGGTACGCGTAGACGTTATTCGTGATAAAAAATGAAACTGAAAAACAACTATGTCGATAGTGGAATGAAGAGTTGGAATAGTTATGCCAGTGATCGGCGGCGGACTCGTTATGCGATTTTTTTTTCTCTGTTACTGATCTAGACTGCTGCACCCACAAACTTGCGCGGGTCGTATTTTTTTGAGGCGCGGCTGATTTTCAATAGCAGTCAAAGTTTGAGGAATTGCGTCATTTAACATATTGCTGGTGGCATATTTACATCTGACAGGTATACTTTGCTTCGACCGAGTGCAAATTTTCGGGCATGCACAGTGGATCTGATTAACTCATTGTCTATTGTAGCTGCGACTCGGGGAAGGTTTTTCCTGATCCAAAAATATTACGTATCTTCCGAAGGTGATTTCCATCGACATCAGCCAACAGGTGTTACAAATTTCCAAACAAAATCAATCCAAAAAAAAAAAAAGATTGAACCAATGTGTAACACTAGTTACACACTTCCTCCCCTTCATTTCCCCGAGCAATCTCTCTTCTTACACAACTAATTAATCAATCCATCTCTACGCGCGGGGTGCCAAAATCCATACCGCAACCAAACGATATTCGCGGTGATCAAATTGCACAGCACCTGCTTGCCTTTTTGGGAGGCAAAACAATACCGGAGTCTAGCAACCGGTGAAAAGGTGCCGAACAAATTTTGGCAATGATGTCCGACTATTTTCTTTTATTTCTGTTCCGCCTTACCTGCTGCTGGGTGTTGCAGCTGCCTATTCATGGTTTCTATGCTTCTACAAATTATCCACGGATCGCAACCTGGGTTTGTGGGGGAGCAATATGAGTGTCATGACTTCCACCTGCTGATGGTTCAAAGTTTGCGGGTACAATGAGATGCAGACACTACAATAAGTAATCTTACCCAATCGGCGAAACGGCCATGGTGGCGGGGTAGTAAGGTGTTATCAAACAAAGTGCAAAGTGGTAAACAAATTAGCTGATAAGTTGCACAAAAGAAAATTTTCGACTGTGATGGTTAATGCATCAGCAGACGAGATAATGGGTATCGATTAGTCTTGGCCCGTTGCTTTGGTTTTGAGCCATAAATGGAAATATATACCAACAATACCGCGTATGGCAAACATTGGATCAATCGACGGAAATCGCAATCTAATTGAAATGTTTACTTGAAAAATAATGCACTCTCAAGTGGGCAGGGGTTTTGTTGTTATCGTTTTATTGATCGTCGCGACGTCAGAATCACTCGACTGCAGAATGTCAGTCGGGGAATTTAGATGGATTCTAGGACTGAAATTAATTTTATTATTGGACATAATGTTATACAACCTAATTAAACTTCGATTAAGGCGTAATGCATTTCAAGCGTTTTTTTTTTATGGATTTGATTATCTTGCCTCGTCTCGACGGACAACTGCACGCCCAAAATATTGCAAACGCATCAAATGTAAGGATGAGTTTCTTACCTTCTTTTGTACATGTTTCTTGCGAGAACTGTAATGGGAGGATTTGACTGTCGCCAACAAGCAACTTTATTCTTAATCAATATTTTATATAAAAGCAGCTCAGGAGGAGGTCTCTGAGGTAGAAACCTCAATCCTACCTAAATCTGAAAATTAGTTAAAACTTGATTAACATAATTAGCTGAAACAAGCCTTCCGATGATTACATTACAGAATACAAAGGAAAGTCATCAAATCCCGTTGATGTCATTTCGGGAGTTTCTCAAGGCTCCTATTTAGGATCGCATTTATTAATTCTATTGACATCTCTTTCATTATAAAGAAATTGAAAGTTTTAATCGATATTGACGACATTAAACTTTTGACGTAGGACTACGTCTTTGATTTCTATATGGGGTACACTTTGTGAAAACCGAAAATGGAACATGTAACAAATTAAGAAAGATTTTGAACGTTAATAACTCAGCTGCCCCTGGTCCAATTTCAATAATTTTATCACCAATCGATCATGGCTACGCATGGCTACGCATTGATAAAAATGCTTCCAAATGTTGATTTTCAACAAGAAACTATTGAAAAACTGGTAAATGTTCAGCATTGTCCAAAAGCGTCGAATTAACTAACAAATCCACCAGTTACCTACATGCATATGCTGCTTCCCCAGCACAGTCGTCAGAGAGTAGTAAGTAGACGAAACAAGTCGAAGTGGCATTCGCCTCCGATCCTCGGGCGCGTGTGAATAGGGAGGATGGAATTGCGTAATACTTTACACACTCATCGCCATGTTCAGAACCAAACGCAAATTCTTCGAGATAACCACCATCCGTCGTCTGGCTCGCCGTGGCGGTGTCTGACGTATCTCCGATTTGATTTACGAGGTGTCCTGAAGGTGTTCCTGAAAAATGAGATCCGTGATGCTGTCACCTACACTAAACACGCCAAGCGTAAGCGGCCATGGATGTCATCTACGTTTTTGAAGTGACAGAGACGCACTCTGTTTGGTTTCGGAGGTTGAATCATCACCAACATTGGAAACAAAACGGCTCTTTTCAGGGCCACCAAGCTTATTACAGAAAAGAGTAGGAATAGAATTCATCTGCCTGTTTGTCCATATTCAGAACCACCGACCACACAAAATGCTCATGTAATCAAACTGGAAGCAGGGATACAAATTATTTTGATCAACTTTGAATCGCCACGGCCGGATATTTTCGATGGAAGAAGCAACAATCTAGCATCTAATTCGACGAAGACGTCAGGAAACATTTCTGGATCAACAATAGAATAGGGCCCATCAGCATTTGTAAACAAACCGTTCCAAAGCCTCACAAATCGAAGGCCGCTCACACAAACCAACACCAACATCTTGTAGGTAGAAGTTTCCCCTATCCGATGATGGTGTTGGTTTGTGTGGCTGGCCTTCGCTTTGTGAGTAAAGGGCTTTGGAACGGTTTGTTTACAAATGCTGATGGGCTCTTTTCTATTGTTGATCCAGATTTGTGAAGCCGAGTTATTTACGAAAGAGAGTGTCGATGAAGAGAATCGATCAATGTAGATAGGACCTATTGAAAAGTGACGCGAGATTTGTTTTCCGTACTGAGCTCCAATGCTACCGACGCCAAGGAGGCAGCTCCCAGAGATGTTATGCCTTAGAACATGCCGATGGCGCCGACTGAGATTGGACCCAGGCCTGCTGGGGTGAGAGGTAATCACGCTAACCACAGACGCCGATATCTATCACGGCGAATGAGAACGACCCAAATTTGAGTTTAGTTATCTCAGAAATAAGAAATAAAGTGCAGGAACTCAGCGATGAGTAAATTTGCCTCATGTTTTCCCAGGTTTTTCCAGGATTTTCCAGGGAAAAATTCCCGAATTTGAGAAAAGTAAAGATTGGATTCACTCAGTCTATTGGCACTACTTCGAAACTGAATAAAATTTTCGTCAATCTCCTCATTTTCTGGCAGATTTTTTAGGTTTTCCACACGAAATCATGAGATAAATTTACTCATCGCTGAGTTCCTACACTTTTGGCGATTATGAGTGAACTAAACTCAAATTTGGGTCGTTCTCATTCGCCGTGTACGCAAAAAGAAAATAGCCAGTGTCGCTACTTGATAGCAAACTACTCATAATGGGAGGAGTCTTTGTAGCTTTTATACCACTTGGTTGCACATCATTCTGCTTTAACCTAAAAAATATAAAGCAGCGCTGCTGTCTGGTATCAGCTCATTTTCGCTTCGGACGGCGTGGTCAGTAATAGCAGCAGTAGGTCGTGGCTGGTCGTGGCAAAGGAGGTGCCAATCGTCATCGCAAATTCTTCGAGGTAACCACCATCCGTCGTCTGGCTCGCCGTGGCAGTGTCTGACGTATCTCCGGTCTGATCTACGAGGTGTGCTGAAGGTGTTCGTGGAAAATTAGGTCCGTGATGCTGTCACCTACTCTAAACACGCCAAACGTAAGTGGCCATGGATGTTCTCTTCAATAAAACGGCCCTTTTCAGGGCCATCAAGCTTACATCAGTAAAGAGTTGGAATAGAATTTATCTGTGCTTGTTTGTTCATATTCAGAACCACAAGCCCCCAACGACCACACAAACTTGGAAGCAGGGGTGCAAGTGATTTTGATTGATTCTCGTAATCAACTTTCTTTTTGAAAAAGATTACTACAAATTTGGATCGTCTACAATTCAAAAACGGAAAGAGTTGAGATAATAGATATTTCAGGCATAACATTTGATAACGGCACAAAAGCATTTGTAAACAAACCTTCTAAGGCCCTTTACACGCGAACCAAAGTACGCGGTATTCAACAAAGTTGTTCCTTAAAGTAAGGCCCTCATTTTTATGACAATGAATTCTTGGGTGGTCCTTTTTCAAATCAAAAATCTTGTTTGAAGAAATTAAGGTATACATTCTTCGGCAAAGTTATAGCTGACCTAGTTTTTTTTTAATTTAAAATTTCTCAGCAAAGATGTCTTTAAATAACTTTTAGATCTTTAGAAGGCGCAAGTTTTTGCTGCACAGAGCTTGTCGATATCTTTCGCTGATCAAAATTTATTGAAGTTTTTTCTACTAAAAATATGCCCTTTTCAAATTTTAATATCTCTGGTTGGGACAAACAAAAAAAAAAGTTGTTTACAGCATTTGCAAAATAGAGGTATGTTATTTTTTAAACTCGTATAATTTATTCATATTTTTTTTAATATAACTAAGAAAACTAGAGCAATACAACTGTTTTTTTTAGAGGCACCCTAACACATTTCAAGAAAATAGATCTAATCGGTCAATTTAAGCGATAGACAGAATTTTCATGTTGAAATTCCTGTTTTTTTCCCGGTTTTCCCGGTTCAAATATCAAAATATTCTCGGATTTCAATATGGTAAAAATAATGATTGCAAATATCACGTTATTTTCGAGGTGCCTAGAATCAATTTGAATAACTTTTTTTTTTAGACTCGAGTCCTCTAAATCTTAAGAAGTTATCTTGGAGAGCATTTTAAAACTCTTTAAGACGAATGTTTTATAGCTGAATTTGTTGCCTGTATCTCTTCTAAAAAAAAATATATAGTCAAATATAGTAAAAAATATGAATAAATTCAAATTGATTTTATACGAGTTTAAAAAATAAAATACCTCCAATTTTTTCATATTATTGAGAATAACATACGCCCTTTCAAATGCTGCAAAAAAACTTTTTTTTTGTTTGCCCCAACCAGAGATATTAATATTTGAAAAGTGCATAATTTTAGTATAAAAAAATCAATAACTCTTGATCGGCGAAAGATATTGGCAAGCTTTGTGTAGCAAAAATTTGCGTCTTCTTAAGATCTAAAAGTTATCTGAAGACACCTTTGCTGAAAAATTCGAAATAAGAAAAACAGAGCAAAAAAACTGTTTTTTTAAGAGTCACCCTAACTCAATTCAAGAAAATAGCTCTAAATCGGCCAATTTAAGAGATACAAAAAAGTTATTTTCACCACAGTTGCTTGAAATTAGCTCAGCTATAACTTTGTTCAAGAATGTATACTTTAATTTATTCAAACAAAAAAGTTAGATTTTTGATTTTAATGATAATAGGAACCACCCTAGAATTCAATGTCATAAAAATGAGGGCCTAACTATAAGGAAGAACTTTGTAGAAGAGACTTTTAGTCTAAAGTTTCAATTTCAAGCTCAAAACATATCATTCCAGCTAAATCTGCATTCTGTACCACTGTGCATTGGTACTCAGCACGGAAAACAAGATCGACAGAAAACAAATCAAGGAAAAAAACAGGATTGGATTTTTTTCCAACAATATGAATCTTAGAAAAATGCTCAAAATGTGGAAATTTTAAAATTTTCCTAGATCCCTGATTTAGACATTTTTTTCGAGATTCCAGTTTTGGAAAAATAAAGTCCCTGGAAAATTTTGTTCGCTTGGAAAAATGTTCAGGGTTAATTTGAAGATTTTTTTTTATAGAGTTTTGAAAATTCAAAATTCTGAGAAGAACTTAACTTAAAGAAAAATTCAACGGAGGTCTGACAAGAATCCCAAACTAATTCTAGGATTAAGTCCTGACGAACTCTTATGAGAATTACAAGGGAGTTGTGAGGAGAACTTCAAGGAGAGTACCTAGTTGATTCTGAAGAGAATTGTATGCGGATTGGGAGAAGAAGAATGCCCTCACAATCCCTCTACAACGGGGGAGTTTGGTAAAGAGAGATCATCAAACCGATTTGTACCTTCCTAAAAGTTGTCCTTGCTCCCTTTTCAACTCTCTATATACAATTTTCACACTGCCGTACTCTAACGGAACTATCAACTCACTACTTTCATCTCCTCATCTATCGTATAAAAATAACCACTTCCCGAACACCCGAGCAGGAAAAAATAACTTATCGGGTTAGACAGAAAATGTTTCTTAGAGGATGTCACAAAGTTCTTTCACAATTCCTCTTAAATGATTTTGAGATTAGCTCTGAGATTCCCTTGAATGTTTATTGTCATACCAGTACAGAGATTCTCACTACAGATCCTTAAAAAAATCAACAACTTTCACAATTATTTTTAATTCCCTTGATCTCTCCTTAGATTTGCCATGAAATTTACCTTCTGAAAATTCACTTGGAATCCTTCTTAGAATCCTCTAGAAATTCTTCGTGAAATGCCCCTGAAGTACCCTCGGAATTACCTTAAAACTCTTTTCAAAATTCCTTTGGAATTGCATCCTCAAAATTGCGGAATATCTTTTGAACCACTCTTTAGAATTCACTCGAAACTATCTTTCGAATTTCCTGAGAATTCAATACCCTCGGAATTCTTATCAAAAGTCTCTTGAAATTCTTCTCAGAACTCATATAGAATTTTATTTTAGACATGAAATTTGCTTCACAATCGTCATGTAATTTTCTTCAGAACTACCTACAAATCTAAACTCTTCTTCAAATTCATCTAGAGTTGTTCTCATAAATTACTTGTAGTTATAGTCAAAACTCTCTTAGTATCCTTCCCAACAAAACTCTCTTGGCGTTTTTGACTGAAATACCATCGTGTTATCCCTAGAATTCATTCTAAAATCTCATTCATTAATTCATTAAAATTCTATTATCAGTTCTTCAAAGTGACTATATCCTAAAAAGCTAGTCCAGTCTAAGGAACTTGAAAATATTTCAAGTATTTTTTTTAGAAAAAAAGGAGGATAATTATAGCACACTGTTTTGAATAACGTAATGGTCTACTTTTCATAACTAAAATAACAGTATCGAAAAGTACTACTTTTCAGCATCCAGTTCCGAAAAGGTCTAGTTTCCGACACTCTTTTGAGTGCATACAATTTTGAATGCAAAATTTGATTTTTTCAACACTCGTATTAAAAAATCTTCTTTTTTGCAACTATTTCGATATAGAGCGGTTCCATACCCATTCGCAAAGCGATTTATATTTGTATTTTTTTATATGGCTGAAAATTTACATCAAATTTCATCACGAAAAAAAAACGCTGTAGAAAATTTGGGAAGAAGTAGTTTAGAGTGTATTGTTTACACTGTATTTTTATCGCTGCCAATTTTTCGAAAGTTGGGAAAAATGGCGTCACCCGAAAAGCAACATCGCGAATTGATTTTGCGCAAGCACCTGAAAAATGCTCAACTCTCTCATCGGGACATCGGAAAACAACTCGGAATCGTGCAGTCCACGGTGAGTCGTGTGATTAAACGTTACTACGAAGCTCTGAGCATCGAACGGAAGGAGAAATGCGATCAGAATGGATGTTCTATTAGTGATCAGGATTACAAGTGTGTCATGAAAGCGTTTAAGCGGAATCCCAATGCTTTGGTCAGGGATGTGACAAAAAAGTTGAATCTGTCCAAGTCTTTCGTTCAATGACCGGGAGGGACTGCATACGTACGTAGTGCAGAAGGCTCCAAATCGTGACGAACGGCAAAATACGGTGGGAAAGTCACGGGCCCGGGAGCTGTACACCCAGATGCTGACGAAGCCTCATTGTCTCATCATGGATGATGAAACTTACGTCAAGGCGGACTTCCGGCAGCTTCCGGGGCTACTGTTTTTCACCGCCCAGCACAAGTTTGATGTTCTGGAGGAAGTAAGGAAGCAGAAACTTTCAAAGTTTGCCAAGAAATACATGATTTGGCAAGCGATCTGCTCATGTGCGCCGTTCGTGACTACCGGGACTGTAAACGGGGAGATCTACCTTAAGGAGTGTCTACAGAAGCGTCTGCTTCCTCTGTTGAAGCAACACGAGGGCCCAACGATCTTCTGGCCGGATCTAGCTTCGTACCACTATTCAAATGTTGTCCTGGAGTGGTACGAAGCCAACGGGGTCACTTTCGTACCCAAGGACATGAACCCCCCCAGAACGCACCGGAACTAAGGCCTATCGAAAAATATTGGGCTATTATGAAGCAGGCACTACGCAAGCATCCCAAGGAGGCCAAATCTGAGGAAGACATAAAGAAAAAGTTGGTTTCCGTACAGAAGAAGCTGCAGCCAGATGTTGTACAGAACCTAATTAGTGGAGTTAAGCGTAAGGTGCGAGCGTACGGGTATGGTATTGAAGTTGAATGAAATAAATATGCCAAAAGCTTACTAATGGGTTATATTTTATTGTCTTAAAGTTTGAAAAGGATCGGTCAACTAGGTAATTTTCTACAGCGTTTTTTTTTTCGTGATACAATTTGATGTAAATTTTCAGCCAAATTGATGTGGGACACCCTTTATGACCGAAAATGCCATTTTGCATCTTCAGATCACCATTTTGAATCAAACATTATTTTTTTAAAGGTCCTATAGGAAAATTCTAAACTTAGTTTCAGATAATCTTCCTCATTGCACTTCAAGCTGCTCAAGTGCTCTCAACTTAGTGTTCTAGATGCACTTCCACAGTGATTAATGGAGAGCTTTCGATGCCTGTACCATTCTTGCATAAGTATAATTGTTTGGCAAGTTCAATCATACTCTACTTCCAGGGAAGTCAAGAAATTTTCCAACCCGAAAAATTACTAGACCGAACCAGGAATCGAACCCAGCCACCTCATACGTGGTCTTGGTTTGTAGCTGCGCGTTTACTGACTGAACTAAAGGAGAACTGTTGTCCCTTAAAACGTATTAAAAAAAAACAAAGAAATCAATTTTAAGGCAAAAATATTCTTGAGTTTTTATTTTAAATTAAAAACAAAATGTGGTACATTTTTTAAAGTGCCTATTTTTTTCTTCAAATAGTCCCAGCCATCCCAGCTATCTAAAACATTACCAAAGGCACTAAACCGATTGGACAAACAGTTTTTGACTAACAGTTTTATGAAGGTAAGCCTAGTATTTTTCTGGGGTTGTGTCATTTCACCGAATGTACTATTCGAAAAAAACTGCTCATGCTTAAAAGAAGGAAGCATTCCTATAAATCATAAATATTGATTATTTAGAAAATAACGAAATCAGCACAACTCGAGAAGGACACATTTTTAAAAATGTAATACATTGATTGTTTAAACATTTTCGAAATCAGTTGAACTCGAAAGAACTGCTCATGTTTAAAAGAAGGAAGCATTCATATACATCAAAAATACTGAAATCAGTGCAACTGCTCATGTAAATTTCTGGTCTTTGGAAAAATGTCTAGAACTTAAAAATTTTCCTAGATCATTTTTCGAAATCCAAGACTTAGAAAAATTTCAAGATTACGAAGCAAAAAAGGCTGAGTATTGGGAACCGATTTTTGGAAGCCTCAGAAAATTTGTGATAAATCTATGGCAATTTAGAGATTACAGGTAAGGTAAAATATTTGGAATATTATAATCAGGACAAATTTTGAATGTCACGATCACGAAATTTTCGCATTCAGAGAATAATTTCATAATGTGTGTGGGAGAAAACAAATTCGGAGCATAAGTCCTTGGAATTTTTTTGAAAATACTAAAAGAAGAATTACAGTTAAATTTGAGAATAACTTAAGGATAATAATAATAATAAGGACATTTTCAAAGGAATTTGGAAAATAAATTCAGGAGAGTTTTCCAAACAAATTATGAGAAGAAATCTAAGGAAATTGTGAGTAGAAATGCCAATGAATTCTTAGGAGACTTTCAATGTGAGTAGAATTCCAAGGGAAGGAGTGAGATTCAAAAGGAAATCTGAAATGAATTCAATGAATATTCTGATAATCTTTCCAAAGGGTGTCTTATTGTGGAGAATTTCAAGGTAATTCCGATAAAAACTTAAAGAAAATTGAATTCGGAGGATACCTTCATCGAAATTTTCGTTGAATATGAAATGGACTATTCTGAGATCTTACCAAATTTTTCCTATGAAGTTCTCGAAATGTTTCTGAATACCACTGTCCTTCTGTGAAGTTTTCGAAGTTTTTCTAAATTTCTGGAACTTGTGTGCCCCCGCAATTTTCCTGGATTTAGAATGAAATAATTAGTATAGTTTTATGATTTTCACTTAAGTTCTCATGATTTTTCTGGAGTTCACGAAACTTCCATTAAATTATCGAGCCTTCCGGGTGTTATTAAAATTGCCTAAACAAATTTCTTTAAAGTTCTCTAGGTTGCCCTGAATTTATCAGTATTTTTTAACAACCCGCAACTTTACTGAAATTAATTGATTTGCCTTGAATTTTGGACAATTTTCCTTGAATATTCTAACCATTAAAAACGCTCACTTATATTCCCTGAACTATGCTTACTTAAAGTTCTCTAAATTTGTTGGTCCGGCAAATTTTCTGATATTTTTTGGCTTTTAGATCAATCATAGAATTCTTGGAATACCCCATAATTCCACGGAATTCCTTGTAAGTCGCTGCAAATTTGCTTAAGTTAATGGGATTATTCTGAAGCTATTTGATCGTCCTCGAAGTACTCGGAACTTCGCTGAATATCATGAGACTATCTAAATACTAAGTTCTCTGGAATTTCTTGAAGATATTTATCGCTGCTAAAAGTCCTCACATTTTTTTTTCGTTGATATTCTCTAATCAACTTAGCTAACCTTTTTTTAAGTTCTTGATATTTCCATGATATAACACCCTTAAAATACTCTCACGTTTTCCGGATGTTCATATAATTTTTATCACGTTTCAGAAGTTCTATCGGAGCTTTGTTGAAGTTTCCGGAACTTCGTAAAGGTTTCTACAATTTTCTTTAAATTATTTGAACTGCCCTTGTTTCTCTGATCTGTCTTGATGTTCTCGAAGCTTCCCTTAAGCTCTCAATTCTATTGAAGATAAATTTCCCTGAAATTCTTTGGACTTCTGTGAAGTTCCTGAAATATTTATGAAGTTTTCATAAATTATCTGATGGTCTCTGTACTTCCGTGAAATTCTCGGAGCATCTTAAGGGTTCTAAATTTTCCTAAATTTACGGATTTATGGATATTTAAAGTGCTGTAAAAAGTCTGAACTAAAGTCATGGGAACTGCTCTTAAGAGCTGAAATTCCCCAAAGATCTCTAGATCTAGCTTTTCAGAGGTGCTTAGATTTTTTTTTAAATTTGCACAAAACCCCTCAAGGTTTCTATACTTCTCAAGTTTGCTTAACACCTGTAATGTGCTCTGAAATTCTAGGAACTTCATAGAAGTTTCTGAAAATTTTAGAATATTTACCGATTTGAGGATCTTAAAGCTTCCAGTAAGTTCCCCATAATTTCAGTGTGTTAACTTCCCTTATGTTCCCTCAGTTTGTTTATGGAGCTTTACTGAAATACTCAGAATTTCCTTTCATTCCTCAGAACTTCTTCAAAGTTTCTATAATTGTTGTGAAGTTAATGGGACTGCAATGAAGATCTCTAATATTTCATAAAGTTAATTACGAACTTGCAATAAGTCATTTAATGTTTTCCTTAATTCAAGCACTTTGAAAATTTTCAATATCATGAACTTGTACATGGAATACGAAACTACAAGACATTGAATGTTTTTAGATTTTCGACTTACTCAAATTAAGTACGTTTTTTAAACTGTGAACAGTGAAAAATTAAGTTTAGCATTCATTGGATTTGATTACAAACTTGTTTCTTTAAAACTGATTGTTAAAAACGCGTGGGTTAATTACTGTTGATCTTCCAGAAAAAGCATATTTTGAATGCATTTTTAAAAAAGCTTTCTTATTATAAGCCTTGAATTTATCCGTTAAAGTTCTGGGAAAACCTGGAAAACTCAAGTAATTCCATTTAGAAAAATAAGTAGACACCTTGTAGATAGAGAAAAACGATTAAACGCCACAAAGCAAAGAATGATCAATCTTGAAATAAATTCACGCTAAAAAAAGTTGAAAATAGTGACTGATTACAAGAAAAAGTGACTTCAGTGACTTGGCCTTAAAAAAGAGACTTTTTAGTGAGTGGTTTGAAAAAAGTGACCAAGTCACTAAAAAGTGACTCACTACCAGGCCTGTTTTTACTCCAACATTGGTCGTAAAAAGTAACATTATTGATACATTTTAAGACATAGCGACTTTAGTGACTATTTTGTGAGAAAAGTGATATTTGAGCGACTGTCTTGAAAATAGTGACGAAGCCACTAAAAATGGACCTGCTACCAGCCCTGATATTCTTAAATAAATTTATGGCTTATGTCCATTAAGGTAACCATCTGAATGGCAAATGTCCGTACATCCGTCATCATAAAAGTAATTTGCATTTATCGGTCTAAGATCGCTTATATATAAATAAAATTTTCAAATTGTGCAGAAAAAGGATCGCAAGTGAATGATCCGTAAACCGCCGAGACCTTGACTATTTGAATTTAATTTATGTGTTTTTAAAGCGGATAGATTTGAGGATTTAGAAGTTAGTGTCATCTTGTGTTCTCCCAAGTTGTTAGCTACCCATCGGTGTACCCCCATGTTTATCTTTTTCATCAGAGTGTCGCCTAGTTCGAGATCAAGAGCACATTGCTCTCCAAACCTTGTGTTCACAATCCCTACCCTGCCATCCATTTGTTACAATTTGTTACCCCTAACCTCGAGATAGCCGCGAGTAATCGGCCCCCGCTTTACTAACGTTAGTTTTAAGTAATTTTGTTATCTAAACAATGAATATCGGCTCCGCAAAGCTACAGCAAATGAGCCTGGAAAAATAAACGAAATATTAAAAAAAAAAAAAATGATCCGTAAACAATGTCTAGATTTTGTTAGGGCAACAAAAATAAAAATTTTAAACCAAGATTCAGAAGAATTAACAGGAGTGATTTATATTGTTCATAGTTTAAGATCATAACAAATTTGAAGTTGCGAATTCGAAGATTTTCATGGTGGGTCATAACTACTTACATATGACTCGAATGTAACTCAATTTGTAAAGAATACTCACCTGGAAAGAGAGAAAGGAAAAGAAAACCAAAATTAATACAAATTTGATCAACCGAACAGTTTCATCGTTGGAAAAGTCACACTCATTAAATTTCGCATGTGTCCAGTAAAATGCATCTTCCCAGCAGATTCGTGGGATTTCCGATCGGAACAATTAAAATCACACAACGCACCGCGCAGCTGCTGTTTTGCATCACCGAAAACTAAATTTCAATACAAATCCAAATCTGAAAATAGCCATTCTAGTTCAATTCGGCTGCGACGGCTCATCAATATTATAAATATATGCTCTGTCGTCGTTGCCTTACTACCCAATAAAGACTAAACTGTCGACCGACGCCAACGACGACGGTCGTAAAAGTGGATCAACGTAGTGCCGGTGATTAAAAAGAAATCCGATGCTCGGTCAGCATTCATTAGTTCTCCCGCCGGCTTTGGGTCACTGCATCGCAAGCTTAACTCAGCAACTCAACTGGATGGTGGCGACATCGATTGATGCGGGATAATTAATTGGTATTTTCTCGCATCGCGCACCCATTAATTGGGTGTGCGGTTCACCACCTATCTTCGATTACTTTCTCTCTAAACAGGAAACCTACTTCTGTTGGAATGGAATTGGAATTTGCAACAACTAGGGCGTCTATCTAGATTAACTGTGTCTTACCTTTATCCAGCAGTAAGCTCCGCACCACCTTTAAGTACATCCGGCCATCGTTGCCCTTGGCCACGTGATAGATATACTCCGGATACTCTCCGGATTGACTGCTCTTATCGTCCTCTGAACCTCCCGCCGCCAGGAATACGTCCGGATTGGGATGTACCCGACCGGCAGCTGCCCTTGCTAAACTCTCCGCACTGATTCCGTACAGTGCTTCCGCCAGCGGTGATTCCACCGTTTTCTCCTCGCCACCAGTAGCTCCATCAATCGACAACAAACTACCCCCAAGACGCTCCCGAATCTTCCTCAACCGACTGGACGCTTCCAGTTCCAGCTCCAGGAAACTCGGTTTCTCCTCATCCTCATCATCCGGGTGCTGAGTGGTGGACGACGTACGCCGCGAGGACAACGATTCGCTCTCCTCGCTAATACTACTTAGATAATTTGCACTATGGTCGCGGGCCATCACCAACGGAGACGCATCGCAGAATACTGGCGTTTTGTTGAGGTCGTTGTACTGTAGGAACTCGCGAAGTTGCCGAGCGGCGGATGCTTTGCTCACCAGCTGACGCTCCAGCACGGCATAGGTATTATGGAATCCGTAGCTCGAGTCGCTCGGGTGGCTGGAAATGGACGGCGGCGGCAGAGAGACGGCAGGACTCAGCAGACCTCCGCTGTACTCGTAGAAGCTGCTGGTTTCCAACGAATCGATTGGAGTGCTGTTGAGCAAATCCACCGAGGACAGTTTCCTGGTGAAAAGAGTATTGTAGCCATCTTCAGCAACGCCGTCGTCGCTGGATCGGCAGGTTGCGGCCGCCGTCGTTTTCAATGACAGCGAATCGATTGAGTATTCGGTGGTGCTTTCTTCATCGCTGGTGCATGGAACCGAAGGCGATGTTGTTGTAGACGATGAAGCGTCACGGTTGGTGTTGGCGCAAACTGAAACACTCGAGCTGCTGGTCGTTGTCGTCGACGTCATGCTTCGAATTCGGATCGCCGGGGGGGAGTAGTGCAATTCTTTCGACTCACTCGCGCGCACGCTCACAGACACAGCACAGCAGCGATCCGCGTCACATGGTGGACGAGGGAGCAGCTCCGCAGCACGCCCTGATGGTAGTCTTGGTCTTCAATTAATCAATTATTTTTCACGTTCGATCGCACGAGGTGGTCTGGCTCGAGATACGGTGCGCTCAACAATAATGATTGGTTTTTTTTCTCTTAATTTCGTAGGTTCACTATGCACTTGTTGTTGTTGTTGTTGTTGTTATTGCTTTCATTATGGGTTTCTTGTGGTTATGATTTCACGATTTTTTTTCTCCGCCGGTTTGATTGATGACCTTGGTTCAAAGCTGATGGGATATTCAAAAGGATCGTTAAATTCACTGCTGATTCACTTTGTTTTCTTTTCACGGGCCAGCTTGGTACCAATCCAGACGGAGAGATACTTGAGTGGAGGTTGTTTGTCCATACACACAGGTACGCTTGAGTCGATGATGGTGAGTGTTTGTTTATCGAGAAGTTGCACATGAGTCAGGTGATTTGTCATAAAAAAATTGATGCGAAAAGTGGAAGTTGTCGAGATTTCAGTGGGACATTGGGCTTCACATTTAAGTGTGTCGCTAGTGTATATAGAAAAGCTACATTGCACGATTTTAACAGAATTTAAATAAAATTCCCTGTGTTTTTCCAGGACTTCAACGTAGGGTTTCCAGAATTTATAGAAACTTTTTCTTTAAATAACTACGTTAAAAAATCAGGGTGGCCACTGGATTTAAGAATTTAAATACTCAGATTTTCCCGCTTCTCTTGCACAGTTTTCCCAGTTTATAGGAAACAGCTAAATATTGTAAAATACCCTAAGTAGCATCACAAGTTTTATCGAGGGTTTAAAACATTTTTTTCCTTGATTTGTTTGCCGTCGATCTTGTTTTCCGTACTGAGTATCAAATGCTACCGACGTCAGGGAGGCAGCTCCCACATCTGGATCCTACTTAGCGACCCATCAACTCATGAACCGGGGAGATATTCAGTCTAAAAATGAGATATTGCTCCCATTTAATCATACCTGAACCGATTTTGATGAAACAGTCTATCGGTAATTGATTTAAGTTTTGTGGTCCACGTGGTATATGGACGGCAACTAATGATAAACATACCTTGCCTTAATCCGTCTTCTTTTTAAATAAGTTCTACCTGTGTATACTCAATATCCGAGTAAAACATCTCAGAAATTAGTAATATGAGTAGTAACGAAATAAAACTGATTATTTATTATTATTCTAGCTAAGTTTGTGATGTCCTGGAAATGAATTTGCATCCTAAATTAACAAAATATTATGAATTATTATAGCTTAACAAATAATCAATCAATGGGTTCATAGGTATCAAAAAGATAAGATCACACTTTAGGGAGATTAGTTCACATTTTTTATGACTTCCGACATCAAAAAATAGAATCAGCATCCCAAAATTTACTAAATATGTGATTTCAGCCAGATTCTGAAACTTTTTTTAGGTTTTGTATGGAGACCTGCCACTGTACGCTGTTTTGAAACATTCTCTAAACCTAAATCATGATCTACAAGAGCATGATAAAACCAAAAATGTTACTTTTTTATAAATTTTGACAGGAATGCAGTCTGTCAAGTCTGTAGTAGTAATTTCCATATAAACTTCAAATGGTTTGTGCCAAGTCAGTTTCTTACTAAATGAGTTCAAATTTAGGGGAGGCTTGTCAGATCCCAATTTGGAACCGTTTGGGCACTGAGGAGCGAAAATATCAAATGTTGCATCAGTCTAATGAGCATACTGATACTAATTGACGTTTGAGCGGTTGTTTTGAGTTTGGAATGAGCTAGAATTATTTTTTGGCATTGTGAGTGAGAGAGCGTGAAAATGCATGCGAATCTCAAGCGTGAGATTTGATTGCCAGATTCGTACGCGAGTTTATGCTCTCAGAGAGACTCAATGAATGAGATTAGAAAATACTTTTCCGAACACTGTTTTGGATTCTACTTCTTCTCTTGGAATTTTACTCAAGAACCTTGGAGTTCTCCTTACAAAATAAGAATTTTCTTCAAAATTACTAAACAATTTTAGTCAGCACTCTCTTTGGAATTACCTTGGAATCATCAGAATGTTCTGTAGGATTTTTTTTTAATCCTATTCATGATTATGTTGGGATTCTACTCAGAACTACCTGGAATTTCCCTTACGATTCTAATCTGAAGTTCAACAGAACTAACTTGAAAGGAATTCCCAGATTTTCTATCAATTCTCCTTGGAATACTTGTCTCAATTCCCTTGAAATTATGCCTAGAATTAAGTTATGACTCAAAAACGGTAAGATACACCACTCTGAAGTGTTCACCAGTGAGCAGGCATGGAAAATCATTTACATTTATTTCATGCATTCATTTACATTCATTTGCCTCTAACTTTTTTCATCAACAGCATTCCGCAAATGTTTAAAGCTTTTGTAGGTTTTATTATTAGCTACAACTTTTGTTAAGAACTCAAATCTGTATCTCTTATGCATCACGAATAAGAGCGGGCAGAACTCGTTACTGTTTTTCAGTGAATGTAAAATACATTCACTGAAAAACAGTAGTGGATTCTGTTTGCTCTGGTTCGGCATGCATAAGAGATACGGATTTGAGTTTTCAACAAAAGTTGTAGCTAATAACAAAACCTACAAAAATTCCCTACACCATTTTGCGAAATTCTGTTGATGAAAATAGTTAGGGGCAAATGAATGTAAATTAATGCAAATGATTTTCAATGCCTGCCAGTGAGTGGTCCTGAATGGGAATTTAGCAAGAAAGATGATTAAATACGTTCGTCGTGACGAGAAAAGCAAACCAACAGTTGGGTAAAGAAGAATTCCATTATAACACACCGTTGTCTGGAAATGCTTGCGGGAAAACGTGGGGCTTTAGGTTGTCGCTAGAACTATTCCATATCCGCAGACAGTATATGAACAAGTCAAACGCGCACTCTTTTGCCTGTGGATTTGAGGTCATACCCCTCACCCATCAATGTTAGAGCTACGTAAAGGCTGATGGCTTTTCGCTCAATTTCAACTTCTGTTTAATTTTCACACTGCCGTACTTTAGCGGAACTATCAATCTATCCTCTTCAGAACTTTCTCTAGCTAATAAATTATCGCACTTAAGCTTAATGTTGATTTTACAGGGTGATTCAGAATAACTGTCACCGATTTCACAAATATGCAATTTTCGATGGGGAAAATGGGTATATGTTCAAGTATTTTTGTTTTAAAGTGTGTACAAATAACAGCTTGTATTGAGATTAGGATTTTTTCATTTGTCATAAATCTGTATAAATTCGTGTGTTATCGTTTAGAAACTGAAATATCTTCGAAAGAATGAATCATTTATTTTTCGCCTCATTATAGAGCATGGAAAATCCGACCTCAGACCTCAGACCCATCGCCGCCAGGACTCCAAAAGTGCTGGAACTAAAATATGCGAACCAGCTGTGGTTCATTTTCGTGACAAATGTGGCTGGTAATTAGAGGTAAAGAGCGAGGGATTTGAATTAAAGTATATATATAAGTAGTATATCTGGAATATACTGATATCATAAAATAATGCAAACATTCAATCGCTATGACCATTTTTTAACGTAACAGTTATTCCGAATCACCCTGTAGTGTAGCATTTCCTCCCAACTCAGGAAAGATCTATTTAGAGCCTGATATTGAAGCATTAGAAATAAAGTATCTTCTTCAAAGTTGTTACTTAGAAGCTCTTATTTTGGTGTCAACCATTGCTAGGGTGGTTCTTATTATCATTAAAATCAGAAATGTAACTTTTGTATTGGCAGAAATTGTAGCTAAGCTAATTTAAATCAACTTTGTTGAAAAAGACTTGACCGATTTAGAGCAATTTACCTCAATTGCCATAGGATGTCTAAAAAACAGTTTTTTCGCACTATTTATTTTTTTTTAATTTAAAATTTATCAGCAAAGTTGTCTTCCGATAACTTTTAGAACATTTGAAGATGCAATTTAAGGAGCACAGAAAAATTGTAGCTTAGTCAATTTTTACCATCTTTACTAAATACATTTTTTTTCTATCTCTTAAAACTCCGAACACGATGCCTCAGGTAAAATGTGGCAAACTTCAATGCTCAGCTATTTATTGACGAATTTCAATTTTTTATCGCCATTTGAAACTACAGACTTTAAGGGGAAGTTAACCGCTTCGAAAAAATAATAATTACGTTTTGATTTGTCTAAATAGATTTGATTATATTTTTTCTGGATTGTTTAGATAACTTCCTTTCACTACACAACGCTCTTTTTACGATGCTTGGTCCATAAATTATGAATTTTCAGAATACTTCAACTAAAGTATTGCGGGATAATTAAACGCTGCGATTTTTTCGATGTGTTTTTTGTTCGTTCATATTTCATATAATTCTTCGAAAGAAGTCTATTGGTTGTATTTCGCAACACCAAACGTGTAAAAATCTATATAAAAAAGACTTGGGTGTACTTTAATATAATACATTCTTAGTTTAAAGAATTGCTTGATATGAGAATTCCAAAACTCCCTGAGAATCTAAATGTTGTCTTTATTTATTGAAAAAAGGATATAACAAGAAGCAGTTCCAGGCACAATAGCTAAAAATATGCATCGACCTTCTCCTATTTGTATGAAACTTTGAGTAATTGTTTTTATGAGCAATGATTGACAGTTTTTCTAAAGGGCTACAAATGGTGAATTGACAACCTGGGAAGAGCGTTTTTCCTATCTCTGGTCCTCACAAGTTCCTACCTCACACCTCCCCGTGGTGTAGCCTGGGCAATGTTGTCCTTCTGACAATAGCAAAGTGAGGGGGTGCGACGCGAACACTGGCGCGGTAACCATAACACGGCGATCGAGGAAATGCTTCGTCAACCCGCAGGAGTGCCAAGCGGCACATTAGGATCGACGCCAGTAAGATTCTTATTACGGCATACTGGATACGGCATGGAACTATGGACACGACACGGCACAATGGATTGGATACCACGCTACAGGGCTGACAGTCGTGCTATTCTGCTCCCTAAGTAAAGAAGGGTGACACCTTCTTGAAATGGCGAGTGGGCTAATAGTGCGGCTGCCCCCGTCCCGGTAAAACCTTGGCAGGCCTCCGGATACGTTCAAAACTCGTCACCAATTGGTGATTGGTGAGTAGTAGACTCAGATGTAACATTCCTGACTTACGCCGATCTGGCTCTGAACACGGCCCCCATGAAGGACCGTGTCAACCCTAGCATGGCCTCCCTGCTTGCATAGATAACCATGGGATCACGATAGGCGACTACATACAACGAGTGGAGATAGCGGCCCGGAGGGGGGACCCAACAGAATGGAGAAAAACGGAGAAAAAAACAAAAAAAGAAGAAAATGAGAAAACCCAAAAAAAAAATATGAAGGACGACGGCAAGACGCCAGAAATTGAAAACGGAGGAGCGAACGTGTTCGCAAGGAGCGGGATATTGCAGAGATCACCAGTGTTGAACCTGGAGGCAACAGCGAGTTCCAACAGCAGCAGTAAGCCCCAAGGTGAGCAGCAAGGACACCAAGGAGAGCTAGGTCTTATGCTAAGCCAGGTTTTCACACCGAAATCCAGTAGTAGCACACCCCAAGAAGGATTGCAGCTTGGGAAGACCAAATTGATGGAGGTCAGGAGGAGGATCAATGAACTCCATGACTTCATCAAGGATAAGAGCAACGTCCACAAGGCAATAAAGGAAATGGTGACGGGCATCAAATCCGCCATTATTGCTGCCGAACGTGAACAGGATGCGCTGAGGACGAGGTCCGTAACTCCCGAAAGGGCACTGATCGAGAAAGCAGAGTGCTGATTGAACCAGCGACCGAAACGGATGTGTTTTGTTTCTTCTGTGTTTTTTTTTGCTGCTGAAAACCTTTTCGCA
Organism: Ochlerotatus camptorhynchus; assembly: GCF_037179485.1. NCBI lineage: Eukaryota > Metazoa > Arthropoda > Insecta > Diptera > Culicidae > Ochlerotatus > Ochlerotatus camptorhynchus. The sequence continues at coordinate 5,068,010 of NW_027040804.1, read as the reverse complement.
TGCGTTTTGTTCTCGAGTGACTGGAGGTGAACTGTTGATCGCATTTAAAAGTTTTGAATACCGTGCGTGATTTTTTTTTGATCTCTTGTTGCTTGTGCAATGGTGCTTGGTGTGGTCTTGCGTTTTTCTTTGTTGCCCCGTACAACCTCTATCACGCTGATATATTTTTCTGTTGCTGCGATGAGCAACTTCTTTGTGTGGTGTTAAAGAAGACAGTCCGAAAATACGTGGAGTGCGTTCTTTTGTACGTACGAGCTAGAAGAGCGTTATCAGTGATTGCGGTGGTTCAAGGAAAATTAAATAAAGCATTTCTGAAAACATGACGCTTCAAAGTCTCTAGGCCAATCGGGTGAGATCTTTCCATTTTATCTATTTATATTTTATTTTTTGTCACTGATTTATCAAATGCTCTATATTGACGAATAGAGTTGCCAAATCATTCACCCTCCCACTAACACAACTCTTTCCTTCCTGTGACACCTATGAAGGTAGTATGGGTTCCCTGCACCTTCTTAAGTAGATGTTGGATTAACTTTCCCTCCCTTCCCCTGCGATTGTAAGGATGTGGCCAGGTGTATAATGCGATGCTTCTATTGTAGATTTTATTTTCGTGTGGGGAAAATCACTAATCCCAAGTGATATTTTCTGCGTCAACACTCGATATTTTCTGCAAAACGTATTAGTTGACCATTATATAGCCACCCACGATTTGTACAATCGCATATGCTATGCTATGCTATGCCAATGATTGACAGTTTTTCTAAAATTCAGCCGAATTCGGTGTCTTTGAGATTTTTCAAAAAAATTGTAGTACGGTAACGGCATTTCTGATCGAAATCAACTGAGACAAACAGGGTGGCCAGTCAATTTTCATTTTGAAATTCCCGATTTTGCCGGTTCAAATCTTAAAAAATTCCCGGTTGTTAATATTCTACGAAAAAAAAAATATCGTGGAGTCATAATTGTCACGCTCTGAGACTTGGAAGCATTTGAAGGGTTATAACAAATTACAAAACAATCTATAAAATTTAGTGGACAAACCCTGGAGTTTTAAGTAAATTTAAAAGAATTCAAAGTGTTGATTTCAAGTAAATATTGAGAAGGATTCCCACACAGTTTTCGAAGGAGAAGTTTTGAGCAGAATCCCAGAATTAATTTGACATTAAATTCTTAGAAATTGTTTGATGAATTTGTGGAGAAGAATGCAAGTTCTAAATTAAATTGTTAGGTAATTTTAAAAGATTTAAAAAGGAGTTGCGAAAAACAAAACTTTGCGGAAAATTCCTACATGATTCTGAGGAGATTTGTATGGGGATCGTGAGGAAAATCACAGATGAATTTTAAGAAGTACTCTAAGCGAATTATGATCTGACAACAAGAAACAGAGTTCTAAGAGTGTTCTGACAATAATTTTAACCCTCGATTCATCACAGAACTCCAACAAAGAAATTCTTTAAAATACTCCAAGGGGTTTCTAAATAAAATTTCGAAACATTTCTACTGTTTTGAACAGAGTTAAAAGAAATTTTTGAAAAGATTTGCAAAGGAATCAAAGTCGGATTCCAATTAAATTCTTAGAAGGGGTTGCAAGGAAATTCCAAACAGAATTCAACGGTAATTATTACGCAGAGTCTTTTCTGGTTTATTTCAGAGGAGAATTCCAAGTTAATTCTGGAATTCATATCATGAGAATTTTGAACAACGAAAAATTAAAACCCCGGAAAAAAACTAAATTATTCTTTCGGTTTTTTAAATTTTTGTTTCCAAAGTCCAGCATCTTCAATATTTTATTTTAAGGACCATTCACTTTACATCTGCAATTGAAGCGACAATTTACAATATTGCTGAGTAATTAAATTCTAAAAACAATAAGACGGGAAACTAAAGAAATTATGCAGCAAATAGATCAAGACATTTATTTGGTAAAGGATCACTCTGTTTTAATGTTTTATTCCGAAATTCTGGTGTAAAAATGTGTTCCTTTGGTATTGTTAATTTATTTTTCCAGGTTCTCTCACCGAATTCCCGTGTTTTTCCCGGTTTTTCCGGTTACTTTTAAAATTCCCTGATATTTCCCGGTATTCCCGGTTTTCCCGGTTTGCTGGCCACCCTGGACAAATATATAAAGAAAAATAATGTCTTTCTAGGAAATTTAAACAAAAAACGAATGTTGTTTATTTTAAGTAAAAATTAAAACAAAATAAAATAATATCAAAATTTCCTTGCACGATTTTGTTCCTCCAAAACTAGCTTATGAAAAATGAAATATTTTTAAATGTTTAAAACCATGGACACTTTAAAACTGACAAAAATCGTAGAATGCAATAAAAAAATACCTAGGATTCTACTATTTTTCCAGGCTCATTGAAATCTTGTTCGATGTCCAGCCTACATTTTTTAACCTTTTGCATTTCGATGAACAACATCAAATAATTGATTCTTCAAATTACCCCGGTGATCAGATCTTGAACTTCTGTAGACTCAACAATGTATTCAAACCATAAACAGCTGTAACTTTTCAACTATAATATCAATTGACTGGAAATGTTCAGTGAAGATTTTTAGTCCATAATGTGTATGAAGCTGTGTGCTTTATCTCGAGTAATAGTCATGAGAACAACATGCTGGAAAATGTACTTTTTCACCACTGAACAAAATGTGTAAGACATTTTGTTTTACTGATTAAAACCCTAGTCAAAGCTTGTACTTGATTCAAGCAATATTGTTTGCTTGTTCAGTACTCTCTAAACAATCTTCTCTAAACTTTTAAAGTTATTTGGTATAATAGTTAAAAAGTTAAAGCTGTTTATGTGTGTGCAATTTTTATCCAATACACCCTTTACGATGACTCTACTAAATTTTAGAAAGGGTAAACCTTCGTGGAGACTAAAAAGCCTGCATTTATAGAGAGACGACTTCTTATTCATTTGATTGATCCATCTACTCGATTTGAATAACTTTTCCTATGACTATGACAGATAATCGATGGTTCCAATTTTGACAAGTCGTCTCTTTATAAATTCAGGCTCTTTAGTGGAGACCTCATCACCGTTATATATCACACAAAAATTACAATGACAAAGCATTTTGAGTTTTGCAAATCATCCTGGAGCTTAGATCTTGATGTTTTACAAAATGTTGTGCGATGTCTTGATTACCATTCTGTAGAGTGGACGTGTCGGACAAACCCTAATTTGTTTATATTGAGATTGCAATCCTAACATCTTTTACCATTTTCGAGCTTTTTTCATAGTTCAAAAATCTTGAAGATCCTCTTAACTTCAAGATTGCAATAAAACTTCGACGGCAAAAATTTAGCCTGAACATTTCTAGAAGGTAACAAGCCATTGGGCCGAATAAGTCATTAGTTCGACATTTTGAAAGTTATGAGATTGAACATAGCCTTTGTTTTAGAAATCTTAAGCTTGAAAAAATAAATGAAATGTTTTCAACATTCTGAGACGTAAACTTTTCAGGATTCTGATGACTGGCATTTTTTTAATTATTCCCGGCACTAAGGAAATCACACTATTGCAATCGTACCCTTGTTTGACACCCGGAATCGCTTCCTGAACTCAGCTTTGTTTCGAGTACGCCCTGGAAAGTGGGTAATTCTCGGTCCAAAACCTGCCGTGCGACCTAACAAATTTCATGATTATTCATAACTCAACAAATGTTGGTCATATTTATGTTCCATGACTGGATCAAAAATCTATCATACGACTTCAAGATTTTTCAAAACAAAATATTTTTTTTAGGTATGCTCAAAATAGAAAACTATGGCCAAAACTGATGCATCTATCCTATTATTTTATTTTATTTATGTAATCTAAAATTATACGTGTGTAGACACTCAATTTTCCTATCATTGAAGAAGCCAATGATCCTAACTATACTTGCATAAATTGCAGGTTTTGCTCATTGGTATCTCGTAACAAAAAATCCATTTCACATCCGTTCTACCTTTAGCTGACTTCTAGTCCGGCAAATCCGAAGTCAAGTCCTACATTGTCAGGCTACTTCCATCCATTAAGACGAATGAGTATAACACTTAAAAGGACAGTAACCTTCCTTCCTGTGTGTCGAAACCACGAAGAACTTTCGCACGGTTTCAGAGCTATCCAAAAGAGTCGCATTCTTCCGCTGTATTTGATTATCTGTCTTATACTTGTTTTCACGTAGAACGAAAAGCAAACAGACGAACCGAAAGCAAATAAACAACAGGAATACACTTTTCCTTTAAGAAGATTATCCCACATAAACTTACGTGAAATGGAATGATGAACGACGTTCAAAAGCAAAATAACCATTCGGAATGAAAGTCACAGCTTTTCGAAGGTATACGGAATTGCTTCACCGACATTTCTGTCACAAGATTTTATCTGGCTTGACTTATAAATACTAGCATTTGTTGTGGTCATTCTTTCGCCCTTATGGAAATGAGAAAAGATACTCAGTCACATCAATCAAAACGTAAGTAGACAAACCACCGGACTGATTAATTCCGACACAGTCGTGTCAACCGAAAAAGAAAAACACGACCCTCGTAAAAGCCTGATTAAACATACAAATCCGAGCGCGGTTTCCCGCGGTGAAGTGATAAATTTCTATCTTTCCGAGACATTGAAGAGGAAAATGTTCAATTTAATCCAATTCAGCAGCAATATAAGCGCTGCTATAAACATTTTTCGGCCATTCGTTGAGGCTTTGTTGTTGTTCCGGTCAAGCGCAGAGGGTCCAGAGCGTCGGAATTTAAAATCACTTTCTCACTGTATTTTTTTTCATTTGGCGCGTTCATTCATGGAGGATTATGAATTAAATTCACTTTTTCGGGGTTCAGGGTCGTACTTTTTTAGCATTTGTGGTGTTTGCCATTTGTGAAATTTATGCAATTATAGGGCTGGTAGTGATCACTGCTGTCAATAATAGTGATTTTAGTGACTATGTTGAAGAAATAGGTGACCAAATAGTGAATTCTAGTTGTAAAAATAGTGACTAAAAAGTGACCTAAGAGAAGAAAAGTAGTCGTTATGATGGCAAATCAAATTAATGTTTGATGTTTAGACTTATTCAATTGATATCTCATTAACAAGGGAAAGATTCAAAAGAAAGTTTATGGCCAAACCCACGGTATTTGTATGAGGTTTAGTAACTGCAAAAATCTGGAAAAGCTGGAATCCTCAGGAAATTTTATTTTTCCCTAAAATACCTGGAATAGTTATTTTCTAATAATAATAATAATAATAATAATTTTCTTATTAAAATATTTTAAAGAAGAGGATTAATCCTAAATCGTTCTTTTAGTTCACACTTCGAACTTTATAAATAGTATAGATCCACAGTGGATTAGCCTTCAGTAACAAATAAATTTAAACAATTCTGAGGCTTGAAACGTTTTTTTTTTTTTTTTTTTAGTTTTGGAACGTGCATATTTCCTACAAATTTCAAATATGGACTTAAAAGCTATAATACTTCAAGAAATTTTTAAGAATCTGGAGTCAAACTCCATGCACAGTTTTAAAGGCTCGTGGAATTTTACCATAATTTATGAGGACCCATTCCAATGCTAAAAAAATCTTTCAGAAAAACATCAAATGCAATCTGCTTGCAAGGTATTTCTGCGGAATTGTAGAATCCATGTGAAGCCTGATAGTTTTGAGTAGAATTAAAAAAAAACCTGAATTGAATTAAAAGTAAATTTTAATGAAAACTCTTAGGAATTTCTGAGGAGCACTACTCCTGTGAACTTCAGAGGAAAATTCCAAGGGCAATCTGAGGATAATTCCATAAACTTTGTGGGAGAAAACCAATGCGGAGCCTAAGTCCTTGGATTTTTTTTGAGAATACTAAAAGAAGGATTACAATTGAATCTGAAAATAACTCTAGGACATCTCAAAGTTATTCGGAGAATAAATTCAGGAGAGTTTACCAAACAAATTATGAGAAGAAAACTAAGGAATTTGTGGGGAGTAATGTCAATGAATTCTTATGCGACTTTCAATGTCAGTAAAATTCCAAGGGAAGGAGTGAGATTCAAAAGAAAATCTGAAATTAATTCAATGAATCTTTCGGAGAATCTTTCCAAAGAATTTCTAAACTAAAAGAAAATTGAATTCGGAAAATAGTTTCATCGACATTTCTCTGTTGAATATGGTGATATCTCTGTTGAATATGGTGTGGACTATTCTGAGGTCTTCAGAACTACGTGAGATTTCAAAAAAAAAAATCCTGACGGTAATGAGTTTGAGAAACAATACTTCTCATCAAATTCTTAAACTTCCCTGAACTTTATAGGACTTCCTAAAGCTTCCTCAATTTTTTTAACGATCATGGATCTCCTCTAAAGGTTTAACAATTCGCTACAAATTTATGTGGCTGAGATTCTCTGTTCTTTTTCATTTTTTTTAATTCTTTATTAGGGAGAAAAATTATTTTCTGAAATTCTCAAATCTCTAAAGTTTATGCAGTTCTCATGAAACTTGTTGAACTGCACTGAATCTAATTGAACTGTCCTAAAAATGTATAAGTTTCCGTGAACTTCTGAACTTATGCGAAGACCTCAATTAACTTTTCAACGTCTCTGAAGTTATCTGAAAATCTGGAAACTGCTATAAATTTCCCACTAATTTTCTGAAACTAATGAAGCTGACCTCCCCTTGAAATTCCTCCAATTTTCGGAGCTTACTAAACTTCTTTCAAGAAATTCCCTAAATCTTAATCTAAATTTATTAGAAGTTCTCTGGAATTTCTTGAAGATATTGCTGCTTGCTAAAAGTTCCCCTATTTTATTTTTAATAAATGGAACTTTATTGGTGTTCTCTAACCCACTTAGCTATTTTTTCGCATTTTTTTAGTGCATAACGCACTCTCACGTTTTCCGGATGTTCAAATAATTTTGATCACGATCCAGATATTCTCTCGGAGCTTTGCTGAAGTTTCCGGAAATTCGCTGAGTTTCTCGAACCATATTTAAGGTTTCTACTATTTCCTTGATATTAGTTGAACTGCCCTTTGATTCTCTGATCTGTCTTGATGTTCTCGAAGCTTCCGTAAAGCTCTTAATTCTATTGAAGATCTCGGTTCGGCTTGGAAATAAATGGAATTCCCGTAAACACCTTTAAATTTTCCTGAAATTATTTGGACTTCTGTGAAGTTCCTGAAATATTTCTGAAGTTTTCATAATTTTTTTTTTTTAGGAACATCTTAAGGGGTTCTCATTTTTTTTCAGTGCATCATCCTGAATTTTCCAAAATTTACTATTATAGATCTTTAAACTGCTCCAAAAGTCTGGAATAAAGCTACGGGAACTGCTGCTAAGATCTGAAATTCACCAAAGTTCTCTAGATCTAGCTAGAATCTATATTTATCAAGTTCGCTTGCCAACTGTGAAGTTCTCTGAAATTCTAGGAACTTTATAAAAGTTCCTGACCATTTTCGGATGCTAAATGAACCGCTTTGAGGTTCTTAAAGCTTCCAGTAAGTTCCTTATATTTTCAGCGTGCAAACTTCCCTTATGTTCCCGCAGTTTGTTTATGAAGTTTCACTGAAATTCTCAGCATTTCCTTTCAGTCCTCAGAACTTCTCCAAAGTTTCTACAATTGTTGTGAAGTTAATGGGGCTGCAATGAAGATCTCTTATCTTTCATAAAGTTAATTAGGCCGGAACAAATCACAAGTTTTTCTTTTGTCACTCGATGCTCGCACCAGTCGGGGGGGATAAAAATAAACCAAAAAAAAAAATAAAACATTTAAAATTCGTTTTACATTATATCCAAACCGTGTATTTAAAACGCCAACATTTTTTCTTAGCCTCCGCTTTAGCCTTATTCTTCTTTGAAGCCGTGATTTTTGACACTAATGCCACAAATGTTGACTTTATTATGTGTAACACTCGAGTTATCGACAAGACATTTCGCGCATAAGTTTTTGTATCCTTTCAAGGAAGAACATTGGTAATAATGTAGATGAATAGGATCAAAGCAATTGATTTTTGGGTATTGATAAATTCCGGATAAACCATCAAGCGGAATACCACAAACGTAACAGTTCTTATGAAAAAAAAAGTTCTGTTTTCGATACTTCTTCCCTATCCAAATATAACTCAGTTTTCTCAACAATTGTTCAGCAAGGCCAGTTCTATAAAATCTAAGCATAACTTTCAAAGGACTGTATCAAAATCCAACTTAGCGGAAAAGGAAAACAAAAAAAAAACCTTTTCGAATTACAAACCCGGTTCAACCTTCACGTATGGATTCAGCAAGGTCCATTCTAAAAAATACAAGCCTATTTTTAAAAGATATGAGCCAAAATGCAATTTGGCAGAACCGAAAAACCAAATTTCTATGAAAATGCGGATGGATTCAGCAGTTCAGTAAAATCCATTCCTATTTTTCAAAGGAAGGAGCCGAAATTCAACTTGGCTGAACAAGAAACCCAAATTTCTATAAAAATACGTACTTTTGAGAATTCAAACCAAAATATCTAAAAAATTGTGCATGCAAAAAATTTACCATCACGTATGGATTCAGCAAAGTCCATTTTATAAAATTCAAGTCTATTTCAAATATGGGAGCCGAAATTCAACTTGGCAGAACAGAAAATCAAAGTTTTTATGAAAATACGTACTTTTGTGAATTTAAACTCGGTATTCTCAAAAATTGAAGAAATTCAACCCTCACGTATGGATTCAGCAACTTCTATTAAAATACAAGCATATTTTTCAAAGATAGAAGCCAAAATTCAGTTCGGAAAACAGAAAAATTAATTTTCTATAAAAATACCTTCTTTTGTGATTATTAACCAGGTTCGTCCTTCCGGTATTCAGCAAGTTCCATTCTATAAAATCCAAGCACAAATTTCAAAAGATTGAACCGAAATCCAACCTAGCTTTAAAAAAATCTACAATCACGTATGAAGGGAGCGGAATCTACGTTAAAAGCTAGTTAAATCACTTCAGAAAAGCTCAGACTAACATTCAATATAATTCACTCAACAGAACATTTTGGACTCCCTAAGGAAGGTTTTGAACCACTTCAGAAAAGGTTGGAGACCATTTGGAAAATTTAAGCTCAACAAATTGTCGGTTCACTTCGGAAAAGATTGCAAGATTGTGTCCTTGCCAAACGCCAAAGCAGTTAACAAAAATCTGGAGTTCACTTAGGAAAATATCAAACCCGTTTTGACTAGTTTGGTTTCAGTTCGGAAAAAGTTGAATCAATGCAGGAAACCTTGGATTCATTTAGGAAAAGGATTAATCAGCTAATGTTGCCTCACTTCAGAAAATGCGAAACCAATTCATTCAAGATTGGATTTGGAATATGTTTAATCACTTCAGGAAAGTTTTGACAACTTTAAAAAGGATTGAATAACATAACAGAAAAGTTTAGACTCAGTTAGAAAAATATTGATGACTTATTCGAAAGTTTGAACTCACTTCAAAAAAGTTCAGACTCAGTTTTGAATCTGCTTTGAAAAGTGTCACCTCAGTTAGGAATTTCCTGAATCGTTTCTGATTTGGTCTCACTTCTAAAAATTTTATACCAATTTTGAAAAGATTGGATTTAGCTCGGAAATTGCTGAATCACTGTAGAAAAGAAGTGAATCATTAAGTATCATTGCAGAAGGTTTGTAAGTTAAGACATGTAGATCGAATGCAAAAATCTGGCGACTACGGTGGGCTGGGCACATCGTAATAATGTCGGATAACGAACCACTGAAAATGGTTCTTTGTAGTGATCCGACTGGGACGAGACGAAGATGTGCGCAACGAACAAGAGGGATCGATCAGATTGAAGGTGGCTTACCTAGTGAGTTGCCAAACAAGATTAGGAATGATGTTCGATAAAATCCGTTTTCAACAACTGAAACCGGCTAATCCGATTTCAAGGACCTGTCATGCCGTACTGGTCAAGTACCAATTTATGTGAAAATTCTTTAAAAGAACAAGGTGATACAAGAACAACAACAACAACAACAACATAATAAAATCTAGTAAAGCCAGTATCCATACCCAAATGAATTTGCGAAAAATAAATATACACACCCCTTGGTGATATTCCAAAATTTTGAAGGGGGGGGGGGGGGGGTGACAAAAGAAAAACTTGATATTTGTTCCGGCCTTACGGACATGAAATAAATCATTTGTTTTTTTTTCCTTAATTCTGGGACTTTGCAAATTTCCAATATATTGAACTTGTACATGGAATAAGAAACTACAAGACATTGAATATTTTTAGATCTTGGAATTACTCAAATTAAGGGGAAGCTTACCGCCCCGAAAATAAAAAAAAAATTTCGGTACATTTTTATTTCTTTAAAAATATTGGGAAAAAATATCAAAAATCAAAGAAAATCAGTTTGTTCCTTAGGTTTTTGTCAAAAATTACATGCAAAATTTTTTTTTCTATCTCATCATGAAAAAAAATTGGACTCTCAGCAAAACCGAAAAGTCGATGTTTTGTGGTTTTTTGAGTCCAACTTTATGCCATAATGACTTATAAAAAATGTTTTTGAACGTGAATTTTCTTTGAAAAATTAAAAAATATGTGATTGTCTTAAAATTTTGATACCTTTTTCCAATATTTTTAGAAAAATCAAAACGTAATTATTTTTTTCGGAGCGGTGAGCTTCCCCTTAAGTAAGTTTTTTTTTTTACTTTTTTAAAGTGAGAAATTAAGTACCGTAGTATAACATAATCATTAAATATACTCTCTGTGCTTTTAGGGTACTTCCGTTGATATCCTATGTATATAGTATGTGTTACATATTTTACAAAAATATTACAATTTTCGCGTTTTTCACCTGTTTGAAAAAACACTCAAACCATCACTTATGAAATGTATTTCCGGTAAAGCCACACTCTATGTCGTATTCTTATTTCTTATGATGTTTTCTGATTATATACTCATTCAAAGTTCATATTTCGACAACTAAATTGTCTGAGCTTCACAAATTTTGTCAACATTCATCGAGCATTATCAAAGTAATTCCAAATTAAAATACTGATCATCGGTGACAACACTAAAAAAATAGTGCATATGATTTAATTTGTGTTAAAATACTAACTAATTAACTCTAGGATCCTTGTATTAAAAAAATAAAATTTGAAAAAAACACACAGCAATTGAATATATAGAATATAGGTACTTGAAAAAACTTTCAATGTTACCCTGTTTTACGGTAAATGGTAAACTTCAACATTCAATGGATTTAAATGTAAAGCTGTTTCTTTAAAACTGATTGCCATGTCTTAAAAACTTTTCGGTTAATTGCTGTTGTTTTTGATCTATAGAAAAAAAGCTTATTTTTAACGCTTCAAAAAATAACTTTCTTATTATAAGCCTGGAACCTATCCGTTGAAGTTCTGGAAAACCTGGGAAAAAACACAGGTAATTTTATTTAGAAAAATGAGTAGACGCGGTGTAGATAGAGAAAGACGGTTAAACGTCACAAACCTCTTTCGAATTGTTCGAAAATTAGAACAAAATGTATGCATTGATTGGACTATCAAATCCTACACAGTACAAGAAAAATTATCAATCTTGAAATAAATTCACGCTAAAAAAGTTGTAAATAGTGACTGATTACAAGAAAAAGTGACTTTAGTTACTTGGCCTTAAAAAAGGAGACTTTTCAGTGACTGGCTTGGAAAAAGTGACTCACTACCAGCCCTGCAAATATGATTTAGTCTACCTGCGAAGGTGTAGCAAGGATAGTAATGATTTGAACATGCAAAGCAAACGGCATATTATATCAAATTTAAGTACAGCTTTCTTACATCCGCTGTATAAGTTTCTTACGAAAATGGTAGTGGTGGTACTTACAACAGACTGTAGCGAGAACGTAACTTTTCCAGAGTCAATATTTTCTCTACGCTTAAATAACTTCTGAGTAAGTCAAGCTATGATAAGTTTTGGGGAGAGGATACTGAAAGGCAGATAAACTCATGAACAGCAGGATATGCAAGTGTACAAAAATCGGTCATTTTCCAACTCTATTGCAAAACCGTACAAATCCAAAAACCCACCTAAAAAGCCGCTTAAAAAACCTCGTAAAAATCGACTAAACTGCATATGGTTTACAGAATATGGGGGTTTCTCCGTTGAATAGTCTGCTATCGGTTGACGAACACAAATCACGAATCTTAGGAAGTACATTTTCGATTATGGCCACCACTATGATTAATAGTCATAGTGCATTCCGGAATTTTCTTCAATTTTACCCCCAAATTCTGTGCAGCTACCATGACAATCAAATTTTTGCCTCATCAAATCATCTTCAATCTACAAAATGCTATCGCTAGACCTAGAAATTTAGGTTAGCAAGGTACAGCCCTTTCCATGACCTTGATCGGTTCCCCAAGCCGAATCTTTTATTTTGTGAGATCCAAGATACGTCGCCACCCAAATAAACTTTCTATCTCCGACTCAGTCAAGCACCCGCGCACCAGCTGACGAGGGGCGTCATCGGCTAGTTTCAATCCAATCATCGACCATAACCATAATTTGGGCAATCAATCGCAGGGCTATTAACACCCCAATATCGAACAGCACGGCGCAAGACACATGTTTGTCTAGCCTCTAGCAAGTAGCGACCGACATTATCAACCGCCATTAACTGCGATGACGGAGCGAAAAGTTTTATTTTCCGGTTAATTTTCCCCACCCGCGAAAACCAATATCCGATACGGGTAGGTCTAATAGGCTAATTGCATCAACACTATCTCGGAGCAAAGCTGCGAATAATCATGAACCTGACTTTAGCAGATACTACTCACAACCACCACCACCACCATTCAATCGATTCATCGGCGGTTTTCGGTGTAAACGTGTACGTGAGTCGAGTGTCTATAGCTTCAGAATTTGAAGGTTGAAAATTGTACATAGATTCGCAATACTTAAGCACTACTTCATCGTCTATTGGAGCAGTGTAGTGGCTTTCAATTTTTTTTTTGTTTGCTCTTACCGCAAACTGCAAGGTAGGCACGACTCAAACTGCCAGTAGTTTGTGCAGTTCCAAAAACAGTAAACAACACACCTTCTTCGCTTCGGTTGAACCATCTCTCTGGCCTAAGTGAGGGAATGGGTACGGGGTGCGTTAAATGGACGTGCCACGCTTTTGACGAGGACGTACTGTTGGCTCTTTCGTGCGAGTGTAGTTGCTTTAGTGTTTTGATGCGAGGAAAATAGATGGGTGTGAGTGTGTGAATAGAAACACGAACCTTTTTCGCGTTCGTCCTGACCTAGTTTCAAGGGAGTGGCCTTTGACCGGTGTCACCCGGTGGACATTTGTCCTATTTTCGGTCGTATGAATCATTCCAATAGTGACGATGACGGTGCATGATGATTCATCACGCAGCGGAATGCGGTATTTTGACCGGTTCCTTCGATCAAACCAGCCCATGGGGAATCATCAACGTCTGAATGGCTAGCAGACATATTTCGAACTGAGTCAGGGGGAGCACCTTTAACCGATGGCTTCGATTCTTGTGGGGGTTCATATGTACAACCACCTGCACAGACGGCGCGTCGACGAGACCGCTTCGAGTAATTATTAATTTTCAATCATAGTAGTTTCTGTATTTCAAAGTGTTTACCACTACATTGTTAAATTTCCTCTTTACGTTTTGTGGCTCAAAATGCTTCCATTACTTGATACTCATGGGAATTCAATGCAACAGCGACGAGCCATCCTGAGTGCAAACAATTTTTCTCATAGGATATCGTCTTTCGCAACTGCTGCTCACATATCCGTTCGGTAGTCGGGATATTGACATGGGAACAAGAAATTAAAAATTCTAATGTAAACTATCAACTATATGTAAAGCACAACAACTTTTTCCTCTGTGATTGAGAATTGTGGGTAATTGTTTTTAGAGCAGTTCCAAGTCAAATGGTGAATCGATCAGATACGACCTTCGCAGATTTGCAAGAAACTTTCCATAATCATTAATGTTTTTTCTAACCAATCATGTTTGTATTACTCCAAGCGTGAAGTTAACGATTTACATAGTTGGAGATGCTTAACGATATCAGACTTAAAATGGTCATTTTATACGATAGATAAGGAGATGAAAGTATAGAGTTGATAGTTCCATTAGAGTAAGGCAGTGTGAAAATTGTGTATAGAGAGTAGAAAGCGAGCAAAGGTCAATTTTGAGGAAGGCACAAATCGGGTTGATCATCTCCTTTACCAAAATCCCCTGTTGAGGAGGGATGATGAGAGGTATCTCCCCCCGCCACCACTGGCAAAAGAGATGATGGCCGATATGCTCACGTACCTTCGATGTGCGGAAACAGTTCTATCGATTGTTTCACACTTAAGTCGTCCTCTGACGTAAGCATCACTGTCATTGGTCGAAAGTTACAGTAGCAGCACCTCCCCTATCCGTGTCTCCTCGAGACAACAATTTGGATTGATTAACGTTTTTAGACCATGATTTAGATTTGTAGAATACTTTAAAACCTCTATAAAATTTGTAATGTTACCTTGAGATGTGTTCATGTTACGAAAAAAGAAAGCGCCTAAGGACTCTTGAATATGTAGGGGTCTGAGATTACACCCACGATCTTCTGATAAGTAAGCCAAAAGGGTCGCTTTAAGGCCATCGAGCCCATCTGAACGCCACCACGTCTGATCAAGTTGTTGATGTAACCATTCAAACCTGAAAACCGGTAATTGGTATCCAAGCATGGGAAAATTCATTCACTCGCGCGAGCACCACAGAATCAATATAGCCATCCTCGCCTACAAACAGATTGCCGAACGAGTGTAAATTCTACCTACCAAGTGACTCTGCAGCTCGACTCAGAACTGACAGCAGTAGAAGGAAATAAGGATAAACTGAAAGGCAGCCGAACAATTTTCTCTAGCGAGGGAGAACCAGATTGAATGCGTAAAATCCGAATGCTAACGATTTAAATAGCCGAGTCAGATAGTTTTTGGCTGACTGATTTAAATCAGTTGAATTGGCCACAGCAGTTTTAAGTTATTTGCGTGACGCTTATGTTTATGTGTTACAGTATAACAGTTTTCTCGATATTAATAGCGATTTAAATGTGTCAATGTATGTTTAAAGCTAGAAAATAAAAAGTGATTCTTTCTGCAAAATTCTCATTCAGCTCACTCAGCAGAATGCAATCGTAAAAGGCTCAGCATGGAAAAAATAATAAGAGAGGAATCATCCACACTACTACACTCAGAATCATTCATGTTACGCTCAGCTGTCTGTTTTGCTCAATTCTGCATTCATCGAAGAAAATAGAAGCAATGCGAATACGAACGAAATCAGTTCGACTCGCACAAGCTGCTGTTCGTTTCTGATGTTGTGTGCGTGTGAGTGAGTTGAGAATGCAAAATGGAACGATTTTTCCCATGCTTGTTGGTATCGCAACTATAGGAATAAGAAGCATTAAATATCGCAACTATGGGTACGCGGCTCCTTTAAGGTTCAATTTACTTTGATGCTTTTTGGAAAATTTAAAAAGCAGTTTTTTCCGACGCATTATTTCAGATTGCAAAAAGCTCGCACTATTCGATTCCTTTTGATATTTTACACAAAATGACGCGAGCTTTTTGCAATCTAAAATAATGCATAGAAAAAAACTGCTTTTGAATTTGGGGAAAAATCATCAAAGTAAATTGAGCCTTAAGCTGATATCACACTGTTTGCCCACACGACCAATATTTGACTCGTTAAGCTTTGCTAAATAACGCTATTTGTCATATTTGTTTGCCTAAGCCATTACACGTGTCAGATATTTAAAAATTATTTGACCAAATACTACAAAACGGTTATTTGATCAGCTATTTGTTAAACTATTTGTTGACGTGTTATATTATTTGCAGTTGACCAAGTTTATTTATTTGGCCATTGATTTGATATTTTATTGCTGATGGTATTTGGTTTAATTTAATTTGCGTCAAGGAAGCGAATTTCGCTAATCTCGAGCCAAATCCCAGATTGATGATCCTATGATCCATATCAGGTTCTGGGTCCACTGGAATCGGTTCTAGAACAAAATTTCTGCAGAAAAACTTTCATGTGACAAGTAAGTACTGCTCATCTCAGGTTTCTTAGTTTGCGGATCTCGTATCAGCTCCTTCAGAATTCTGAACCATATTTACAGAAGTAATGGATTTATATGATGTGACGCAGTAAACACATAATTTTTTTTACAAAACTTTGTTCATGACTCGCAAAAGGCTATACGTTGGCCCATCGGAATTTCTGAAAACTTGAAAAATTATTTTCGGATCTCAGAAATAGCAAGGTTCTGTGTCGACGAGGTTCAAATCTCCATATAAATAAAAAAAACTACAATCTTAGAAAAATGTCTAGATGAGATCATGGATATTTCACGTCAAATGTAAATGAAATGGGTTCATTGGCATTATTATGCATTGCAGGAATGGCCAAAGGATCCATGCTGCATGGTTCAATTTTGGAGAAGGTCACTTGTCCTTACAAATAATCTCATAGATTAGAATCTCATATCATAGAAATAGGTCCATTGGCATCTGAAAATCTTCAAGGGACAGCCCTATGGGGTTGTACACAATGGTGACGTAGGACTACGTGGTCTTACATCATAAATTTTATTTGTTAACTGCAGCAGGAGCTTGTGTTTGGTGTAGGAATAGGAATTTATATGGGGTTGAACTAACACCGTTTGGATCGGATGAAATTCAACTTTGCAATCTGTGTTAGGGACATCGCTTTTCGCAGGCAATCGGTGATTATTTTAACTATCATAACAACAGTTGCACATTCGTGCAATTTTCAATAGTTACATTTTGAAAAATTATAAAGTCTTAACTTTAACAGGTGCGTAGAAATATTTCTGATCGATTGGTGATTAAATAATTGAATACAGGGGCAGCTGAGTTATTAACTTTCAAAATCTTTCATAATTTTGTTACATGTTCCATTTTCGGTTTTCACAAAGTCAAAAAAAAAATATTATTTTTCCCGGGTCTCAGAAATAGGAACCTTTCTACATGGTTCTGTGTTGAGGAAAGTCAGTTCTTCATATAAGTGATGAAAACCACAATTTTAAAATTTCCTTGACTAGAAATAACACATACCTTCCCTCAAATATATTAACGTATGTCGACTGCCATGTCCGGAAACACCATTGGTAATTTTGGGAACTTCCAAAAATATTTCCGGATCTGAGGAATGGTCATAGTAAGACTGATGCAAAATTTGAAATTTTCGCTCCACAGTGCTTAAACGGTTTCAAATTGGGCCCTGCTTAGCCTCCCAAAATTTGAACTATTTTAGCCAGTGGTGGCGGGGGGGGGGGGGGGGACACCCCTCACCATCCCTCTCCAAAGGGGGAGTTTGGTAAAGAGAGATGAAAAAACCGATTTGTACCTTCCTTAAAAGTTGTCCTAGTTCGCTATTCTAATATCTATATATAATCTTCACACTGCCGTACTCTAACGGAACTATCAACTCTTTGCTTTCATCTACTCCATCTATCGTATAAAAATTACCACTACAGTCTGTTATTTGAAATTAGCATCTTCAACTATGTATTTTAGTAAGAAACTGACTTGGCACAAACCATTTCAAGTTTATATGAGAATTACCATGGGAAAACTTATGGTTTTTGTTCATATCTATGTAACAATTCACCACATCACTATGCTGTTAAAAATGATAACAGTGATTATAGAAAATTTTCTCAGCTACAACTTTGTTGAAAACCACTTTTCAATCAAATCTAAGGAACAAAAGTTATTATTGAATCAATTCACGGATGCCTTATGATTATGCTCATTCAACTGTTCAGCAGGCAACATTGGTGTTTCTGGTGCGAAGAATACAACACAAACGTCATGGCTACTATGACACACTGCAGAATACAGTGTTGCCCACAGAACAGCTGCTTAATCATGCCATAAGATTATCAATCTCTTAAAAAATCCATAACAGTTTAATTTGACATTTGGCTGAAAAACGATATTCCGCAAAGTTGTAGCTTAGAAAATTTCCCGTAAGAATAGTTATAGAAATTTTCGAAAAAGCAATATGGAAAATGGGTAGAAGACAATGAACCAAAAGTTTGATTTCCCATATAAACTTCGAATAGTTTGTGCTAAGTCAGTTTCTTACCAAATGAGTTTAAATTTTGGGAGCTTAATCAGGACCTGATTTGAAACCGTTTGAGCACTGTGGAGCGAAAATTTCTAATTTTACATCAGTCTAGTAACCATGCTATATGGTTTTTGACTTGAGAAGTTCATTTGTCCATGTAAATAATGCAAACTACAATTTAATTTTTTCCAGGGCTGCCATCATTGATATTTCATCCCGAAAATATATAAAATTATCTAGTAATGAAACGTTATCATTAGATATGGGCGCTCGAAGTTTTATATTTTTGAGTGAAGTCGACCTATAAAAGGGCCAATTTGAAATAAGGGTCTTGCACGGCGAACCATAGATCTAGGTCTATTTGCCGATTTGTGTTCCAAGGGGAATATTCGCACCTCCTTGGAACCTCGGGCCGCATGTATGAGGCTATTTTTTATAAGGAACGAGGATTCTCTTTAAACAAAACAAATTTATAGGGAGGATATAAGAGTTCTGATGACTTGCCACCTATATCGAGTCGATTCTTTTGAACAGTTCTTCAGCTCACATTGAAATTATAGATACTATGACACAAATTCAAAATCGGAAAATTAATTAGTGGTTTTAGTGCTTAAAACTGCATAAAATCGTAAAAGTAGTCTAAACCAATAAATCCGTACCTTACAACATGGCTTTACTTTTCAATGTAAAACGCTACTAACGCAACAACCATCGCGTAAACCAAAATGCGCGCAAAATGTGCCAACAACATAGCAGTAAAACAAAAATGTATGCGAGAGAGCTACACCTATGTCACATGTGATGATATGATTGACAACGTGGCACAAGATGTTACGCCTTATCTCAAGCTATGCAATCCAGTCTACATTCAAATTTTATTTCTGATGTTAATTCTCCAGCAGAATTTCTCTCCACTATTCTCGGCATCAGCTCCAGATCATCAGCTCAGATACGGATCCGGAGCTGAATCGTGAAGAATGGAGAGAGAATAAAAGATCCGAAGAGCTGGACGGGTCCGAGAGCTGTCATCCTAAACAGCTCCCAGTGAATCATTCGAGTCGATGATTCGGATCCGGAGCTGAGCTGAAAAGCTGGAGAGCTGCATTTAGCTTTTCGGTTATTTTCTTTTGTGCGGATCTTCCGCTCCCTCAGAGAATGATGGGAGGAGAGGTGAGAGCACATATGCTGGAGGAATAACATCAGCAATAAGAACCGGGTACATAAATAAATGGGATAATACCAGTAGAAAATTAAGATCGTGTAGCACATATATATATTTCTCTCTCTCCCAAACAGTCGCTTGGAAGTTTGCTTTGGTGCTGTCGATCAGTAGGCACATGTTGTATTACGCGGTAACTGTTCGATGCGTAAGTGGAGTAATGTGTCCTTTTTTAAAAGTTTCGCTATGAGTGATGGAATGTATGGTTTAGACTTGTGATATCAGTGAGCAGCGGTTCCTAAAAAATGAACCGCGGGTCTATAGAACAGCTCGGGAGCGGTTCGTCCATCTCTAGTACCTATCATGAGTATGCTGCTTTTTCAAATCTTTATTTGAGAGATTTTTAGCCGAAGGCTAGTTCATCTCTTAACACATGCTGCTATCAAGTGGGCGAAAGAGAGGTGAATACAAGTGTGTTGCTTCGACCATTCTGAAAATGCTTAACCAAAGGGTCATGCAGCTCAAAGTAGAGGAGGTTTTTATTGAGGAACTATCCTTGTTAATCATAGGAAGCCTCGGGTCCTTATGGAAGCCTTCTCAAATTAAATTTCGTTTGAAATAGTATGCCGTAATGCATAATTTTTTCCCCTACTCGACTTGATCCAGAAGTGATTCTGAAGGAACTTGTCCGGGAGATAAAAAGTCCATATGTATTGATGCGTCATATCACATAAATCGTCTATTCCAGTGGTCAAGTACGATCACAACAAGCGACGGTTATTTGATGATGTTTGCTACTCAAGAATTTCAAGAGTATCAAATAAATTATTTGGGTGTTTTCAGCAAACATGTTTGTCAAAAAATAAAATAGTCATCACACTATTTGACAAATTGCCAAATAAATTAAATGATAAATAAAAACCAAGTATTTGCCACAGCAATATATGGTGAAATATATAAGACCATTACACCTTCGACAAATATTTTTGTCGAAATTTGCCAAATATTTGACGTTTTCTCCAACAGTGTGATGTCAGCTTTAGATATGTTCTTCCGTGGATCAAAGAACAGTACGGTCCAAAGCCAAATGTTGTATTTCAACAAGAGCGGGCTCCGTGCCACACCTCGAACCGCACTCAGAAGTGGTTGCAGGAACATCTTTCGTTCTGGGCGAAGGATATGTGGCCACCATTCAGCCCCGATCTTAATCCGCTGGATTACTCAATATGGCGCGTCATGAAGGCCAAGGCCTGTTCTAAACGCTACCCGAGTACAGCAAGCCTCAGAAAAACATTGACCCGTACCTGGAGAGAAATTGATCCAGACTACATTATTAGAACCTGCCGTGCATTCCGGAAGTGTGTGGAGGCCGTAATTGTAGCAAGTGGAAGCTCGATCGAAGATTAACATAGTTTAAGACTCTGAGAAACAATCCCCCTTTAAATAAATAAAAAAAAAACTCGAAAATGAAATTTTTGAGATTTTTTTAAATTTTGATATTGCTCAATGGTGCAAACATTATCACGCATACGGTAGTGGAAATAAACAATTTAAAAAGAGACATTTTCAGGAATTCATACAGAAAAAATACTACAATTTGTCAGACATCGATTAATCTAAGGCTATAAAGTCAAAGTACTTGGTTACAATTCCTTTTAATAAATATCAGTTTGCATATCAAACTGGTAAATCAACCGTAACAGCTATTTATACGCTTGTTACAAAACTAGAAAAAAAAATTGAATCATAAGAAATTTCCCTAGCAGCGTTCATTGATATTGAAGGAGCATTTGATAATGCATCTTATCACTCAATGAAAAACGCTACGATAAAACATGAGTTCCATAAAAGCATAGCTAATTGGATTAACGAAATGCTTAGCAAAAGAGAAATCTCAGCAAATCTTGGAAGCTCATCCATAACAGTAAGAGCTGTAAAAGGGTGTCTTCGGAGGTGTTCTTTCACCTCTACTGTGGTGTTTAATAGTTGATGACCTTCTCAAAAACTTAGAAGCACAGGGCTTCGATGATTATTGGCTTCGCAGATGATATAGTCATATTAGTGCGTGGAAAATATGACTATGTCATTTCAAGTAGAATGCAAATTGCTTTAAATTATGTTTCATCGTGGTGCTCTAGCGAAGGATTGAATATTAATCCATCTAAAACAACTATTGTACCATTTACACAAAGAAAAAAAAATGTCTTTAAATAGTATTAAACTGAAAGGTATAATTTTAGAACATTCAAACACAGTCAAGTATCTGGAAGTTACTCTTTACAGCAAACTAAATTGGAATTCGCATCTAGAGCAAGTCATTAGTAAGGCAACAAATGCTCTTTGGATAAGTAAAAAAAACTTTTGGTAGGAAATGGGGACTAAAACCTAAAATGATCCACTGGATTTATTTGACGATTGTAAAGGGCGAACACGAAATTATTGCGACACCGAAAATGTCATGCCAATTTTCTTATAATGTTTAGAATCAAACCAAAATTTTAGGGTAGTTTTATACATATATTTACTTCAAAAATCAAAAGAAAAGTTAATCGATGGAGCCTTGAGTGTAAAATTGAACGCATTTTCGCTTGATGCCTTCCATCAAAGTCTTTACAGTGTCATCCGGTACCAGTTTCTCAGTTTTTTTTCCATTTTCTTAACATGTCGTTCTCGTCCCGCATAAGCGCGAACCATAAATTGACCTTACCTAAAATGGTTAAAATTGTTTATAATCCCTGCTAAACTTCAACTGAAATGGTTATGGAACTTTACATGAACGTTTAATGATAAAGTTTTAACCTTAAGTATTATAGTTTTTTTGGAAGTGGACCTTACAAATAATGGGTTGTTAAGAACCATTACCATTCAAAATTCTTGTTTTCTCCATACATTTTTGGAAAGAAAACTATACTAAAACCTTTTAACTTATGGTTTGAGAACATTAATGGTTATGGTTATGGTAGTCAGTAAGGTCCATGAATGGTTTTGTAACATCGATCAACTTTATGTGGAATATATCGCGAATTGGTTGCCTGTAAATTACTGATTACCAATTCACGATATATTTCACGTAAAGTTGAGCGATAATACAAAACCATTAATGGACCTTACTGACTACCATAACCATAACCATTAATGTTCTCAAACCATAAGTAAAAACGTTCTAATATAGTTCTCTTTCCGAAAATCTATGGAGAAAACAAGAATTTGGAATGGTAATGGTTCTTAACAACCCATTATTTGTAAGGTCCGCTTCCAAAAAACCATAACACATAAGGTTAAAACTTTATCACACAAACGTTCATGTAAAGTTCCATAACCATTTCAGTTGAAGTTTAGCAGGGTTTATAAACAATTTATAACCATTATCGGTAAGGTCATGTGATGGTTCGCGTTTATGCGGGGTCTTTGACTGTCTTCTTGCTCTTCCGAAGTTCCCGCTTCATTATTGCCCAGTACTGCTCCACCGGGCGCAGCTCCGGACAGTTTGGCGGATTCATGTCCTTTGGAACAAAATGGACAGAATTGGCCTCATACCACTCCAGGACACTTTTAGAATAGTGGCATGATGCCAAATCTGGCCAAAATAGCGGAGCTTCGTCGTGCTGCTGCAAGAACGGCAAAAGGCGCTTCTCGAGGCACTCAGATTTGTAGATCTCGCCATTTACTTTGTAGCCTTTGTCACGAAAGGCTAACTCCTCAGTCCGCAAGAGCAGATGGCCTGCCAAATGAGATATTTGGAGGCGAACTTCGACATTTTCTTCTTCTTAAATTTGTCGTCCACATCGAACTTGCTCTTGCCGGTGAAAAACTCCAACCCCGGAATTTGCTTAAAATCGGCTTTTATATACGTTTCGTCGTCCATCACACAGCAGCCATATTTTGTCAGCATCTTCTCGTAGAGCTTCCGTGCCCGAGTTTTAGCCGTCGATTGTTGCCGCTCATCGCGGTTTGGGAAGTTCTGTACCTTGTATGTATGTAGTCCAGCTCTCTTCTTTGCATTCTGGACGTGCGACATGCCGATCTTTTTAGCCAAATCACGGCTTGAGACGTTGGGATTTGCTTTAATCATCCGCTTCACCTTTCCCTCCGTCTTTTTGTTCTCCGGTCCCGGTTTTCTTCCAGCTCCTTTGCCGTGGTCCAACGTCAACCGCTCCTGGAACCGCTTCAACACTCTGGAGACGGTTGAATGGTGAATGTTCAACATTTTTCCCAACTGCCGGTGCGACAGATCAGGAAATTCCAGGTGTTTGGAAAGAATTTGTTCTCTCAACTCGCGTTGGTTCACCTCCATTTTCGTTGAATCGAAAAACACGACTTCGAGTTTGACAGCATGTACACAATACACATCAATGAGAAAGTGTGCAAAATTTGGTTGATTTTTAACCCAATGGTAAAAAAGTTATACCCTGTTGAATGTGTCGCAATAATTTCGTGTTCGCCCTTTAAGACCCAGAATAACCTATGCATCATTGGTTTGGTGGTCTAAAACCAGTGAAAAATCAGCTCAGAAGAAGCTGGGGAGCAAAGCAAGGTTGTAAATACTCATTTCAGCTAAAAAAATGTTTTTTTTTAATTATGAAATAATTAGATGCTATGATCATATTTTGAATTGGTAAGATTTAAAAAGAGGTTGCAAAGAATGTGTTTGACATATCAAACCTGTTCATTTCAGTTCATGAGAGTCACAATCAGCGATTTTTCACACACTCACTCACTCACTCACTCACTCAGCGATCAGCAAATCGCTGATTGTGACTCATAGTAAGCAAAAATCACAGGTTTTATGTTTCAAACGCATACTTTGTAACCTCTTCTTGTAAGTTACAAGTAAAACATGTCATCATACCATCTTTTGGATTTATTATTCCGAATAACATTATTTTAGCTGAAATGAGTATTTGCAACCTTGGAGCAAAGACTAGCTACTCTCTCAATAACTGGTGCAATGAGTAGCACACCAAGTATGGCACTAGATGCTCTACTTTATCTGCTTCCGTTGCATCAATTTATTCAATTTGAAGCCGAAAGGAGTGCATTAAGGATCCGACAGTCACAGCACTTTCTTGAAGGTGATCTTAGAGGACATATGAGCATCCTAAAAATGTTCAATATTAATTCGATCATCTTTACAATGTAGCAGATGCGAATCGCGATTTGTGGGACAATGGGGGACCAAACAAACGGCTCTAGATTGGATTATCGTGTAGGAGCAGGGATAACAGGTCCAAGGTATTAATATCTCAATATCTATGGGCTACTGCCCAAGTAACAATCTAAATGCTTGGAAGATTTATTCTTATTTTATCATTGTTTTATCATAGCATCCCTTCCAGCCTGTGGTTGTATTACGGTTTTGTGTGCTTGTCATAAAATCGTCTATAAAACTGTTTTATGACTACTAAATTAAAACTCAGACTTCATAGTTTTAACGGTAGCTGTAAGGTGGTTCTGCATCACTACTTATAACTGAAGAATAAAACCAAAACAAAACATATGTTTTATGGTACACTTTTTATGACCGATATAAAACTTGAAGCAGTCTTAGACCTTCATTAAAGCTTCATTACAACTATCATCTTTATCAGAGGCCTAAGATTCACAGATAAGAAATATACTGCTACAACAAAAAATACTCTGAAATTTTTTGTCATTATAAAAAAACAAATCTATTCAGATATATGAAATGAAAACCCCTTCAGTGCTTCTGAACACGATGAAGATGAGACGATCGACAATATGAAACTCCTGGAGGAACTACAGTTATACGATCCCTACATAAGGCACAGTGCGGTGAAGGAGCTCTTAAAAATATTGAACAAGCGGCTTTCCGATACACTTCCGAAAGATCCACGAACCCTTCTTAAAGCAACGCCGACAGTTTCACTAAATCCGTTTGGAGATGGCCAGTATTGACATCACGGCTTTAAACCTTGTATTGAAAAAGCTTTTAGTGGATCCAATAAGCATTTCTTACATCTTGATTACAAGCGAAAATAAGAGGATCGCTTGGAATGTTGACTTTTTGACAGGTGGTCATGGTTTTTGTTTTGTTTTGATTCGCTGTACCGAATAAAACCAGCAAGCTAGTTATATAGCTTAAATATAACTAAACGCTCTCAATTTGGACTACGAAATGCTAAGATACAACCATTAGGTTTATGTTATGCTATAGAATTCCAATCTAGGAGAATATGTTATATTGAGGTATTTTTAAGGAGTAGCAAGTTATAACGAAAAAAAATGAACAAATTTCACACAGTATGAATAATTACGCTTTAATTGATAGGCAATAAAACACTTTCATACATCTATGTATAATTAAATAATATGTGACTGGTTATTGCTCAACAGTAGTAACAGTTTTGTACTAAATAGATAATCTTTGAATGACTCTTTAATGCATGGTGCTAATGCAGACAAATTAAAAATATCCCTATATTTTAGTATTCATATGGCGCACTAAATTTATGCTCCTATTTGGTATAATAATCACCATAAATATTGCACGGCATGCTGTGAAGCATATACAGATTGGTTTAAAATTATAATAAAGTCGTCTTATTTTCAATGTACAATAATATCAGCCATTATTACCAACTGACAAGGATCATGATTTCACATCAAACATCGAAAGAATAAAACCACAATAAAATATTTCTCAATATTAACTATCATCCAAAAACCCCAACTTAAAACCTTCAAAGTTGTCAAAATGTTTTGCGTATCATGTTTTATCAACTTCTTCAGGAGCGATTTATGCGGTTGTTATATGGTTTTATGGTAGTCATAAGAAGGCTGTTAAAACTTTCTGACCTGGAGGAGGTTTTATGTTTTCATTTTTAACAATCACGTCTAGAGTGTGATAAAACTGACATAAATCATATGCTCCTAAAGTAGTTCGCATATCAAGTTTTAATGACTGCATTAAAACTGGGCCAATTGGCCATGACATGGCTGTATTGCGGTTCTCAGGAGATTGTTAAAGCAATGTGGTCGTCAGTGAAGGTTTTATAATTTGGTTATATCAACTGCTATAAAACTTAAATAAAACAAAAATTGTTGCTTGGGTGGTCTACCGTGTTCCAAGCAGAAGTCCCCAAGCAATTCTTGAACGTTCTAAAATTTGCTGGCGTAGAAATTATAGACATTCGAATATCTGCATTATGCCTGATAGCCAAGCAGCACTAAATGCTTTGAAATCAGCAACATGTAATCCTAAACTTGTATGGGAATGTGCAATGTCACTCCAAAAATTGGCCTGCCAAAACCAAGTGAACCTATTTTGGGTTCCTAGTCACTGTGGAATTCAAGGGAATGAGAAAGCCGATACACTAGCTAGGCTTGGATCATCTCAACAATTTATAGGACCAGAACCATTCTGTGGAGTTTCTGCTTGCTCTCTTAGAATAGAGTTCAAGAAATGGGAAAAAATGAAAGTGGAGACCAATTGGAACAACACTCTCATTGCTAGGCAGTCGAAACGGTTTATTAATCCGAACATTTCAATGACTAGCAAAATTCTTCAACTATCAAAGAAAGATCTCAGTATGTACACTGGTTTAATAACAGGGCACTGTCCATGTAAATATCACTTGAAGCTAATAGGAAAACTTCAAGATGACATGTGTCGATTAAGTGGCATAGAAAAAGAAGACTCTGAACACCTGCTATGCTCTTTCACAGCAATCTTCATTAAGAGGCGTATTATAAGGGGCTGACAGAACCCTTTGATATTTGGGATTCAGTTCCCATCCAAGTAGTGCAATTCATTCGAAATGTAATACCTGACTGCGAAAATGTTTTCGGTCAGTCTATGTCGGTCGATTCATAAAATGGTGATACGATATACTGATAAAGCAATATTAAAACGGGGAATATATCACAATAGATCTAAGTACTGGTCGCAGTGATCAATATACTAAAAAAAAGGCTATCCGATAATAGAACGTATGCTAGTACGAAAAGTCATATCATGTTTAGCAGTGAGCAAATTCGATTAAATTTTTTACCCAAAGTTTTCCGCAATCAACCAAATGTGTAATTGTAAAAATGTGTCATCGAAATTCCACAAAACATTGGTAAACATTTGGGTTTCCCGGTATCGCAAGCGCTGAAATTTGGAACATCACCAATTTAAATCCTCTCAAGATAATGTCGAGTCAGAGTGGTGTGGTGCGGTGTGTATCATCATCTTATCGCCTGCAGCAGGTGTAGCTGATTCAAAATGCATCGGTCGTGGGCAGATATAAGCTTTAAATGAAATCAGCACTGATAAGTTTACCGATTTTAAGGTGCTAGCACAGTGAATGCGACCACCAAAACGGAAAACACACAATATTATAAAATGTCCTTTAAATTTTCTGTTGGTCTTCTCTCATTCACTGTGCCCTTATTGGGATAAGATGTAAATCAAGAAAAACGTCATCCATCAATTAGCGCTAGTCTATTTGATCCCTTTTACAAAGCTTACAGAGTTAAGTTTCCTATTAGCTATATCTCATCAACACTAATCATAAGAGTAAACACCACATACCGACTGATTGATTGCAGAACCAATTCCAAACCATAGTTGACAGTCTGAGCCAGAAGATAAGATAACTGAAACTTATCGTTTCTGACCGTGCCATCGCGACCGCTTCAGACGTCAATGAATTATAACATTATGGAATTCATTCCGTATAGAAAACTGATAAAAAATACTCCTCCACATCAACTCATACAACCAACCATAGCGCATACATACGGGAAGTAGGTGTTTTCCCTTGTTTCGCCTCCGTAACCATTGTGGTCACGAAAAGAGTGATATCAGCGATGTTGGTGGAAAAGCGTTGATAAATTAATAAGTCATGAACGACTTGCAGACAGACTCGAACGTGGCCATGCAATGCCAAGGCCGACCGAACTGGGGAAAAAGAGTTGAATGACAGATGGTTGTAGATATTCTGGGCGTCTACAACACAATTTGAAGCATAAACTAGGATGTTGAAGTAATCGATAGTAAAACAATTATAATGCTCATAACTACACAGAATGGCTGCTTATTTCGAAGCATTGCAACCGAACTCCAATGGGCGTGGACAAGTCTCAGTCTCACCGATAGACGATTGCAATATGTTACATTTATGTTCGCGTGTTCGACACGTGCATAAGCATTACCCAATGTGCTTTCTAGGTGGAATACAAACCGATTCAAAGTTCTCCAATACGCTTGACAGCAGTTGACCACCATAACCGTACCACGATGGTTTCCAAAGTTACAACCATGTCACCAGCAGTCATAAATAGATTAACAATCTTGCAATTTTCTCCCCAACTCCGCTCGGTGGATTGCAAATGTTGACCAAAACATTTGTGGTCACAGCTAGTTAGTACCTACCAGGAGAGCCAACCCAGTAGCAAAAAAATAAAGGAAAAGCCCGATTTTCTCTTTCGCCATCGACTAATGAGCGGTATAAAAATTGGAGCAACTTGGCTACCGCCAACTAATATCTTGTATTTAATTGACCGAATGGAAATGGAGATTCGATGATAGATAGATTCGATGTCGATCGCGCACTGTGGTAAGTGAGCAAAAACCGAGCGCGGGAGGGATGGCAACAAATTAAAAGTGTTCAATTGGAAACGCGGAAAGATCACGCGACTTCATCGTTTGTAGAGAATAAATGATATCGGATGACAAATGCTCGTTGCGGTGGTGCGGTCGGATGAACGCGGGATGCTCCGGCTGTTAGGCGAATTTCCCTCGAGATTAGGGGACAACGCTCATATGTGTGGCAAGCATGTGGAAGTGAGGATGATTAATTAAGGAAAATTTATTGCTTTCTTTTCGTAGTGAAATTCAGTCACGGAAAGGATTTTGATAGACAGTTTTCACCACGAAGGGTGGAGAACTGTTTTCAGCCTTAATGAGCGCCTATTTTTGAGCAGAAAACATGGACAATGTTGTACGTTTTACCTATTATGGCTTCTAATAATTCTGAATATCGATTTTAAAAATTCCAGTTGTTTTTCGATTATTCGGTTAATATTTAAAAAAAATATTTGTTTTACAACTCATGTGATTAGTAAAAAAGGAATTCTAATAATTGACTTGCCCCAAAACATTATTTTTTCGGACGATTTGATTTTTCTAATTTTTTTTTGAATGCTAGAAAATCAGTTCTTTCCTTAGATTCCTGAAAAAAATCCACGTAAACATTTTTTTTTCTATCTCATCATGAAACCAGGAACCAGAACAAAAGCGAATGGTTGATTTTGCGGTTTTTTGAATAAAACTTGTTGCCATGGTAACATGGAAAAAATAAGTTTTTACACGTAAATTATTTTAAGAAATTGAGAAAAAACTGTTTTTTAGATTTTTAATATCTTTTTCCAACATTTTAAGATAATTTTTTTCGAGGTGATAAGCTTCCCCTAAAACAATGAAATGACCTAGCAAATACAAAATATTTTTAAATAGACCAATATAGTCTTCAAACTTCTAAAACAACCTTTGAACTTGAATAGTATTTAAAATTCTAAAATTCGGCGTAAACAAAAACAATACCTTAACACCTTAACTCCAATTATAATTATAACTTATAAGAAGAAAAATAGGAAAGCAGCTTATTTTACACTGCTTATTTTATATTTAAGACAAAATTGTAATTTTTACTTTTTCTCCCAAAGATTTTTTTTTTATATTTATGTAAAAACTGTATATGTATTTGTACTAGTCTACTAGAGTACTAGTTGGTTCATGAAATGAATAAATAAATAAATAAAAGTATAAAAATTTTAAGACCATTTTGGCGTTTCCAAGAAATTTCCAAGTTAAAATTTATCTGAATATTATTGTGTTTCAAAATCTTTTTGGATTTTTGGAGCCTCTGAGAATATTTCATAATTTCTATATTCTATGGAAATCCCACAGCTTTATGGTTCGATTTTTTGAAAAATAATTTCTGGTACAGTTTTTAAAACTTTTGGGAAACTCCTAGCAGGCAAAATGAAAATACAGTAAGTGTCCGATTTTGGAAACGCATGTTTTTTTACTTTTGCGTTTTCCAATAATTTTAATAGCTGCAAGCCAACGTTCAAAGCTTCCTAATAATCAGGAAAACCTTCGAGTTTAAAATTTTACAGTTCAGAGCAAAAGCAGAGAGACATTAGACACTAGTTTCCAAAAATTGAACCCACACTGTAATACAATTTCTTTATGAAATATTGTAACTTCGATGAGTTGTTTAAAAAGTACCACAAATTGAAGAATTCATACGACCTTTTTTTCGTTGATAAGAGTTAATCGGACTAAGAGTAACGATAAGTATCTCAACAGGACAATTTTGAACGTTCTGTAAACTTCCCTTTTTTCTTCTTGTTTGAAGAACTCTTTACTACTCTGTGGTTCCTTTGAACTTCGGTAAAATTACCCAACACATTCCCGAGCGGTTTTCCACGACGTCTCTGAAAAGTCTTTTTGAGGTTCATATATTTCCATGAATATGTTTCCTAAATCTTTTGGAGATTCTCTAACCTACAATGAAGTATCCTAAGCTTTCCTGAATATCGCAGAACTCACAAGGCTTCCATAGAGTTCCCTAAACATTTAAGATGATTTCTGTGAGGATAAGAATAAGCTGTAACAATTTGAGAACTTTCTCCTTGATTTGTTTTCCGTCGATCTTGGTTTCCGTGCTGAGCACCAATGCTACCGGCGCACAGCCCAAGTAACATTGCAAGCTTTATAGAGGTTTTATAGCGTTCTACAAGTCTAAAACATGCTCTACAGAACCCTTATAAAACAAAAATTATTACTTGGGAGTGGGACGAAATCCAAAAAAAAAAAGAGGGCATGGCCATTTGCGACGAAACTATTGAGTGTAGCATTTTGATAATATATAGAATAGCTAGACTGTTTCTTCAATTTTTAAGGACTTTATTGCAATGTTAAATTTTTTTACTGGGTATAAACTAAGATAAAAATAACTATTTTTATGTCTTGTTGAAATTGATGAGATCATCTATGGGAACATTGTAGATGAAGTCATTTGAAGAAACTTTGTAAAGACGTCAATTTTGGACGAAGTTATAGGGTGAAAAAGGAGTACAAACGGTAATACCCCTTTAAAAACGGTTTTTTGACCATAACTTTTTCGTTTGAAGTTTACAATTTTTTCAATGTTTTACAAAGTTGTAAATGCTCTAAAACTGCACAATTCTGCTACAAAAACAAATAGCTATCTATTTGTTTTAAGGATTGAAGTCCCTTTTTATAATTTTTAATGCTAACTGTAAGGGGTGTATCTTGCAGGTTATCAGGTATTAACAGCTAATCTCAGCGTTATTTTGATCAGTATCTTCTAGTCTTTTGTTACATATACAATCCATGGGGGGATCCAAGGGGATGCAAAATGAATTTTCTAAAAAGTACCTCAACGTTTCGTTACGTTTTGCTGTTTTCATGACCATTTTTCGAAGTGTTAAGTGTAAGAGTGGGTTTCCCACTGCTCTTTTAATGTTTAATCTGGTCCCCAACAACTGCGCAAAATTTGAACGAATTTGATTATAATCTCGATCAGAGGGAGAATTTTAAATTTTGTATGGGAAACCGAACGATTCTATTCATTTGCTTACCAAAAATCCAAACATTGCTCAAATTTCAACAAAAATCGGACTTAGATTGAGAATACTATACCAAACAACTTTGTTGAAGCTACAACCTACTCTTATGTACATACGTATGTAAATCCTTTACATGAAGAGATAGCGATTTGCTTTATTGCGCAAAAATGTGCATTTTATAAGCACTTATAACTTTGTAGAACATTGAAAAAATCGAAAAATTCAAACTAAAAAGTTAGGGAACAAAAAGGTTTTTTAGGGGGTACTAGCGTTAGTACCCCATGTTCACCCTATAACTTCGTCCACTTGAGAGATAGAAAATTAACGTCTTCGACAAAGTTTCTTAAAATGACTTCATCTACAATATTTCCATGGAGGTTCATCAGTTTCAACAAGACATAAAAAAGTTACTTGTTTTATCTTAGTGTATACCCCCCTAATCAAAAATTTTCACTTCTCAATTAAAGCACTTAAAAAATGAAGACACGTTCTACAAGACATCAAAATGCTACACTTAATAGTTCCGTCGCAAAAAGCCATGTCCCACTATTTTTGATTTCGTCCCACTGTGCGACGCCAGGGAGGCAACTCCCACACCTGGACCCTACCTATTGACCCATCAACTCATGAACCGGGGACCAACGGCTTTACTTCCCTTCCGAAGGAAAGCGTGATCAGATATGTTATGCCTCAGAACATCCCGGCGGCGCCGACTGGGATTGAACCCAGGCCTACTGGGGTTAGAGGTAATCACGTTTACCACTACACCACCGGCGCCGCTAATTTGAGAACTTCTAGGAGGTTCAACGAACTACAGAAAGGTTGAACGAACTGCGAAGATCTTAAAACTGCTTTAACAAGGTAGCGAATAAAACTAAATTCCCTGATCATCCCTGATTTTCCAGTTGTTTTTCAGAAAAAAATTCCAGGTATAGAAAATCATTAACATTTTTCTAAATTTACAGATTTAAGACATGTTATGAGCCAGGTAATCAGTTAAAACAGTAACCGGGGTGCTAATTTGATTGGCAATGATGTGTAAATGAAACTGCACTTATTTTGAAATCAATAGCTTGCTATCTTTTAATCTACAAGAACTAAAACATAAAGTTATCATAAGACGATCTGTTTAATCCCAACAACAAGCATTTTCATAACTAGCTTGATCGCCAGAAAGTGTTCAACAAGGTCATGATCCCCTTATTTCCTCAATTTGTTCCATTTCTTCTCCTTGACATGTTAGTTTTCTCTCCCTTATTAGTTACTTTTCTGACTGTTTCTGATAGGGAATATTTCCACATATGAAACACTTGTCTTTAATCCCCTGTGCACACTTCAATGCCGATCCCATCTCCGTTGAACATTTGTTATGGATAACACGTTTAACCAAACACTTGATCACAGCGGGAAACCGTTCACATGCACATCCCAGCCCAAATAACATTGCAAGTTTTATTGAGGTTTTAAAGCACTCTACATGGTCTATAGAACCCTCATAAAACCCAAATTGTTACTTGGGAGGTAACCAAAAATTGGCATCGAAGGCTCTCAATTAATAACTGTGGAAGTGCATTTAGAACACTAAGTTGAGAGTACGCAATAAGCTAATATGCGCTAAGCAATAAGCTTGAAATGCGAATAAGAAGAAGAAGAAGAGGTAACCAATAAGCCCGCTTATTTGGATTGATTTTTCTATATAAAGCTAACATACGACTAATACAGGGCTTCGGAACATTATTGGTCGGATTATTATTAAGCAGGCTTGTTGGTTACTTGAGATTGCCCCATACTTTCTTTCCATCAGCATAATCGAAAATTTGATATAAATAGTTGTGCTTTCACAAAATCAGAAATTTTGGTCGATGTGATCCTGAGTTCAATATTTAATCATAATCTGTTACTTCAAGCAATCAAAAATTCGTCCATCCATCCATCTTAACCTTTTGCCATACTTGCATTTACAAAAAGGCGCTCCAACCCATTTTCATAGGTTTATTTTTGTTGGGCTGAACTGAACACAGCGCCACTCAGAGACACGCTAATCGCATGAATTTTGTCACAACCAACAATGCATAGCTCTACTCAAAGATGCAAATGGATTTTTACCGTCCCTCTGGATCCCACTTCAACTCAGGGACGTTCCAAAATCACGTTGACAGTTCTTAATAACAGTAATGCATCTGTAATGTTAATACAATTCATATGCAGCTGGAGAAGACTATGTTCTTTGTTTAAGCAATTAAAATAATTCATTTGAACACCCACAAGCTCACAATTCTATTGAAGATTTTATTATTTTACTACTATCCTAAAACTACACTGAGTAATTAAATTGTATGGGACTAGCGAGGTCAGAACTACTTTTCAGAACGGATTAAGAAAAATTTCCCTGATTTTTTGAAGAAATTCCCTTAGATTCCCTGATTTTCCAGAACTAAAATAGAATTCCCTGATTTTCCAGTGTTTTCAGGTAGTCGACAGGGGGCGACCCCGGCGTAGTGGTGAACATCCAAACCTCTCACGCCAAAGTCACGAGTTCAAATCTCACCCCCGGACAAGTCACGAATGACCCAAGAGTGTTAAAGTGACTATAATAAAAAAAAAGGTAGTCGACATTCTGTTTAAAGTGATACTCTAAGGAAGCCTTAGCGTGAAACTTCAAAAGCACAAATGTCAGCTTCCACAAATTATACAAATATGAAATTGTACTACTCCTTGGATGCTACAACAAACAGAGAGTAGCAATTTTAGAATTGTATGTTTTTGGAAGTTGAAATTTGTGCTTTTGAAGATGCACGCTAAGGCTACTTTAGAGTATCACCTTACAGAGGAAGAGTAAAAATCTTACCCTGATTTGTGAATGACCCCCGACATCTTTTTTTAAAATTTGTCCTTTAAATGGAATGAACCTTTTATTTAAATCATCAAAATCAAATCTTACTTGAAATCTGGCTTAGTGGAATCAATCCGGACTGAATCCGCGCCAGA
The DNA here is from genome assembly GCF_037179485.1 of Ochlerotatus camptorhynchus. NCBI lineage: Eukaryota > Metazoa > Arthropoda > Insecta > Diptera > Culicidae > Ochlerotatus > Ochlerotatus camptorhynchus. Next base: position 5,033,155 of record NW_027040804.1, on the reverse strand, counting down.
CCCAAAATATGAGGAGCAAATTTGCGTGCAATCCACGACCTGCCGTTCGACCTATCAATTTTCATCATACAGCTATTGATTTTTCATACAGAAGTATCCCAACATCAAGCTAATGTCTTGTAGGATCTAACCGGGGGCCTCCCTTAGCTCAATCGGAAAAGGCGCAGCTACAAAGCAAGATCATGCTGGAGGTGGATGGGTTCGATTCCTGTTCCGGTCTAGGAATTTTTCAGGTTTGAAAATTTGTCGACTTCCCTGGGCAAAGAGTATGATTGGACTTGCCACATAATGCAAAAATGACGAAAACTCAAGTGCATCGGGAACACTAAGTTCAGAGCACGCAATAAGCTAATATTCTTATAAGCTTGAAATGCGAAGATGAAGATGATGGTACCAGAATCGGTAAGGCCTCAATGCGGACACTTTTAGTTTCTCCTCTAAATTTGCTAGATTCGACACATGTCGAACTTCATGATTTTTCGTACAGAAGTGTTTTGGAACGTTTCCAATGTTCGAGTAATGGACGACCTCTCCACATTTAGATTACTCGGAACCGGTTTCGGCAGTGCACCTATAAAGACACTTTCGATATCGCATCCGAAATGTGTCGTTCGATCTATCAGATGTCATGATTTTTCTATAGAAGTGTTTTGGAACGTTACCAAGGTCCGATGAATGGACCTAACCTCGAAACAATATGGACAGTTAAAAAATACTAAGAAAATCTGGATGCCCTTAAAAAAATTCTTTTAGACGGAATTCCTTGAATTACTTAGAAGTCGCAAGGTTATTTCAGGAATGTCAATTATTTATTAAGATATTCTTGAATTGCCTTTATTCTACAGGGCGTCGACTCAATGAATAAAAACAAATTCCCTGATTTTCCTGTAATTTAAAAAAAAAAATTCAAATGCAGTGTCTACATGGTTTTGTCAACACGACCTCATCAGCTATTACTTTCCTCAGATATGTGCTACCCAACAAGCAATTTTAGCTGCAGACCAGCCTTTACAGGTATAAATTAGCTGCATATGGCATTTTTTGCTGTATAAGCTAGCCTGCAGTTAAAATTGTTAGTTGGATAGTGCTTTCTGGACCCTTTTTCATGAAATACCACGTAGACCTATACTCTAACACATGAAGAGTGGTCCAGTACAATCTCAAATGGAATAAAGCGTTCGATACATTTTATTGAATGTAGAAAAGACAGAAATCACGTGTTGCCAAAAACGGAAAGGCAGCGTGTTTTCTAAATTAACTACTTTTAATAGTAGTAAGAGCCAGGTTATCAGTTCAATTCATGATCAATAGCGATGTGTGAAAGAAACTGCAAACAAGGCTTGCTTAATCGCTTAAATTTTCCAGCAAGTCTACTCGAATTACTCCATGATATGAGAAGAGGTCCTTGGCATGGATATTTTCTCACCCTTAGAAGCAGTGTTGAAAATATTCATCATAACTTACTATGACTCGCAAACTTTTCTCTTGTTGAACTTCGTGAAATATCGTGAACTTTTCAACCCTGCTTTGAAGTTATTTTCTGACTGTTTCCGAACTAAACGCTAGGGACAGAAATTCACCCAGTTTCCCTACATCTTGCATATGAAACACTTGTCTTTAATCCCTTCATATTTGTATTCCCTTGGGCACAATTTGAGACCCAACAAACATTGCAAGCGGAATAAGAGCCTATTCAGACAAAAATATGCTTCTTCAGCTAAAAAATAGCTTATTTAGTCCTTAATCAGCACAAATTGTTTGTTGGGGACCCAGGTCCACAAGAAAATTATCCCGGATAATAAACTTAAACAAACACTAATTTTCGGCCACATTCAATAAATTTCATCGCAATTGCAATGCTAAAACTGAGAAGCTAATTTTCCGAGCTAACCAGATTTACAATGAAAACCTAGAACACTAAATAAAGCCAATCTATGCTGTCGAGGCAATCCTTGTCTTCGTTTATATGAATCATTATTTAATCATAAAAGTGATACTCCAAGCAATCAAAGCAAATATCCACCCAAGCAAGACCTTTATCCTAAATTTTCATTAGGTTGATTCTCTGCGCAAATCATGCTATAAAGAACACAATTAGGAACCAGAACTACAAGTGTTCAGAAAAAATCATCATCTTCTCTTAACTCTTTACCATTCTTGAATTTATGCAAAAGCTCTCCAATGCGCCCAAAGGATCTTCGTCAGACGCTATTAGGTGTAATATCTACGAAGTGACGCACATACCCATTTGGAGGCTTAATTTTGCAACAACTAACAACGTCTAGTGTCTACGGAAAGATTTTTATCAACCCTCAGTATCTCAGTTCAACTCAGGAATGTAAATCAGTGGGAGCTGAATTCAATTAGGCGCAAAATCTTGCTCAACTTGCAAAAATGCAACATCAAGCATTAAGCAACCACAAATTCGGAACTCTATTTAAAATATGAAATGAACAACCATCCTCAAACTACACCGAGTAATTATTTTTTTTAAACTAGCAAAGTTAGTCATACTTATTAATAAATTTCTGTGATTAAAAAATATTTCCCTGAATTTGAATTAAATTTCCTGAGATTCCCTGATTTTCCAGGTCCGAAAATGAGTTCCCAGATATTCCCTGATTTTTATGGTCGACACTCTGTTCTAGCATGTCTAAAATAGAAGAAATATTTTAAAAATTCCAAGGGGGATTTGATATAATTTAAGAAAGAGTCTTCGGATTTTTTAAATAAATTTAAAGGAATCTGAAAAAAAAACAAAACTTGAAGAAGTTTTGAAGAAATCTTAAATTAATTCAATGGTTTTAATAGTTGAAGGATTTTTTTAAACGCGTACACTGTAAACGAATCTTACTCATAGAGTGAGACAATTTTACTCTTTCGTTTGCAGACATTTCTAAAATTGTAGGATCCTAATGCTCTGAGAGACCTGCGGTTTTAATAATTTCTCCATACGAATGAGTATTAGTTACTCATAATGGAGTAAAAGTGACTCACTCTCTAAGTTAGTTTCATTTTTAGTGTAGAAGATTCAAAGAATTCAAAGTAAAATACGAAAATTGGTTGCTGCTCTGAAATTGCAAAAAAAAATAGCTCTACTTTCACGGAGCACCAATAATGGTGCATCTTTAATGTGAAAATGCTGCAAATCATGTCTTTTGTGCAATACCTGTGCCGACTACCCAAGTAACAATTTTGGTTTTATAAGGGTTCTGTAAACCATGATTTAGACTTGTACAATGCTATAAAACCTCTATAAAGCTTGTAATGTTACTTGGGTACGTCCATATGCAGGTCACATAGCGAGCGGTTAGGACGTTGTTTGATTAGGACTCACTTTATTGTAAACAAAGAAGTCCTATGCACTTCCACGAGCTTCACAGCTTCACAAATTTTCCGCATTCCTTTTAAACAAATCAAAATCTACTGAAAATCCAATAACACTATTCTTACCTGTCTATACAATATTTCAAGTTAATCTCTTTTAAATGGTGACTTAAAATGTTTTGTGTAGTTGCCCCGTGCTGAGAAATTACAATTTGAAAATTCGATTTACCTTATTCTGCAAAATGTGTATTTTAACAAACTCTAAGAGTTACTTCAATGTGACTTTCACGAAAAATTTGAACAAAATATTTAGAGCTATAAAACACAAAAATTTCTGACACACCCTAGTTCAACTCTGAAAAATTACTCCAACATGAGAACGTTAACAGATGACAAAACGTTTTTTTTTGTCAAAGTTGCTTGAAATTAACTGAGCTATCGCTTTGCTACAGAACATAATTTCAAATCTAAAAACCTACTTTTTTAATATAAATTATTTTAGGGCCACCCTTTTCAAGGACAAAAACTTCACCTCACGTCCAAATATTACAGGTCATTTTTTTTTCAAATTTCTTAGACTTTGATTGGTAACAAATTTGAAGATCCTGCTCTAAAAGAAACTGTTCAAGATTATGGGATCAGACATTTCTGAAAAGTGTAACAGTGAGATGTATGAGATATCCAGGCCACCAACAAGACCTATACCAACAACAGAGTTTGATAGTAGGCAGTACAGCAAATATTCGATATATTGATCGTATTAAATATATATTTTAAGGCTATATTCAAGTTCTCGGTTATTTTCCGGTTGTTTTCGATTCCCTGTTAGTTTCCGATTTTCCCGGTTCAGTGGTCACCCTGCATTCTGGAGCACTGTGCAAATCAAAAAAGTAAATATGAACAAAACACGTACGTTCGTAAGTGCGAAAACGACAATTATTTGTCATATTTGGAGTTGCTAATCGGGGTCGCTAATGAAAAAGACGCTGAAAAATGCGAACCGTATTCGACTGCTGCAAACAAGGTTCAATGTTTGTAAGATAGCGTGCAATGTTGCCAAAAACGTTCAGTTGATTCGTCAACTTCACGAAGGACATTGTCTACACATCCTCGGTGTATATTTCATATGAGAAATGTAACATAAGTTCTTAAAACAGACTAATTTTATATAATTAATTGGAAAGTTTTTCACCGACCAGATTACAGAATCTGTATATGCGGTGACTTAATTCAGATTCTGTTTATTTTCTATGCAGAATTGTAAGAAAATCTTACGTCAAGTGGTGGGGTAGAAACAGTAAATTTTATCCTTCATGTCAAAGAACTTTTCCCCCAATTACACAATCTAGAAATCCAGATTGATTCCACTCATGAACTAAACGATAACTTCCGCTTTTCGCATCACCAAAAACGATCAGTGCAGTATTATTGCTACTACTGCATTCACCGGCACAACACAACATTCTTTCTCTGCCTACTGATGCAGAATATCGGCTCTCTCCGTCTCCACTTATGTGTCTGGATTGATATCAGTTGAGTCTCTAAATTCCATCCCCAACAAAAACATGTTCAGTTCAGCTGCTGCTCAGTGTGTCCTTGAAATCAGCCGCTGCTCCGCTACGCTCTTCTTCTGAATCGCAGAAAAAATGTTTCGTTTTCGCGTTTATTACACAACAACACAAAACTGCCGCAAAGCATCTTCTTACGGATTTGCTCTGCGCTTGATTAGCCTCAAAAAATTACGCTGCGAACTCCTTTCCACACTTCGTTCAGCACAGCTGATACACTTCGCTTTGTATCCACACCCTCTTTTTCGCGGGTCTAAAATTAATCTTCTGCACCCATTGATGCCTTGCAGCAATTTCACTTCGGAAAAACTTGCTTCCTCTCGAGGAAAATTTTCGCACTTTTCCACTTGTCTGCTAGACACAACTAAACACCCGCTGCACCCGCTTCTGCGAAGCGATACAAACGATAACTCTCGGTCTCGGGACCTCCACTGAGAACAGCTCACTGTTTGACTGGCCACAACAAATCGCTCGCACACAAACTCGTCTGCGTCCGGTCTGCCGATTAATACATCATCACTAACTGACCCCTCTGAAACTACTTTCTTCCTCGCAACGACTCTCCACAAATGGGATTCTACTGAGGGGACCCAAAATGCGCGTTCCGAATACAAAATTGGCCGTGCAAACGATAACCTCTCCTGCTTCTTCCCCGTTTCTCTTCACGCATCGAAACTACACTCAGTCGTCGCCGTCGTTGTGAATGCCGTCTTCAGCAGCGATTTACCATACCTCTAGAGAGCACATGCCGGGAAGGAACCGAGAATTTCTATAAATACATCACATGGCGGAGCAACGACGACGGCGAAATACACGGCTGCTTCGAGAGTTGACCGCACAGCTCAACACTAACTGCAGTCTCAGCGCGATTACACAGCGAAAACTCCATAGAATTTGACGGGTTTACGTGATGATAATCCTCGATATATATGTATGAGGCACGGTTATTAGTCATCCAATGATTTCGGTAAAAAACGCGTCTTCATCAAACGATAAAACTACTATCCAAAAGTATTAAAAAAAAACATGCGCCCGGACGACGCGTGCATACAAAAATTCCGAGACACTAGAAGAAAACCGGATTTCTTTGGTCCTTTAGTCTCTCTATTGACGTGTGACGACACGGCCGAAGCGAAACGCAATCCACAGGCAATCTATATTCCACAACCGGACGGAAAGGCAGTTGAGCCAACACTATCGCCACGATGTACCACCACGTTTGAACGGCCAACGACGGATTCCCGAGATTCGAGTGGAGCAGGCTGTTCGCTCTCGCCGAGAGAACCACCGGAGAACCTCGCGAGAAATGGGTGAGAAAACGTTATAAAACGATAGAAATCTTTGCGTGGCAGAAGCCAGAAGGCGACGTTGAGTCGGAATCGGAACGGGGAAAGAATTTTACTCAGACTACAGTTTTGAGCTGGGACAGACCACGCGACGTGGTAGCAATCGAATCATGTGGTCAGCACGAGACAAGAGAATGCCGGTTTGGAGAGATTTGCTCTCCCTCCGATGCAAACGGGGAGCGAAATCGGTTTAACACTCACGAACCGCCAGCTGATAGTGACGAGATAATGGAACTGTGGAGCTGATTAGAATTAAAACTAGAGATGTTCAGTGAACTCGACCGAATGTTCGGAAACTGTTGCAAGGAAATGCTACTAAAGTTTCTTTGTATAGAGCTCCAGGAAAAATACCGGTAAAAATTAATGGTTAAATGGACCTTCTTCAATTTTTATGAAACTTTGCGTAATTGTTTGTTATGAGTAATGATCAACATTTATGCTAAAATTAGGCCATTTTGGATCTTGTAAAATTTCTAAAATAAAAACCTGGGAATTTTTCTAAAAATTGTGCCACGGATACGGAGTTTCTGATCAAAATGACGTCTGAGACAAAGTTGTACCGAAAATTAATGTCTTTCTGGTAAAACATATCATGCTGATTAAATAAGGCTTCGACAAAAAAATTAAACATAACAATATTTTTAAGGGTTTCAGTGGTTCGTGCGAGAAGGGCCTAACAAGATTTGTTTACAGAAGTTGATAGACCTTTTTCAAATGTTACTAAAGTTGCTAAAATTTTCGTTATCTACAACTTTTCTGAGGACACTAACCACTTTTAAGCATGTTTAGAACATTTTATATTTACAGTGCATTATAGGTGATAGACATTATTCTACTTACTTCAAAAGAAAGTTTATTTGGTGGGTTTGAGCCACTGTGCACCGGTATGAAACGAGCTATTATTTTGCTGTTTGTTTACATCGTTAGCATATATCATGCTCTGCAGCACCGAAACTAGTAATTCAATAATATTCCTATTCTGTATAGGTCCTAATCAAAACATTGTGAATATGAACATAATTACTCCAAGTAAATTGGATATTCTTTATTCATACACTGAAAAAAGTTGGAGGCGGAAATAAATTTGATTTTTTTTTCTTTTACATGTTTTTTACGTTACAAACAAAATTTATTTATCAACTGATACTACTTACGTTATGTTGAATATGACTTAATCTTATAGATTAAATATGCCAAAATACTCACCTAGAATGAGAAATAAAAAAAAACGTAATTAGTACGAATATCAAAAATATAATCATACAACAAGTCCTACATTTCGTTATTTAGTGTCTTTATAAATAATATTCATACTTTGGCGTGTATTCAAGCATGGCCCACTTAGTGATGGGTTTAACTCGGATTTGAAAACGGTTTTCACTCAAGTGCATACTATTAAAACAAATTATTCGTCGCGGTTTCGATTGGAATTCTCAAACTTTTCCCTTAATACGACCCATCAAGTGGCGCACAACGGGTTCGTCCACTGTTTTGGCGATTTCATCCCAGCAATGTATCATCTGAGCTGCCGTTTTGATGGCTGTACCTTTTACCTTCATTGTCCTCTTCATAATTCCCCAGTAGTTTTCGATGGGCCTGAACTGGGGCAATTGGGCAGATGGACCAATCGCGAACGGACATACCTGGTTTGCTTCTTATGGACCTCATGGAGCTGACGGTTGGCAGTTCCACTCCGGCGTTACTTTGAGGCTTTCGATTCGGCGTTAAGAGGTTCTCCTGTACGTTTTGAGCACTCGCCATACGGTGTTTCTAGGAAAATTCAACAATTTAGCCAGCTTGGACGCGAACCACGATGGATTTTCCAGGTGACTGTGCACGATTTTTTTTCGACGCTCCTCTTCAAAACAAGAGCGGTTTATGAACTTAAAAATACACCGTTATTGTTATTGATGTTGCTAACAAATAGACGTCAAAAGCTTCCAAAAACGTCCACTAGGAGTGCCGTAATAAGCAAAACAGTTTGCTCCATTACTAAGTGGGCCAATGTTTAGTTAGAGTGAAACTAAAAAAAATAAACTTAATGGCTTCAAATTTAAAACGTCAAGCTAAAGATTTACTACAATACTTTGCCGGAAAATAATAACATTATGATTTTATAATAAAGTAAATTAAACTGCTCATCAACCGGTTATAGGCAGGCAGCATGTTTTTATCAGGGTGACAGGGTGGCAAGTGAAGTTCCATTTTAAATTTCCAGGTTTTTTTTCCTGGACAATAATTTTAAAAATTCCTGGTTTAACAAATCATGTTTTTAGAAAATAATTGATTTTTTTTATAATAAATTGTAATGTAGCATAAAATTACACTTTGTAATTTCGCAAGCCAAAATATTAAGCTTTTTGTGACTGTACATAGCTGACACCACTACTTGTTGTTTGCTGCGGAGAAGCAAATAATGTCTGAAATGTACAGGTCTATAAACCTCTTAAATGTTTTGATTATTAATGCGTCTCTCTATTTAATTGGAAATTCATTCAAATTTTCTGCAAATTTTTAATAATAAAAACCTAAACCTGAACACATTTTGTAAAAACTTGTTCCATGATCACTTGTGTGAAATTCAGAAGCTGTTGAAATCATCATTTCCCTATTTTTCTGGTGATAATGAAATCTCGATTTTTTCTGGTTTTCCAGGTGTTTCTAGTTCACTTGTCACCTTGTCTTATACATAATAAGGTAGTTGCTAATTTTGTTTCGTCTAAGAGTGGAGAGGTATATGTCTGGCCGAAGCCAGAGATACTACGCCCCTAATGAACATCCACGATTTTTGAGTCGCATTGTTCATCATTCCTACCACTCCATATGGTTTCTGGATCCATGATCTCTGGCTCCAAAACTAGCTACAAATTCCGGTAGAAATGCAAATTATGTTGTCAGCAAGAATTTACACCATCTACGATATCATCGCTGCTACCATCAATGAACAGTTTGTCCAGCATTCGGGTTCCGGCTACACTCTTCAGAAATCCAAGAGATCCACATGGTTCTAGTTCCATGCTCTTCGGCTCACAAACTAGCTACAAATTCAGTTATGTTGACAGGTAACAAATATTGTTACATGTCTAGCCGAAGTCAGAGATACTACGCTCCTACACGGAAACAAATCCGATTCCATTTTCATGAATAAAAAATCATTAAATGAAAAAAACTTGCCATCCCATGAAATCGTAACAATGATTCATGATTTCGTCATGGAAATTCATGCTTTCATAATAAAGAGGAATCAAGACCGCTACAAGCGTTACACGTACTTCGCAAACCGTGTTCATAAACCGCATTACATAGGTATCTGTTATACGCCTTTTGTCTTCCCTCTTATACAAATACTGACAGTCTAGTGGTCAATTAATGAAATAATGAACTTCTACGTGCAGAGTTGCGACCTATCACAATCACGATCGTCAAACAGCTGATGGTAGTAACGCCTGGCATATTCCTATCAATGTGCTTGTCGAAGCACTCTACATGACCATCTATCAAGTTGACGAAAGAAGTAAAAAGCAACTGGTGAATATCGTCTTCGGTGGTGATCCATCTCCGATGTGGTCATTCCCGACAATCACGAAACTATCTGTGCTCGTTTTGAAGCAGTTGCTGCTTTGATGGCTTATGTGAGTGTGTTGGTGAGTGAGCCCAACAGCTTCCGCTTAATTTTGCCAGTTTTGTTTGTAACTCACAGTCATGCGTGCCGAGACGAACTTGGAATGCGTAGGCATTGTTTTCATTTTCTTCTGTCATTTCGCTTTTTTTCATCATCGTACTGCAGAAGTCTTCACTGTTTTCGTTATGCTTTACATCATCAGCAGCGAGTGTTACGTTTTGTCTATGAGCAGCGATCATTACCGGTGGTTGCTGTTTGCCATGGCTCTACCTCTCACTGCGTGACGTTTTGTCAGCGATAGTCGGTTGATGCGTTGACGAGTGTCAAGTGAGTGTCATGATATTTTGCATCACTGTATGGTTCTGGATCCTTGTTCTACGATTCCAAACGAGCTGCAAGAATTCGTAACATCCACGGCCTCGCCTCATCGCTATCACCATCAATGAACAGATTGCCCAGCATTCGGGTTCCAGCTGCACTTTTCTACGGCTTTACATGGTTCTGGGTCAATGATCTGCGACTCCAAAACTAGCTATAAGGTATGGTAGAAATGCCAGTTATTGTATCATGTAACGAATACTGGCATTTGTCTGGCCGAAGCCAGATATATTTACTGCACCCCTAATGAACATACACTTTTTTCGAGTCCTGGTCGCACTGTTCATCATCCCAACCGCTTCATATGGTTCCTGGATCCTGCAAGAATTGGCCCCATCTACGGTTTCATCGCTGTCACCATCATTGAATAACTTGTACAGCATTCGGATCCCGGATGCAATCTTCAGCATTCCAAGAGTTCCCCATGATTCTGGATCCATGCTCTCCGGCTCCAAAGCCAGAGATACTGCACCTCTAATAAAGATAATCAATAATTCCAGAGCTTGCATCACCTACGTCTTCATCGCCGTCACAAGTATTAGACATCGCTTGTTTCATTTATATTTCAACACAGAATTAGATTATAAGCTATACCGTCGCACTTCCTTCATAGAGTAATTCAGCTCACTTAAAAGTGCATCTATTGTAAAATAAAAATGTTTTTTAATCTAGAATATCTGGAATCGCGATATTATTAGCAGATCATAAAAACTAGAAATAGGGGAAATGGCTCTAATGTTATTCAGAGTCACCAGTCATGTAAGAAAATCGAACGTTCTAGAAGACTGTGAAATATTTCCCTGATTTTAAAAAGAAATTCCCTGAGTTTCATGAGTTTCCAGGTCATAAATGGAAATCCCTGAGGATCCTCGATTTTCCAGGTTGGTTTTTTTCAGGTAGTCGACACCAGGGCTTCCCAATGTCAGCTTCAATCGACCAAATCGATGCGACGAAGAGACTGCTGGCTTTCATTTTCTGCTAAAGTCGAACAGCTTCGTAGCACTCTAGCATCACAGTCGGCGTGCACAAACAAATGTTCAACCGCTTGTCTCTCTTTCTCCCGTCACTCCATTGGTCTTTCTTTCAAGCGTTGGTGAAACTGACGAGCGAAAGAGTGCTCGACCTTGATAGTTTCGTCTTTCATGAAACACACCAACAGAGGTTTCATGACAGAAAATGAAAATATATAGAGGAATATGCTATTTATCAATTTTATCTAGATGAACGCGTCATTGGGACGGTACTAGTGGACATTTTTGGTCACTATTGAAAATTTAGCCGATTGCTGAATTTATGTATGTATGTATGTATGTAAAGGATACCACTCATTGTTGCAAGGCACAGCCATTAGACAGTGGATCATCCTCCAAGTATGACTTGATCAAGTACGATACCTGGTTGTATTCAATTTATCATTGTAAGAAGGGCCAAAAACGGAGGGGCGGACCCGTAAGCAGATACACTTACGCGCAATCCGCGGGATCAGGAGAATCGCCTTCCAATGATAAAATCCTACAACCCGATGTAGAACAAGCCATCATACGAGGGAACGTCCCAATGAGTGGGGAGAAGAGCCCGCCGTCAATTCACGAAATGTTAATGACAGGGAGTTGGCAATTCCACTCTCCCCATCCAAATCGCTTCAATCCGGTGCCCTGGTGGTCCCATCCCTCCCCTTTGCATTTAATGTGTGTATATATATATATATATATATATATATATATATATATTTATATCGTCATTACCCGTTAGATTTTGTCAACACAATTTTGCCTTCTTAGCTTTTCAAAATCTTTAATAAATGCAAATCTTATCATCTGACCTATTCCGCGAGTCGTGCGAATCTCCACCACCAATGAGTCAACAAAAGTCACGCACTAGTGGGGTGACTCTCCGTGCAATCAAATGAAGAGTCACCTCACACGAGGCGACCACCGTCACCCTACTAGCGACAGAGAGCCATACTACTCGCAGAACAGGCCTGCAGGTGACGTTTAAAGCTCCACAATTTTACTGAAAATCTAAGAAAATTATTAAACAGAATTCAATAATATAACTGCAGAGCACAAGCAGTTTAAATATACTGAGAACGTGTTGCCAAAATCGAACGGATACTTTATATGTTTATTAATTTATCTTACCTTGATGGACCAACTACTTACCTGTCCTTAATGGCCATAAGCTCCAATCGGAATTTCCCGGTAAATCCGATCACGAGCCTTTACAACATTTGGCCGACACCAACGCGCATCATCGCAACCACTCAGCACTTTCTTCCTCTTCACTAAATTGAAGGGCTTCTAGAAAACTATTTTCTTGCGGTCGGACTTCACTGTTCTTCTCCTGCTTTTTTCTCTTTTAACCCCTACTACGAGAAGATGAAACACCTATGTGGCACTCACTCTCCTACTATCGGTTGTCACTGTATTAAAACCGCTGCCGCTCTCTTTCACCATTTTCTTTTTGCTTCTCTTTCTACTCTCTTCGTCTCACAGAATTTCACCACCGCTTTACTCTGTATTCCTTTAATAACGATTGCTGAATTTATGTATGGGCCCAAACTAGGGGAATTTAGGTCGACATTACATCCAATTCCCCTATTTAAAGCATTTCTCACGTAAAAACACTTGAAGATTACACGTAATATGTTTTGTTAATCTTCCATGCACATATTTATCTAAACAAATTAACGAAAACGGGACATAACGCATTTTAAATAAATTGAAACAGCGGTGATAGTGTTCGTGAAAGGGATTGAAAGCCATAATCAGGTTTCGTAAAACTAGAAAATCGACGTTACTTACATTGAAAGCGATGAGCAAAGCAATGACGAGAAGATCCACAGCCAGCCGTCTAGTTAGGCGTTATAGAAATGAAGCGTTGAACACGTTTGAATGAGAGAAACAAAACTCGAGTTCATTTTAGAGCTTCGAAAATATATAGCCCTGGTCGACACACTGCGAGAAATAGTGGTAGGTGGACTGCAACACCTATCACGCTATTCGAGGGATTCCTGTACCCATAAACTGAGTAAAATATTCATAGTTTTCCTAAAGTTCGAGCCGATTTTAGAGGAAAATTTAACTAATAAGCCCACTTTTTGCGAATTCGACTCAATTCTAAGCTACTCTCATCGGCCGTATATTTTATATTTTAGAGAAGACATATTAAATGACATCCATTAACGAGCATTTTCAAAAATTTGTGTATCATTATACCCATTTCACCAACGCAACACACCAACGTTATTGCTATAGGGTAATTTTCCATTAGCTGCACAGCTAAGCACGTGCTTTTTGTTATTTTGCGATTTTACGGGGTTGAAATCGTTTTTGAAGTAGGATTTTTTAGAAACCTTTGAATGCGATGCATTTATATTGATAAAATTTTTTTGTATAATATAATTTTTGAATGTCCCACAGAGCCGAATTGTTGCACGCATAACTTACCACTACAGCCTGTTATTTGAAATTAGCATCTTCAACTATGTAAATCGTTGACTTCACGCAGAAGTAATACTAAAACATATAGTCAAAGTTTGAAATTCTATTTTTACACACCTATACAATATGGCTAAATGCAAAGTTGTATCTGCAAGAGTCCAAATGTGAAAACTTATATTTTATCTGTACATTTTTACATGGTTGATAGATGTATTGCAATAGATCTTTAGATAAAGGTTAACATATTTTTCTGTAAAGATAACTTATTTTAATTTGATTTCAAATTAGTAATAACTTGTTTTAAAACTGAGGGTTATTAACTGAAAAAAAATAAGAAATCACTTCAAATCATATGATCAATGTCAAAAATATTGAAAACATGTTTAATAACAACATTTCTAATATGAACTTAGCATAAAACATATGTTGCACAGCTAAGCACGTGCTTTTTGTTATTTTGCGATTTTACGTTTTATTATTCAACAATTGATCACTAAATCGGTAAACTTCATGGTCATGGATAAATGCTGCAAAGTAAACAATGTGAAGTTTGCAACAATTGGCGAATAACACTAATACTGCATACATATTTTTTAAAGTGTTTCGGAAAAGTAATTGAAAAAGGCGTTTTATAAATCTACACAATGATTCATGTAACAAACAACTTACATATATGCTTGTCAACAATTCAAGGTGAACAATGCATTAGGTCCTATGTAACATTGATCGATTGTCATCACCGACTTTCTCTTTAGTTAACATTCCGAATACGATGCCTTTATCCAGTAAAATGTGTAACAGCAAATTGTGAATTTTTGAAAAATCATTGCTCAGCAATTTATCTATATATTTTAAATCTATTGAATCAAAAAAATATTTAAAGTCTGTAGTTTCAAATGGCACCAATAGATTTTAAATTCGTCAATAAATGACTGAACTAATGATTTTTCAAACATTGAAAGTTTGCCGCTACACATTTTACCGGAGGCATCGATGAATCAATACATTTAAAATCAATCGATAAAGTGATTTTTGAAGCATTGGTCAATTTGTCGTTACACTTATTACTGGAAGCATCGTGTTCGAAGTGTTGATACCATGTTTTATTTAAATTGATGCACTTGTTTCCAATATCAAAAAATATTTAAACCCTTTTTACAACAATTAACGGAAAATTTGAACATCCCTGCCCATCGTAGCAAACCACATGTGCTTCTCCACTCCTCCGAACAACGTGAAGCAGCGTTCGCGAGAAAGAGAAATCGTTTGAGGGCAATCTCTCACGTACACGATCGGCGAACGACGTAAACAGAGAGTGAATCGAGCTGCCTCCATCTCCACAGTCATCTCCAACCGACATCACAGCCACCAAGAGTCACGTTGTACACATTTTTCATCGGTGTGTATAGCCGAGCAGAATTCCAAACGAGCGCTCCTTCGCTGCTACAGCATAGGTTGATGCATACAATGTTTGGAAATGGTAAACGAACATCGCTCAACAGCAAACGTCGATGCAGAGACGTCCAACTGCAATGAGAGTTTCCGAACACGCAAAGGAAAAAGTGCATTCCGAGAGGAAGGAAACCCAGTAAAGTGTGTGTGTGTGTGTGTGTGTGTGTGCGTGCATGAAGAGGTTTCAATTGCATCGTGCAGTTGCACTTTTGTGTGGGTAGGGTATGTGGGTAAATATTTGTTGGTTGAATGAGAGCAAGGTGCTGCTGTAGATTAGCAAGAGCAAATAAGGCTTTTGGGATAACACAAGTCTTCACTAACAACTATAGGGAAGTGTAAGTTGAAAAAAAATGGTGCATGCCCGGCATGTAACAACTAGATGAAAAGTATTTTGAATCAATCACAGAGAAATTCCAACTCTAAATCCATAATAGTGATTTAGTAATATAATAGCTTAGGTAAACAAAGCTTATAACGGATTTTAAGAAATTTTATCGCATAAAGTGATAGTTTTTCTGGTTCAGGATGAAAAAAATGATGCCTTCGAAATGAACTATTCATAAACATTGAACTTCTAGAAAGATCAATGTGTCATGCCTTGGTAAAATATTTACTGTTTCCAACGAATTTTCATTTGAAATTTTGCATTTCAGGCTAAAAATAATAATTCAACAACAAAATTCAATTACGACCGGTTTCGCCCCCACTGTGCGTCGCCAAAAATTGACCGAAGGTTATTTTCGACCTCAAAACTGCAACGTCGTCGCGTTGATCGCTGGCCTGATGTGGAAGGCGCTGACTTGCTGCCTAGCTTTCAGCATTTTAAAACGTACGGACAGGAGAGGAAAAACACCTCTGTCAATCAAATGTGATGTGTGCAATTTTGAGTGGTTCGTCCGTCTGTCGAGTCGTTGTTTGTTTCTACGATTAGGCTTTTTCCAATCCAGTCCAGCTGCCTTGCAACAATAATATATCACTTTTCGATGTTTACGAATCGTGACGAAAGGCCTAAATCGATCATATACGGAGATCATCTTGAGTTCTACATTCGGTTTGTAATTTTCCTTCCATTTTTGGTAGCTTTTGTTATAGTAATAATTAATATTACATCATGAACGGGCAAAGAAATCAGCGTTGAAACAAATGCTGAAAAATTGCCCACTCACTGAACGTCTCTGTTGGATCAAATTTGACCGATTATCTATGGAGTAATTTGAAATTATCAGCGCACTTGTTTGCTTGAAACAATTTTCCGCAGCCAGTTTGATTAGATCGAAAATGTTTGATCAAACACCAGTGGCATCTCCCGGAGTGTGATGATCACTCGTGGATTTTCTTTTTTTTAATTCGTTTAAGACATTAGATAACTTGTGGAAATAGCAATCGACGCCACCGCCGCCGTCTTCTAATCGATTTTCTTATCACACCAGCACATGGCGGTTCCAAGTCATGAAGCACCTAGAGCCCGGTATTGCATCGCCGCGCCGATTAAATCCGTTAGATGGGCTACATAGCCGGGCGCAGTAGTGCCCAGTGATCGATTCATGACCGGATTACGAACGAAAGCGATGAGCAGGAAATAACAACTGGTAATAGTTTCATTTTTATGACTGACCAAATGAGGGTGGCGAGGATGATGCACCTGCTGATTGTTTCTGCCCATGCTGCTGCTGCTGCTGCTGCTGCAGTTAATGCAGAACATTTTTGCTTGAAGCTAAGGGTTCGGGACGAGTGGGATTGAGTTGTTTTATGAAGCTACTTACACACAAACGGCGATTTATTGCAATGCAGCATTTATGGGTGTTGTGCCAGGAAAAGTACTGTGCTAGATCACTGTTTTCGCAAGTGTATGTGCAAGAATGAAAGACTGTTGTTTGTGGCAACATGTTTCGTAAAATACTCACAAACTGATTTTCGTGAGTTGATAATTGAGGACAAGCCGATAAATTCCATTCAAATACTTTCAAAACAGAGTACCTGACACTGCAAAAGAAGTCCTTCATGTTTAGCATTCTCAACACTCTCAACACAACACAAAAGTTGTTTCCTAAGCCCCGCCCCAATCAGAGAAAAGGTGGAAAATCCTGTTAAGGGCGGGGTTAAGGAAGCTATAGTTGTGTTAAGAATACAGAAAGGATGGGCCTTAGAATGTGAATCTACGGGCCAGGTCATCTATTCTGAAATATGTGGAGGGAAATCACACATCGTGTGTTATCAATATTCATAAAATGTTTAGATAATTAATTCTCCCGTGTCTCCTCGAGCTGATGGTGACAGGAGCACATACAGCGGTAGAGGCAACAATAGCTGCAATTTCCAAACCTATCGACTAGATGCTTACGTCACATGACGACTTGAGTGTAAAACAGTCGATAGAACTGTTTCCACACATCGAAGGTACGTGAGCAAATCGGCGATCATCTCTTTTGCCAGTGGTAGCGGAGGGAGATACCCCTCACCATCCCTCCTCCCCAACGGAGGAGTTTGGTAAAAGAGATGATCAACGCGATTCGTACCTTCCTCAAAATTGAAAGCATAAATACTAGCAAAAAGTCCAAATATTTTACCAAAAGTTCTTGTTCAACGATTTATGTCAAATTTCAAGTGTCTTCTTCTTTTACTTCTTCTTTGCATTTCAAGCTTATTGCATACCGCATATTAACTTATTGCGTGCTCTTAACTTAGTGTTCTAGATGCACTGCCACAGTTATTAGTTGAGACCTTTCGATGCCTGTACCGTTTTTGCATTAGTATAATTGTGTGGCAAGTACAATCATCCTCTATGCACAGGTAAGTACAATCATACAATGCATTTGCATTGGTACAATTGTGTGGCAAGTCAAATCATACTCCTATGCCTAGGGAAGTCGAGAAATTGTCCAACCCGAAAAATTCCTAGACCGGACCGGGGATTGAACCCAGCCACCTCCAGCATGGTATTGCTTTGTAGCTGCGCCTTTACCGACTGAGTTAAGGGAGGCCCCAATTTTCAAGTGTCCATACTTTTAAATGTTCCAAAAGTTTGCATGTCTTGAAAGCTTTTTTAAAAATAAAATTAAAAAAATGCAGATAAGCAATTAGAAATATTTGAGTTCATCATACTTTGTTTTTTTGGAATTTTTACTCAAAATTACTATAAAAAATACCATGTATATTTTTTCCGACAAAGACCTTAATTTTCTCTAAAACTTTGTCCCAGACGTCACTTCGATCAGAAGTGACGTTTTCGTTCTACAATTTATTGAAGCATTACAAAGACGTAATTTAAAAAAAAATTACAACATCCAAAATGGACACATTTTTGTAAAAATGTGTATGACTGCCCATAACACACAATTATGCAAAGTTGTTGGTAAAGATTCGTCATTTGGCGTGGAACTGCTCAACTATTATTTCAACAGCAAACAGCGTGGAACAGCAAAACAATTATTTTGATATCACATCAAAGCGGATGCACTTCAATCGTGTCAAAAATATGGTGTAATATTACTTGCCAAAAAGGATAAAATTATCATTAATACTGTCCATGAACTGGCATTACGACATTACGACATTACGGATTACTTACTGCATTTGTTTATTTTTGTGGCCATAAAAATTACATGAGATTGAGATATTAAAATTTATTGTAGTTAAAATTATTTTTGATTCCTCTTCCAAGATAGTTGAAATTCTTCTCAGAACTCCTTTGGGATTCTACTGGGCTTTTCTTTTCGATCCAAATGGAATTCTCCTCAGAATCACTATGTAATTCTCCAAAGAATACTTCTGAATTCTATGGAATTATTTTCAGGACTATCTTGGAATTCTTTTCGGAATTAAGCCCATGAGATTCTATCCAAAAATCTCTAGGAGTTCTCTTCAGAATACTCTTTAAAGAACTTCTCTCGTAAGTAAATTCGTTCCAATTCAGTCCAAGACCAAAAATATCCATTAGTACCATACCAATGACGCGTTCATCTAGATAAAATTGATAAATAGCAGATTTTTAGCGATGGGCCCAATCTTAGACCCTAGGCCAACATTAGAGCCATTTCCCCTAAGTGTTTGAATTTCAGTGTTCACTCGGCTGTCGACAGAAGCAGACCACTCTCGATGTGTATCACGCGATCATCTATTTACTCGGCAGCAACCATTGTGTGGTCCTCCTCATTGTTCTTCATCAGCCGTTCTTTCGGTCGATGCGTCGTCGACTTTGGAAAGCAACCGTTTCGTGATGAGTGTGTGAGTGCTGAACACGTTTTGCGTCCATTGCTGCAATGGAAGCGCTCTGCCCCTCGTTGGTGATACTGCCATACAATGAAATAACTGGAAGCGGCTCCCGTTCTGATGGAGGAGGCTTATTGGATTGCGGAAGATAAAGTGTTTATTGTGTTGTACCTTTTGGCTTTAGTTTTAAGATGTATTGTAGAGTGAACAAGAATCCTCGAATCTGTAATGTTAATTAGAATGAGCCTTTTCAAATAAATTAATGAACAACAAGTGTTTGAATTTGAAAAATTGACCTCTGTTTTAAACTAGGATTTCAAAGCATGAGTTAAGCAAAAGATGCCAGACTTTAATTTTAGATCCAAGGTTTAAGAAAAAAATGCAAGATCGCAGAATAATAAATTTCTAAGCCCTGTAATTGGCCAAATCTTCCATTCTATTTTTCCTGGATCTTAGAACAACATTAAGTTCCCTAAATATTTAAGAAAATATCTGATTCAGATTTCTGGCTTAGAAACATTTAAATGATCCCAAACTTTGACAAAATATCAGATCTACGAATTTAAAAGTTTTTCAAGATACAGGAACTTAAAAAAACAGAAAAATTTTCGACATGAATGAAAACCAAAATTTACAAAATTGAGACTAAGACTTCAGATATTGCTTTTCGAAATAATAATAAAATAAAACAATCACCCAGTAGAATTTGTGTTAAGATTTGGAGGCATAAGGTTCCCATTTTTTACAATGTTCCATGATCTTGAAAATCGCTAAACTGTTCAGATATCGTCTTGATAAAAAAAACTAGAAATTGTTAAATAGGGGAAATCGATGTAATGTCGGCATAAATGCATCTAACTTGGGCCCATACATAAATTCAGCTATCGACTAAATTTTCAATTGCGACCACAAATATCAACTAGTACCGTCCCAATGACGCGTTCATCTAGATAAAATTGATAAATAGCAGATTTTTAACGATGGGTCCAATCTTAGATCCATAGGCCAACATCCATTTCTCATACATAAAATATTCTAGAACTTTGAAAAATATTGAATACATTTTGTTTGGCAATTTTCGTAGAGATTTACACAGCCGAGCTGCCGGCAAGCAAATTTTACTGAGATCTTAGCAAAAGTGACGTTTGGTTGCTGAATTTCGGAAAATCTAAACAAACCTAAGTGTGTAGGACTTTGAAAACAAACATCTTAGACCCAGAAAAATTTTGAACTGTTTTTTTTTTAATTTGCAAGATCCTAAACTAACAAACAACTTAAGATTCTGGATCTTCGAAATATAAACTAAATTTTATTTCCACTGAATGTGTTTAATTATACAATAATTCATCAAAATTCGTCACCATGAATCAGTTATTTATTAGTTGCAAACGTTATTTCACCTTACCAAACATAAGGGTTCCATAGAAGTAGTCTGGGGCACGATTTGAAACCCCCTGATTCAGATTTCTGCCCAAAGATCATCAACATTTCCCTGGATGTTGAAAGTCCTACCCAGTTCGAAAAAGTAGTTTAAATTTCTGTTCAGTATGATGCACATAAATGGAGCCTTACATATCATATAAGTTTACATTATATATCATGTAAAGTTCTGAGACATTTCAGGGAATGTAGCAAATATTGTATACAAAAGCCCATTGGTAAACAACATTGTTTGCAAGTTGCTCGGTTGCGTGAAATGAAATACAAGTTTATGTGAATGAATGTTTACATCACTATTAAAATTCAGAATTTTTACCTGTGTATATAAAAGACCTTTGAACTTTCCCTAAATCTGTCCTTTCTCTTGAAGAATGTTTTCGGACTTATCTTCGAATATCCCTGAAATTATCTTCAGATATCTCTAAAAAAAAGTATAATTGAGGGGGTTTGGAGGTAAAGGGGTGTAAGTGACTTTCATCGATTCTCTTCATCGACTTTATCTTTCGTTAATAATTCAGCTGAAAACACATTCCTTGACTCGTGTGCCATTCTGGATGCATGATGAGAACCTCCTTTATCAAACTATGTGGCAGAAATAGCGCAAAATCTGTTTACAAAGCTGTGGCTATCAAAAGAGAAAGTCGATTAATAGAATCGATCACTTACACCCCTTTCCTTCTAGCCTCCTCAATTTAAATCTATGAGTCACTAAATTTATTCAAAACAAATCATTAATCGTTCGGGATGCTTCGAAACATCAATTTGTAACACTTTTTTTTAACCACCCTGGAATTTTAAGTAAAATTTATAAGGAATCAAAGTGTTGATTTCACAAAAATACTGAGGAGGATTCCTACTAGCATTGGGCGATCTTGAAAAAAGAATCTATCTCATTGGATCGATCTACTAATTTGAAAGTGAATGATTCGTCGATTTAATCGACCCTTTTGAATCGATTGTTATTTTTCAAAATGGCGGAAAACTATTCAAAATACAACAAAAGATCAAAATAATTAAATGCAGTGTACATGGAAGAGATTATGTTTAACTAAAGAGCCTGAATTTATAAAGAGACGACATCTTATCCATTTGACAGGTGGTTTGCTCGATTGGAATGACTTTTCGTATGACTTTGACAGATAGTCGATTGTTCCAATTTTGACATGTCGTCTCTTTATAAATTCAGGCTCTTTATGTTTAACATGTGGAAGTTTGTACTCAGGATACATGATTATGTATGCTTTAATATTCGTTTTATCTAATATATAAACGCGATGTCATCTTGTAGTCTAGAATGAGCTCCGGTTTTCTAAAATTTATGATGGCGTATTTCGGTATAAGAAAACAATAGGTTATTTTGGGACTGAAAATGATATGTAGAGGTCAGGAAGTGATGGTTGAAGCCATTTTGAAGTCCAAGATAAGAGCATCTAGTTTTCTAAAATCAACGATAGCAACTTCCGGCTTTATGCAAACTGCCACAACTCTATTATATGGATATTTTGAAATTATAATGATTATTTACGCCATTTTAGAGTCTAACATAAAGACTTCCGGATTTCTAAAGTCCATTTGGGAGATTTATGGTTTCTTTAAAAACTGATAAATACTCATCAATATGGGTATTTTCAGAACAGAAACTAATAGTATAAACCAGAAATGTATGACTCGTGATTTTCTAAAATCCATATTAGAAAGCGAGATGACATGTAGTGGTCAGAAATCTATTAATGACGCCAAATAAGAATCCTTAATGATGGCTTCCTGTTTCTAAACTCTTGGATGAAGCCTTTGAAAAACTGACAAATATTCAACAATATGGGTATTTTCGGAACGTGCTTAACTTAGGACTCCAAGATAACCATGGGCCCAACAATGCTATGCTATTTTCAAATTCAATTGTTTGTAGATTGAGGAAATTCAAATGCAAATGCAATTCAAAATTATTGTTTTAAACCAGAATAGAAATTGAAAGAAAAAGATCGATTTTTGATCATTTCAAAAAATCGATTAATCGAATCAAAAGAATCGAATTTTCGATTTTCGACTCAAAATCGCCCAATGCTAATTCCTACATACTTTTGGAAGAAGTTCTGATCAGAGTTCGGAAACTATTCTGAGATGACATCATATGTAATTGCTAGAAGAATTTGGAGGGATTTATATGGAGAAGAAAGGAGGTTCTAAATGTCTCAGGTAATTTAATAAGATTTCAAAAAAAGTTTGGAAATTTTCAAGGAAAATTACTACGTGATTCTGAGCAGAATTGTATGGGCATTGTAAGGAAAATTACCGATTCATTATAAAGAGAATTCCAAGAGAATTTTGTTGAGACTTCAACAAGATGTAATTTTAGAAGTGTTCTGGGGATACATTCAAAGAAATAGTGCGGAAGATTCATAAGCGAATTCCAATAGAATTTATTAAAAAATGACTTTGAATTCGAAAGGAATTCCTTAAAATGCTGTGTTTTTGAAGAAAATTTCGAAAGATTTCTGATGCGAGTTTACACTAAAATAAAAAAAAAGAAATGAGAAAAAATTCAAAGGAATCAAATTCTAAGAACGGGTATTAAGGAAATCCCAAATAAAATTATGGGTTCTGGTTAGTTTACGAAGAATTCCATGATAATTGAGAGCAGACACCCAAATTAATGCTGGAATATTGCATGGTTATTTTGATGTCGAATTGAAAACAAAAAATAAAACATGCATTTTGATTATCCAGTAGGTATTGCTGTGTTAGGCCCTTTGCTAGTATCAGTTAAACATCTCTTCAAAAAATGACAATAACTTTTTCAGATCCACTCGGATCGTCTTTCGGTCTTCGACAAATTTGTTAGACATAAAATTTCCTATGATAGTCTCAGATAGTCTTGACGCTGATTGCAAGTTCACAACGGCACCTAGTAGCGGAAGTGTGACGACATGGTGTTCCTCCATACATTTTGCTGATTTTTCCCATACAAACATAAATCCGCTTGAGAAATGGGTAAATATTAACCGATTTCGCTCAAATTTGCCCTCAAATAATATATTTTGTGTGAGCATTGAGCATGAATGCGCTCAGTTATCACATCAACAAAACCGCTACATTCCTGTGTGACTAGCTGGGGAAAAATATACCTACGATCATCTGCAAATCCAGTATCAAATAATCCA
Organism: Ochlerotatus camptorhynchus; assembly: GCF_037179485.1. Lineage (NCBI taxonomy): Eukaryota > Metazoa > Arthropoda > Insecta > Diptera > Culicidae > Ochlerotatus > Ochlerotatus camptorhynchus. The sequence continues at coordinate 5,009,209 of NW_027040804.1, read as the reverse complement.
CATTTTTGCCCATTTGAGATAGAACTACTTTAGTTTTAGGGTAAATTGTGAATTTGATGTAATCATGCAACAACAAATAGTTGCAATTCTGGTGTTACACATATCCGTTATCAGCCAAGACTCAGTATCGGCTCATTATGGAACATTAACTTGACTGATAACCACCGAGCCCATCTCGTCTCTGTACTCCGTTGTAATAGCTCGTAGCTTCTATGCGATGCATCAGCGATATGGAAGTGCATCAACACAAAACATAAAGCTACCGTTTGGAAGGTGGTGGAAAAACTGGATCAATTTGCATAATGGTTTGCCATAAAGCAGCTTTTTGCGCATAATTCGTTGTGGCCTTTGCGGTAGCAGTGGCGGCACGTGGATGAGCAAATTGATGACCACACAACGGACGAGGGCATTAATCGCCAAACACCTTGTGTTTGGAACGAAGAAAGCAGCGTAAAATCTGGGTGGGTGAATTGTGGTGAAAAACGATAACCAGGAACGAAAAATGACCGATGATGGTTCGTTTGCTTCTTCTGATGGCTCGAGGAATAATTAGATGCAGTGACCTAGTTGGACCATGGGAGCCTTCTGTCTGCATCCAGAACGATCCGATTCGTTAATCCAACGGGATTAGTATTGTTTAGACCTACAAATTGCGTTTCAGTCTAAGCCTTCCTTATCGATGTCAAGTGTTGTGCGGCAGCATGAAATGCAAGTAAATGATGGAAAAAATCAGACAAAATACTGATAGCATTGATAATGCAGTCACGTACGCCGGCGGGTGATGATTGCCGGTGTGAGTTTAAAATAAAATTTCCAAATCGGTATACAATGATTTAAGCACGTTCCGAGACATTTGTAAATTTATTTTCTTTCAATAATAAAGACTAGTGCATCGGACGATGTTTCATATTCTTAAATGTGCTTGTTTAGGTGTAACACTAACTACACTAGCCTAATGCGAGCAGAATCATTTGTAGTTTGTTCGTATCGAACTTACCAAGTCAAGGCTCTATGAAGCGCTAACAAATAATCTTTCCCTTTGGCACCCAAGTAAAACGACCTAACGAGATTATGTCAAAACATCGAAAAGCCCTAGCAGCTGATCCCAATCCTAAAATGACAGCAAACAGTTAAACACCTAGCACATTTAATCCATGTGTAGTCACTTTGTAATTGATTTAATTTAGAAACCTAATACGGTGAACAATTTCTACCACACTACAAACGATTATGACAGCGTGAAAAATAAAGCCAAACCACCAACACTCTAATGAAATTCTCATCAATCTCGCTGATCTACGTCGACATCGTCGTTGGTGGCCAGCAACCAACCACGAGTCAATCAGTCTCGCCAAAACTCATCATCTCGAGCCGGCGAACGCCCGTTCGTCTTGCGGTCATAGCAATACCTAGGCTCGACAGAGGCGATGACAAGTTTGCACGTTTGATTCATGAAACCGCAAGATCTCCTTTGAGTAAGTCCCGTGCGGTTATAGCCTGAGATCTATAATTTTGTCTCACCTCATACACCGACAGACCGGTGCAGCAGCGTGAGGAAATTCATGCTCGCACGCTTGGCGAATATAAAAGAGTGCAATTTCACGGCACCATGTGAGCGACACGTTTAATTAGTATTAATCTAACGACCATACGGCGGAGGTGTTCCGTTGCAACACGATGGCAAGCAGGAAATGCCTCAGAGAGCCGAATAATAAAGGGTGATACGGTCAAAATTTGGTCAAGGGAAAACGCGTGTAAATCGGTGAAATCGTTTATTTAAAAAATCAAATTAAATTTCTTTTTCAAGTTCAATTAGTATAAAATTCAGGAAAAATATTCAGTTAGGCTTCCGCTTTTCCAAATCCGAATTGCCGGGCCTTACGCTTGACCCCTGCCATCAGATTTTGTACAGCCACCTTGTCCACCTTCTTCGCCGCAGAAAGCCAGTTTGCCTTGAACTGCTGCTCGCCCTTAGCAGTTTTTTTGGTCTTCTTTAGGTTCCGCTTGACAATAGCCCAGTATTTCTCAATTGGGCGGAGCTCTGGCGTGTTGGGAGGGTTCTTGTCCTTGGGAACCACCTGCACGTTGTTGGCGGCGTACCACTCCATGGCCTTTTTACCGTAATGGCAAGATGCCAAATCCGGCCAAAACAGTACGGAACAACCGTGTTTCTTCAGGAAAGGCAGCAGACGTTTATTCAAACACTCTTTCAGGTAAATTTCTTGGTTGACAGTCCCGGAAGCTATGAAAATGCTGCTTTTCAAGCCACAGGTACAGATGGCTTGCCAAACCAGATATTTCTTTGCGAACTTTGACAGTTTCATGTGCTTGAAAACATCTGCTACCTTTCCCCTTTCTTTTGCCGTATAAAACTCCTGTCCCGGAAGCTGCTTGTAGTCGACTTTGACGTAGGTTTCGTCGTCCATTACCACGCAGTCAAACTTCGTCAGCATCGTCGTGTACAGCCTCCGGGATCGCGCTTTGGCCGTCGTATTTTGTTTATCATCGCGATTTGGAGTCACTACCTTCTTGTAAGTCGATAGTCCGGCTCGTTTTTTGGCTCGATGCACGGTTGTAGACGATACACCCAGCTTATTTGCGGCATCTCGGAGAGAGAGGTTAGGGTTTCGCTTGAAACTACCGGCAACTCTCTTTGTCGTCTCAGCGGCTTCCGGTTTTCGATTTCCCCCCGATCCAGACTTCTTGGCTGTCGACAAACGTTCCCCAAACACTTTAATTACATTTGTAACGGTTGATTTGGCAACTTTTAGCGATTTTGCCAACTTTGCGTGCGAGTAGCTCGGATTTTCGCGATGCGCGAGCAAAATTTTGATACGCTGCTCTTCTTGCTTGGACGGCATTTTGACAACTGAAGAGTGAATTCCAAAATCAAAATAGGAGCAACATTCTACACACACACACCTTCAAAATGAGGGGTGTTCAGGTTTTTTAAATGCAAAATTGAAAGAAATACGTCAAGTTGATATTGACCAAATTTTGACCGTATCACCCTTTAATCGGCACAATATTCTTCGATCTCAAGTTGGCTCACACGAATTGTGTTTGGAACACCTTCGTTCGATTACGCATGGGAAAGTTAAATATAGCACAGCTGTTTTGGTATTGCGTGGATGATGCATGACCTAGCCTTGTATCGGGAAATCGGCACGTTCTGGAAAAATCATTCCAGATTACGCAGATGAGAGTCAACAAATGAGAATAAGACTTGATTTCATGCTTTCGACTCGATTGGTTAAACACAACTTATTCAGGGCTGGTAGTCGGTAAGTAATATAATAGTAGTGATTATAGTGACTAAAATAACGAAAATAGTGACGAAATAGTGACATTAAAGCAATAAAAATGCAGGGCTGGTAGCCATCACTGCTATCAAAAATAGTGATTTTAGTGACCATGTTAAAGAAATAAGTGACTTAATAGTGACTCATAGTCGTAAAAATAGTGACCAAAAAGTGACTCTGAATTGAATTAAAAGAAAATTTTATTGAAAACTCTTAGGAATTTCTGAGGAGCACAATTCCTGTGAACTTTAAAGGAAAATTTCAATGGCATTCTGAGGATAATTTCATAAAGATGGTGGTAGAAAACAAAGTCGGAGCATAAGTCCTTGGATTTTTTTTTAAATATTAAAAGACGGATAACAATTAAATCTGAGAATAACTACAGAACATGTTCAAAGGAATTCTAATAATAAATTCCAAAATTAAGCCATACAAATTATGAGAAGAAATCTAAGGAATTTGTGAGTAGAAATGCTAATGATTTCTTAGGAGACTTTCAATGTGAGTAGAATTCCAAAGGAAGGAGTGAGATTCAAAAGGAAATCTGAGATGAATTCAATGAATATTCTGATAATCTTTCCAAAGGGTGTCTGTGGAGAATTTCAAGGTAAAAGAAAATTGAGTTCGGAGAATAGTTTCATCGAAATAACCATTGAATATGGAATGGACTATTCTGAGAAATTCCCAAATTTTTCCTGAAGTTAATGAATCTGCCTTGAAGTTCTTTTTTAGTTTGAGGAACTAGCCTGATGCTCATCAAATTCTTAAACTTCTCTGAACTGTGTAGGACTTCCTATAGTTTCCTTAATTTTTCTAACGATCATGAATTTCAACTAAAGGTTTAACAATTCGCTGAAGTTCTCTAAACTTCTTTAAACTTTATGTGACTTCTCTAATGTCAACGAAGCTGCTCTGAGGTTCTCTGTTTTTTTTTCTGAAATTCTCCAACTGCTCTAATGTTTTTGCAATTCTCATGGAGCTTGTTGTACTGCGCTGAATTTAATTGAACCGTCCTTAAAATGATTAGGCTTCAGTGAACTTTTGAACTTATGCTAAGACTTCAATTACATTTTTAACTGAAAATCTGGGAACTGCTTTAAATTTACAATTTTCTGAAACTAATGGAACTGACCTCTCACTGAAATTCCTCCAATTTTCGGACCTTACTAGATTTCTTTCAAATGCTTCCGCATTTTGCTAATGTTCATAAAAATTCCTGAAGTTCACTTCCCTTAAGCTCCATAGATTTCTATGAAGTTCTCGAAATGTTGCTGAAGACCACTGTCCTTCTGTGAAGTTTTCGAAGTTTTTGTAAATTTCTGGAACTTTTGTGCTCCCGCAATTTTCATGGAATTGGAACAAAATAATTAATATAGTTTTATGATTTTCACTGAAGTTCTCATGATTTTTCTGAAGTTCACGAAACTTCCATTAAATTATCGACACTAATTTGAAACTTCTTCAATAGTCTAGACTTTCCTACCTAACCGATTATTGAATTTCATTAAAGTTCTCTAGACAGCCCTGAATCAATCAGTATATTTTAAGAACCCGCAACTTTACTGAAATTAATTGATTTGCCTTGAAGTTTCGACAATTGTCCTTAAATATTCTAACAATTAAAACCGCTCACTTATTTTCCCTGAACTATGCTTACCTAAAGTTCTCTAAATTTGTTTAATAATCCGGCAAATTTTCTGATATATAGGTTCAAAATTCCCTAACGTTTGTGGATCAATCATAGAATACTTCGAATAAAGGGTGTCCACGATGAAATTGCCACACTATGAAATTGCTCTAACTTTTTAACCGTTGGGTAGAATTTAATGAAAATTTGGGTGGATTTAGTTCATAGTGCATTATTTACATCCTGCAAGTTTTAAAGTCCTGTGATCAAAACTCGCGGAAATGGAGTCGAAAGAACAGCTCGTGCGTGATAAAATCTTGCGCATTCATCACGAGAACAAGGATCTCTCGCATCGTTCCATCGCTAAAACGTTGGGAACCGCGAATTCCACGGTGTCGCGAGTGATTAAGCGGTTCGAGGAACGGTTGACCACCGATCGGAACCCCAGAAGTGAAGGAAAAAGTATTCCGTACAACACCAAAAATCACAACCGCGTAGTTGGGGCCTTCAACCGAAATCCGAACGCCTCCGTTAGGGATGTGGCTAAGAAGCTGCACCTAAGCCGAAGTTTTGCCCAGAAGGCCAAAACTAAGGCTGGGCTTCGAACGTTCAAGGTACAAAAGGCCCCTAATAGCGACGAGAAGCAGAACAAGTCCGCCAAAACCCGTGCCAGGAAGTTGTACCTCAACATGCTGACGAAAGTTGAATGCTGCATCATGGACGACGAAACATAACAAACGGCAACCTGTTTTTCACGGCCAAGGATAAGTTCAGCATTCTGGAGCATGTCCGCACTCAGAAGATGTCCAAATTTGCAAAGAAATTCCTGGTTTGGCAAGCCATCTGCACGTGCGGGAAGCGGAGTGCACCTTTCGTGACCCAGGACACGATGAACGGACAGGTGTACATAAAAGAGTGCCTCCAGAAGCGGCTGCTTCCTCTCCTGAAGGCCCACAACGTCCCAACAATCTTCTGGCCGGATTTGGCCTCATGCCACTACTCCAAGGACGTGCTGAAGTGGTATGCGGACAATAAGGTCAATTTCGTGCCGAAAATGTTCAACCCTCCCAACACTCCGGAGCTCCGCCCCATCGAGAAGTACTGGGTGATTATGAAGCAGCACCTTCTTAAACGACCTAAGGTAGTGAAGACAGTCGAGGAACTGAAGAAAGTATGGGTTTACATGCAAAAAACGGTTGATTCACAGGTTGTGCAGAATCTTATGGCCGGGGTTAAGGCCAAGGTGCGGGCATTTGCGTATGGACTGTAAATAAAATACGAGTAAAATGGTAAAATGAAGTTTAATAGTTATTTCTCAATCCCTGAAAATTTGATGGCAATCGGATGAAAACTCGAATTTTGCGAATCAATTTTGTGTGTGGCAATTTCATCGTGGACACCCTTTACCCCATAATTCCACGGAATTCCTTGTAAGTCTCAGCAAATTTGCTTAAGTTAATGGGATTATTCTGAAGCAGCTCGGAACTTCGCTGAATATCATGAAACTATCTAAATTCTAAGTTCTTTGAAATTTCTTGAAGATGTTGCTCTCGTATTTTTTTAATTAATGGAATCTAATCAACTTAGCTAAATTTCCGTATTTTTTAAAAATCTTGGAATCTTCATGATATAACACCCTAAAAATACTCTCACGTTTTTAGGATGTTAATTTAATTTTTATCACGTTCCAGAAATTCTATTCTGGTTTCTACAATTTTCTTGAAATTATTTAAACTGCCCTTTGATTCTCTGATCTGTCTTGATGTTCTCGAAGCTTCCCTAAAGCTCTCAATTCGATTGAGGATAAATTTCCCTGAAATTCTTTCGACTTTTGTAAAGTTCCTGAAATATTTCTGAAGTTTTCACAAATTCTTTGACGGTCTCTGTACTTCTTTGAAATTCGCGGAACATCTTAAGGGTTCTCAATTTTTCTAAATTTACGATCATAGATATTTGAACTGCTCCAAAAAGTCTGAACTAAGTCATGGGAACTGCTCTTAAGATCTGAAGTTCCCCAAAGATCACTAGAACTAGCTTTTCTGAGGTGCTTAGAACTTTTTCAAAATTTGCACAACACTCCTCAAGGTTTCTATATTTCTCAAGTTCGCTTGACACCTGTGATTTTCGGATGATAAAAGAACCGATTTGAGGATCATAAAGCTTCCAGTAAGTTCCCCATAATTTCAGTGTGTTAACTTCCCTTATGTTACCGTAGTTTGTTTATGGAGCTTCACAGAAATTCTCAGCATTTCCTTTCATTCATCAGAACTTCTTCAAAGTTCCTACAATTGTTGTGAAGTTAATGAGACTGCAATGAAGATCTCTAATCTTTCATAAAGTTAATTACGAACTTGAAATAAATCATCTAATGTTTTCCTTAATTCAGGCACATTGAAAATTTTCAATATCTTGAACATGGAATACGATACTACAATTTGAATTTGAATTTGACATTGAATATTTTTAGATCTTGGACTTACTCAAATTAAGCACGTTTTTTTTTTAACTTTATTAAAGTGAGAAATTAAGTAAGTGCTAAACTTTAACATTCAATGGATTTGATTATAAAGTTGTTTCTTTAAAACTGATTACTATGTCTTAAAAACGTTTGGGTTGTTTTTGATCTACACGCAAACCAAAAATCTATTACAATGAATGTTAGTTCCATTTCCTATCATCCTCTGTTCATGAACATCGCAGCGAATGTTAGAAGTTGACCTTACAGGCGATGTAATGGTTTTTTGCCTTTTTTATTTTGTGTTCTGTCTATGCTTTCACCTACACAAGCAAGCATTTACCTTGATTTTTATGTATAACATGGTAGAACGACGCACAACCTTGCCGCGAATCTCTCCAGCAGAAAAAGCATACGAAGTCGAGTATGAGAGGAAAGGAACGCTTCTTGTTTGCTTTTAGGCTATCCTTATTCAGAAGCATGGAGAGAGCAGTGGAGAAAGCACAGGTCTGATAATCGCAACGTTCGTGGTTCGAGTCCAGTCGGCAACCTTTTTCCTATTTTTTTTTCGACATAATAAATTTACCTCACTAATACACTCTACATTTTTCGGTCTCCAATTTTCTTGCATTGGACCGCAGCTAGGTATATCGCATCCTCGGTTCATGCGGTCTCCACATACATCCTCTGATGATGAATCCCACATAATTGTAAGCGAATCTTACATCCACCGGTTGGGTGTACCAGAAAAAGCATATTTTGAACGCATTTTAAAAATAGCTTTCTTATTATAAGCCTGAAATTTATCCGTTAAAGTTCAGGAAAAACCTGGAAAACTGAGGAAATTTTATATAGAAAAATGAGTAGACACCTGCAGAATGATCAATCTTGAAATAAATTCACACTAAAAAAGTTAAGAATAGCGACTGATTACAAGAAAAAGTGACTTTAGTGACTGGCTTGAAAAAAGTGACTCACTACCAGCCCTGAAAATGTGACTAATAGTGACATTTATTGATCGGAAAAAAATCGATCCAATATTTCGACCCACTTCGAGAAATTTTATAATCTCACAATCACAACTCATCATGAGCATTTTTCATGCTCCTTTAAAATAAAACAAATGATGGTTTAACGATCCCATGAATGTGATCTTAAAAAAGTATTATTTGTTTAATTATGCAGGGTGACCATCAGTGAACCGGGAAATCAGGAAAACCGGGAAAAAGCCGCGAATTTTAAATCCCCTGAAAAAAAAAACCGAGAAAATCCCGATGAAAAATCGGGAAAACTTAGTTTGGACCTTTAAACAATTTCAAGACCCTTGGACTGGACAAGATTTTCAGGATGCAATCAGTCCAAGTCATTTGTGGGACTTCAGATGTTGAGATTAGAATATTTAGGTAGTGCTTTTGGAAAATTCATGAATCATGAAAATTCAAATAAGTTCTTAGAACAATTTTAAAAGAATTGTGATGAAAATTCGAAGGAAATTCTTAGAAAATTTAAAGCTAAGTTTAAGTGAATTCTAAAGAGAGTTACAAGGATCTCACGATAAATACCAAGAGGGTCGAATTTTGAGGGAACAATTCCAAAAGAATTCTGAGATGAGTTTTCCAAGGGCATCTCAAGAAGAATTTCAAGACGGATTTACATAAGAATTTAGAGGAGAGCTGTATGACAACCCTGAAGAGAATTGCATAGAAACTATATGGAGAATTCAGGCTCTAAGAATGAATTCCTCGAATTTTTTGGAGTGTTCTCAAATCTTGTATAGACATTTTCAAGGGTCTCTTGGAGAGAAACTCCAGGCACAGTAGAACTTTAATTGACCACGTTTATTCCAATTTTGATTCTATTTGTTCAGTTACGGATACTGATTTGAAAATAGCCGATCATGAGACCTTAGTGATTAATGTATTAGATAATATCAATAACAACGATGTATTAGTAAAATTGAAGTGCTGGAGGAAATATTCGAAACCTGCTGTTTCAAATCTTGTTGAGAATCTCGAATGATCTTGAACATAGATTTTTTTCTTAAATCTGGTTTTGGAAATGTTTGGACGAATACTAAAGCTACCGAGCTTAAAGGATTCTAGTCTTTGAAAAAATTTCTAGCGCATGCAAATTTTCCTAGACCATTTTTAAGACTTGGAAACTTTCAAGACCACGAAGTAAAATTACACTGATTTTGAATGAATTTTTTTAACACAAATTTTTTACCACATCAAGCTGTAATTTGGTGTGATTTTTTTAAGGCAAATTCTTTACTCTCGACATTATTGGTCGTAAACAAGTGGCTTTAATGACTAAATTTCTAGAAATAGTGATTTAAGTGACTTTTGGGTAAAATAAGAGACTTATTAGTGACTGACTTGAAAATAGAGACCTGTTACCAGCATTGCTTATTCGACATAAAAAAAAATATTTTGAGCCAAACTTGACCTACACATTAAAATTGTTGGCCACTGTGCCAAAAGTAACTAAAATATTGTAGGTAAATTCTGTGTATGCGTCATAAATCGCTCACACTTAGATGCCATTTTTTGATAACGGTGAAGTTTTACATTTATGTAGTACGTTAAGTCAACGAGTTATTAAAACTTTTGTTGATTGAGACCAACTTTAAGACATTTCGTAAACACGGTACCCATCAATTTGATACATCGTTTGGTATACATAGGATTGGCCAAAAGGATGTTTGCCGAATAGACGTTTAACAGAATTTTGCGACTTGTCAATTCGGCATGAACTATTTAGAATCGTAAATAACGAATGGTATGAAAATTAATAAATCAAACAAATACGATTTTTGCATTAAAATGTTTTATTAAAACAAAGTCAGCTCATTAGTATGATTTTGGGGCATTTGATGTTCCTTAGCTACATTCAAATTTTGTATATCAAGGACAAAAAGGATGAAGCTTCTATATTTTTATTGGGTCAAATCATCACGAAGGATGATTTGAAATAAATGGGTTCGGGAATTATGAAGTACGATAAATACTTGCAGAAAGACAGGTACCCTTCCTGACATTTGTAACAAGCACTAAAGTCCAACCCCGAATAGAGGGAAATAGCAAAACCAGAGCAAAATAAAAAATACAATTTTACTATCAATATCTTATTATCTTATTGGTTAGTTGTGCTCTATAACAAGTTAATAGCTTATTCTGCTTTAAAAGCAAAATTAATAGCTTATTCTGCTATCAAAGCAAATTGTTATGATATTTTGATTTAATAAATCAAGAGGCAATTTTGATGTGATACCAGACTAAGCTATTAATATGTCATTAAATTGATTAATTTAAACAACATACACATAGTTTGATGAGATATAATAGCAAATGTGATATCGATTTGCTATGATTAATGCTATTCTTCAGATATAACAGCAACAGTTAAGTTCTCATAGATTGTTTTTATATTTACGTCTTATATCAATCAAACTAAAAGGAATTGTTTAATTTATGTTCCTCTATATTAATAGTACTTCTTCTTCTTCGCATATGTAGCTTATTCCTTATCGTATAGTAGCTTATTGCGTGATTTCAATTTTATGTTCTAGATGCACTTCCATAGTTATTAATTGAGTGCTTTCCAGCCTGTACCATTTTTGCATTAGTATAATTGTGTGGCAAGTACAATCATACTCTATGCCCAGGGAAGTCGAGAAAATTTACAACCCGATAAATGCCCAGACCGGACCGGGAATTGAACCCAACCACCTTCAGCATGGTCTTGCTTTGCAGCTGCGCCTTTACCGACTGAGCTAAGGAAGGCCTAAGGGTAATACTTGCTATTGATTTGATATTCTCATCTACTCGGGTATTCTTATCGGAATTACCTTGGAACCAACCCTTAAGAAAACACTAAAATTTATCCTCAGAATTTATTTGGAATTGAAATTATGCTTAGAATTCAATACCCTTTGAGTTTGTCTTGTAATTTCCGTTCACGATCAGCTTGAAATTCTTCTCAGAACTAATTAGGAATACTCATTCATATTGGACCTTGAATCTTCCTAACAGTCATCATGGAATTCTACTCAGAACTACTTAAAAAGATACCCAGAACACACTTAGAAATTCACCTGGAGTAATTTTTTCCTAAAATGACCTTTAAATTGTTGTCAAGCCTCATTTATAGTTTTCCCCCAAGTAACATTGCAGGTTTTATCACGGTTTTATAGCATTCTACAAGTCTAAATCATGGTCTACAGAACCCTCATAAAACCAAAATTGTTACTTGGGCCTAGAAATGCCTTAGAACTGTTCCCTGAAATACATTTATTCCCTTTAAGTATTTCATTGATTCCTTTTATTTTTTCATAAAACTCCCAAGAAGTTTTCATAAAATATTCTTAAAAATAATGACTGAATCTGAACATGAAAAAATCCGCATATATTAAAAACGCATTAAGGCAATCTTTTAAATTTCGAACCTCTTAACGGAGTCCCTTTGAGCTTTGAGTGTGTTGGTTTATTTCCTTTTAATTCCGTTATAATTGCTTATTTTATCTTGCCGGAATTAAAAGGAAATAAACCAACACACTCATAGCGCATTAAGGCATTTTTTGAGTAATATTGTTCAAAACCTTACGTAATCAAGCTAAGAGTGTATAGAATCACAGTAGGCATTAGTTGCCAGGATAAGTTCATTTGTTTACATGACTTCACCGAAGTAAGCACGTCGCGATTCGATCATGCACGCTCGAAATGAAGATCGCGGTCTATCTGCTCCTGGCAGTTTTCTATGAAATTCCTGAACAGACATTTTGTACCTCGGTTGACCGGAAGAGTGCCACGGAAGAATGGAAAACAGTTGGGGGCTGAAAATCAAAAATTTCGTTACTTCTGGGACCATGAACCAGCACATTTACCAGGAGGAGTGCCTACGGAAGAGAATACTGCCTTTTTTGGAGCAGTATGAGCTGGATTGCCTATTCTGGCCGGACTTGGCAAGCTGCCACTACTACCAAACAGTGCTACAGCGAAAATGGCGTCACACTGGTTCCCAAGGAGATGAATCCGGCCAATCCTCCGAAACTAATTGAGGAATACTGGTCAATTGTGAAGCACATACTGAAGAAAAAGGGTGGAACTGCAATTGACCTGAAGGATTTCAAGCGGAAATGGAATTTGGCAGCCAAACAAGTGAGAACAGGGCTCGTGCAAAAGATGATGGGTTGTGTACGACGAAAAGTTCGGGCAATGGTCTATGGTAAGAAGGAATACTGAAACAATGGCCTTACAATAAGCATAATACCTACTAAAGGTCGAATGGACAAATAGATCAATTCCAAACCTAATATAAATTTGATATTATTATTCCGTCAATCCGTTCTCGAGTTATAGCGTGACATAGGAACACAATTTGATTTTTATTTTTAGAGATTAAGTGAAATTAATGTCCTGACAAATCATTGGACGAATAGAGCTGCGAATAATTTGATGAAATCTAATGCTCCGCAATAATGCGCTTTGTGTTGGAAATACAAGACAGGGCTTCCTCAAAAAGTTTAAGAAAAAGGATGTACTAATGTCCACAACAGGTACAGCAAAATATAACAAAGAAGCCCTTATTCGCACTATCTATTCAGCGGTAGAAGGAAAAGAAGAGCCACCGCAGGCAACTGAAGCTTGAACTGAGTACATGGAAAATCCACAATACCCGCGCCAACAGCCAGCAAACGATGTCCTGTTATATTTAGTTTGCAAGTTGTAGCAGTTATAAATGCCTTTTTTGTTATGTGCCTTATATTAGAGCTTATAAAATGGATGGATCTCACCAAATATTGAGCCGGCTGGCAAAGCTGCCCAAAAAGATAAATACTTAGTACGTTTATAGAAAACGAAAAACTCGCTGCACTTTTCAACTTATTTTTCGATCACTAAACTACACACTTAGCGTAATTTACGATTGTTTACGCACTCTAGAGGTATTCAGGGCAGCAGGGCACTTTAAAACTAAGTTTTCCGGAATCGGTTCTCCTTGACTATGACACATTAAAAAAACTAATGAGTGGCAAGGAATATTTGTAAGGAATTGTGAGGCGAGTCACAGGTGAATTTCAACGAGAATTTTGAAAGAATTGTGAAGAGAATTTCATGGGTTCTGGCTATAATTTCAGGATAATTATAAGGATAATGCTATGGGAGATCTGAGCATAAACCCAAATTAAATTTGAGGTGTATTCCAAAGGAATTCTGAGGAGATCCCCAAGGGAGAACCTGAAAGGAATTCCATGGGGTGTTCCAATGCAATTCCTATGAGAATTTCATGGAAACTAGAAGTAGTTTTCAATTAGAATTCATAAGCATGTTTTGAGGAATTCCTGAGCAAATTTCAAAAGTAATATAAGGAATAATTGCTTTGAAATTTTGTATGCATACTAAGAAAATACTGAAGAAAATTCGAAAAGAATCAGAAGAATACTTAGGAAAATTTTATTGTAATTATGCTTTAATTATTAGAAATTCGAAGTGAATGGTAGAGCGAATTTCAAGAGATTTCTTTCGATAATTTCTAGAGTATTTTGAAGAAAATTATGGGAGTATTAACATATAGAGTCGGTGTCCCAAGATAGATTTCTTAGATTATTTAAAGAAATTCTTGAACAATTCCCAAAGAAATCATGGGAAAGGTTCCAATGTAAATCTGACGTGATCAGGCATGGAAAATCATTTGCATTCATTTCGTGCATTCATTTACATTCATTTGCCCCTAACTTTTTTTTATCAACTGAATTCCGTAAAATAATGTAATGAGCTCTTATGCATGACGAACCAGAGCGAACAGAATCCACTACTGTTTTTCAGTGAATGTGTTTTACATTCACTGAAAAACAGTAACAAGTTCTGTTCGCTCTAACACGTGATGCATAAGAGATACAGATTTGAGTTATAGGGAAAAGTTGTAGCTAATAATAAAACCTACTAAAGCTCTATACATCATTTTGCGGAATGCTGTTGATGAAAAAAGAGGCAAATGAATGTAAATGAATGCACGAAATGAATGCAAATGATTTTCCATGCCTGGACGTGATTGATAAATTAAGATTCTCAGACTTAAGGTAAGTTTTTAATTAAACAAAATTTAGATCTTATTTCAGTATCCTTAGGATGGATGATTAACAGAAATATTCAAAATGCTGAACTATTTAACGCATCTAATATTAAACTAATCAAAAGTCTAAGATTTCTTAGCATTTTAGAATTCTTGCACTTTGATAGTTTCGAAGATTTCCTTTGTTGGGTACATTTTTCCACTGCGACCAGTTATTTGATCTATTGTTGCGGGCCCCGGTTTAATGTATGCCACATCAGGGTGTTGTATCACTATTTGTTTGAGTGATTTCCACTAGCTGACTATAGGCATTGTCCCAGTAACCCAAGTAACAATCTAAATGCTTGGAATATTTATTCTTATTTTATCATTGTTTTATCATAGCATCCCTTGCAGCCTGTGGTTGTATTACGGTTTTGTGTGCTTGTCATAAAATCAGGCCGTCAAGTCGAATATAAAACTGTTTTATGACTACTAAATTAAAACTAAGACTTCATAGTTTTAACGGTAGCTGTCAGGTGGTTCTGTATCACCACTTATAACTGCAGAATAAAACCAAAACAAAACATACAATTATGTTTTATGGCATACTTTTTATGACCGATATAAAACTTGTAGCAGTCTTAGACCTTCATCAAAACCTCATTACAACCATCATCTTTATCAGAGGCCTAAGATTTACAGATAAGAAATATACTACAACAATAACAAAAAATACTCTGAAAATTGTTACCAATATAAAAAAAAAAACAAATCTATTGAGATACATGAAATGAAAACCCCTTCAGTGTTTTTAAACACGATGAAAATGAGACAATCGCCATAATGAAACTCCTGGAGTATCTACAGTTATGGGCTCCCTCATTCAACATAAGGCACAGTGTGGTGAATGAGCTTTTAAAAATATTGAATAAGCGGCTTTCCGATACACTTCCGACAGATCCACGAACCCTTCTTAAAACAACGCAGACAGTTTCACTAAATCCGGTTGGAGATGGTCAGTATTTGCATCACGGCTTCACACCTTGTATTGTAAAAGCTTTTAAAAGATCCAATAAGCATTTCTTACATCTTGATTACAAGAGAAAATAGGAGGATCGCTTGGAATGTTGACTTTTTGACAGGTTGCCATGGTTTTTGTTTTGTTTTGATTCGCTGTACCGAATAAAACCAGCAAGCTATTATAGAGCTTAGATATAACTTAACGTTCTCAATTCGGACTATGAAATGCTAAGATACAACCATTAGGTTTATGTTATGCTATAGAATTCCAATCTAGGAGAATATGTTATATTGAGGTATTTTTAAGGAGTAGCAAGTTGTAACGAAAAAAATGTCGCCGTATGAACAAATTTAACACAGTATGAATAATTACGCTTTAATTGATAGGCGATAAAACACTTTCACACATCTATGTATAATTAAATAATAAATGACTGGTTATTGCTCAACAGTAGTAACAGTTTTGTACTAAATAGATAATCTTTTAATGACTCTTTAATGCATGGTGCAAATGCAGACAAATTAAAAATATCCCTATTTTTTAGTATTCATATGGCGCACTGAATTTATGCTCCTATTTGGTATAATAATCACCACAAATATTGCACGGCATGCTGTGAAGCATATACAGATTGGTTTAAAATTGTAATAAAGTTGTTTTATTTTCAATATACAATAATATCAGCCATTATTACCAACTGACAAGAATCATGATTTCACATCAAACATCGAAAGAATAAAACCACAATAAAATATTTCTCAATATTAACTATCATCCAAAAACCCCAACTTAAAACCTTCAAGGTTGTCAAAATGTTTTGCGTATCATGTTTTATCAACTTCTTCAGGAGCGATTTATGCGGTTGTAATATAGTTTTATGGTAGTCATCAAAAGGTTGTTAAAACTTTCTGACCTGGAGGAGGTTTTATGTTTGCATTTTTGACAACCACGTGTAGAGTGTGATAAAACTAACATAAAACCTTTGCTCCTAAGGTAGTTCGCATATCAAGTTATAATGAATGCATTAAAACTGGGCCAATTGGCCATGACATGGCTGTATAGCGGTTCTCAGGAGGTTGTTAAAGCAATGTGGTCGTCAGTGAAGGTTTTATAATTTGGTTGTATCAACTGCTATAGAACTTCAATAAAACAAAAATTGTTGCTTGGGAAGGTATTATAGAACGAATGAACTTTATTGCCCTACTGGGATAAGTCATCCATACTTCTGAGGGCTGTATTAAACCCTTATCGAAAAATGTTTTCCTTTTATGAAAAAGTGCTGCACAGTTACATAGTAAATGTTCCGAGTTTTCACTCTCTAGGTTGCAGAATCGACACTTGTCATCTTCCAATTTGCCTAGCTCTTTAAAGTTTCGAAGATACTGAACTCGAACAAATTTTCGAAACTCTAGGGCACTGGGAATTGTAGAGATCTGAGATTTAAACAATTTCCGATGTTTCGAACTTTGTACACATTTATAATTTCAGACTTGAAGAATTTAGTTCAAAATTATATGAAACCAAAATCTACTTCAATCTACAAGTGTCTTCAAATCTTGCATCTCTTACTCAGGGCGATAGTGCCACATAGTGCCAGAGAAGGTGATCAAAACCAGCCTTGAAGCAACACCCGCTGTACGGAAGATCACATCTTATTCATTTTTTATAAATTCATGTATTTGTCAAGGCTCAATTGCGTTCATCTAATTAATATTACAACATGTTTCATCATTTCGAACTGAATACACATGCAGCAATTTTAAGGAAGACACTGCACAGTGGTCTAAAAGTGACAAAACGTGCGTTTTTTTAGTTTATGCAAAACGGTCCATTTAAGCCATATAGTTTCTTCGGAGAAGTTTGTGCACTTGAAAAACCCCTTCTTTTGAGCTTAGCCATTTCTTGATTAATCCATCTAGCAGGTATATGAAAAAAATACTTTTTTTTTTGTTTGTTGAGATAGCAAAATGGTGACTTGAATAAAGTTTTAGACAATATTAAAACAAACATTTTTGCTTAAGACGTCAACTCACTATCTCTTCCGTTTACAGAGATATGTATTTTTTTTTGTAAGAGCCTTCAGAAAATCAATGTTTTGCAAATAACTCCTCATGGAGCAATTTTTTGACGTTAATATTTTCTACACAAATGTTTGTTTTTTTTAATACACCATTTTGTTTTGGGAAGCAAGTTCCTATTTTCAATATTTCTTAAGATATTCAAGGTTTTGACCCAAAACTAAGCACTATTTCCAAGGCCAACAGCTCGAAGTTGGCCAAAATTGGGAAAACCAGACTTATTGAATTTGAAAGTATACTTAAAATGCTGTCCAATTCATACCAAATCATTAGTCTTCTTTGGGTGAAAATCTTGAATATCTTAAGAAATATTGAAGATATGAACTTGCTTCCCATGACAAAATGGCGTATTTTTTAAAAGCAAACATTTGTGTACTAATGTCAAACAATTGCTTCCTGAAAAGCTATTTAAAAACATTGATTTTCTGAAGGATCTTACAAAAAAAATACATATCTTGTAAACGTAAGATATAGTGGGTTGACGTCTTCAGCAAAAATGTTTTGTTTATTACTGTCTAAAACTTTTCTCAATATATCAATTTGCTATTTGGACAAACAAAAAAGTTTTTTTTATCTCCCTGACAGGTAGATTAATCATGAAATGGCTAAGCCCATAAAAAGGAGCTTTTTAAGTGCACAAACTTCTCAAATGTAGCAAAACAACACACATTTAGAATTTCAATTAGGCTTACAAACTTTTTTAACGGCCAATCCAGGTTATCCAAACAACTTGTCCCATAATATTTATTGTATAATTTTTCGGGAATCTTGACACCGGTCATTTCGACACCAAAAATTTCACCGAATGGATCATTTTGCCGCCAAAAGTTACGCCTAAACTTTTTGAGGGTACGCTACATTTTAAATAAACAAACTTAAACAACATAGGGTTAATGCCCCCAATTTCGGCACCAGTTTTAAGATCCATAAGATTCGGGACCAGTTTTAAGATCCATAGGCCAACATTAGAGCCATTTCCCCCTACGTCGCAAAATTGGGTTAACTCTGGGATTTGTAAAACTGAAACTGGTTCAAAATGGTGTGATAAGTTCTCCGGATTTAATAAATCCATTCCATTCCTTCCCAGACACTGTTTAACGCTATATGACGCACCTGTCGAGAGCATCGTCTTGTATCTCTTTAAACAATTGATTTTGTTTTCTTTTTTTTCATTTGGATTTCCCTCATGAGTTTCGTAACTTAAGCAAAATGTTCGATAATAGCCAACCCTATTATCGGGTGCTTGCTTCGTTCAATCACGGTCCCCAACCTCCCGAGACCATGATGATGACGGGCACCTGCTTCAGTTTAAAACAATTAGTGACATTGAACCAATGAACAACGGGCGGCAACCGCGGAACGAATCGAAGTTTCTAATTGCATGCGTGCACGTGTCATTCGGAATTGAAATTTCACATGCAGCGGGCGATAATTGATCCTTCTTTTTTTCTCGCTAAGTGACCATGTTGCACCCCATCTTCGGATGACGCAAATGTGGTTCAACGTTCTTGTCGGATGCAAACGTTGCACTCTGTCATCATCATAAATGAAAAATATTAATTGAACGCTTTGCTGCAAAGGTCATCCGCTGGATTCGGACGCGAAGCTTTGATGCCGGGTTCTTTTTTCTAAGTACGTATGGAAATATGAATATAGCGATATAGGCTGACATCGTTCAATTAAATCTTGAATTGTTACCAGCATTATTGCCGAACTGCTTAAAGTTGAAATAGCTTCGAGAAGATTAAATCCAAGTGTAAAGCGATTTGCAATCAACCAGATTTGGTCATTTCGAGTAAACAACTAAACTATTTCGACAGCGCACCCTGGAGTTGCTTCATTTTCATTGCATTTTCACAAAGAGCAATTATTTTGGGCTTCAAGACAGAGTCTCATCAAAAGTACACAGGTGTCAACAGATGTGGTTTAGCAAATGGATTAACAAAACATGCCACTAGTCAACTTTGTTTGACAAAGCTATTTTTCACAGATCGTTTACCCGCGGAGATCATTATTAGCAGTTGAAAGCGATTTTGACAACGCCATCAAAACAATGTCGAACTCGACTGTCTGCATCTGCACCTAGAGCGCTTAAGATAACTAATGGCCAACATTAAAACTGCTGGCAATTAAAAAAGATTATCTCGGACAGCCATCATAAATAACACCCTGGCACTCATTTATCGGCGTCTGCCAACAGCACTAATCTAGGAGGGAAACTCAAGCTTTGTTGCTTTTTTCCCCTGCATCTTCACCAATGAATCATGAATCTCAAGAATTTCGTTTCGGAGCCACGGCGGCTAGGCTGGCTGGCCGCCTAGATTGCAATTATTTTTTTTCCTCTCGATTGAATAATAATTTCCCCCTTGATCTTCGTCCGTCTCTCGTTGCCACCGTCTGGTGCGTTGCACAAATTTGAACAAATTGCAAAAGACTTGTACTTTCATTGCATTCTTTTGCTCCGGCTCCCACGAACCGTAAAACGATCCGTTTTTTTTCCGCAGCATCATGATCATCATTGGATTTGTTTTCGGTGGTTGCGAATTTTGGACTATTTTCCATCGCCATTTTTCGCGCGACTTGGCGGAAATCGAAAGTGAACCGATAATTGCCACTTACTTTTGTTTGCGTTCAAAGAAAGTGAATTTATGGCTGAATTTTGATTTCGGATTAAATTATGCGAGACGAGGTGAAGAAGATTTGGATGGGATTTGTTGAATTAGTGCAGGCGGAACTGTTGGGTGGAAGCTCGTCGTTTTGGGATTTGTTTTCCGAAAGGAAGACATGGTGATAGTTTCTGAACGAGTTCTATGGATGCACAGTTACAATTGCCTTAAAATGAAGAAATTAGTTAACGTTTGATGAAATTCAAATGTTGAACCACCAAAAAAGTGTGCTCATGCCTCATGCCATATGCCTAATGAATACATGTTATTAAATTAAAAGATATAGTTGATGATTAATTTCTACTGTATAAAGAGAGAGAGAGAAGGATTTCAGTGCTCAACCTGTAAAGAATTTTCTACCTTGTTCAACTCTTATTCCTCTTCAATCCTTGTTTGGACCCTACCCGAGGTAATCCTTCTTGGATATCGATTTGGAAAATTCCTCTTCGATCCTTCAGATTCTTATAGTAATCTGCTTGGAAGTCGATTTGGATAAAAATTTACTGCCGCCATGGCGCCTAAACGCAAAAGAAAGGGGCAAACTCTTGACCCCCCCTTCTGATGAAATTAATTTGAGTAATCAATTTGATTTGCTCACGGATGATGAGAATGATCCATCATCCAAGAAAAATTCTAGTAATTAATTGTTCAAATTGTGGTGAAAACCACAAATCCAATTTTTGGGAATGTAAGGCTCGCAAAGCGATCCTACAATTTCGTTCTAAGCGACAGGTGGGAAACGCTCCACGTTTCCGACCAGGTACAAATTCCTCTGCTGTTAACAACGGTCAGCGAGGAACAAAGTCTACATTCGTACCCGTAGGTACAAATATCACCCCTGCTTCAAATTTTTCATCAATACCTACTCCCCTCGCTGCTAACAATGTTCAGCGAGTTAATGGATATTTCTGATATGCTTAAATCTAACTCCATGTTTGATGCTATTCAAACTGGGGTAAAATTTGCAAATATTTTTGTCATGACTTTTAAATTCAGTAATGGATTTTAAAGCATTAAATATTGTAAATTTGAATGCTCGATCTCTTAAAGATAATGAAGACGAGCTATTTAACTTTTTGAGAGTTCATAACGTGCATATTGCCGTTATAACTGAAACGTTCCTTAAACCTGACCATAAGGTTAAGAAGGACACAAATTATTTGATTTATAGAAATGATCGTCTTGACGGACCCTGTGGTGGCGTTGCCATCATTGTTTATAGACGAATCAAACATAAAATTCTTTCTTCATTTGAAACCAAAGTTTTTGAAACTTTGGGTGTTTCTGTTGAAACAAAATTTGGACAACTTACGTTTATAGCTGCCTATTTGCCATTCCAATGCGTAGGCCAGCAAAAGAATTTTCTCAAGGGTGACCTTCAGAAACTTACCCGTCATAGGTCTAAATTCTTCATTATTGGTGATTTTATTTAATGCAAAACACCGCTCATGGAATAATGCTCAAAGCAATTCCAATGGTAATATTCTGATTGATGATTGTTCTGCAGGTTATTACACTATTCAATATCCAAACAGCCCAACATGCTTTTCTTCTGCAAGAAATCCCTCAACTATTGATTTGGTCTTAACTGATTCTTGTCAACTTTGTAGCCAATTGGTTACTCATCCTGACTTTGGTTCCGATCACCTTCCAGTAACTTTTGAAATATCCCAAGAAATAATTTGTAATCCTAACAGCTCTACTTTCAATTACCATAGAGCTGATTGGGAGCAATATCGAACATTTATGGAATATAACTTCGATCCAAACATTCCTTTGCAAACCAAAGATGAAATTAATTATGCTCTTGAATCTCTGACTACTTCTATAGTTGAAGCAAGAGCTGCCTCAATACCAAAATGCGAGGTTAAATTCGATTCAATTATAATAGACGACGACCTTCAGCTCTTGATCCGTCTTAAAAATGTCCGTAGAAGACAATATCAAAGAACACGTGATCCTGCCATGAAAGTTATCTGGCGGGATTTGCAAAAACAAATTAAAAAGCGATTCTCTGCCCTGAGGAACAAAACTTTTGAAAATAATGTTTCTAAATTAGACCCAAGTTCCAAACCCTTTTGGAAACTCACAAAAATTTTGAAAAAACCTCAAAAGCCTATTCCAGCGCTTAAAGAAGGTGGTAAAATTTTGATCACGAATTTGGAAAAAGCTCAGAAACTTGCTAAGCAATTTGAGAGTTCCCATAATTTCAGTTTGGGTCTTACTAGTCCTATTGAGAATCAGGTTGCTCGGGATTTTCTGAATATTTTCTCTCGGGATAATATTTTTGATGATTCCTCGGGGACTGATTTGGACGAAGTAAGGTCTATAACTAAAAAGTTTCAAAATATGAAAGCTCCAGGTGATGATGGAATTTTCTATATCCTCATCAAAAAACACCCAGAGAGTACCTTGTCTTTCTTGGTAAAATTATTTAACAGATGTTTCCATTTAGCATACTTTCCTGATAAATGGAAAAATGCAAAAGTTGTTCCAATTTTGAAGCCGGATAAAAATCCAGCTGAAGCTTCTAGCTACCGCCCAATAAGTTTGCTTTCTTCAATAAGTAAACTTTTTGAAAAGATAATTTTGAATAGAATGATGCTTCACATCAATACGAACTCAATTTTTGCAGATGAGCAGTTTGGATTTCGCCATGGGCATTCAACTACTCATCAACTCTTAAGAGTTACCAATTTAATTCGTTCAAACAAATCTGAAGGCCACTCAACTGGAGTTGCTCTTCTAGACAAAGAAAAAGCATTCGACAGTGTTTGGCAGGAAGGTTTGATTGCTAAATTGAAAAAGTTTAATTTTCCACTTTTACATTATGAAATTAGTTTAAAATTATTTAACTGACAGAACTCTGCAGGTAAATTATCAAAATTCCAAATCTAATCGACTACCTGTTAGAGCAGGAGTTCCTCAGGGTAGCATTCTTGTGCCTATATTGTATAACATTTTCACTTCGGAGCTCCCTGATTTGCCTCAGGGTTGCCACAAATCTTTGTTTGCTGATGACACAGGCATTTCCGCTAAAGGAAGAAGTCTTCGTGTTATTTGCAGCAGACTTCAGAAAAGTTTAGATATTTTCTCTTCTTATTTACAAAAATGGAAGATTTCTCCCAACGCTTCCAAAACTCAACTTATAATATTTCCACATAAGCCTAGAGCTTCCTTTTTGAAATCTAGTAGTAGTCACATAGTCACTTTGAACGGATTTCCAATTTCCTGGTCAAACCAAGTGAAATATCTTGGATTAATACTTGACCAAAAATTAACTTTTAAAGATCACATTGAGGGCATTCATGCCAAATGTAATAAATATATAAAATGTTTGTATCCTCTTATAAACAGGAAATCCAAACTTTTCCTAACGAATAAACATCTAATATTTAAACAAGTTTTTAAACCGGCCATGCTTTACGCTGTGCCAATATGGTCTTGTTGTTGCACTACCAGGAAAAAAAGCACTTCAAAGGATTCAGAACAAAGTTCTGAAAATGATTTTGAAGTTGCCTCCCTGGTGCAGTACTACCGAAGTACATAGAATTTCGAATGTTGAGACTTTAGAACAAATGTCCAACAAAATAATTAATAATTTCAGGCAAAAATCGTTGCAATACTCAATTGCAACGATTAATTCCCTTTATACTTAGATAAGATTTAGTTTTAGTTTTTAGTTTGAAGATATCAATTGTTATACTGACATGCAGGTTTAAAAAAACCTGTTTAAAATACTGAATTTCCAAGACAGCGACAATGTAAAAACACTTAGATATATATAATAACAATTAAGGCTGGTAAGTTACTGTAGTAACTGGAGCACCTAGGTTAAAATGAAATGTAATTTATTTTGAATTTGGAACAAATAAAGAGTTAAAAAAAAATGGACAAGAAATTTTTTTTTCCAGGATGCTTTCAAGAACTGGCTGTGTTGGTGTTAAATTAGATTAGAATCTAGAAGGTGGTCTATAAGAATTCTAACATTTTTTCAATATGAAGCACCCTAGCCTGCATATTGCTACAGATTAAGCAAACAAAATATCATCCCCTTTTGACCTTCCATATTTTGGACACAAGCCATTCAAACCGTTGTTGCTGTCAGCTTGCCAAATCCGCTTGATGAGCCGAAACGTAACACTAGCAAGGCAGTGTCATCGAGTCGGAACAATCCCACAATCGGATTACTTCACTGCAAATCCGACGAAACGTCAACACCAGCCTACAATTGCAGCTATGAAATAATTTATTTTCATATTTTTTCATTTGCCCTACTAACGATTTCACCGTGCACAAAATAGCACAAACGAGGGTGACTTTTTTTCGGTTTTGTTTTTCCACGTGCCCAATAGCCCCGTGACCTTCACCTGATCCAAAGTCGTTAACCTAAATTTACCGGGTGAGACCACGGAGGTGTTTATCGATTATGGTGTAACCTCATTCATGGAGACGTGTATAGATAGGGGCATGCTCCCCCTCCCTTAACTACATAGGTCGTAATTACCAATATCGGAACCATTAATCGACGGAGGGAAAAACACTTTCCTAGTCACACCGCGTATAACTCGTATGGCTCGCATCGATTACGCAGAAAGGAAAATTCGAAGGAGGGAATCATCAATGTTAATTTTATCACCCCATCAAGCGCTTAATTTTTGCACAATTTTCTGCGAGGCAGATTTCAGTCGATACGAACATGGCTTATGGACTATAAAGCAGCGTTCGCGGTGCCGAATGGATTAAATTAAGTTGTAAATGGCAGCTTTTACGTGGCGGTGTATGGTCTGGCGATTTGCGCTGCACTACCACACATTCGCGCAGATTTACGAAGCTAATGCGTCTGGTGATTAGATCCAGTTGGATACTGGTGTAAAGATCCTCGACCAGACAGGGAAGCGAAGCCGCAGCACGCTTTAAAATAAACAAATTCTACTGATAGTTCGTCAATCACGAACGCTAAGCATATGTGCTGATGATTTTTCGAACCTCCATATATTCAAAATTGATTCTTACCTGTACTAACAGTTTTATAATCCGTTTTTATTCAATTTCTGATCCATTTTAAGGTATATAGACCACTTCCTGTCACGACATTATGCTGTTGTCTTCCCAGCACGCACGGAAGACACCTCCTCTTTCACCTATCCTCCCAATACAGTGTCTAAGCAAAGCGCTAAACCTTCCTTGAAATTGTATTCATCCGGTTTTTCTTTTACGAATGACTGAAACCAGAGCCAGCACGACGACGATTATGACGGCGATGGTGAGACATAGACGACGCACGAGTCGAAGTCGATTTCCCATGCTTTAAATTCACGGGACTATCGCCAATGAGTGCAATTAGTTAATTAAATTATTACACCGCGCATGAATATTCAATTATGCTGCGCAACACATTAACGTGAGCGTGTGCCAGCTATTATGCTCGTAGCAACAGACAGACTGCAGGTGAAAATCGAGCAATTTGCAACTCTGATCGCCATGATATTAATGTGGGATTGGTGGTTTTCAATAAGCGGAAGAAGCAAAACAACATCATTAGTGGAAAGGCACATATTTTGATGGGCAAGTAAATTTTAACGCGAGTGACGGAGCAACAGGTGCAACCGACCAAGTGGTTTGCATGCATGCATACAAAATAGGAGATTCCTCCACAACTGCCAACAAGATAAAGGTTGTCAATTTGATACGTTTACTGCCGGCTTTGATGCAAATTTCCCGTACAAACAATCATCCGTCACTATTTGGAATGACAAACGAGTTGAAAATTGTCACCCCTCATGCTTGATAGCCTACGAAAATAGGCGCTTACCTACCTGAAATGCAAAAAAAAAAAAATGTTGCAAAATTTCAGTTCATTCAGCTCTCCCTCCTTCGGAATTCCAACCGAAGCGGAACCCACCCTCGGCAATAGCTCTGATCAATGGATGAATGAAAAGGATGGTACCAACTCCAATCGCTCTGCGACGCGGTCTAATTCTTCTGATGGGTTTCTACAAATTGTCGCTGAAGGGCGGGTGGAAATGGAACTAAATAGCATAGATCCCCGTCCGTCCCCACGCGTGTTATTGGTTGGTACATTTCCTAAGCAATTTTCCGGCTCATTTGTTGAAGATTGCTCGCATGCGACCAACTCGGAACAACAGCGATTGCAACATCTCAATCGACGACAGCATATATTTTACGGATCGGTTACTAAACATTTTTTTACTATGCAAATGGGTAGTTGTTGTAAATACCATTTTGACTAAAACCTAAAACTGTTATTAGCGGTGATCTGTAATCGGAAAAAGCACTTTCACTAATCGATCTTTAATTTATCCAGCTCCGTTTGGTAGTTCTGAAGGTTTTACGTATAATGGTATAATGGAACTGGAAGATTCCGTCATTGATGTTCATCCCAGACAATGAACGCTATGCACTCAATTGGGAAATCAATCACCCCAGTATTATGGGCCAGCTAGTCACTATAATGGGTCAGTCAGTTCTGCGTGTTCATTAAATGGAAATGACCCATAATACGTGTGACTGTGTATTACACCGAGATCGTTGGAATACTTTAACGAATTGTACAAAATTATAAAGAGTAAAGACTCTGGCTTCATGCCCCGAAGATCATTCTTAAAAGTTGTTTTTGCAATCACTCGATCGCACTTATCGTTTCCTTTAAAAGAGAATAAACACCATTGCGTCCACTCGAAAATAGATAAGATAAACAACTCATTTCCAAGCGCACATGACTCCAATCGAAGAAACGCATACCTACATCCATCCAACCGTAGGTTCCAATCGGAGAATGTGCCAAAGCGTTCGAAACTGGCCGTGAAAAATACAGTCGGAGAGGAACGAAAGCCAATTCATCAGCAGCTCGCTGCTGTTCGTCAACTACTAGGGATGTCCAATTTTTTTTTTCGATTGTGCGATTAATCGATTATCAATTCCGAAAAATCTCATATTTGGACATAGGATTACGTCTTTCGGCAAAACATATTGGGGGTGCAATTTCAAAAACCAAAGTGGACCGCGTTACGAAAAATGGTCAGGTTCTGACCACTTATAACTCTGTCAATAGAGGATGGATTTTAATTCTAAACAAGCCAATCGATTGGAAATTTTTCTACGAATCTGCTAAAATGAACACTTTATCAATTTTCAATCGGTCACTATTGACAATTACACAAATGTCCAACTGTTGCAATGGTTATCAAAATTATCACCGATTGCCTGCAAAAAGTGCTTTCCCTAATATACAGTACTGGACAAAATAAATCATACGCTCAACCCAAAAAAGTACATTACATCATATTTTTGCTATTTTGCACGCAATTTCAGCAGTATATTCAGAAATGTTCAAGTATTTCTCATGGTGCATTCAATTAGCAGAATGAAAATTGTTATAATATTCTGCTATTTTTGTTACAAATTTAAATAAATATATGCTCACTTTTGTGCTAGGACAAAATAAATCATACACTCCTAAGATTTTATTTTTTAGCCATCGAATAAAAACAAAATCTGAAGATTTGGCATCACGGCGTAATATTTGGCAGTTCTTGTTCCGGGAAGCGTGCGCATCGCACCATAGACGAGTGCACGGATGGATTTGAGTTCACTCACTCGACAAAAAGTGACACAACAGCGAGGCCCTGTTTACTAAAGATGAACATAGGAATAATACTCATGTAACATTTGAAACGGGTCTATCAACTTATGTACACAAAACTTGTTAAGCCTTTTTCGCGCGAACCGAATACGCTCACGCAAACTAACAACACCATCGGGCAGAGGACATTCTCCCCTTCCCGATAGTGCTCTTGGTTTGCGTGCGCGTACTTCGGTTTTCGTGAAAAGGACCTAGCAAATTATTTACAAGAGTTGATAGGCCCTTTTCAAATATTACGCGAGCATTATTCATGTGTTCATTTTTAGTAAACAGTGCCCCACTGTTGTGTCACTTTTTGTCGAGTGAGTGAACTCAAATCCATCCGTGCACTCGTCTATTGTGTTTTGTTTGCGTCATTTGAAAAGTGAAAAATGTCGGGAAAGCAGATTTCGCTCGATGTTAGAAATGTGGTGATTCGCGATCGTGAAAAAGGAATTTCTTTCCAGAAAATTGCCGAAAAGTACTCGATCTCAGTTGGAGCTGTTCAGCACATATGGAAAAGTACGAAACACGAGGAATTGTGAGGAATTTATTCGGACAAGGACGTCATCGTGTGACAAGTATTCGTCGGGGCATATTGTGGAATCGATGGATCTCAATGTAAGTCGACGTACTGTTCGCCGGCGACTTAATGAGAGCGGTTTGAAAAGCTGTTTGGCATCGAATCGTCTTTTTATCAACAAGCGGAACCCACGGAAGCGACTCGAATTTGCTAAAAACTACGCCGGAATGACTGTGGACTTCTGGAAACGAGTTCTGTGGACGGATGAGAGCAAATTTGAGTTATTTGGACAGAAAAGGCGATCAAGGGTTTGGCGAGGTTCCGGTGACGCCCTTAAGGAACCATACATTCAAAAGATGGTTAAACACGGAGGCGGAAATATCATGGTATGGGGAGCATTTGCGTGGTCTGGTGTTGGAAGCTTGGCTCATATAAAGGGAATAATGACTGCAGATGTGTACATTGACTTGTTAAGCGAAAATCGGGAAGTTTCGCTACTGAAAACTGGCCTTGAATCCAATTACATTTTCCAACAAGATAATGACCCAAAGCACACAGTGAAGAATACAACGGCATTTTTCAAATCAAATCGAATCAAAACGCTGGAATGGCCTCCCCAATCTCCCGATCTCAACCCAATTGAGAATTTGTGGTCTTACTTGGACAACAAAGTGGATAAAGCATCGGTTTCCAACAACAACGTTTATTTTGAAGCACTTGAAGCAGCATGGGAGAATATCGATCCAGGATATCTACAAAACCTCGTCGAAAGTATGCCAAGACGGTTGGAAGCAGTGTTGAAAGCAAAGGGTGGTCATACCAAATACTGAGAGTGTTAAAATGTAAGTTGAAAGTTGAATTAAACAAGAATTTTCAATAAGAAATCAGGCGTATGATTCATTTTGTCTAACTCGAAATTCTCCTTTTACAACTTATAAATGATGATTGAGAATGTCATACAATATATTGAATATTCTATACCTGCACAGTTTTAGCGAAAAACATACAGAAGTATTGCAGAACAAACCATTATTGTATGTTTGAATCTACATGATATATCGTGCTCCAAAGAAAAATTATGTGGGTGTATGATTTATTTTGTCCAGTACTGTAGATTTCAAAATCAAATTATATCCGGTCTCACCGAACGGTGCTTATTCAATCACCGTGTGTGGTGATGTTCGATCGGTCATCATCAGCAGCAACAGCAGCAACAGCAGCAGTGCTTTCGACACGTGGAATTGAACATTGTTCTCCAACGAAAGGCTGCCCGCAAGCAGCCGAAGAAGGAGGAAGAAGCCGCACCGCTACTGATCGGATTTAGTAGCTTTTCGTGAGTCGCTGTGGACAATCTATGACAATCCAAACAACATACAACTGACAGGGTGGCCAGTGAATTTTCATTTTGAAATTCCCGGTTTTCCCGGTTGTTAATATTCTACAAAAAAAACGAAATTGAACGCATTTTTAAAAACGTGCTGAAAGGAATTTACTGAAAGGATAAAAAAATGTGAGTTAAGAAGGTTCCCAAGATTCTGGGGCATTGAAATTTGTGTAGAGTCTGAAACTAGAACTTTTCTTCAAAATTTGTGATTAATAATAATCTTTGTGATGCAAGATCTGGAGAAAAAATAAATAAAATGTGAGATTTAAAAAAAAAAAAATTCAAGATCACATGTTTAAAAAATGAAAATTATACTTATGAGTCATGTAGTCATAATTGTCACGCACTGATACTTGGAAACATTTTAAGGGTTATAACAAATTACAGAACAATGTATAGAATCTAGCAGACAAACTCTGGAATTTTCAGTACAATTTAAAAGAATTCAAAGTGTTGATTTCAAACAAATATTGAGAAGGATTCCCACACAGTTTTCGAAGGAGAAGTTCTGAGCAGAATTCCAGAATTATTCTGACATGAAGTTCTTAGAAATTGTTAGATGATTTTTGAGGGATTTCTGTGGAGAAGAATGCAAGTTCTAAATAAAATTCTTAGGTAATTTTAGAAGATTTCAAAAAGGAGTTGTGAAAAACAAAACTTTAAGGAAAATACCTACGCGATTCTGAGGAGATTTGTATGGGGCTCATGAGGAAAATGACAGATGAATTTTAGGAAGAATTCCAAGAGAATTATGATCAGAATTCAACAAGAAACAGAGTTCTACACACGAAAATAAGTTTCACTGAGATCTCAGCAAAAATGACATTTGATTGCTGAGTCTCGGATAGTTCTTAGCTGAATCCCAGCAAACAAATGAAATGTTTGTTGAGATCTCAGTAAATTTTTTTGTCGAGATTTGCACAACCTAGCTCGGTAGAAAAAACTAAGTGTGTAAGAGTGTTCTGGCAACCCAAGATTCAGCACAGAACTCCAACAAAATTGATTGCAAAAAAATTGCTGATAATTAGAAAGAAATTCTTTAAAATACTCGAAGGGGTTTCAAAATAAAATTTCGAAAGATTTCTGCTGTTTTGAATAGAGTTAAAGGAAATTTTTGAAAATATTTTCAAAGGAACAAAGTTTCCGAATAGGTTCAAGGGAATTCTAAGAAGGATTGTAATTAAATTATTAGAAGGGGTTGCAAGGAAATTCCAAAAAGAATTCAACGGTAATTATTACGAGAAGTGTTTTCTGGTTTATTTCAGAAGAATTACATGATAATTTAGATCAGAATTTCAAGTTAATTCTGGAATTCATATGAGAATTTTGAACAACGACAAATTAAAACCCCGGAAAAGAATAATTCAGTTTCGGTTTCCAAAGGCCAGCATCTTCAATGTTTTCTTTTAAGGCCCATGTACTTTAAATCTGAAATTGAAACGACAAATTGAAACGACAAAAACAATTTGAAATATTGCTGAGTGATTAAATTCTTAAAACAATAAGACGGCATACTGAAGAAAATTATGCAGCAAATAGAGCAAGATATTAATTTGGTAAAGGATCACTCTGTTTTAATGGTTTATTCTGAAATTCTGGTGTAAAAATTGTTCCTGTGGTGCGGTAAGTTTATTTTTCCTGTTCTTTTGCCGAATTCCCGGCCATTTCCCGGATTTCCCAGTTACATGACCTTGTCGATTAACCAGAAACACTTCGAATTAAGGTAAGATTTTCTTCAGGACGCTAGTAAAAAGAAAAAAAAAATGTCGAATTTATATTATTAATCACGATTTTCTCGTGTTTGGAAAATTTTCTCAAATTAATTTTCGCTTTTTTTATTATCTATTGAATAAACCAAAAATAACGTGCGTTTTCTGCACGAAAATGCGTAATTTTGTCATCAGAAAACGAGGCGTTTTCGTGATGGGAAAAAGTGGTTCAGTCGCCGAATATTGATACCAAGCACGTGATCAGAGATTTTATGCTGCAGAAAATCCTGGCGGCGCCGACCGGGATTGACCTCAAACTATCAATGATTCCATCAAAATCATTTGGACAGTTATCGTTTCCGTCTGTTCGCAACTCTTTTGATCAGACTTTACACGATGATTTTTAATCAATGTTTCTAACACAAATTTGTTACAAAATCAAGCTATGATTTGATGTGAGTTTTTAATTGGTCGTAAAAACTGGCTTAAGTGACTAAATTTCAAGAAATATGGACATTAGCAGTGGAGCATTTCACGGCAATTCCAAAGAGAATTCAAGAAAAGAGTACTGACTAAAACTGCAAAGTAATTTTGAGGAGGCTAGCGCCCTTAGGGTGGCCACTGGATTGAGGAAATCAAATTTTCCGTTGTCTAACATAGCTTTTCCGGCTTAATGGAAACAGGTAAATATGGTGAAATACCCCGAATAACATTACAAGTTTTATCGAAGTTTCAAAGACTAAATCCAAACCATGGTCTGCAGCAGTATGATAAAACCAAAATTGTTAGAGTTGGTTGGAAATGCTAACATGAAGCTTTAGTGTGATAATTTATTAGCTAGAGAATGATCTTTTTTAGAAGAGAGTAGGTGGATAGTTCCGTTAGAGTACGGCAGTATGAAAATTGAATAGAAGTTGAAAATGAGCGAAGGGCCATTAATGCGACAATTTTTGTAGATAGACGCACATCTTTTGCCTAACCCGTACGATGTACGCGGAGACTGTAGACTGTAGGCCTGTACTCTTGGAGACATACATAGACAATTGTCGCATTAATGGCCCTTCGCTCATTTTCAACTTCTATTCAATTTTCATACTGCCTTACTCTAACGAAACTATCCACCTACTCTCTTCTAAAAAAGATCATTCTCTAGCTAATAAATTATCACACTAAAGCTTCATGTTAGCATTTCCAACCAACTCTGAAAATCGCTAACTTCGCGTATGAAGTAACATAAAAACACTTTGAATACAAAATTGTTATTTGAGACATTATTTGGGGACATTATAGGCGCAACTACAAAACAAGACCATGCTGGACGTGGCTGGGTTCGATTCCCGGTCAGGTCTAGGGATTTTTCGACTCCCCTGGGCATAGAGTTGTGATTGTACTTGTCACGCAATTATACTAATGCAAAAATGGTACA
This sequence comes from Ochlerotatus camptorhynchus, assembly GCF_037179485.1. Lineage (NCBI taxonomy): Eukaryota > Metazoa > Arthropoda > Insecta > Diptera > Culicidae > Ochlerotatus > Ochlerotatus camptorhynchus. The sequence continues at coordinate 4,976,320 of NW_027040804.1, read as the reverse complement.
GGCGTCGAAAGCTCTCAATTAATAATTGTGGAAGTGCAATTCTCAAAACATCTTGGGGTGATTCTTCTTATATAAATATTGAAATTACCTAGATAATTCAAACATTAAATATACATATTTTTGAGTAACAAAAAAATAATATCCCGGTCTCTCCATTATGTGTGAGTATGATTGGTAAACCATCTCAGGACAGGAAGAGTTGTGAGACGCTGAAATGCCTGACACTAAGGACTTTTTTTTCTAGTCTAGACTAAACAAAATGAAGTCGATAAGGGCTTCATTTCTCAAAAGTACAAGTCAGTTTACATACACAGGTACAGCAAAGTACATAAAACCGAGGCAAAAGTACAACCAGAATTCGTTCAAAATGTATACAAACATATTTTAGGATTGTTATCAAATTCCCGGTTATTTCCCGGTTGGTTCCGATTCCCAGTTTTCCAGGTTTAGTGGCCACTAGACTGATGCAAAATTTTAAATTTTTGCTCCACAGTGTTCAAATAATGTTCAATAACCCAATTTGGAACCGTTAGAGCACTGTGGAGCGAAAATTTTAAATTTTGTATCAGTCTAGTGGTTTGTAAGGAGAACTTAAAGTGAATTCTGAAGGGAACTTTAAGATACTAGTAGAATTCCAAGTGAAGAAGAAGAATCCAAATGGAATTCTGAGAATAATTCAATTAAAATTCTGAGGATCATTCCAGCAGCACCCTTAAAAGTATTTCAAAGAAGTTCTAAGGAAAGTTTCAAGGAAATTTCCAGCGAAGAATTTCAATTTATTTTTAAATCCCGGATATTAATTTAAGTCCAGGATCTCGAAAAAAAATGAATGAGTGAATCATCTTGATACTCTTGGAATCCTCATCTTAAATGTTAATCTGGTATTCCCTAATAATATACTCCATAATTCTAAGAACACTATTTGAATTCACTCTGCAATGCTCATCAAATTATTATTAATGCTTATTACTGTTATTCCTAGGAATTCCCCAAAGAATTGTTCTGACAATTTTTTTTTAATCTTTATTAAGGAGACTTTTCAGCCCTGGGCTGGTTCGTCTCCGCATGCTCTGACAATTCACTTTGAGTTAACCTGAGCATTCACTAAATATTCTACTGAAAATCACACGGAATTATCTTAGGATTATTGTTTTTTTAGTTCTGCTAGGAAATCCCAAACAATCTTTGAAAAGCTGCCCCTATGGAACTCATTGGAAGATTCCTCGAAATCCCATTGAAATATTCCTAAACAAAATCCTTTGGTGTTATTCTCTGAATGTTCAATGAATAGGGTAGAGTACTACTTTGGCCTAATCGCCCATTTTGGGCCTATCGAGCAGAAAACATCAAATAAATCTATGATTTCAGAGTTAACAAGTCAATGAGAACGCGAGATATGAATGTTTGCACACATTATTTCCAAAAACAAAAGAAGCGCTCCGACCGAATCAAATTTTATATTCATCCGATAGGTCGAAGTGAATTTAGTGGCGTTTCAATGCGTTAGGCCGAGTTTGGGGTCAAGAAGCAGTGTTAGATTTTTAACAATATCTCAACAATTTGATTTTCTTTATAAAATCTTACAGTACGTACGGAAAGGTACATCAATTTAGAAGTCGTCTGCAGTGAAAACATTCCATCTTGTGAAAAAAAAAATCCGCTTGAAAAATAGAGGCAAAGGACGGGTTGTGTTTAGTAGGCCCAACATTTGATCTAAGCCCTATATTTCTGGATCACATTTGAATCTGGCTCCTTCCCTTGTAATTCAACTCCTTACGATGAAACTCTTGCCAAAGAAAAAAACTTTCAGTTCTCCTGACAAATTCCTTAGATTTCTCATCAAAATTTTTCAGAAACCTCTTGGAATTTTTTACCGAATTCATTTCAGGCTCTATAGAAACTCAGATCTAATTGTTATCCTCCGTACCATACCCTCGACGAATTCTCCGAAAACTCCCATATGCCCCGAATTACTTTTCTCCCAGAGTCCCAGAAAATCTTATGATCGATGACACGAATTACTATTTCATTGATTTCTAAATTTTCCCACCAAAGTTTCCCAAAGGTTCCTGGATGGGTATAGAATATGGGTTCTATCACCGACGAAACGACGTGACAGCTCATACAAGATACATTCAAATTCTTGCCCAACATGCCATACATAAAATACGTTAAGCACTACCGCCATCTATTCATTCGTTCCCGTCGTATCATGAACAAGGACACGAACACACGTAGAATTTATATTACCTTGGTTTGTGTCTCACATCATTTGATAGATTTGATCGCCCGTTTAACAGTTTGAATCGCTGATTTCAAAATTTGGCCGTCATGATTATACAGCGTGAGTTTTGGAAAATGTTGTAATTTAAGTTTAAGTATACACAAAATGCATATTTAGCAAAATACCTACGAAATAAGTTACATTCAGAGTACCCTTCAAATGACCTTTAAAGAATTAAAATTGGACGTACATGTTTTTCTTGGGTGTCCCCAAACTTTTGATCGGGAGTGTATCTCTAGAATGCATTTCAAAATCTGTTCAAAATTGCTTTGGAAAAAATCAAAAGTTACCTTAATAGTTCTTCAAAGTGACTGTATCCTGAAAATCTCGTACAGTCTAAGTGTCTTGACATTTTTTTTTAAATAGAGGGAGAAATAAATCCATCTAATTTGACATCGAAGTTCACGGGGTTACCCCGTTTTTTTATCCAATGACATCGAATTTTAGGCATGTTTCGGGTCACCCTGATTATTGTATTTTGCAGTTCAAACTAGACTCCTCATGATGCTTTGATGATGAATCGTTTCGGTTTCTTCTGCGTACTATTCCGTTTGTTAGTTAAATGAACTAGGAACTAAGCATACTGTTGCACCGAAACAACTTTTATTTATTTTTTGAAAAAAAAATGTCATAATTCAAGCAGGAATGTTGAAAAAAGTGACTTTAGTGACGTTTTGTCGAAAATAGGGACTTATTATGACCACCTCAAAAAATGTGAAAAAGTCACTAACAAGAGACTCGCTATCAGCACTGCATAAACGACTGTAGAATGTGACTTAAATTTGAGTTTCGTTCACTCAATTTCGCTAAAACCACGGTTACTCACAGGTTGACTGAAAATTTACTGGTATTTGATTAAATGTCACTCATAGTCGAGCAAAATCAGCTATCTATGGCTAGAGTAGCTTCCAATCAGTTCAACTCTGTGGAAAGTCCTAAAGTCCTAAACACAGTTATTTTGATGTAAACTAACGGTTAACGATTTCTCTCGTATTTGTCAGCCGTATACTTTATTGATGGTGCATCAAATAAGCCTATTACAATTGTGAGAATTGACGCAGTAGTTTTCTAAGTTTAAATTTAATGTCTGACCGAAACGAGTTAACTTGTAATCTTTTTAGAATTCAATAGAAACATCGAAATTTAATTCCAACCACTTTTACTCTGAAATCGGAAAAAAAGTGATGGTAACGATCAATAAATTTACGTTGCGTCTATTAATTTATCAATGGAAAATAAAAAAAATATACATCACCTGTTCATCGAATATTAGAAAAGCAAAACAAAAATTGGCACCCCTACCGTCTATCAAATGACGGCTGCCAAACGAAGAGAGGGCGATAAGAAAAACGAAAATGAGCAAATACCCCTTTCATCGCACGACGCGCCACCTGGGTTCCAGTAGCCCAAACGAGCGATGCTAGTTCCTTTAGTGTCCACCGGGTAGAATCGTGGCACATGGATGAACTACCGTCATTGGAGCGATTGTCGTCGCCAGTAGATGTAAAAATATTTAAAATCAAAATGACTACTTACGGAAATAGTTGAGCGCTTCCCGTGTCTGCTCGCTGGTCAGCCCAAGACCCTCCTGCGGAATCGGCAGCGCCGGGTAGTTGACGAACCAATCCTGATTTTCGTAGCCGCCGAAGGTGGTGGTGGTATCGGCTCGCACCTTGTACCGAGGTATTTGCCCTTCCAGGAGCGAAAATAGCTCCACTTCCGGTAGATTGTCAGAGCTGCATACTTCTGTTGAATGTCGGTTTTGTTTTTAGAGCCAAACCAGAAAGAGATAAGCAGAAAACAGTGGCGAGGAATTAGTTGGGCGGGCGTTATGAACGATAATCACTGGAATTAAAGTGGTATTAAATGCATGAAAAAAGAACGAGTTAATTTGGTTGGTTTTTCTTTTCGTGTGCGAAATTTTTGATTCGAGACCGAAATGCAGTATAGCTATCTGACGTAATGGACAACAAGCCGGTCGTACGTTGCTGCTGTCGATTCAAAACGCTACGAATCAAGGTCTCTGTTGGTGCTGTTGCGAGGGGCAGCGAGGGGGTGGGGAGTGAAGTTTTGTTCAACATGATTTGCGCTTCAGGGATGCTTTTTTCCTCAACCAAGTGTGTAAATGTCGATTAGAGAAGGCTGCCGTTTCACGATTTGGAAGGAATTTGCTAAATAGATTTGTTTGATTTTTACCGCTACTGTTGAGGTGCGAATTGGGTGAAATTATTGGAACATTTTTACAAATGAGTAACCAGCGTCGACAGGTCCACGGCGTCAGAAAGCAAAGCTTGATTGACATATCAAATTTAAAATACCTAGGTAGCAACCAATAACATTTCGGAGGTTGACGTAATAAATTTGAACCCGAGATTTTTTGTTTGCCGTCTTGATGCATTTGGGAACTGCACTCGTAAGAACGTGCGGTCGATAGGGGAATGCTCGGGAAAAAAGAAAACGAAAATGACGCAAGCTTGTTCCTCGTTGTTTAACAAGCGCTCACAGTTCGATGGTGCTAGGCAAGTCACGTACGACAAATAAAATGATGCTATATTTTGTGCATACTTGGGAGGTTTGGGAAAGAGTTAATATTGTGTTCATGTACTACCTATTTGTCAGTCAATCAATAACGACTGTACAAACTGATGGCAGCGGAACTGACACCGGTTGAGTTGCGTTTCATCGGAAATGTACTTGAGAAAATTGTGAGCTAAAGATATCGATGACAAATGGTTTCATGAAAGTGCAATAGGGTTGGTTAACTTTACAACTCTCCACTGCTCTTTCAATGCGTATTGATGTCCCCAACAACTGTGCATAATTTGAACTAATCTTATAATCTCGATTTGCGGGAGAATTTTAAATTATGTATGGGAAACGGAACGATCCTATCAATTGCTTACACAAAATCCAAATATAGCTCAAATTTCACCAAATCTCGGATATAACTATGAGAATATTATACAAAACAACTTTATCGAAGAATGCAAATCGATTTGATCTAAGTACAAAAAGTTACTAACCTTTAACTTTATACGTGTTCTACACGTAGCTACTGCTCATATATACGCCTCTAGGTATGCGCGGAGCATTCAGGGAATGAAAAACTACTAATGAATTATAATTTACAAAATTTGTTTTATTCAATTCCGTCTTTATAATTGCCCAGAATTTTTCAATTGAGCGAAGTTCCGGTGAATTTGGTGGATTATATCCTTTGGCACGAAATTGACTTCGTTGACTCGGTACCACTCCAACATGTTTCGAGCGAAGTGGCAGGATGCTAGATCAGGCCAAAACAGAGTTGATCCTTTGTGCTTCCTTATGAATGGCAAGAGACGCTTCTTAAGGCACTCTTCCGTGTAAATCGCACCGTTGATTGTTCCGGAAGTGATGAAGAGAGCGCCTATTTCACCACATCTGCAAATCGCCTGCCAGATCAAGAACTTCTTTGAAAATTTCGTTAATTTCTTCTTTTGAACTTCCTCCGGAACATCGAACTTAGACTTGACAATGTCTATGACGAATGTAAGTCATTTCAAAGGCTTTCATGGTTCTACAGCAACTTACCAAACGCCCACAGAACTAGTATCATTCTAGAGTACTTCTTCTGGAATTGTCCTGTTTAGCAAACTTTCAATACGATTAAAAAAAATCGCTATGAAAATCTTCTTCTTAAAACATTCTCGTAAAATTATAAATAGTTTGTAGCATTTGCTACTTTTAGAGCAACATATTAAAAGGACTTATGTGTGAAATTGACATGTAAACAATCAACTCTATTCTATATTCAATTTGAAACAGTATAGGAAATCCGTTTCAAATTAAATATAGAATACAGTTGATTGTAACATAATTGGATAATAAAATTGGAGATCGTAAATTCTTGTATCAAAGGGACGATCAAAGATCATCCTCGGCAGGCGAAAATATCAATACAGAGCTATTTAATGACTGATGCATATGAATGAAAAACAGCCAACATGAGATTGCAGCTGATTTATATTACTCGCGCACACACACGAACGCGCGTTTACCAAACGCACCACCCTTCGCCCGATTCGCTACACCACGCCCTGTTTGTAGATATACCAAGGCCGTTTTTATTTACAATCTTACAACTCTTCTTCGGAGCTTCGTAGCAACGAGATTTTCCTTTGCGGTTTACGAGCGAGTTAAGCAATGCGAGAGGAAAAATGTGACTTTCGTTTTCGGGCACGTGTTTGCGTGTTTCACACACCAATTCAATTTCACGAGGAATCAAATCGATCGGATCAACTTACCCGTACAGCAGCCAACGTCCCGTTTTTCCACCACCTTCTTGGGGGACTGGATTTGATCGCCGGCGGTGGCTGCATTTCGGTAGGCCTGCTGCATCAGCAGCCGCTTGGTCGGTAGCCCTGGCAGATGCTTCTTGATTGTCGCCTGCGTTACAGGACTCAGGGGGGTCCTGGCCCCACATTGTGAGGCAGCAGCCAGCTTGGACTGGTAATGTTCCTGCAATCAAATGGAAGGAGAAAAACAGAACATGAATGGAGCGGAGTTGTTGGACGCCAGTTTGTTTCACTGTCAATGTCAAGGTCGTTTCGGGAGAGGGACGTACAACATAATCGTGTTGGTTATATAAAGAGACAGCCAATTATTCCGACATAACGCCGCCGGAGCAGGTGCGTCCCCGTCTGCGCCAACGTGGGTTCAAAAATAGCGAAACTTTTCACAGCAAGAGCGATGAACGATTTGGGATGGCGATGTACATATTTCTCTTTACTACTCTCACGTGCATGCCATGCCAGAATGATGTGGGGATATAACTTTTCAATGACTCTTCTCGAGATGACGTCCAACACGCGATGATCGTCAGAAGAATGTCTCACAGGCTCGAGAATAATTAAATTGCTACATTTCGGAACAATTTCGCGGCCTGTCTTCTTTGAAAGCTTGCACCGTGCCGAAATTGATTTCAGCGGTTACACTTCGGTTGATCGTAGCTGCTGCGTATGAATTCATCGAAACTTAAATCCCAAAAAAGTGGACGACCCCGGTGTAGTGGTTAACATCCATACCTCTCACGCCAAAGTCACGAGTTCAAATCTCACCCCGGACAAGTCACGAATGACCCAAGAGTGTTAAAGTTACTATAATAAAAAAAAATCCCAAAACTATTTAAACAAGCCAAACTCAAGAATATGTATGCTATATGCTGAACGAAATGTTATAGCAAGAACGTAGCCGTGGTCTGGAACATGAACTTAAGGAGCTCCAGCCCCGTTACGTGGGTACATCACCTTACGTTACGGGATGTAAGATCTACCACCGATTCCTAGTCCTGACTACTTCAAACTAGGGGAACAGGATTTTTCAGCAATCAAAGGAACACATCTTAGTCCTTGTTGATAGTGACAAGACTCGGCTTTGTCTACCGAGGATGATCTTGAAACAAGTAAAAAATGAGTTAGTTGTCTTCATCTATGTGATTCCTAATCTTCTATTCGTTGTTCCCTAATTTGAAGTGGTTAAGACTAGGGTTCTGTTGCATGGTCATTATCGGTGTCATGCCTTAATTTTGTTGCTAAGGAATCCAATTTAGACTGACAAAGGGGCGCGCCTTTGGAGGGTGTTTCAACACTCCGAAGGGTATAAATAGCGGGACCTTTCAATTAGAGTCGGATCCTTGCGGTAAATGCAAGAGTGGCAACAGTAAAAAAATCGAATTAAACTTCATCATTTCTCAATAGTGTAATAGTACAATAGATCAATTTACTGGTCGTAGTAGTGTTAGGTCCCGAACAGAGGAAAAAAAAATAAGAAGCTCCAAGAACTTCCGTAAATTTAAAGGAATTCCCGAAATCTGAAGCTCATAAAACTGGAGTTAAGCATAGTGAGTATTAATCTATTTTTTAATTTGTTTAAAGCCTGAGACTGTACACTCGGAACTAAGAGTACTCTTTAAATTTCTCTGCTACTTAAGATGCATTCAGGAACTCCTAGGACCTCCAGAACTCCTTAGGAGCTGCAATTATCCGGTACTCGTAGAATTTAAAGGAATTCCGAAAAATTCCGACACCCCCCAGTCATTCAATCTAATCTAATCTAATCTAATCTAACACCAACACAGCCAGTTCATGAAAGCATCCTGGAAAATGATATATATACCTAGATCATTTTTCTTGTCGATTTGATATATGTTTCACATCGAAGATGCGTCACACATATCAAAACGGCCAGGCCTACTGTGCAGTATTTAAGGGGCAAGATGATTCAGAAAACAACGGGCCTGTTTAAATCGAAGATTTAAACACTATGCTTCAGAATCCAATAAATGGATGAAACGTGGACATCTCGTACCGTGCGTTCCGATTTTGGTAATTATATGATTGGTTGGTCTTTGGAAGCATCAAAGCTAGAAAGGTTAAGTGATGCTCCATTTTCTTCTGACGGTTGGGGCATGAGCACTAACTCTTGTCCTAGCCTTTTATGACTTATGGCTATAGCGCCATTACTCGCTTTCTGAAAAGAGAAAAGGGAAAGGAAAAGGAGAAGGGGAAAGGGGAAAGGATTATGTGAAATCTATAAACATAAACAATATTTTTGATTTGAAATATAAAATATAGAAATTCATAACGGCGGTGATCACTACCCGATTCTTGTCACTATTATAAAGTCAATTCGGAATATGCTCTTCACCATGCAAATTTGAAAATCACTTATGCAGTTTGAAACATATTTAAAAATCAGTTAAATTACTCATTTGACCTAGTGACCCCTTGGGCCTAGTTACATTCGGCTTAATAGCACCTGTTGACATCTGGCCATGTGGAACTTGTCTACGCCCTTGCGATTAGACTATGTCGCCAATCCTCCTCAATGGTGGGTCTTCCCATTTCCTGGTATCCCCCTTAATCCTCCGGAAGAAATGATTTCCTGACTGTAAGCATTCCGCATTTTCAGCAGTTTAATATTGTGGTCACGAGCCAATGATGTAGATCCAGGGCAGGGACCTCCCAGGTGTAGCAGCTTGCTAGTCTGCCAAAGGCTGCAAAATATGCTGTTTCCTCGTTTTCATTTACTACTAGGGATCCATACAAACTAATATACATCTGAATTCCTTTGATACAGGGTTATTTGACCATGTCGAACTGGAATTTGATTAGTACGCTAGCACAATCACTTCTTCCTGGGTCATTCAATAGTGTCAATCCACTCTGCACCCACGATAATGGCGTCACCGTGCTGTGGCAATGATGGCGATTATCTCTAATCCAAGCCAACCTGATTTGGAAGCACTGGGTAAGCGACTACTTGCATGAGCATCAGCATGAGCATGATTAACCGCCCACGGCTGCTGCTCTGTTATCGCCAGATCAGTTGCATTTACACAAAGAAACAACAGATGATGTTTGGGACTAACATTCATCCGCAATGTGTAAAAATAGCAGATCAATTTGCGTTGACGGCACTGTCGAAAAATTTGATCTTCCAGCAAATTTAGACAGTTTCTTATGGGAATTTTCGGTGGACTGCAAGGATAGTACAAAGTCCGCCATGTTTCACGCACAGACTGACGTTTGCTTATGGATTTTCTCATAGGAGTAAAGAGCTACAGAGTCGCCGTCAACGCCAATTGTTAACAATACCAGCGCCGGCCGTGTCCGAATGCAGGTCAAATAGGGAATGAGAAGGAATGTGTTGACATGACTGTGAAGGAAACCTAAAAGTCCTCTGCGCTTCCACGAGAAATTACTGGGATGTTGAATGTGGAGAAAGGTTTGCAGCATGGATCGCTTTGGTAAACTAATGCTGATTGTAGCGTACACAGGTGACTATAAACAGAACATCAAATGATATTTGTTTGTCTATGTGTTTGCAGTTAAATTTACAGCCTGAGCATGAGCTTGAGCTTGATTGACCGCCCACGGTTGGTACTCTGTTACTGCCAGATCAGCTGTAATTACACAGAGAACCAATAGACGATGCTTGGGACTAGCAATCATCCTCAATGTGTAAAAACTGGTGATCTTAAATTAGGCAATACCAGCGCCGGCCGCGCCCGAACACAGGTCAAGAAAGGAATGGGAAGGATTGTGTTGACATGACACTCGCTTTGATGGAAGCCGAGAACACCTCTGCACTTCCACGAGGAATCACTGGGATGTTGGATAAGAGGGTTGGGTTTGCAGCAGGTTTCGTTTTGGTAAACGATAAGCTGAATTGATGTCCTAACGATCATATAACGCGAAGGAGCTTGGGACTAAACCCACGGTCTTCTGCTCAGTAAGCAAAAACGTTTGCCACTAGGCAGACGAGCACCTTTTTAATCACCGAGTTGCTGTTATTAACATGTAGTCATATTAACAAATAAAACGATTGACGTATCTTGAATGTGGATGGGCCTGAGATTAGACTCATGATGTTCTGCTCAGTAAGCAAAAACGGTTGCTCTAAGGCCACCGAGCCCCTCATATCACATTATACCGTTGCTCAAATTTGTGTATCCATTCAAACCCGGAACCAACGACAACAACGAGTTTCGCAAAATACACGATACACAAGCGATTTTACCATAAATCTCTTTGATATGTAAAACCTGGGACCGCGTTTTTCTGCTCAGTAAGCAGGCCACTGTAACCGACGATCTTTCAAATCCGAAAACTAAAAACTACGAAAAAGTACTCAGGCCTTCATTAAGTTCCACTTTCACGCGACGTTCAATGACAGGGTCCTATCCAGGATTACATCTGAAAAATCCAAATCTGGCCAACGCCCACCCTACACCTAAACCTGTTCTAATCCACCTGAAATGACTAACGAATAGAAGACTTTGACTACCCAGCCATGCAATAGTCTCATTCCGTGCCTTATGGCAACTTGATGATTCTATTGCGCTCATCTTTTGGCACCACCCAGGGGAGACTGGTCCAGTACCCAATGCTTAAATTATCTCCATTCTACTCAGCTACTCGCAATTTCTTGTGATATAGTGGGCGGAATATTATTATATGAGACAATTCAATGCAGACGTCTTTCCAAATTTGGCAGATCGACAGGTAATCGGTGAGTTACCACGATAGTTGCTATTCAACAACTCGACATCGACAACTCCCATCGTCAACGCCTGCTATGAGAATTTCCCATTGCAGACGCCAACGAAATGACGTCATCGAGCTATCGATCAACTACCCTGGTTATCGCCTGGTTCCTTATAGTACGATGCTAGGAGGCGAACCGGAAGAATCGATGAGCTACCTCTCCCCCTATGTGTTTGCAGTTAAATTTACAACTATTTAAATCAAATAAATGGAAAGCTCTCACCTAATTCTGCAACAGTTTCTGGCTATTCAACGCTGTTGACGATCATCATCACAAGTGAATTAATAAATAGAAACGAAGTCACCAAATGAATCCATGAGCAATGTCAACCGGATGAAATTGCATGGCGCTGCTGGTCCATCTTTCTTGCTTGAATCAGAATGATATCCACCCTTGACCGCTTCCTCCACCTCGTACTGATGATACTTTTCAACTGAAATAACATGTTGCCTCTCTTTGAATACACCTTGATCCATGGTGATTCCTTTTAATCAGGGGAATTTCCTGTCTGTATCTGTGATTAAAGGAGTCTCCAGGATCACCACTTGTGGGTCGCTTCTCCGTGACGTCGTCGCAAACGAAAGAACGTCGGGGGTTCAGTGAAGGAGTTTGTTTTCGGAGCTCCTTCTTGACTCTTTGCTTGAGCTCTTTGTTATCGACTTCTGGACCGGTGTGATGGTTGGTTTTTTATACTGTTATAAAAATATAACGAAATATATTTTCCTATTTTTTACTTGTCAAATAAACAACGGAGAAAATGCACGTCAAACTTGTTCAAAGGCAGAGCCTACTCCCCGACACCGCCAGTCATTCAAAGCTTCCGAAACTTCGAAAAACTACCTTCGCGAGTACCGACGTGGAAAATTTTATGGTAGTTTTGAAAAGAATTCAACGAGCTTTGCGAGCCGAATTCTTTAGAGAATTTCAAAGGTAAAAGTACATGGTAATTATGAGGAGAATTTAAATGGGACTGTAGGCCGTATTCCCAAGCAGAGGGGGTTAGAAGGAAAGGGGTGTAAGTGACTTTGATCGATTCTCTTCATCGACTTTCTCTTTTGATAGCCACAGCTTTATAAACAGATTTTGCGCTGTTTCTGCCACATAGTATGATAAAAGAGGTTCTCATCTAGCATCCGGAATGGCACACGAATCATCGACAACATGGCACGGAACTTTGAGACGATGGCGGAAACGTACATCAGACTGAAGGCTGAAGTTAGGCGGATTGGACTTGCCATCAACGCATCAAAGACAAAATACATGAAACGAGGAGGTTCTAGAGAAGACAATGTTAGCCTCCCATCCCTAGTTCAGATTAACGATGAAGAAATCGAGGTGGTCGATGAGTTCGTGTATTTGGGCTCACTGGTGACCGCCGTGGAGGAGGCGAATGAACCAAGAATTGCACCAGCTGCTGGGAGAACCATCCATCGTCCACATTGCAAAAAAATGGGCGACTACGGTGGGCTGGATACGTCGTAAGATGGTGTGAATCTAGCAGGCTTAAAGTGATACCGAGAGATGCTGGACTGTTGCCTTTGATGCATCTCTTTCCTAGGGCTAGCAACGAGTAGCGGTTTTTCTTAATCAAGATCCAAGAAACTTTTCTGAACTGTATTCGGGAGCTTCAAGGATTATTCGGGTGAGATCCTTCCTTTTTATTTATTTAGTTAGTAACATTATGTTACATATAAATTTCACTAATACAGTACTAAGAAAACAAATTGAGGAACTCGGCTAGCTTAGCGGCTGCTGCGTTTGCTTACTGTGCATAAGGTCGTGGGTTTATTATCAATTTCCTCAAAAAAGAAACAATTCTATGCCTTTGGTTGTATCGCGTGGTTGAGGCATATCCTGACCTAATACCGTACCCAATACTCCAACTCCGTAGTACTTATAAGGGTGTCACTAGCCAGTAGTCACATAAGCCATATAGGGCTAAGACAAGAGCTAGTGCTTATGTCCCAACCACTCGAGGAAAATGGAGCATCATTTAACTTTTTTAGATTCGATGCTCCCAACGACCAATCATTTATAACAACGGAACGTACGGTACGAGATGTCCACGTTTCATCCATTTATTGGATTCTGAAGCATCGTGTTTAAATCTTTGATTAAAACAGGCCTGATGATTCTGAATCATCTTGCCCCTTAAATGCTGCACAGTAGGCCTGGCCGTTTTGATATATTTTGCGCATCTCTGATGTAGAAAATATACCAAATAGAGAAGAAAAAGTATGGAGGTATATCTATCATTTTACACGATGCTTTCATGAACTGACTGCGTTGGTGTTAGATTAGATTAGATTAGACTCGAACTTCGAAATAAAACAATATTTTTAAAGTTTTTTTTCTAGAATCACGAGAACAAGGATCTCTCGCATCGTTCCATCGCTAAAACGTTGGGAATCGCGAATTCCACGGTGTCGCGAGTGATTAAGCGGTTCGAGGAACGGTTGACCACCGATCGGAAGCCCAGAAGTGAAGGAAAAAGTATTCCGTACAACACCAAAAATCACAACCGCGTAGTTGGGGCCTTCAACCGAAATCCGAACGCCTCCGTTAGGGATGTGGCTAAGAAGCTGCACCTAAGCCGAAGTTTTGTCCAGAAGGCCAAAACTAAGGCTGGGCTTCGAACGTTCAAGGTACAAAAGGCCCCTAATCGCGACGAGAAGCAGAACAAGTCCGCCAAAACCCGTGCCAGGAAGTTGTACCTCAACATGCTGACGAAAGTTGAATGCTGCATCATGGACGACGAAACATATGTGAAGGCCGACTTCAAACAGATCCCCGGCAACCTGTTTTTCACGGCCAAGGATAAGTTCAGCGTTCCGGAGCATGTCTGCACTCAGAAGATGTCCAAATTTGCGAAGAAATTCCTGGTTTGGCAAGCCATCTGCACGTGCGGGAAGCGGAGTGCACCTTTCGTGACCCAGGACACGATGAACGGACAGGTGTACATAAAAGAGTGCCTCCAGAAGCGGCTGCTTCCTCTCCTGAAGGCCCACAACGTCCCAACAATCTTCTGGCCGGATTTGGCCTCATGCCACTACTCCAAGGACGTGCTGAAGTGGTATGCGGACAATAAGGTCAATTTCGTGCCGAAAATGTTCAACCCTCCCAACACTCCGGAGCTCCGCCCCATCGAGAAGTACTGGGCGATTATGAAGCAGCACCTTCTTAAACGACCTAAGGTAGTGAAGACAGTCGAGGAACTGAAGAAAATATGGGTTTACATGCAAAAAACGGTTGATTCACAGGTTGTGCAGAATCTTATGGCCGGGGTTAAAGCCAAGGTGCGGGCATTTGCGTATGGACTGTAAATAAAATACGAGTAAAATGGTAAAATGAAGTTTAATAGTTATTTCTCAATCCCTGAAAATTTGATGGCAATCGGATGAAAACTCGAATTTTGCGAATCAATTTTGTGTGTGGCAATTTCATCGTGGACACCCTTTACGATAGGATTCCTTAATTAAGTTATTTGGGTCATTTCCTTAATTATATTATTAGCTTTATATTCAAATACAATTAGTCTATGATCAGATAAAGATACTTCATCAAAGATGAATTAATTGAAACTGGTAGGACGTCGTCATTACCACCTAATCAATCATACGAAGCACATGAGTCATTCAATCCATCACGAGCCAACGAAACTCTGTATGTCACCAGACCGGCAGTTTCATTCAAATTCAAGCGCTGACGCGATTGGCGCTTCTAGCGTGTATACCGGCCAAGACCGGGAATACTACACGAATCCAATGAATGCAAATTGAGTCCGAGGACCAGCCCTCGTCACCGCCACCGAATGGATTATCCGAATAGCGCTATTACATAATACATAAAACAGACAGCCAAGAATATCCCTCCGCTAACCTAGACGCTACGATGCGGTAATTATAAAACTACGATACAACTTGGCGGCGGTTCGGGCGAGACGAAGGGTGCGAAATGTTTATAAATATGTCCAACTAGTTTTCGAGGGATCCAAAATCAAAGAGCAGTGATCGGTTTCCATCAGAATTTTCTGTTCGATCATTGACTATTGAGTAACCCCTCGAACCCCGGGAAGTGCCGTCATATTTAAATTCGGCGATGTCTATGTTTATAATCGCGCAGCACGAGAAACTGACGACGACGACGACGACGAAGACTATGAGCAGAAGGATTATAACGTTATGCGTTGATGCCAATTTTGAGTGCTGCAATTGTATAGCAAATACCTAGCAATAACAAACCGACCGACCGAGGTGGCTTGAGCGTGAATATTCGCACGGAGTAAGGCAGCCGCGAAGAAGCAAATTGTTCTCTACCATGATGAGCTAGGGGACTCAAATTGGACTCTCACATAAGGTATAAGGTGGAAGTTGAGGTGGCAATGCGCCAAAAGTGCAACTGTAATGTGGGTTACGCGAAAGGAGGTCTAGTTTAATTTATGCATACGAGTAAACTTTTAGGTGTTCTCATTATTGTTGATGTTGGAACACAAAACTTGACTCCGGAGTAGACAAATCATAATTTGAATAATTTATGATTGTTTGGTAGAGAAGCGGATGATCATCATGGGATAACATTGACAAGGCAGATGCTCATTATTTTCAGTGCTAAATTGACGCTAATCAAGATTAAGCATGGATCACAGCAGTCTTTGCCAGACAAATTGTTCTGTTACTTTCAACTCAAGTTTCTTACCAAGTCGAGTGCATCTGCGAGTATAACTGTAAAATATTGAAAATGTGTGCCGAAGACGTATCGCGAAGCTTCTGCCGGGAGGCAGTGGCCTTCGCTGATCCCAAGAAGTATCGGGTAAGATTCCGGGTTCCTCAATTACCGGTGTAAAATTCAAAACCAATTTCATCCCGCCGCAGAATCCCTTGCCGTTTAACCTGAAGAACCCGTACGTCTTCACGGCCAAGTTCTTCGTTATCTCCACAATCGGATTCGCGCTTCCGTACGGGGTTGTGCTCTATCAAATGTACAAGAGCGGAAAATCGTCCTCCTAGGTTTCTGGTGATAGATTCCGTTCCCATGATGTAATTTTAGATGAAATAAATCGGTATTAAACCGGAATGTGCTAATTTGTTCTCAGGCTTCATTGTAGCATTGAAATAGAACTCTGAGTAAACGTCTACGAACAGGAGACACACAACTCGGCGGCAGAGAGCTAATTTGTTTTCATGGCTCCCATCAATCAGGGATTGTTTTACGTTGGGTGATGTTTTTATGACGTAGGTGCGTGATGATGTGAGTGATTTTTATTGTGCAGCGGAAATGTTTTACAACACGTACAACAAGGTTCGTTAGTTGTTATTTTGAACTGTGATTGATGTACTTTTGGGACTAATCCTTTCGCATTTTTTTTTCAGAAAGTAGATCAATCTTCAATCACAACTCGATTCGCGACACACAACTGTGGTTAGAAACACTTCACACCGTCTGATCTCACTTACATAATGGATAGCCTTAACCAAAGGAACCGAGTTCTGGAGGGCGGCGGTGGTAGCATAGTTTCCGATGCATCTCGTGTAGAAAGGCATCACTCCATTGACTGCCTCCGGAAACTGATGCAACGAGAGTTTTAGACCATCATTTTCGCACTAACACCGTAGTCCTTCTTTCGCAGAATCCGCAAACTATCAACAGTTCACCTCCAACGAATAAATCATTTAAAAACCCACGAAAAGAAATTCAATCGCAACGTGCCCTTATCTGAGCAAAATTCAACCGCACTTGTCAACTCTTTTACGACAGGAAGACTAAAATCCCTTCAGTCGTAAAACATAGTCCTTGGCTGCGGTTCAACACTTGTCGTGGTTCAATTTCTTTCATCACTTGGCCGCCGAATAGGGCGGCACTCACTCAGTCGCATAGTGAGAACTATTAGTATGACTTAAGAGAGAGCGAGAGATTTGCGCACGCCAAGCGATGTGCACTTGAAAACGAAGCATCATCAGGAAACTGATTACTGTGAATCATTCAGTCTACAGCGCTCAGCGTGGATCCAGAGTACGATTAGCAATTTCCCTTGAGTAGGTCGAGTACACGAGTGGAATTTGCTAGTGTTCTTAGAGTTGGACGAGTATCCGTAACACAGTGAGAGTGGATGACAAATTTAGAAGAAATGAGCTGTCGGTCGGCGAGTAGTGGAGAGCGCCGTCTGTGAAGTGTGAACCTGTTGCGATTGCGTGGATTTTCAGCTACAAAGACTTATGGCGTCTGCACAATTTTACGGGACATTTACTACAAGGTATTTTTTGACTTTTGTTTGACTTGACATTTCAAGTGTAAACATACAGAGAGCACACGTAGATATGTAACGAACAGTCGGTTGGATAGTGAAGAAACAGCCAAACAAGTTTGTAGGAGTGAAACAAGAATATGGGATATGGACGAACATTTGTTATGTTGCCGGTTAGCTACAACTAAGTTTCAGCTAAATTTATAAGTATGATTAAAAAGGAATACCGGTATGATTTTCAATGCAGAATACCGGGACCCCACCCCCAATATTGAGAAGTAAATTAAATTTCCATAATTTTGGTTTCATAATTGGCATAATTTAGATAAGTCTGAACGTTCTAAGTTGAATGTTCTTAAATGCAGGGCTGTTACAAGATTTTCTAAATTTGATCCGCGAAATCCGCGATTTCTCAAAAGAAATCCGCGACTTCAAATACTAATCCGCGACAAAAAAAAATGTTTTCATTGTCTAAAATAGCATTTTTATACTACTACATGGCATTTCAAGCCTATTGCTTATATAGTAGCATATAAGATTTTTGCCTGCTCTCAACTTAGTGTTCTTTGAAGTACTTTCACATTTTAATTGAGAGCTTTCTATGCCTGTACCATCCTATGCCAAAAAAAGTAGAGAAATTTTCCAATCCGAAAAATTAATAGACCGGACGGGAATCGAACTCAGTCGCCTCCAGCATGGACTTGCTTTGAAGCTGCGCCTTTACCGACTGAGCTAAAGGAGTATCGTTGTAACCTTTGAATTTTTTTCAAAATAGCTTTTATCATCTTCAGTTATTTATGTATAGTATAAATTCTGAGTAATTAGTGAACATAATAAAACACCCTTACATTATGAGATTCCATTGAATAATACCCGGCTAGATTTGATGAAACATTATTAAAAAAATGTATTTTCATTTGCAATGCATTTTTTTTTTAATTTAACCTTTTCGTCTCTGACGTATTTTACTGTCCTAAATGTTGTAGTTAATTTGGATCTAGTTTTCTCAATTTTGTACCGATTCAAACCAAATACCCTGCACATAATCGAGAAATTACCAGAGTTTCATAAGTCTGTTGGTCACGTCACGGTTGTGTATTTACACGGATATTCCTTGGGTTCTGTCCAAAGGTGAGACATTTTCATGTTTTTTTTTATTTCTAATGTGAACCTAGCACTTTTCGTTGTCAAATAATAACCGAATCGTATATATGTGACTTTATGGATCATGCACGACTTATTACTATGTATACCGCAAATTATAGGTTTTCCAAATCGTCCAGGACATCAGTTGATTTGTTCTACTAAATCAACCAAGACTGCAATAATGTGTGTAGTATCGAAAAATGTCCAATCAGATTCAAAGTGTCTATGTGGATCATGCATGATCTATTTCCGAGTAATCCAGTTGTTGTAGGTTCTTCAAATCGTCCTGGAGTTCAGATAATTTGATCTACTAGATTAACCGAGATTGGGACAACGTCTTTAGTATAGAAATATTTCCAGACAAATGCACAGTGTCTATGTGGATCATGCATGAACTATTGTCATGTATACCAGATGTTTTAAGTTCTCCAAATCGTTCTGGATTTCAGATGATTTATTCTACTAGATCAACCATGACTGGGATAAAGTATGTAGTATCGAAATATGTCCAAACAGATTCATAGTGTCTATATGGACATTGTTTAATTATTTCCACATATACCAAATGATCTAGGTTCTAAAATTGGCCTGCAGTTCAGATGATTTGTTTAACTAGATCAACAAAGACTAGGATAATATCTGTAGTATCGAATTATCGATTTGGAAATCCTAGAACATTTGGCATACACGGAAATAGGTTACTACAAATTTGTTTGGGCATATTTCGATACTACAGATATTGAATTAGTCTTGGATGATCTAGTAGAAAAATTATCTGATCTCCAGAATTATTTCAGAACCTAAAACATCTTGTATACTTAGCAATAGGTCGGGTACAATCCGCATAGACACTTTGAATCTGTTTGGATATATTTCGATACTACAGACATTATTCGGGTCTTGATTGGTATAGTAGAACAAATCAAATGAAACTTCAGGACGATTTGGAGAACCTAGAATATCTGGTATACATGGCAATTGCTCACATATATACGATTCGTTTATGATTTGACAACGAAAAATGATATGTTCATATTGAAAAAAAGGAAAATATCTCACATTGGACAGACCTCAGGGAATTTCCGTGTAAATCCGATGTGACTTATGGCATTGAGATCATTTCTCGATTATTTGCAGTGTGTTTGATTTGAACCGGTAAAAAATAGAGAGCCAAATGAACAACAAAATTGATGATAGCAAAATAATCCGGGACGGAAAGATTACCATGAATTCCACAATTTTTGTGACAGCACATCAGTCCCTTTGCGATTTTCGCGACATCATTTAATGTTTCCGCTATTTTCGCGACTGAAAATTCAAATCCGCGACAAATCCGCGAAAATCGCGAAATCCGCGAAATTCGCGAAATTCGCGCCTGTTGTAACAGCCCTGTAAATGTCTCAGGATTTTGAAATTTATCTACATGTAAATTATTCTTATTGAAACATAGAGGCTAAGACTTGACCGAGCATATTTTTTTTTATAAAACAATTAGATCAACGGAATAACATTTGCATTCTCGAAAAAGAATTTTGTAAAGAATGAATGTGATTTTTTTTAAATAATTTGAGGTTATGCCAGTTTTTCACATTCCTGAACTTTGCCGGACTTTTGACTTCAAAGATCTCGTACGTAGCGTACTTTAAAGATCTCAGATTTTAAAAAATATCACTCTTGGACTTGGACAACATTTTAGGATTCTGACACTCCGAAGTATTGGCTAAAGAATTATGATGACATTTTCAAATGAGTTTTGAGGAGATTGTAGGGATGATAAAAAACAAATTCTGAGGAGAATTTCAATGAATGTGAACAGGAATTTCCGATTATTTAGAGGAAGTATTTCAAGAAAATTGAAAGGAGAACTACAGGTACATCCAAAGGTAGCTCTCAAGAGGCTATTATGGGGATTGTGAATAGTATTCAAGGGAACTCAAAAGTAAATCGGAATGACTGTCAAGAAGCATTCCAAGCGGATCCGGAAGGGCTTCGGCAATACCTTAACCTATTATCGTCAGGGGGGTAAATAAAGTTCTAGAGCACTCAAATTAGGCCAATAGTTGTAATGTATCCACATGCGAAAATTGAGCTCTCAAGGACGTTGTTTACCCCCCTGACGATAATACGTTAAGGTATTGCCGAAGCCAACTTTTCCCCTATATGACTACAATTCTGAAACAACATCCAACAATCACCTACGGCTGAAAATCTATTAAATTTTGATCGATCGATTAATCAAAGAAAAATTCTGAAGAGACTTGCTATATCAAATATTGATAATTCCAAGTAAATCTAACCCATATTAAGACTAAAAAAAACTTAACAGAATAAAATTTTAAGTTTAAGTTTTAAGAGAATTCCTAAACTAATGTATAATTTTTTTAAAGAAAAATAAAAAATTGGGGGGATTTGCCTGGACATTTTGAGCATATTTCCAAAGAAGCTCTAATTAGTGTTCCAGGAGATTTTGAAGAAATTTCTAAGGGAATTCTAAGGAGAGTTTCAAGAGAATTCCAAGAGATCCTCATCAAAAGCATTTTTAGAAGTATTTGAAGGAAATTCTGAGAAAAATTTCTATGAAATTCTGACGTAGAAAATGGGATAATACTTTTCTAAATTTTAAATGATATACCACGAGATTTCGAGCAATATTCCAAGCGAATTGTAAATAATATAATCGAGAGAAATTAATTTCGCGCGAGAATTTTCAAGAATACTAAGATAAATGTAGGGTAAATTTCAAGAGTTTTCTGGCGGAAAGTCCTAAAGCGTTTTGCACAAAAATATACTTTCTAGGGCTACCGGACAGAATCATTAAGGTGAATCCTGAAACTAGCAGTAATTCTGAAGACATGTTGAAATGATCCTAAGCAAACTTTTGAGAAATGAGCAAACATATCCTGAGATAAGTTCCAAAGAAATAATCTAGTTAAGTTTTGGATTCCATAGATCCAGGATTAACAAAATTTGTCATAATTCTGAGACTTTTCAACAAATTTCAAGATCCTGGTCTTAAATTTTATATTTTTAAGAATTATCAGTTCCAACACACGAAATTTTTTTACAAGGGTCAGTATTTTTTTACTGGGTTTTTGAATTATTGAAAAACTCGGTTAACATTCAAATGACCGTTATTCGTAAAGAGTCGTAAAACATTTTCTCAACTTTGAATTTCTCACAGATTTTTTAAATTTTACCGAACAGTTCCGCAATTCAAAAACTCGGTAAAACATACTGACTGGAAAAGCGTGAACGGAAAATACGTTAGCAAAATATAGTGCAGATCAACGGAGAGCTCTCAAAAGCTACCTGTATGAGTTATGTAATTCGTGCCAGTGATGCCAGTATTCGTTATGGTCAATTCCGTAGATGTCATAACTGTTAGAAGTGATGAGGGGGCGGGAATTTGGCGTGGCGCATCCGTATAATTCTATAGCTTTTGTCGACGGATCCGTATTTCCGTTAAATTCGATCAATTCCGTAGATCTGACACCGCGGATTCGTGCTTTGAGGTCTCACAACTGGATCTCGAATGCTGAGCTCCATCGTCGATTGCCATCAGACGCCGATATCAACATAAGTGGAGGAGGGATGGCCACAAATTACGGAAAAGGCGGACACGAAATATGTAAGCAAGCATATTGGAATCCGGCAGTAGACTCAGAAACTCGTGAACAATTATGTGGGCCCAGGTGGAAATGCAAATATTCAAATTCCAGAGCTGGTAGCGATCAATGCTGTCCAAAATAGTAATGTTAGTGACCATGATGAAGAAATAAGTGACCAAGTAGTGACTTATAGTTGTAAAAAAGTGACTCAAGAGAAGCAAAATAGGAATTTGTCGGAGAACAGTTAGGGGGTGCAAAATGGAGGATTACCAATTAAATCTGAGAATAACTCCAGGTAATATTCAAAGGAATTCGGAAAAGAATTCCAAGAGAGTTTGCAAACAAATAATGAGGAGTAATCTAAGAAATTTGTGGGGAAAAAGGCAAATGCATACTTAAGAAACTTTCAATGTGACTGGGGTGCAATTCAAAAGGAAATCAAAAATGAATTTAATGAAAATCCTGAGAATCTTTCCAAAGGGGTTTTTTTTTCGTCTGTTCGAGACAACACTACTGCGACCAGTAGTTTGATCTATTGTAGTATATCTTGTGTCCTTAGTTTGGTGCATGTCGTATTATTCCATCACTATTAAGAAATGATGAAGTATTCGGCTTTGATACAGTTATCATTCTTGCCTTTATCGGAAGGAATCGATTCCAATTGAAAGGTCCCGCTATTTATATTCTTGACCATGTCTACCTAGTCTCAACCATAGATGTAACGTACCACGAAAAGGTGATCTACCCACGTTACGGGGTTTCGAAAGGGTTTCTTACTGAGGAGAATTTCAAGGTAATTTCGAAGAAAATTTAAAGAAAATTGAATTCCAATGACAGTTTCAACTACATTTTGATAAGCGTTCCATGCGAATTCCTAGAATAATTCCATGAGAGTTTTGTTAGAATACAAAGGTGAGGAGAACTTCTAAGATCTTCAGAACTACTTGAATGATTCCAACATTTTCCTGAAGTTAATGAAAACTACCTTGAAGTTGTTTTGTAGTTTGAGAAACCAAGCCTGATAGTCACATTACTTCTCATAAAATATTTAAACCACCCTGCACTTTTTCGGACTGTCTAAAGTTTTCTCAATTTTCCCAACGATCATGGATCTTCTCTAAAGTTTTAGCAATTCGCTAAAGTTCTCGAAACTTCTTTAACATTTATGTAATTTCACTAAAGCTAAAGAAACTGGTCTGAGGTTCTTTGTCCTTTCCTGAAGTTCTCGAAACTCCTCTAAAGTTTTTGCAGTTCTCAGTCTCTCACAAACACATATGCACGTGTATCATATTTTGATTCGCTGATCGCTGCAGTTGTTCCTATCGCAGCTACCAGAAAGTTGGTTACGTGTCGGCAAGAATTTTAAATCCCACAACGGACTTTTCCTTAACATCATATTTCCATTTAATTTCACTTAATTAATTTTGGTATCTATGACAGATATGTATTTCGACTACAATGTGCAGTCTTCATCAGTGTAATTCCCACTAAAGAACTTATCAAAATTTAACCCCCTTAAGTAAAGGGTGTCCCACATCAAATTGCATCACTGAAAAAACGCTGCAGAAAATTACCCATTGGGTATTTTCTCTTGATTTGGGTAGAAGTAGTTTAGAGTGTATTGTTTCAACTGTATTTTTATCGCTGTCAGTTTTTCGAAAGTTGCAAAAAAATGGCATCACCCGAAAAGCAACGTCGCGAATTGATTTTACGCAAGCACCTGGAAAATCCTCAACTCTCTCATCGGGACATCGGAAAACAACTCGGAATCGTGCAGTCAACGTTGAGTTGTGTGATTAAACATTACTACGAAACTGTGAGCATCGAACGGAAGGAGAAATGCGGTCAGAATGGATGTTCTATTAGTGATCAGGATCACAAGCGTGTCGTGAAAGCGTTTAAGCGGAATCTCAATGCTTCGGTCAGGGATGTGGCCAAAAATTTGAATCTGTCCAAGTCTTTCGTTCAGAGAGCCAAGGCCAGGGAGGGACTGCATACGTACAAAGTGCAGAAGGCTCCAAATCGTGATGAACGGTAAAATACGGTGGGAAAGTCACGGGCCCGGAAACTATACACCCAGATTCTAACGAAGCCTCATTGTCTCATCATGGATGATGAGACTTACGTCAAGGCGGATTTCCGGCAGTTTCCGGAGCTACTGTTTTCCACCGCCCAGCACAAGTTTGATGTTCCGGAGGAAGTAAGGAAGCAGAAACTTGCAAAGTTTGCCAAGAAATACATGATTTGGCAAGCGATCTGCTCATGTGGCAAACGGAGTGCGCCGTTCTTGTCAAGGAGTGTCTACAGAAGCGTCTGCTTTCTCTGTTGAAGCAACACGAGGGCCCTACGATCTTCTGGCAGGATCTAGCTTCGTGCCACTATTCAAATGTTGTCCTGGAGTGGTACGAAGCCAACGGGGTCACTTTCGTACCCAAGGACATGAACCCCGGAACTAAGGCCCATCGAAAAATACTGGGCTATTATGAAGCAGGCACTACGGAAGCATCCCAAGGAGGTCAAATCTGATGAAGACATGAAGAAAAAGTAGGTTTCCGTACAGAAGAAGCTGCAGCCAGATGTTGTACAGAACCTAATGAGTGGAGTTAAGCGTAAGGTGCGAGCGTACGGTTATGGTATTGAAGTTGAATGAAATAAATATGCCAAAAGCTTAGTAATGGGTTATATTTTATTTTCTGAAAGTTTGAAAAGGATCGATCAACTAGGTTTTTCAACAGCGTTTTTTTCTGTGACGCAATTTAATGTGGGACACCCTTTACTCATCCCCCGTGTCAAGATCACAGGTATAAAAATTAAACTACAATGTGTAGAATCGGAACCTACCTAACTAAAAAAAAAAAACAAAAATTTAAGTAAAGTAAAGGAGAAAAATCTATACAACTCTCTCAACTCTCTTGGTTCCGATTCTACACATTGTATCCAAGATCTCGAAATTTATCCTCAGTAGTTCTCAGAATTTCTCGTCGGAAGTTCTCTGAACTTCTCGTCGGAAATTTTTGTGAAGTTCACATCGGAAGTTCTCTGAACTTCTCGTCGGATGTTCGCTGATGTTCTCCCTGGAAACTTTGAACTTCTTCTCGGAAGATCTTCGAACTTCTTCTCGGAAGATCTTTGAGCTTCTCACCGGAAGTTCTCTGATCTTCTTGTCGGAAGTTCTCTGAAACTCTCCTTGACAGTTCTCTGAAGTTCTCCTTGGAAGTCTTCTGGACTTCTTGTCGGAAGTTCTGTGAACTTCTCATCGGAAGTTTTGAGAACTTCTCCTCGGAAGTTCTCTGAACACACTATGAACATCTTGTCAGAATTACTAAGAGCTTCTTGTCGGAAATTCTCTGAATTTCTCGATAGAAGTTCTCAGAATTTGTCGTCAGAAAATATTGGAATTTCTCATAGGAATTTCAATGGACTTCTCGTCAGAAGATCTCTGAACTTATCATCGGAAGTTCTCGGAATTCTTTGAACTTCTTAACGGCAGTACTCTGAACTTTTTGTTGGAACTTCAGGGCATTTTAATGAAGTTCTGTGAACTTCATGTAAGTTTTGGGAAATTTTCATTAAAAGTTCTGTTTACTTCAGGGAATTTGACCGGAATGTATAAATTTCTCAGAACTTCTCTTTAGTCCCCTAAACTTTTGGATGGAACTTCAAAGAAGTTCTCTGAACTTCTCGTTGGAAGTTCTGTGTACCTCTTATTGGAAGTTGTCTAAACTTCTCGACGGAAGTTCACTGTACTTTCTAACTTCAGAGAACTTTAATGATGTTCTATGAATTTTAGGAAAATTCAATGAAGTTCTGTGATTTTTTCGCTGGAAGTTCTGGAAAGTTCAATGAACATTAGACTGATGCGAAATTTGAAATTTTCGCTCCACAGTGCTCAAACGGTTCCAAATTGGGTCCTGATTATCACCCCAAAATTTGAACTCCTTTAGTAAGAACTTGGCACAAACCATTTGAAGTTTATATGGATTACTGTGGGGAAACCATAATTTTGGTTCATATTAATCGCAAAATTCACCAGTTCACTCTACTTTAGCAAATGATAGCTGAGCTTGTTGAAAATTTTCTCAGCTACAACTTTGTTCAAGACCACTTTTCGATCAAATGTAAGTCACTGATGTCTTATGATTATGCTCCATCAACTGTTCAGCAGGCAACATTGGTGTTTATGGCGCGTAGTATAGAGGACAACAATTATGGCTACTATGTCACACTGCAGTATACAGTGTTGCCTACGATACAGTTGCTTAGTCTTGCCATAAGATTATCAATATATTAAACAATAAATAACTATTTAATTTGACGTTTGGTTGAAAAACGATTTTCTGCAAAGTTGAAGCTGATAAAAATTCCCATAAGAATAGCAATAGAACTTGTTAACAGTACAATATGAAAAAAGGCTAGAAGACAATGAACAAAAAGTTTGGATTTCATATAGTAATTTCCATATAAACTTCAAATGGTTTGTGCCAAGTCTGTTTCTTATCAAATGAGTTTAAATTTTCGGAGGCTAATTAGGACCCGATTTGAAACCGTTTGAACACTGTGGAGCGAAAATTTCAAATCTTGCATCAGTCTAATAAACATCTCGTCGGAAATTAACTGAACTTGTCGGAAGATCTTAAAACTGCCCAACGGAAATTTCTCTGAATTTTTCATCGGAACTTCAGGGAACTTTAATAAGAATCTGTGGACTTCAGGGAAGTTCTGTGAAACTTCAGGAATGTTCTGAGACAATTTTCTTCAAAAGTTCTGTAAACTTCTTATCGGAAGTTCTCTGAACCTCTCGTCGGAAGTTCTCTGAGCTTCTCGTCCAAAATTTCCTGATCTTCTCGTTGGAAGATCTCTGAACTTCTCATGAGAAGTACTCTGATCTGGTCGTCGGAAGATCTCTGAGCTTCTCTTCGGTAGTTCTCTGAAACTCTCGTCGGTAGTTCTTTACTTTTCATCGAAACTTCAAGGAAGTTCTGTGAGCTCCTCGTTGGAAGATCTCTAAACTTCTCGTAAGATTATTAGCAATTGACTTAAGAGTGAGGACTTGTTAGTGACTTAATGGTGAGTGTTTTGGACTGGATGGCAAATTGCTGGAAATCGTTGAAGAGTACGCAAGAGAGGCGCCACCGGACAAATGCAAGCCTGTTTGATTAATAAGATGACGATGCTCTATAAATGACGGTAAATATCGAGACTCTGAGACCGACATCACAGTCCCGATTCGTCGGATTATGCTGACGATGAAAAGCGTAATCCTTGACCATCAATCCGCAGTACAGCATCGCCGAAATAATATTCATACGCGACGTTACAATATCCAGCTGCCTTAGAAATTTCTTGTTGCATTCTTCACTCAGCAACCTAAAACACATCGGCATGATCAAAGTTAATCACGCTTGTTGGACCGTCACCAATCACTCCAGAGTGTTATGCCTGCTGGATAGCATAATCGTCTTGGAATGTGTTGGGTATGTTTTTTTGACGTAGAACTACGTCTTTGTTGACTATACTGGGGTGCAAATCAATAAATATGTGTGGTGAAATAGTGTTACGTTTTGAACGCTTGTAACTTTGTCATTTATAGATGAAAATAAAATCCAAATACGCCAATTGATAGGATATTACATTACGAATTTGCTGAAATAAATATTTTTTTTTTAAATTTTGTTCAAATGTTCAAATGATAATTTTATCTCTGTTTTCCCCTAGCCCAGTCGTCATAATCGAGTACCATTTGGTTGTACATCGTTCTGCTTGAACCTGAAAAGATATAAAACAGCGCTGCTGTCGTGCTTTTGCTCATTACCGCTTCGGACGGCGTGGCATTTGGTCCTGTAACAAGTCAGCGGCAAGATAAAGTATAATAGTAAAAAATGCATGACATACTTCAATTTTGCGTGGTTCTACGTCATACTGCGGTCGTGTATAGGACACACCCTTACTTTTTTATAAATGGTGCTTAAATTCGTTGAACAAGATAGAAGTAGTCATTCGAAGACGGCTTCCAACGTCGACAGCAGATCCTAAAGCAGCAATGAGCAGGATATTTGGACCAACAATTGAAATAAGCGGAACAACAACTCTTCTTCCGCCTGCATGAATGATTACCATCACACCTTGACATTCTCTACTAAGCGAGAGAGAATGGCTGCGTGCTTTCTAAGTTATATTCTCTCTTGGTGCTTACCGAATGGTGTATTAAAAGATAAATTTAGATAATCTGGATTAAATCGCGTATTATCCTCGATGGAATTGGCATTGTGTTTTAACTTTTGAGTATCGCTTCTTCTAATTCGCATTTCAAGCTTATTGCAAATCGCATATTAGCTTATTGCGTGCTCTCAACTTAGTGTTCTAGAGGCACTTCCACAGTTATTAATTGAGAGCTTTCGATGCCTGTACCATTTTTGCATTGGTATAATTGTCTGGCAAGTCCAATCGTACTTCTATGCCCAGGGAAGTCGAGAAATTTTCCAACCCGAAAAATTCCTAGACCGGACCGGGAATTGAACCCAGCCACCTCCAGCATGGTCTTGCTTTGTAGCTGCGCCTTTACCGACTGAGTTAAGGAAGTATCGCACCAAACGTATAACGTCGAAATCTTAGATACAGGGGAAATAGCACTCATATTGGCCTAATCTAATATAATCTAATGGATCTATCGATTAAAATCTTTTATAGTTCAATTTTTGTTAGAACAACGCGTCATCTGGACAATACAAATGGATACTTTTGGTTGCTAGTGAAAAATTGTCAAAAAATGCTTTCCTTTGAAATGTATGCATGGGCTGAATATTAGGGACACTTAATCCGACATTAGGGACATTAACCCTATTTGATGTTTTACTGTTTTACTGTTAATACTAATAATAATATTCTATATAATTCTTCTGGTTACGAGCGTTTAAAATCTCACATAATCAGCGACGCCGTGATGCCCGTACTCAAACTAGAACCGCGCACCCAAGATAGATGTAGATAGAAAGAAGAACGCTACAAATTGGATTTTCCCGACGATGAGCATCACCGTGCATCAACTGTTAGTCGCCTTATTTCATGCATCACATATTCCGGTCGATTGATGATGGAAGAAGTCACCCACGCATGGCGACGCTATGCAATCATAGAAATAAGCAGTTCTTCACATATGGTTCGCAGTTCAACGGCCGTTTCGAATCGATTGAACGTCAGACTGTACCTCTGCATGGAGGGAATTCCCTTTTGCAGTATGACATTTGTGCATGCATGGAAAGCGGACGTCTAGCTGGGTAGGATTGTTGCATAAATAAATCAACAGTTTCGTTTGATTACGCCACATGGTAGTGCATTAATAATTACAGACAGCTAGAGTTGCCAACTTCTGGTATGATGAGCCATGCAGCATGAAACGAAGAATTCCATTAACAGCTGATGGGTGTCTTTCGTCGTCGTGAACTGATTCTTTTCTGCACAAAAATAGACCATTAGAAAATTCCGTTTTCAGAATGCATCGTGGTGCATTTCCTGTGCCGTTAACTCTCGTTTTCTAAACCTCTCATCAATCAAACTGAAATGCGACGACGACGACGACGACGACGCATCGCGATGGACGGTACCTACGTGGGAGGAGTCATTCGAGAACGTTGAAAGCGAGATAAATTTCCTGAATGGCACCCACAAATAGAACGAACCCAAAAGAGCGAAAATGAAATGCGACACCCGATACCGTCGGTTAATGAACGTATAGGTCTTCGCATACAGAACCGGGAAACTCGTTCTCGCCCACGCTAGAGCCAATGTACAGTGGGGATTTTAGGAACAAAAAAGATTAAAATTGGCTGCCACTGTAACCCCATGAAATATATGTTTATATTTGCCCCATGCTCTTGTGTATTAAAAAAAATATCAAGATAAACGCGTCTAATCTATTTATTCAGTAAACTAATTGTGTTTTTACAGTCAAAAGCGCAAGTTTTGACCTAATTTTGCACTAGTATCCCATGTCTGTAAAAATCGCTAAATTAGAGAATTTTCAGATCTTTGATAGAGTTTTAAGGTAGAATAGAGTTAGAATGATTGTGTGTCTACCTAAATTAAAAAAAATATCATATTTTGAGTTCAACGGCAGACAGTTTTCAGCCTTTTTTGCCCCACTGTACAATGTGATGATGTTTTTTTTTTTTTTTTTTTGCGTAAGAGACACAGTTTTTTCATTCACAAAAGTGAAAAACAAAACAATCGCATCGCGTGTATAATATTAATTTAGTTTGACGCTCGTGTGATGGCTATATGTGGCCGTCTGTCGTCCGCTGGCTGCTGCTGCTTTAACTCTTTGATAGCGGAATTTGTATGCAACAAGTGGGAAACTACGTACTTACTGAAAAGAAATCAAACACACATACACTGAAACACCGATCTTAATACAATCACAACAGTTGAATCGACGTTCGAGCGCGGCAAATAATTTGTGTTTTCCTTGTTTTATGCCGCTTTTCTCTTCGTCGCGGTTTGTGGGTGAAAATTGTTGACGCTCCTGTATCTCTCTTTCTCTGTCCGGACTAGCACTGGCCACTGGCTGTTTTTCGATTCAATTACATACATCTATAGGCCTACATGTGAAATTGGGGGTGGGATAATACATGCTAACAATGTTCGTTTTGGAAAATAACAACCATCGCAACACAGCAGGATGTGGGTCATCGGGTGTTTTGTTTACACTTGTAATGGCGATTTCTTTTAATGACTATCATTGGATTCGATTAATTGCTATGGATCCGTTTCAAACTGGCTTGCTTCCACTCAATTGCTATAAAAAATAATTATCGGAATTTTGAATTCATTAGATAGTATAATGACATTTTGTACTTGCTAGATACAAGAAGATGTTGAAAGGCAAGTGTTTGACACATAAAACCTGTCAAATTCGCTTTCAGATAGTGACAATCAGCGATTTTACGACTCGCGAACGCTCACTCAGAAATCAGAATCAGAAAATCTCTAATTGTGACACTCTGAAAGCGAAATTTACAAATTTCATGTGTCGAACACATACTTTACAACCTCTTCTTTTGACTATCAAGTATAACATGTTTCAAACGAAATTGATAGTTTGAAGCTCTATTTATATCATGAATACAAATTGAATATTATAAGTAAACTTTTGAATCTTATGAAAGAAGATTTTAAAAATATGAGTTTTTTAACCAAAATAAAATCGTTGGGGTAATACGAACACCCCATCGAGATGGTATGAGCGCCCGTGTAAACAACCGGTAAAAATATTCTGTTTTTAGGTGCATTTAAGAAGGGTCAACAATGAACAATTTTACCTTAAAATTATTTAAAAGAAACCATTATGTTTGTAGGATATGTCGTGACCGGACCAAGGTTTCAAGCCTCGGCCACGGCTACACGAATTAATGGTGCAGCTTCTGCGACTGCGGCTGCTTTCAATTCTGCTGCAATTGTTGCTACTGTTCCTTCTGCACGTCTGTCTCCTACAAAATTCGTTACAAGAATGTTGTCAACAAGTAGTAGTAAAATTATGTTTATTTCTGTTGATTATGATAGTACGTTGATTTAACATTTTAACTTATTAGCCTACCTGGCTCTTCATCTTTGTTTAATTTGATATTATAATTTAATATTTGAGTTTTTCAACCTTTGAAGGTGTGTTTTGTTTGAATTGAAAAAAGTGATAACCTACCTAACTACGAGTATAACTTAACCTAACGTGCTAGATCACGTATGATCTGATGATTTGATCTCAGACAGGTGTCTCTGAACCTTTCCAGGATGAATACTCTCCGTTCTTCTAATGTCTGAATTCCTGCCAGTAGATGGATCCCAGAATTTCTAGACCGCGGAGGACTGTTTAGGACCATTCTAAGGATCTTGTTCTGGATCCTTTGGAGTTTAAGGTGATGGCATTTGACGCAACTCTCCCAGATTGGCATCCCGTATTCTATTACGGGAAGGATGATTTGTTTGTAGACAGCAAGCTTATTTTTCAGGGATAGAGTAGACTTCGTGTTGATGAGTGGATACAGTGATCTTATCAAGATGTTACACTTGGTTTTGGATTTTTCAACGTGCTCCGTTGATACGGATCTTCCAGCCTCTCTGAAATTTGTCATTAAGAGCTCCGATGATGCTACCCTTGTAGACGATGGATGTGTCATCTGCGAACAGAGACAACGATCCACCATCAGGGAGAGCCGGCATATCGGAGATGAACAGGTTGAATAGAATGGGGCCAAGGATGCTTCCTTGTGGAACTCCGGCACCGATGTTGAAAGCATCCGATGTGATGCTATTCAGAGAGACTCGGAACGTCCTGTCCGATAGATAGTTGTTTATTATCTTCATTAGGAAGATTGGAAGACCGTACTGCTGCAATTTGAACACCAGGCCATCATGCCAGACATTGTCGAACGCTTTTTCAACGTCCAACAACGCCATGGCAGATGTTTTCGAAACAGACTTGTTCCGTCTGAGAATGTTTGTTACTCGAGTCAGCTAGCTAGGTGTACGGTCGAACGACCTTTCCGAAAACCAAACTGTTCCTCGAGTAACAAGTTGTTTTGTTCGGCAGATGTTAGGAGCCGGTGGTAGACTGCTCTATAGAAAGAGTGGATCACAGATGAAACCTGGCGGAAGATTGAGGAGCGTAGAGAAGCAAAAGCCGCGATAGAGCGGGCGAGAACCAGAGGAGCCAAGAACGAAGCCCGTCAACGGTACTCGGCTCTAGAGAAGGAAGTCAAGCGCTCTTGCAGACGGGACAAGCGAGCGTGGGTGAACTCCCTGGCCGACGAAGGGGAGAAAGCCGCAAACACTGGCGATATACGCCTCCTCTACGATCTCTCACGACGCCTGAGTGGAGCAAGGATGAACCCGAGGATGCCAGTGAAGGACACGACTGGACAATTGCTTACCGACCCCACTGACCAGCTGAAACACTGGTTTGAGCACTTCGAACAACTTCTTCAAGTTTCGACGGCCAACCAGCCATCAACATCTCGGCATGATCCGCCTAGGGTGCGGCGCATCACTCGCGTCAATTCCAAGG
This sequence comes from Ochlerotatus camptorhynchus, assembly GCF_037179485.1. Classification (NCBI taxonomy): domain Eukaryota; kingdom Metazoa; phylum Arthropoda; class Insecta; order Diptera; family Culicidae; genus Ochlerotatus; species Ochlerotatus camptorhynchus. The sequence goes on along the minus strand of NW_027040804.1, from coordinate 4,942,901 downwards.
CCCCATCACTGCAGGAGATTGAAGCAGCTATCCGAAGCATGAAATCCAACAAGGCTCCAGGGGTCGATCGCATATCAGCAGAGATGCTCAAAGCTGACCCCATGCTATCCGCACAAATGTTGCATAAACTATTCTGTAATATCTGGGACACCGCGACTTTTCCGGCCAACTGGATGCAGGGCATCTTAGTGAAGGTCCCAAAGAAGGGTGATCTGACTGTGTGCGACAATTGGCGAGGCATCATGTTACTGTGTATTGTTCTCAAAGTTCTGTGCAAAGTTATCCTGAATCGGATACAGGAGAAGATCGACGCGACTCTCCGACGGCAGCCGGAAGATCTTGTGTGGACCATATTGTCACGCTCCGCATCATCCTGGAGCAGGTCAATGAATTCCAAGAGTCCCTTTATTTGGTATTCATTGACTACGAAAAAGCTTTCGACCGTCTCAATCACGAGAATCTGTGGGGCGCCCTGAGACGCAAGGGAGTCCCGGATAAAATCGTCAACCTCATCGAAGCGCAGTATGAGGCTTTCACGTGCAGAGTTCTGCATAACGGAGCCTTGTCCGACCCTATCCGGGTAGTCGCTGGTGTGAGACAAGGATGTATACTATCACCGCTACTGTTTTCATCGTAATCGACGAGATCATGGTAGGTGAAATTGACCTGTACCGAACCGTGGGCTGCTTTGGCAGCCTATCATCATGGAGCATCTCAACGACTTCGATTTGGCTGATGATGTTGCTCTACTAGCACAACGGCGCACTGATATGCAGAGTAAGCTCAATGACCTAGCCGAACGCTCCTCTGCGGCGGATCTCACCATCAACGTCAACAAGACCAAATCGTTGGATATCAACACGGGCAACCCTTCCAACTTTACGGTAGCGGGGCAAGCAGTGGAGAAGGTCGAAAGTTTCCAATATCTTGGCAGCCAAATAGCGTCGGACGGCGGGGCCAAGAGCGACATAGGTGCACGAATCAAGAAGGCTAGGGCTGCCTTTGCGACGCACCAAAATCCGAATTTTCAACTCGAACGTGAAATCTGTGTTGTTATACGCCAGCGAGACGTGGTGTGTATCAGCGGAGAACACTCAAAAGCTGCAGGTCTTCATCAACCGATGCCTGCGGTATATAATTCGTGCCTGGTGGCCTCGCAACTGGATCTCGAATGCCGAGCTCCATCGTCGATGTCATCGGAAGCCGATAGCAACAGAAATTCGAGAGCGAAAGTGGAGGTGGGTCGGCCACACACTTCGACGGGGCGGAAACGAAATCTGCAAGCAAGCGCTGGATTGGAATCCGGCAGGACATCGCAGCAGAGGCAGACCCAGGGGCTCATGGCGGCGGAGCCTCAATAAGGAAATTAAGCAAGTCGATAGGAATCTGACCTGGGCCCAGGTCAAGGCAAAAGCGAGCAGCCGCCCAGGATGGAAGTCTTTCACGTTGGCCCTCTGCACCGCTGGTGGTGCACAGGACCCTTAAGAAGTAAGAATGGAGATTGGTTGCGTTTTCCGCAACCTCAGCTTCGTGAGGGCTGACGATGTTTTGTTCGAGATTATGAGAGCTGACGAAGTGTTGACCTATCGCGGCAGCCTTCTCTTCAGGAGTTATCACATGAACCACTGGGTCGCCAGGACGGTCCAGTGGGGTCAGTGGTGGAATGGGTCTTGGCTTATTTTTAAATTTTTTGGTTAGTTTCCAAAAGGACTTTGCACAATCTGGGAGAGAGCGGATCCTGTTAGCAAAGTCCTAATTTCTGAAGTCACCATCCTGGTTTGGATGGTTTTTGTTAGACGATTACAGTGGGTCTTAAGGACAGTCAGACCAGCGCGGTGGTACTACCTTCGGATGGTGTTACGGAGTCTTATAAGGTATTTGGTAGATCTGTAAAGGTTCAGAGTATTGCTCACTTGTGTGGATACTGGCACGTGTTGTTCGCTGGCCCGGGATATGCCGTCAACGAGCTTAGGTACGTCATATTTATACCTACTAACCTATCAACATTCTCGAACCAATGAGATTCCGTTAACATACGACCCATCACGCTTCACGCTCACTCGATTCTACTAATTCTTTATTTCAACTAACTTTATCTACTACATTCTTCCCCTCTCTTACTCTCCTTAGTTGAGAAAGGAGGGCATTATATCTACCCATTTGGGGGAATTTCATGTAATATCTCGGGGGGCTTTCATTAACCCTCTCGGGGGAATTTCTTCCATCAGGTCAGGGCAATTCTAACTATTTTTTCATACTTTACTATCCATCGACACGGTAAAATTTCCTCAGTCCATCCATCATCATGGCAATTCTCATTGATCATCCATCAACTCATGGTAATTCAATCTACTATCCATCAGGTTATGGTAATTCTATCTACCATCCATCCAGGTCATGGTAATTCTATCTACCATCCATCCAGGTCATGGTAGTTTTATCTACCATCCTTCCAGGTCATGGTAATTCTATCTACCATCCATCAGGTCATGGTAATTATATCTACCATCCATCAGGTCATGGTAATTCTATCTACCATCCATCCAGGTCATGGTAATTCTATCTACCATCCATCAGGTCATGGTAATTCTGTCTACCATCCATCCAGGTCATGGTAATTCTATCTACCATCCATCAGGTCATGGTAATTCTATCTACCATCTATCCAGGCCATGGTAATTATATCTACCATCCATCAGGTTATTGTAATTCTATCTACCATCCACCCAGGCCATGGTAATTCTATCTACCATCCATCAGGTCATGGTAATTCTATCTACCATCCTTCCAGGTCATGGTAATTCTATCTACCATCCATCAGGTCATGGTAATTCTATTTACCATCCATCCAGGTCATGGTAATTCTATCTACCATCCATCCAGGTCATGGTAATTTTATCTACCATCCATCCAGGTCATGGTAATTCTATCTACCATCCATCAGGTCATGGTAATTCTATTTACCATCCTTCCAGGTCATGGTAATTCTATCTACCATCCATCAGGTCATGGTAATTCTATCTACCATCCTTCCAGGTCATGGTAATTTTATCTACCATCGCTCAGGTCATGTTTATTCTAATCTACCATCCATCCAGATCATGTAAATTCTATCTACCATTCATCCAGATCATGGTAATTCTATCTACCATCCATCCAGGTCATGGTAATTCTATCTACCATCGCTCAGGTCATGGTAATTCTACCTACCAGCGCTCAGGTCATGATTATTCTCTTGGAGGCGAACCAGCCCAAGGCTGAAAGCCTCCTTAATAAAGCTAAATAATAATAATAATAATGATTATTCTAATCTACCATCCATCCAAGTCATAGAATTTCTACCTACCATCCATCCAGGTCATGGTAATATTATTTACCATCCATCAGGACATGGTAATTCTATCTACCAACGCTCAGGTCATGGTAATTCTATCCACCATTCATCAGGTCATGACAATTATTTTTCAAAAAATTCTTCAGTCATTCCACTATCGTACCAACTGCGTGGCCGGACCAAATTAATAGTACAGCTCCCGCGACTGCGGCTGTTTCCAATCCTGCTGCTATTATTGCTGCTGTTCCTTCTGCACGTCTGTCTCCTCCAAAATTCGTTACAAGAATGTCGTCAACGAGTAGTAGTAAAATTTACGTTGATTTGCTGGTTTTTTATGTTTCAACATTGGTTTACCATTTCAATTGGTTAACCTTTGGCTCTTCATCTTTGTTCTAGTTAATTGGTTATTCTAATGTGATGATTGCGTTTAGCGCTAGTTTACAGGATACCCTTTTAGGGGCTTGTTTTCGTTTGAATTTAAAAATTTGATAACCTACCTACTTAATCTAAAGCTTAACCTAACGTGCCAGATTCCTAATGATCAGCTGATCGGATTGTCTACAGCAATCTCTGAACTTTTGGATGGTAGCTGTTCTCCGTAACTCCAGAATCTGAAGACCAGCCAGGCTATGGACCTCAGAGTTCCTCATTCGTGGAGGACTGTTGAGGATCATCCTCAAAAACTTGTTTTGGACCCGTTGTAATTTGAGGTGATGGGAGTTTGCGCTACTCTCCCAGATTGGCATACCGTACTCTATTACAGGAAGGATTATTTGCTTATAGACAGCAAGTTTGTTTTTCGGGGACAGAGCGGATCTCCTGTTGATGATTGGATATAAGGATCTCATTAGGATGTTACATTTGGTTTTTGTTTTGTCAATGTGTTCCCTGAAAAGCAGCTTGCTGTCGAGTGTAAGGCCGAGGTACACTACCTCTTTTGACCATTCCATCACTGTGCCGTTCAAGTTGATGTTATTATTCACCGACGGAGTCTGTGGTGATTTGGAATGACCTGGTGAATGATGATGACCTGGGTCTTTGCTGCGTTGATACGGATCTTCCAGCTGTTGAAATATTCTGACAGGACATTTAGGCCTCTCTGAAGTTTGGCGGTCAGAGCTCCGATGACCCTACCCTTAAAGATGATGGATGTGTCATCTGCGAACAGAGACGGCGATCCACCATCAGAGCATATCGGAGGTGAACAGGTTGAACACGATGGGGCCAAGGATGCTTCCCTGTGGGACACCCGCACCGATGTGGAAAGCATCCGATGTGATGCCATTGAGAGAGACTCTGAATGTCCTGTCCGGGAAGTAATTTTTAATTATCTTCACTAGGAAGATTGGAAGACCGTATCGCTGCAATTTGTAGACCAGGCCCTCATGCCAAACATTGTCGAACGCTTTTCCAACAATGCCAATGGCAGATGTTTTAGATACAGACTTGTTCCATCTGCATTCTCAGCTTAGATACCTCATATTTATACCTGCTAACCTATCAAAATTCTCGAATCAATTAGATTTCGTTTACATACGGCCTGTCACGCTTCACGCTCACTCGATTCTATTCATTCTTTATTCCACACTAACTCTATCTACTACAGGATAAATTATATTTAAGGCTACATTTTTTCAGTCAAAACTTAATTCCATCATTCAGTGTCCATTCAAATCCAATTTTCCGATTCCCGGTTTTTTTCCCGGTACATTAAAAAAACAACCAAAAAATCACCGCTGCCTTAAACTAAAAAGGCATTCAAAAATAACTGTTTATGGATAATCATATTTTTTCAGCAAAATTGCTCTACAATACGTCAATTTTGCAGAAAATATGAGATAAGATTTGCATTAATATGTTGTTGATCTAGATCTCCAAAATCTCATGGAAGCATGAATTCGTATAAAATCAAAGGGTCTCCTGCAAAAATTTAGCCTATACGTTGTTTTGGTATGTTGAAAAAAGCATAAATCAATTGTTAATACATTTGTTCTATTTCCACTTTTGAGCATTTTGAGTCTCCGTTTGAAATATAATTTAAGTTTATCAATTCGATGATTCGACTTAATGATAGAATGGGTAAACCTTCGGGAAGCCCCATAATATAATTGCCCAAGTAACAATTTTTGTTTTATCATGGTTGTGAAGAGGCCGTATAGGTTTAGAATTGGCTTAAAGACCAAATTGAAATCGGAAATGTTGCTTGTGTGATTTGGAATATTAGGTTTTCCAAAATTCCTGGAGTTCAGATCTTCACTCTTTTTTTTAAATTTATATATTATATTATTATATATTATATCTATTATATATTATATTATTATATGTTATATTATTATATGTTATATTATTATATATTTTATTATTATATATTATACTATATATCATAGTAACTTTAACACCCACGGATCATTCGTGACTTATCCTGGTTAGATTTAAGTTTATGATAATGATGATTATCCTTAGGTTTGAGCTGGAATATTTATCTCTAAGATAATCAAGTACATTGACTTCAGCGTGAGAGGTATGGATTCAGATCTTTATATTTACAGGCTAACCAAGGTATTCTACGATATCCTGACTAATCTTGTGGCCCTGATTAGCACAAAGTGCAGAAATTATTTTTAATTTAACTCTGGACCAATCATTTCGTGATTTTTTTTTTAAATTCGTTGATTGTGTACGGTATCGAACATTTGCAGGCCAAGCAAAATCGGGTATGCAAGGAGTTCGACATTTTTTTTAATTGGCATGAATTTGCTTCTCTATCTTTAAGTAGCTTCGTGACAAGATATGTCTCGGTTAAGCTTTATATGAACACTACTTTACTCGGAAAACTGTTGCAAAATAATTTAAAAAATGTTTCCTCCAATGATAGCCCAAAGAAATTCTAAAAAATACTCTGTAAGCTATCTTGGTAGGAGAAGCGAGTGAAAGAAAAGAATAGAATGGTTTTGAATAATATGAATATTGTAAACAGAAGTGTAAGGGCTACAAAATGGTGAGTTGACAACCTGGAAGGAGCGGAATACCTAGCCCTGGTCCTCACAAGTTCCTACTTCACGCCTCCTCGAGTCATATGATAACAAAAGACTACCAGCTGAAACATGGACACAGCTGGTTGGCAAACCTGAGCGTCTGCTCACCATGGAGGTGCGGCTCAAAACGGCGTCTGTTCTCCATGTTAGGAGCGGCTGATCACCGTCCTAGTGCCAGCGTGGGACTCTAAACAGAGCTGTGCACGATGGTCCCCCGGCGAGACAGGGGGTTGGGGCAGGCCCAACAAGCCGCCCTGGAAAAAAAAACAAAGTTGCAAATACCGAAGAAAGAAATACGGATCGGAACAATCGGCACAGACCTACGCGACGAAATAAGGACTACGATTGGAAACTCGGAATATGGAACTGCAAATCGCTCGGCTTCCCGGGTTGCGATAGGTTAATCTATGACGAACTTCAACCACGCAACTTCGAAGTCGTAGCACTGCAGGAACTTTGCTGGACGGGACAAAAGGTATGGAAAAGCGGGCATCGAGCGGCTACTTTCTACCAGAGCTGTGGCACCACCAACGAGCTGGGAACCGGCTTTGTAGTGCTGGGTAAGATGCGCCAACGCGTGATTGGTTGGCAGCCGATCAACGCGAGGATGTGCAAGTTGAGGATTAAGGGCCGTTTCTTCAACTACAGCATCATCAACGTGCACTGCCCACACGAAGGGAGACCCGACGACGAGAAAGAAGCGTTCTATGCGCAGCTGGAGCAGGTGTACGACGGCTGTTCGCAACGGGACGTCAAAATCGTCATCGGCGACATGAACGCTCAGGTAGGACGGGAGGCAATGTATAGACCGGCAATCGGGCCAAACAGCCTGCATGCCGTATCGAACGACAACGGCCAACGATGCGTGAACTTTGCAGTCTCCTGGGGTATGGTAGTTCGAAGTACCTTTTTCCCCCGCAAGGATATCCACAAAGCCACCTGGAGATCACCTGACCAACACACAGAAAACCAAATCGATCACGTTCTAATCGACGGGAAATTCTTCTCCGACATTATCAACGTCCGCACGTACCGCAGTGCGAACATAGATTCGGACCACTACCTAGTTGCAGTATGCATGCGCTCAAAACTCTCGACGGTGCATAACACACGTCGAAGTCGAACGCCACGACCCAACATTGAGCAACTACGGGACACCGGAGTTGCCCAGGACTACGCGCAGCAGCTGGAAGTTGCACTACCCACGGAAGAGCAGCTTGGCGCATCTTCTCTTGAAGATGGCTGGAGGGACATCCGTTCAGCCATAGGTAGTACTGCTGTAGCGGCACTAGGTACTGCAATCCCGGACCGAAGAAATGACTGGTTTGACGGCGAATGCAAACTGTTAGTAGAGGAGAAGAATGCAGCACGGGCGAGAATGCTGCAACACCGCACGAGATTGAATGTGGAGCGATACAGACAAGCGCGGAACAGACAAAACTCGGTTTTCCGAAGGAAGAAGCGTCAGCAGGAAGATCGAGATCGCGAGGCGATGGAAAATCTGTACCGCGTAAACGACACACGGAAGTTCTACGAGAAGCTAAATTTCGCGCAAAGGCTACGTGCCGCAAGCCGATATGTGCAAGGACTTGGACGGTAACCTTCTCACGAACGAGTGTGAGGTGATTGAGAGGTGGAAGCAGTACTATGACGAGCACCTCAACGGTGAAGCAGCAGAAAACGAAGGTGGCACGGCAACAGACCTTGGACGCGCACGCGCAGAAGACGACAGGCTACCGGCCCCTGATCTTCAAGAAGTTGAGGAGGAGATCGGTCGGCTGAAGAACAACAAAGCAACTGGTGTAGATCAACTACCAAGTGAGCTATTGAAATACGGTGATGAAGCACTGGCTAGAGCGCTGCACTGGGTAATTGCCAAGATTTGGGAGGAGGAGATATTACCGGAGGAGTGGATGGAAGGTGTCGTATGCCCAATCTACAAAAAGGGCGACAAGTTGGATTGCTGCGCAACTACCGCGCGATCACACTGCTGAGCGCCGCCTACAAGGTACTCTCCCAAATTCTATGCCGCCGTCTGTCACCATATGCAAGAGAGTTCGTGGGGCAATACCAGGCGGGATTCATGGGTGCCCGCGCTACCACGGACCAAATTTTCGCGATTCGGCAGGTTCTGCAGAAATGCCGCGAATACAACGTGCCCACACATCATTTGTTCATCGATTTCAAATCCGCATACGACACAATCGATCGAGATCAGCTATGGCAGATTATGCACGAGTACAGATTTCCGGATAAACTGACGCGATTGGTCAAGGCGACGATGGATCGAGTGACGTGCGTTGTTCGAGTATCGGGGACACTCTCGAGTCCCTTTTCGAGTTTCGCCGATGACATTGACATTATGGCACGGAACTTTGAGATGATGGCGGAAACGTACATCAGACTGAAGGCTGAAGCTAGACGGATTGGACTTGCCATCAACGCATCAAAGACAAAATATATGAAAGCAAGAGGTTCTAGGGAAGACAATGTTAGCCTCCCACCCCGAGTTCAGATTGACGGTGACGAAATCGAGGTGGTCGATGAGTTCGTGTATTTGGGCTCACTGGTGACCGCCGAAAATGATACCAGCAGAGAAATTCAAAGACGCATTATGGCAGGGAATCGTGCCTACTTTGGACTCCGGAGGACGCTCCGGTCGAATAAAATTCGCCGCCGCACGAAGTTGACTGTCTACAAGACGCTGATTAGACCGGTGGTCCTTTACGGCCACGAGACCTGGACTATGCTCGTGGAGGACCAACGCGCCCTTGGTGTTTTCGAACGGAAGGTGTTGCGTACCATCTACGGTGGAGTGCAGATGGATGACGGAACGTGGAGGAGGCGAATGAACCACGAATTGCAACAGCTGCTGGGAGAACCATCCATCGTCCACATTGCAAAAATTGGGCGACTACGGTGGGCTGGGCACGTCGTAAGAATGCCGCACGACGACCCAGTAAAAATGGTTCTAGAAAGCGACCCAACAGGAACAAGAAGAAGAGGCGCGCAGCGGGCAAGGTGGATCGACCAAGTAGAAGGTGACCTGCGGACCCTTCGCAGACTACGAGGCTGGCGAACTGTGGCCATGGATCGAGTAGAGTGGAGACGACTTCTTCGGACAGCAGAGGACAACAAGGCCTTAGCCTGATTGGTAAGGTAAGGTAAACAGAAGTGTAAACAAATGAATATAATTATGTATATTAAAAAAAATTAATTGATTCCATGTAAAATTGCAAGTTTTATAAGGGTTTAAATGATTCTTTCCCGGTGCGATTTGGGTTTTCCCGGTTTTTTCCCGGCAAATCCGAATTTCCGCTTTTTTCCCGGATTTCCCGGTTGGATGGACACCCTGATAATTATACAGTCATAAAGAGAATAATGTAAATTTGAAGAATTTATATAAACAATGTTAAATAAATGTAAAATATCCATGGTGCTCATATTGCCCCGAATGAACTCAAGTAATATTTTGTGAAGAAAAGCTTTAATGATTGTTGAAAACTAGAAAAAAAACATCGAAACCAATGACCATTTATAAAGCTGGTGGAGGAGATTTTTTGTAAAATATGTTCAATAACATTCAAAGTGTTTTTTATGTTACTTCATACGTGAAGCTTACGATTTTCAGAGTTGGTTGGAAATGCTATCTAACATGCTTTAGTGTGATAATTTATCAGCTAGAGAAAGGTCTGACCTACCCTCTTCAGACCTTTCTCTAGCTACTAAATGATCACACTAAAGCTTCTTGTTAGATGGCGTTTCCAATTAAATATGTTCAATTAGTTGATTTTTAAGCGGGTCACATTTTCCCATTGCCCTACTTTCCCCTACTCTAAGCATTAACTTGCTCATAAGTGGTGTGAAATTGATATGAGGGGCTCGGTGACCTCAGAGCGACCGTTTTCGCTTACTGAGCAGAACAACGTGAGTTCAAACGTTCAGTACTCATGTAACAAGAGCACTCGTTATAGGCGTAGCCAAGGGGGGCAGTTGTTTAAAGTTCAAATATCTAGAAAAATAAGTTTAAATTTTATGTTCAACTAGCCTTTATCATTTTTTTTAATGATTAACTTCCATATTTGTTTGAGTTTCCGAATCAGATAGAAGTTAGATTCATTTTTTTCAGAAAACTCGAAAAAAATCAACAATTTTTTTTCTTGATAATTGAAAACTTCATGTCTGGATTTTTCTTGAAGAACTGAAAATTATTATTCAGATTTTAAAATTTTGAAATATTTTGTTCTTTAAATCCTGTTAGTAACTTTGATTTTTTTTCTCTTCCATGAAACTCCAATGACTCTAAAACTTTCCCAAGAATCTGACATAAGGCTTGTACTCGAAAAAAAAATGCACCATTTTTATCCGTGGGTAAAAATTGATGAAAATCTGGGTAAAACTAGTTTGGAGTGAATTGTTTACAAGTGCAAAATTTCATAACAATCGGTTCAGTGGTTATTGAGATGTCATCGAAACAAGAAGAAAATCGCCGGAGAGTTTTGTGCGTCGTCATGGAAAATCCGACTGCGACCATGAGATGGATCGGAAGACAACTGAGAATCACCCATACATCTGTGATAAAATCGTTTAAGGAGTCGCAGACGATCGAGCGGCGGGCTGGAAGTGAAAAAAAATCGAAGACAGCTGACCCTGTGAAGGCCCGGAAGGTGTTGGATTATTTCAAGCGTAATCCAAACCTTTCGATTCGCGACGCAGCTCTGAAAGCAAAGTGTTGCGCCTGGTTCGTTCAGCAAACCATGAAACGAGCTAGGCTTCGTGTATTCATGAGAGTCGTTAACGAAACCGATGTGTGTGGTTATGGATGACGAAACCTACATCAAGGCAGACGCAAAGCAAATACCGGGGCTGGAGTTCTAAGTTGCCAAATCACGGTTTTATGTTCCGGAAGACATAAGAAAGTGGACAAATTCGCCAAAAAATACTTGCTCTGGCAGGCCATATGCCAATGCGGTAAACTGAGTAAACCGTACATCACAATGGGTACCATCAACACCGAGTGCCTCCAGAAGCGTCTGTTGCCCTTCCTGGGGTCCCACGGAGGCGAGACATTATTTTGGCCAAACCTGGCATCATGCCATTACGCGCGATCGACGTTGGATTGGTACAGAGACAATAACGTTGTGTTTGTTCCAAAAACCGCCAACCCTTAAAATTCACCAGAGATTCGTCCGGTGGACAAGATTTTGGGCCATAATGAAGGCCAAAGTTCGAAAATCGTCCAAGGTGTTTAAGAACGAGCTGGAGTTGAAGAAAGAATGGATGAAAGTGACCAAAAAGGCCGGCTCCACCATTGCACAACATGTAATGAGGGGTCTTAAGAGAAAGGTGCGGGCTTTCAGCGATTCAAAGGAAATTGAATAAACATAATATGCCGAAACATAATCCATATGTAATAGTGCATTCCCTGAAAGTTTCAAGAAAATCCGACTTAAAATAAATTTTTGGCGAACACTTTTTTCTTGTGCATTTTTTTCGAGTACAGGCCTTTTTGAAATATTTTCAAAGTTCTTATAATTAGCTTGTTTTTTAACAGTCTGGCACTTTAAAGATTGTAAATGTTTGCTGGAATTCTAAAGTAATTTTTAGCTAGAGAGATAATTTCAATGGGTTCTTAATAAATCATAGGGAATTTTAAGGAGAACCCTTGCAACATTCTAAGAAGAATTTTAACAAAGTTCTGAGGAAATTTTCAGGAGTGTTCTGAGGAAAGCTTCATGAAAATTATCAGCAAACTTAAATAGCAGGTCGGAGGTGAATTTCAAACGGTTTCTGAAAAATGCATGTAGGTAAATCTGAAGAAATTACCAAAGGAATTCTAATGAATATAAAAAGAGCATTTTATGCATAGAATAAACTGAAGTGCGAGGTTTCATGCGAATACCAACAATACTGTAGAGTGAATTTAAAAAAAAAATTCAGCAGAAGGTGAATATTTGAAGGGAATTCCAATTAGAATACAAATAACTTCTAGTGTGTCCTAAAATTTTACTGGAAATCCCCCTCCCCCCCTCCAATACGAAACCTGGCTACACCCTTGGCACTCGCGCGTTGTAAACAATACAACAGTATGTTATTTTCACCTTGAGGGCACTTCATGAATCTAGATATTCTCCAAAATATTCTTCAAGTCTTTTGGACATGGGTATTAAATTTCATGCAGCATATTTAGTTTTTTACGTTGAGTGAGTTCCAAAGTATAGCACATTTTATTTATGTGCTGTACTTTGTACAAGGGCGCGAGTGCTCAAAGATTAAAGACGTAGACCACGTTTGTTTGGCCCCCACTTAGCCTACGACGAGTATGAAGCAAGACCACGCTGAAGGCGGTGGGTTAAATCCCAGGTCTACTACTTTGCCTAAAAAACGTATGTTGAAAGCATGAATTCGAACCGGCAGCTACTCTGAAAATTTCCCTAAATCACTCCACAGCTGATACAAACTGCAGACACAAACGTCATATCGAACGCCAGCAAATTAATCCTCTCCAGATCGCATCACGTGAAATTTAATTACGTCTGCCGTCTGTCGTGTATCGCAAAACGTTTCTGTCTGCCAAGTAATCTTGAGCTGTAAAACTGAACACAAGTAAAGACCCATTTACTTGCACTTATTCGAATCCATGCATACATTTACGCATAGAAACGATCACCACCACCGCCGGTAATGCCAACACATTCTACACACAACACAAAAATAGTCCCTGACGAAGTCAGTTCCCATTCTGCGCGACACTCTTCTACTCAAAACTTTTCCTTCATCTTCATCATTCGGTTTCGTCGAAATTGTTTACTTTTCACCATGAAATATTTAGGCTAAACATGTGTTAACACCCATTTTGACTCATGAAGGAAGTATTATTTTAAATGCTCTTCGTTTGAGTTGCATCCCCACGGGACGGCTTAAGTACCGACCGATGTCAATCCGGTCGATGGACATGTCATTGCCAACGACGGAAGAACGACTGAAGGCAGCTTCACACGGGTGAAGGTCCAAATTGCGTGCGAAAACGACCAGCTTGGGTACGACTAATCTCCCACACCGATTAGAAATCGATAAATTTGATAACGACTCTGCGGTCGTCCATGAGCAGCGGAGCTTACCGGGATACGATCGTTCTTGGTAATGCACATTTTAAAAACGGCAAATCAGATTCACTTTCACTTCGCGACGAAACTGAAGAAAAATCCCCAACACTTGATGACGCTTAATAATGGCAAAGGGTTACGCTCGAGTGGTTTTCCAACGACACCTATATCGTAAGCCGATACGCAGACGACTGACTTTGTGCCCAGTGAACCATATAACCAGCGATACACAGTCAGTTGCAGGCTCGCGAATCATTCTTCCCTTCCCGACTGCCCTCACCCCGCACCCCCACCGACAACGTCCAGATTCGGGCTACCCCCATACGATAGGAAGGAGGAAGTCTGTAAGGCTATGAAGGTACACCTCCAATATTGCAGTGCAAAGACATCCTAGACCTGGCAACGAACTCGTCACCGCGCGGCGGTTATGAACGCAGCAAAACAACAGAAAATTTGCAACAAGGTCGTAAATGGTCAATAGAGATAATTTGCATCGCTACGAATTGGACGACGCTCTCGGGTGAAGATTGATCCATGTGCGCACTCGCGATCTGCCAGCACCTCTGATTTCGTCTGTTTTGTGTGCAAAAATCTGAGATCCAGCGACCGGTGCTTTGGGGGTTGGATGGAACTGGAGTTGGTTGGCCCGCATTATGCTTGTGCAGAAAATCACGTAGTCACCACCGTCAGTGGAGCAGTGACGCTGGTGGAAGGTTTTAGCAAAAATGGATACCGGTTCAGTTGCGCAACGCGTCTCGCGGGGAGTTTTTGAGGCTCCTAGCGTTTGGTACTTAAACGGAATTTTTGCGATCAAGCAACGTACAAATCTGGTAATTCGCTTTTTTACAATTGAAGGATGATATACGACTATTACAAAACTCGGAAGCCCTATATCGTTCATACTACACCCTAGGGTGGTCATTGAATTTAAGAAAGACTCATATTTTTAATTATCGGATTCATAGGAACAGCTAAATATGGTAAATGGAAAATACCGCCATGATTGATTTCAGCAGTTGGTACAATTCAGCAATTTAAATGTAGAAAACCGTAGAAAACCCCCTCCCTCTTCCACAGGGTGTCTACTCAATCCAAGGAATCAAATTCCCTGAGTTTTCCAGGTTTTTCCAGGTCGGATGAATAAAATTCCAGGTGCATACAAATTATACACATTATTTTTTTTTTCTATTTATCCATCTGGAATCCCTTTTATGTACTTATTGATTTATGTTATTTTCGATTGTTCAAACTTGGGCGTTGGTACTTGTAAGTCGGCTCAGCAAAAAAGTTATTGAATATTACAGTAGAACAGATGCACATAGGTTGTTTAATATTAATTTGTAAAATTTATGTTTAGTAAATGCACCAATAGTGGAGGTACGTTAGTACAATGTACTTCTACAGCGGCTTAGGGAGACTCTTTAACCCACCATAGGAACACATTGCACTAAAGTACCTCCACTATTGGTGCATTAATCCTACACATAATTTGCGAAAAGAAATTATATCCATGGGTGTAATATTGTATTTGGTTTTTGCAATCACATTAGTTATTCATACAGTAGCATGCATTACGTCAATCAATATTATATTCTTTTTTGGTATTTGTGTAGTATTTTTTAATCCAAGAATATAAATACAAGTAAGAAACCTGTCAATACTATTCGATAAAACGATATATCAAAATTTGATAACAATATGCTTTCAAAAACAAAATATAATTTTAATAATATGTTTGAGTCCAACTCTGTTTGGAAGATCAAGGCAGAATAAATCATGGTTTCACATGTCTACAATCTCTTAAGGTCCGTTTTGACTATCCTATTTCTTGGTCTGATTTTGACCGCCGCCATAATGAAAAATCTGCTCAAATTTACTTTCGACACACTTTGTCGAACCCCCCTGTTTGCTGGTGTTCACACTGCTTGCACACGTCGAAAGAACTGTCAATTTAGATTTCAAAACAAAACTGTATCAGGAATCAAAAGTAAATACTTCCATCATGAATTACCGGAAAATTGCTCTAGTTTCGGCAGACGTATTTGCTTTTATTATTTTAAATAAAATAAGAAAGAGAAGGTGAACTTTGTGGAGTAGGAAATGGTTGCTCAGGAGGAACACCGGCAGGGATCTGGCTCATCTTGTCCTTCAAGAGCTGCGATATGAAGATGAAAATGGATTTCAAAACTTCGCCAGGATGTCGATACCAAGCTAGTGGGAAAAGTTCTCACTAGATCTACATGATTCCTTGAGTTCTGAAAATTTCTGTTAACAACGCAATTCTGCAAGGTCTTCAAACCTTTTGACGTCCCTGAAGTTTTGTTTCTGTTCTCCGGTAAAATTTCTTTAAAGATCAACAATCTTTCCTGATGATCTGCAAATTTCTCGGTAGTTCTACAGATTTCTTTGAAGTTATGTGTGTTCTTCAGAAGTTCTGCAAATGTTCCTAAGAATCTACAAAGTTTCTGAATCCCTGAAGATTTAAGATCCTTGAAGCTCGACAATTATCTCTGATGTTCACAAAATTTCTAATAATCTACAAACTTCTCGAAAGTTCTGGAATTTTTCCGGCAGATTTTCATGATTCAATGAATATCTGCAAATATCTCTGAACATCTATACAATTTTCGAAAGAATTAAAAGATTATCTAGAAATTTTTGAGCTTTCCGGAAGTTTTAGAAAGTATTCTGAAGTTTTTCTAATTTTTCTCAAGCTGTGCAAATATCTCTTAAGATCAGCGAACATACCTGAAGTTCTGTGAATGTCTCTCAAAATCCAAGAACCGCAGTAAAATTCTGAAAATTTATTTAAACATCTGCTAATTTTTGAGTAGATTTACGATCTACCCTCTGAACTTTTCTGAAGTTCCTAAAATTTATTTCAAATTCTGTAATGTTTTCTAAAGTACTGTATTTCTGCTCTAAAGATCTACGAACTGCCCTGAAGTTCAATAAATTTCACAGTAGATCTCCGAACTTTTCTAAAGTTCTTTAAATTTCTTTGTGGATTCTTGATCTAAAGATCGGCGAACTTTCCTGAAGATCTGTTAGTTTTGCTGATTTTTTGCATATTTTTCTAAAAACGTACGAACTTTCTGACGTTCTACAGACTTCTTTTAAGGTCTACGGACGTCTCTGAAGTTCTTTAGATCTATCTATTTCCGACTTCCATGGAGTTCTGCAAAATATTGTACTTTTGTACTTCGCTGCGATTTGTTTTTGGAATTGAGGTGCTTTTCTGACATTTAACGAATTTTTCTGAAGATCTCACAATTTGTGTGAAATTTTCTGTCAAATTCCTGCAAATATCTTTAAAATTCTGTAAAGTTGTCCCAAAATCTACAAAAAAAAAAAACTTGAGGCACAATAAATTTCTCAGTAGATCTGCAAACTTCTCTGATGTTTTGTAAATTCCTCTCGGGTTACCCTGAAGATTTGAAAATTTCCTTGAAGATTACCTAAAGTTGTCAAAATTTATCTGAAAATATTCGAGCTTCCTTGAAGTTTTAAATGTATCTCTCAGAATCTAAAAATTTTCCTGAAATCGTGTAAATATTTTTTTCTAAATTGCTGAACTTCCCTGAAGTTCTGCAATTTTAACTGAAGATCCAATAACATTTCTGAGATTCTTGTGATTTTTTCAGAAGTCCTGTAATTTTTTTTCAAAGTTCTGTAGCTGAAGATCTACGAACTTTTCTGATGTTGAATAATGTTTCGAGGATCTCCAAACTTATGTGAAATACTTTATATTTCACTGTAGATTCTTGGACTTGTCTAAAGTTATGCGAATTTCCCTGAAGATTTGCAAAATTTCGCTTATAGTTTTACAAATTGATTTGAAATTATTTTTGCTTGCTTGAAGTTTTGAAAATTTCTTTGAACATTGATCTGAAGATCTACGACCTCTCTTGTGATTTAGTTTTTATGAATTTCTATTAATTACTTTTAATTTGTTTGTAGTTCTGTTCTCAAGATCTACGAACTACCCTGAAACTCAACACATTTCTCAGTAGATCTCCGACCCTCTCTGAAGCTCAAAAAACAAATTCTATGTAGGCTCTCAGACCTGCTGTCTGGCATGCTTATTCTTATACAATACATGACGGTTGCCAGTCTCTCTGCTTCGACTGTTTCCTTTTTACGACGATTTTGATCCTTCACATACAAATCAGCGAAGAGTGAGCGTGACAAGACTCTCTGAATGAACTTGTCTCGTTCGCACACGTTGTCTTAGCTGTCAGGTGCTTGTCAAATTCAGTGCCCTTAAGAAACGTTTCGACAAACTGAACGAAAAACTTCTTTTGAATTACGAATGAAGTGATAATTGGAAAATTCCCTGAGTGGAACCAAAATTCCCTGAATATTCCAGGTTTTTCCGGAAAAATTAAAATTCCCTGTAAATTCCCGGTTTTCCAGGTTTTTCCAGGTAGTAAACAAGGTAATTAAGAAACAAGGTAATCTACGGAATAATATTTGAATTATCAGATTAAGATTTCTTTTTAAAGATTGAATTAGAAAATTTTCAATATTTTGGAGCAACGCCAGTATTTTACATTCTTCAACATTGTGAAAATTTTAACTTGAAATATAACTTATTTCAAATATCTCAGATTAAAAAAAAATCATGGCTGTTGGACTATGACAACATTTTAGGATTGTGAAACTTCAAGGCATTTTCTAGAGAATTAACATGAGAATGCCAAATTAGTAGGAGAGAAATGTAGAGGGATTTTTAGGGAGATTTTCGATGAAATATGACTAGAAACTTCAGGTAATTTTGCGAAGCATTTATAAAAAAATTAAGGAGAACTACAGGTGATTTCTAAGGTAGTTTTGAAGAAATTATTATGGTGATGATGAGTAGAATTCTAGAGAACTGTAATGCAAATCGGACGGATGTTCAAGGAGCACTAAAAATTAATTAGTTGTAAAGCAAACTTAACTGTCTTAAATACCGAACTTGCAAAATCCGTGTCGATTCTGTGACACAACACTGTTCTGTTGTCGAAAAGCAAGTTTATTTGTTTCAATCTAATAGTTCAAAACATTTTTTGCAGAATTTTAATGGCATTCATAAGAAATTTGGAGAAGGGTTCAGCAGGACACTTTTAGTATATTTCCAAAGCAACTCTGAGAAGTGTTCCAGGAGATTCTGTATAAATAAAAAAAAATCTAATGAGAGTTTCAACAGTATTCCATGTAAATACCACGAGATCGCATTTTTAGAAGAATTTTAATGAAATTCCAAGGATTTTTTTTTTGTGGAATTCTGAAGTGAACTCCTAGCAAATTATGGGATAATACTTTTCTAAATTCTAAATGACATACTAAAAGATTTAAGGAATATTTCAAGTGAATTGTATAGACGAAATGAAATTGTAATGAAGCGAAATTAATACCCATTCTTCGGGTATGCTTAATCAAACAAAAAAAAAATTCTGAAGGGAATTGCTTAATGTGTTTTACACATGATTCCGAGTCTTTTATCAGGGTGGCCAGTGAATTTTCATTTTGAAATTCCCGGTTTTCCCGGTTCAAATCATAAAAAAATCCCGATTGATTATATTCAACAGAACAACAAAATTGAACGCATAATTAAGAACGTGCTGAAAGGAATTTACTGAAAGGATAAAAAATTGATTTAAGAAGATTCCCAAGATTCTGGGGTTTTACAATTTGTGTAGAGTGTGAAACTAGAACTTTTTTTTAATTTGTGATTAATAACAATCTTTGTGATGCAAGATTTGGAGAAAAAATAATTAAAATGTGAGATTTCGAAAAAATTCAAGATGACAGATTTGAGAAGAAAAAAAAATCATACTTATGAGTTGTGGAGTCATAATTGTCACGCTCTGAGACTTGGAGGCATTTTAAGAGTTATAACAAATAACAGAACAATCTATAGAACCTAGCGGACAAACCCTGGAATTTTTAGTAAAATTCAAAAGAATTCAAAGTGTTGATTTCAAACAAATATTGAGAAGGATTCCCACACAGTTTTCGAAGGTGAAGTTCTGTGCGGATTCCAGAATTATTTTGACATGAAATCCTTAGAAATTGTTTGATGAATTTTGAGGGATTTCTGTGAAGAGAAGAATGCAGGTTCTAAATAAAATTGTTAGGTAATTTTAGAAGATTTAAAAAGGAGTTGTGAAAAACAAAACTTTGCGGAAAATTCCTACGTAATTCTGAAGAGATTTGTATGCGGATTGTGAGGAAAATGACAGATGACGTTTATGAATAATTTCAAGGGAATTATGATCAGAATTCAACAAGAAACAGAGTTTTGAGAGTGTTTTGGCAATAATTTCAACCCTAGTGCGAAAGATTCATCACAGAACTCCAACAAAATTGATTGCAAAAAATTTGCTGATAGGGTTAACTACCCTATTTCCGGCCTATAAAGCACAACCCGCACTTAGTCTTTTTTAAACTAGCGCAGCTTAGCACCAAATGGAATGTTATTACTACTGATGGCTTCCAAATTTATTTACCTTTCCGTATGTACCGTAAGATTTGATAAAGAGAGATCAATCGTTGAGATATTGTCAAAAGCCTAACACTGCTTCTTGAAGCCAAACGCGGCCTTCGGATTCTAAACTCGACCTAACGCATTGAAACGCCATTGAAACGCCAATGAATTCACTTCGGCCTATCGGATGAAGATAAAAATTGATTCGGTCGGAGCGCTTCTTTTGTTTTAGGGGGGGGGGGGAAACCTTCTTATCACGCGTTCTCATTGACTTTGTTCCGTAGCTTACTAATTAAAGTATCGTAGCTATGAATAATTGACTTGTTAACTCTGAAATCATGGATTTATTTGAAGTTTTCTGCTCGATAGCCCCAAAATGGGCGATTAGGCCGAAGTAGTTCTCTACCCTACCATAGAAAAGTTAAAAAAAAAAACGTATCCGTGTATCTATTGATAAAATTATTAACAAGTAGGTCCATTAAACCAAACCAATTCCCAACCAACAGAAGATTTTTCTTGAAATTCTCCTTCTTTGTTGGAACGTCTCTCCGTTATCAGCTCTGTTGCATCGTTCAATGTCAGCAACAACAATCGCCACTACCGTCACACGGGTTCGTGTTCGCGTCAACGACAGACACGATATGTAATGTAGTTGACATAATTAGGCTCTCCTGACAAAGCCCCAATCTTTCAACCTCGGTTCGCATGTTCCTTTCCATAAATTGGGTCAACCTGCAAACGCCACCAATGCCCCGGGCAACTCTTGTCGATCGTTTCTACTGAAGTGATAACATTTTAGGAACACGGAAGATTCCTATGACGGGCACAAACTACTACAGCGAGGTGGTCTCTGTCGAACAGGACGTTCAATGTGTGATTATCATTGCCATATAATGCTGATAATTCGAAGTTGATTTAATTTACCATTGCCTTCTTCGCGAGCTCGGTCGGCCCCCAGAGCGCGAATGACTATTACTTAATTCACGTTTCTTCACGCATCAATAATCCACCGCTAGCAGCAGCTGATGTCTGTTATTATCACATTTTCTGGAGTTTCTTGTCTTGCTTCTACTATGTAAAGAGTATGTGAGTGGATGGCGAGAAACAAAAGACCAGCATACTCAATTGAGTGGAAATGGGAAAATGATACCCTGTTCAATTCGATAAAATTTGAACGAAGATATCGGACTCAGGTTGGCAAATAGAGAGCCTACTAGCGGAATGAAGACACCGGTTAAGGTAGATAGGGACGACCATTGAGATCGACTGCTCTTGAGGAAATTAAGTTCAATTACTTACCATACAAGCTCAGGAAAGACCTTTCAAGAGCATTTGAAGTGACAGATTAGATATATTGTCGGGACCACACTTCGGAGGGAAGAAATGATTTCACAGCGAAAGAGCTACTCTGGCAAACTGTCACCTGAAATAATTTGCTCCCCAACTCAGTGCGAAAAACAAAGAAGTTGTTCCATTGTTCCAAAGCTGTGATTAGCTTTATCACGAAAGGGCTCAAGCGACCAGCTGCAAGAATTCGGAAGGGTTCCGTTGTTTTCAATTCAGCTGTGACTCTGTTATCCATATTTCCGCTTCTACTCAGCGCATTTGAGGATTATCATCACCTAATTTCAAACGAGATTTTCACAAAACAAACAAGTGCAACCATGCATCATTCCAGCAGGGTCAACTGTGGCATAAAGTTCACTCACGAAACTGTCCAATCTAGTTCAATTAGTTGGAAAATCCAGACCTCTTCAACTGATCAAACAAATCCGCTTGCAGTGGTACTTTACACACGCGCGAACCACCCTCCCACGCAACGTCAATGAATACCACCACCGACCGGCCACCATTTAATTACACACCGGTGTGCATTAGTATTTATCTGGATGATAAGCCGTGGATGCCCCGCCATAGCCAACGACCTCCCGGACGAAAGGTAGAAGAGAGTGCAGCTATTATTGGTTGCTTATCAGCTTAGCTGTGAACAAGCTGCGGCATACAATACACCTACAGACATTTCGACAGTTTGCTGGAGATTTGCGCACTGTGACGATGAACGACGGCGTTCCTGACGAGGCAATTACTTCTTTATCATAAAAAAAAAGTTTATGATGAAATTGAGAATGGGTTTGGCGAAACAGGCCTCCCGTGCGTCCGATTGCGTTGGGGTGTTTCATGAAGCTTGAAAAGCAAACTGCATTACAAATCACTGCACGGACGATCAGACTGACTCAAAATTGGGTCGAGTCGACTCAAATTTCGTCAAAAGCGGATTTACTCTAGAGTGAGATGAATTTTCCGGGCTTTTCCAGGAAAAACTACTCGAATATTAGGAAAATCAATAGAGGTTGCACGCAGTCTATTAGTATACTCCTAGACTGAGTAAAATTTTCATGGATTTTACTCATATTCGAGAAGCATTTCCTGCAAAAGACCGGAAACTTCAACTCACTTTTGACGAACTTGATTCGAGTCGACTCAATTTTGAGTCGGTCTGGTCATCTGAGTGGGTGATGAGTTAGTCTGCTCCAGCTGACCGAAGCAACCGTTCATTACCGGTACAATGACATGATGTTGGAAGTTGGAAAACACTTATTTGGGAAGTGGCGATTTTCAATTAACAAAGACGGCACCCAAGTAATAAGATTGGATTTATCATGATTTTATAAGGCTTAGAATGAACTTAACAAAACCGGGAATTTTGCTTGGTTAGTCATCACTACAAGAGGCAGTGCTTGGGGACAAAGAAAGGCATACACTTCCTTTGTAACAAAGCCTTTACAATCGAATGATTTATTTCAGCGTGACCACTGAATTTCAGAATAGCTCATATAAATAGCTCAATACGGCAAAAAGGAATACCGACATGATTGATTTCAGCAATTGATGTCGCTGAAGAAAAGGTAAGGCATTTTATTTTAAATGTAGAAAACTGGAGAAAACCCTTTTCAAGATCGCAACAAATTGTCAAACTATGCTCCATCATTTAGATGATTTTATCCAAACTAATTGTCGATGCAGCAGCCGTGGAGTTGGCTGCACTGCCGACCGATCGTAACGGGAGCGCCCATTGTTACGGGCGACCTTCAGCATAAATGTCAAACGGACCAAACGACGCCTGGGTTACGGCATTCAACATAATTTTCTATTATTCTATTTTTCGAAGAGAATTGAGCTTGTGTATTGTACTCACAGTGCATTTGTTGAGAAATAATTATGATTTACTTATAGCATCCACAGACCACTATTACCTTGCGAAACAATCTACACCTCACTCTACACTTCAGGCCAATCCGTAAAAGTAAAACTAGTAAATTTTAATTATTTCTCAACCAATTCACTGCGAGTACTCTTCGACATTTATGCTGAAGGTCGCCCGTAATAATGGGCGCTCCCGTTACGATCGGTCGGCAGTGCAGCCAACTCCACGGCTGCTGCGTCGATATCCTCCCCGGGAGCATCTTGGTATTCGCCAAGACTGCACTTGTAGAGCCTACATCTAGCAGAGCAAGCTTTGCCACTGGTCTACGTAGAATGCCTCCGGATGTTTGCACCTTAGCTTGTCGAACTCTACCGTCGGTGCCTACGAACGTCTGAACTACCCGTCCACGCATCCAGTTGTTGCGCTCGCTGTCGTTGACTATCAGCACCAAGTCACCTTCTTGTAGTGGCCGAACCTCCGCGAACCACTTCGGTTGTCTCCGTATCACTGGCAGGTGCTCCACAGTCCAGCGATACCAGAAACGGTCCAGCTTTAGCTGGATTTGATCCCACATAACCTTCAAACGATGCTGTGGCTGACCTGGTGCTACATTCGGTTGATTGCAATGCTTCTGACTCCGCAGAGTCCAGAGGCAGGTAGGTCAGAGGCCTTGAATTTACGATACTTTCCGCTACCACGACCAGTGTTTGTAATCCCTCATCATCCAACTTCCCCTCAGAGTACGCATCCATCATGGCTTTCTTGACAGACTGCACAAGTCGTTCCCAAGCGCCTCCCATGTGTGGGGCACCTGGAGGTATGAAGGTCCATCTTGTCGTTGAATTGGTAAACGTTGATGACAGTACCAGGCTTATCTGTTCCCGCAGCAGGCGTTCAGCTCCCTGGAAGTTGGTCCCGTTATCACTGATGAATTCTATCCGCCGCACACAGGATATACACGAAGACGTCGACAAACTGAATGCTACCTCCAGGTGTACCGCACGCACTGTGGGTCACGTAAAAAGTGCAATCCATCTCTTGACGCTGGATCTCCCGACTTTCACTAGCAGTGGCCCGAAGTAGTCCAATCCCACGTGACTGAACGGCCGTGCGTGAATGGCCAGTCGTGCTGGTGGCAACGGTGCCACCAGAGCATCAAGAATGCCTTTATTGAAACAAGCGAGAACAACCTGGGTGAGCTGCACACTCAGAGGAAGGAGTGGATCACCGATGAAACCTGGAGGAAGATCGAGGAGCGGAGAGAAGCAAAATCCGCGATAGAGCGAGCAGGGACCAGCCAAGAACGAGGCCCGTCAGCGGTATTCGGCTCTAGAGAGGGAAGTTAAGCGTTCCTGTATACGGGACAAGCGAGCGTGGGTAGACTCCCTGACTGATAAAGGGGAGAAAGCCGCAGCAACTGGCGATATCCGCCTCCTCTATGATGTTTCACGACGCCTGAGCGGGGCAAGGATGAACCCAAGGATGCCTGTGAAAGACGCGACTGGACAGTTGCTCACCGACCTCACTGACCAGTTGAAACGTTGGTTTGAGCACCTTGAACACTTCTCGAAGTTTCAACGGTCAACCAACCATCAACATCTCGGCATGATCCGCCAAGAGTGAGGCGCGTTACTCGCGTCAACACTGAAGCTCCATCATTGTAGGAGATAGAAGCAGCCGTCCGAAGTATGAAGTCCAAAAAAGCCCCGGGGGTCGATTGCATATCAGCAGAGATGCTCAAAGCTGACCCCATGCTATCCTCACAAATGTTGCATCAACTATTCGTCAATATCTGGGACACACCGCGACTTTTCCGGCCGACTGGATGCAGGGCGTCTTGGTAAAAGTCCCCAAGAAGATCCAACTGTATGCGACAACTGGCGAGGCATCATGTTACTCTGTATTGTTCTCAAAGTTCTGTGTAAAGTTATCCTCAATCGGATACAGGAGAAGATCAACGCAACTCTCCGACGACAGCAGGTAGGATTCCGTGCGGAAGATCCTGTGTGGACCATATTGTCACGCTCCGCATCATTTTGGAGCAGGTCAATGAGTTCCAAGAGTCCCTGTACTTGGTATTCATTGACTACGAAAAAGCTTTCGACCGACTAAACCACGAAAACTTGCGGGGCGCTCTGAGACGCAAGGGAGTCCCTGATAAGATCGTCAACCTCATCGAAGCGCAGTACGAGCCTTTCTCATGCAGAGTGTTGCACAACGGAGCTTTGTCTGACCCGATTCGGGTAATCGCGGGTGTGAGGCAAGGATGTATATTATCACCGGTACTGTTCCTCATCGTAATCGACGAGATCATGGTTGGAGCCGTTGACCGTGTACCGAACCGTGGGTTGCTGTGGCAGCCTATTACTATGGAGCATCTCAACGACTTCGATTTGGCTGATGATGTTGCGTTATTAGCACAACGGCGCTCTGACATGCAGAGTAAGCTCGACGACCTGAAGCAGGTCTAACCATCAACGTCAACAAGACCAAATCGTTGGATATCAACACGGAAAACCGTTCCAATTTCACGGTAGCTGGGCAGGCAGTGGAGAAGGTCGAAAGCTTCCAATATCTTGGCAGCCAGATAGCGTCGGACGGCGGCACCAAGAACGACATAGGTGCACGAATCAAGAAGGCGAGGGCGAAATGTAGGGAGAGTGAATCAGATCAGTCGACGCACCAAAATCCGAATTTTTAAATCGAACGTGAAGTCTGTGCTGTTATACGCCAGTGAAACATGGTGTGTAAAAGCGGAGAACACTCAGAAGCTGCAGGTGTTTATCAACCGATGCCTGCGGTACATAATTCGTGCCTGGTGGCCCCACAATTGGATCTCAAATTCCGAGCTTCATCGTTTGTGCCATCAGAAGCCGATAGAGACAGAAATTTGTGAACGGAAGTGGAGGTGGGTCGGCTAAACACTACGACGGAGCGGAAACGAAATCTGCAAGCAAGCACTGGACTGGAATCCAGCAGAACATCCAGCAGGACATCGCAGCAGAGGCAGACCCAGAGGCTCGTGGCGGCGGAGCCTAAACAGTGAAATTAAGAACGTTGACCGAAATTTGACTTGGGCACAGGTCAAGGCCAAAGCTAGTAATCGCCCAGGATGGAAATCTTTCACAAAGGCCTTTTTGCACCCCTGGAGGTGCGCAGGATCGTTAAATAAAACTAATCAAGAGAATTAAGCCGAGTTTAAGAGAATTCCAAGATAATTCCAAAAAATCCTCTCAAGGGCATTTTGAGAAGAATTCTTAGGTGAAATCCAAGGAAATGTTGGGAGAATACACTTTTTAATTCTAAATGGTATACCAAAAAATTATGGAGAGAAATCAAACAAAATTTTCGCGAGAATTATTAAGAATGCTTAGATAAATTAAGAGTGAATTCCAATAGCTTTCTGGAAGGAAATTCCTTATGTGTTTTGCACATAATTCGGAGAATGTTATAGAGAAAGTTTCTGGAGAATTCCAGACATAATGATAACATTTTTGAAAGAAATCCTGAAAGTAAAAGTAATTCAGAAGACTTTTTGGAAGGATGCTTGACAAATTTGCAAAAATATTCAGGGATGAACTCCTAAGAAACAATTTAGTGAATTCAAACATTGAAAAAAAAATATCAAGGTTCCTTTCACAGAAATTCAAGATGCAGTATTAAGTTCTTCAGTCTTCTGGATTGAAGCCTTCTGGTCTGATGAAGTCGTTTGGACTTGAAACCTTCTGTACTAGTAGTTTTCTGGGATTGAAGTCTTCCGAATTTTTCCTGACTTCTGAAGTATTCGGGAATTTAAGTTTTCTGTACTTGAAATCATCTGGAATTGAAGCCTTCTGGATTTTGAATTTTTCTGGAATTTTAAAGGTTTTTGGCTTTTGAAGCCTTCTGAACTACTTGAAGCTTCAGGAAATCAGTAGACTTCAATTCCGGACTTGAAATCTTCTTGACTTTTGAAATCTTTTGGACTCATTACGTCTTTTGGAGATTTGAAAATTTATGGAGGTTATAAGTTTGTGGGACTCTGAAGTTTATTAGGCCTGAATTCTTCTGGACGTTTGAAGTTTTCTGGCCTAGAAGTCGTCTGGACTATACATTTTCCGGACTTTAGGACTATTGAAACCTGTCTACTGGACTTGTGAAGCCTTCTGGACTTTAAAGGTCTTACGGACTTTTGGTGTCTTGTAGACATTTGAAGTCTTCTGAAGTTTGATGTTTTCTTCACTTTTAAATATATATAGGTAGTAGGTACTACCTTAATTGCTGATCCTTGACAGATACACGTATTGCGTCTGTAATGTGCAGGCTTGTTCAGAGTTTTCTACTAAGTCGAATCTTCTATATCTTCTATACGGGAAATGGCTCTAATGTTGGCCTATGGATCTGAGATTAGGCCCAAAGCTAAAAATCTACTATTAATCAATTTTATCTAGATGAACGCGTCATTGGGACGGTACTAATGATATTTTTGGTCGCTATTGAAAATCTAGTCGATTGCTACATTTATGTATGGGCCCAAATTAGGGGCAATTAGGCCGACATTACATCCATTTCCCCTGTATATAAAAATGAATTTCTGTCTGTCTGTCTGACTCTAGACTCGAAAACTACAGAACCGATCGGCGTGAAAATTTGTATGCAGGGGTTTTCGAGGCAGGGAAAGGTTCTTATGATGGTTCGAGACCCCTCCCTCCTCTGTAAAGGGGGGTTCCCATACAAATGAAACAGGAATTTCTGCATAACTCAAGATTTAATCAAGCAAATGGAACCAAATTTGGCATGTGGAAGTCATAGGGGGTAGCCCCTTAGATAAGAGGGGGGCTACGTACAATATAGCATTTTTTTTTAGTTGGCGCATAAACTACCCATAATCGCATATCAGTCCCATCTTTGCTTGATTTCCTATCCATATGGGACTGAACTAGTAAACTCAAGCTCATATTAAATCCCGAGCAAGGCCGGTAGCACTCAGCTAGCATTAGTATAAAACACTGAAGAAGTCTACACATTGTAGACAAAATACGCAAACTGTTAAGGATAAGCAATTGAGGTAGTGGAATTAAATGGAAACTGCTAATCCTTCTTTCTTTCTTCATCAAGATTGTCTAATAATCCAGATGTTTCGGGCAGGTCCAATCTCGCCCTCGGTGGATTGATCCGATTTATTTTCTAGATCGCTCTAAGTTCCCCTAAAAGAAGTTCTAAATTTGGCGATTCGGAAATAAGCCATGCTGACCGCATTATTCCAAATACCAACGTGCGTGGTGCACTTTTTACAACTGGCTACATTCTTCTGTTTCAACGCGATCGTTAAAAACTACACTTCAGAGATTTCTCACAACAAACGCGCCACACACTACTACTACTACCGGTACCCCTAAATGCACCGGCGATTTATTTCGGTCCAGCACTATCGACCTATTTCGGGAAGCAGCTTTCATTCCACCCAGCATGTGGAAACGAGCGTGCCACACTACTGCCTCTTCTCAAGTGGAAGCACCATCCTGAAGTTTGCCAATAAGTTTAAATTGTTACGAGCTGCTGCACTACCTCGTCGGATGCACCGTCGTCGTTCGAGTTGCATTCGGCTTAGGACATCCCCATCCCAGCATGTATAAATACGGCGAGCGCGCCAAGAAATATTGTCACGTGCCACATGAATTTTCTCTTCTGAGAAAACGGAAACTTTTCGTTTCAGTATTCCGATTACGTAAGTCAGTACATACAGCTAGTAGCTACCCGTTCCAAACTGGCAATGCAAATATTGTGTTCCGCTCCGCAAGAGAAGATTATTATATTTATCAACAAATCTATTCGTGGCATGATTCACATCACCGGGCGGGGCCCGGCCCTAGATGATATTGTATGCCTTATCAGCGGCGAATGACTCCATACGCACCCGAGGAGAATGCCGGCTCAAAAAGATCAGACGCAGCGTCACCCCAAGAGCGCTTTCTTCTAGCCGCGGAATGGGGTAATTAGGATGTATCTTTTTTTTCAGAGAACAGTTGCTTACCTGATTGGATGAAATTTGTCGCGCCGTTTTGACGGGTTTGGCTGTCCGCTTGATGAATTATTTTAGCGAGGGGCGAAGTCAGTCTGTAGGTTGATGACAGACACGATGACGAAGGTGATGAGAATAGGTAGGTATGGGACGATTTTACAGCTCCTCGAAGCAATTTGGTGCAAGTGATTGTAGCAGAAACTTGATCATTTGGATTTCGGTGCACTGTGGATATGGATACATACAAACACACACACGCGCACACGGTGCATGCACGATTTCACTTCACATGATTGTAGGTGGAACACATAATCTGGAAAAGAGATGAAAAAGAAAGAAATTAGTCGGATGTTTTACACGGGATTGATTTCTTAAGGACATACTAGTCAGAGTCCGTAAATGGCCATATGATGACTGACTTGCACTATCACCACCAAATTTTCTGGACCACAACTATCGGACGGCTACCACAGGCAGATATCACAAATTTGTCTGTGAGAGTACTAAAAGGCGATTAACCACAAGAAATGATGAACTATGACTGTACCAAAACATAGATTTGAAGAAATACTTGAAGTCTCCTCTTCATGTTTGAGTTAGCTAAAGAAGTGTGCGTTTGACTAGTACTGTCGCATTAATGGCTCTTCGCTAATTTTCAACTTCTATTCAATTTTCATACTGCCGTACTAAATCGGAACTATCAACCTACCCTCTTCAGATCTTTCTCTAGCTAATAAATTATCACACTACAGCTTCATATTAGATAGCATTTCCAACCAACACTGAAAATCTTAAACTTCACGTATGAAGTAACAAAAAAACACTTTGAATCATCCTCTATTGAAATTGACGTAGCCAATGGAGTTGCCTAGGGTGCCTGGCCCCCTCCTGAATGATCCAGGCTCACTTGTATTAAAGTAGACAATTCATCATACAGAAAACAAAAAAAAAACAGAAGGTAAAAAACTTGCAGGAATCATTTTTTGCGAATTTTCTGAAGAAAATAGGGGGGAAACCTTTCGAAGTTAGAAGAAATTCACGCAATTCATGCAAGTTCCCGGGAAAGCCTAGAACACTTCCGTTGGAGGACAATTTACAGAGGAGTTGTGGGCGAAGTTCAGAAGATATTTCCCGTTCTTTATACGATGTTTGGTTCCTGAGTTATTAATTTTCAAAGTAAGTGATGTACGGGAATTCCGAAAACAGCAACTTAAATTTACCGGGATAATTAATTGCCCAAAATTGTTTGATTTTTTTTTCATTCATATACCGTATGCGTGATTATGTTTGCACCATTAAGCAATATCAAAATTAAAAAAATTCTCAAAAATTTCGTTTTCGAGTTTTTTTATTTCTTTAAAGGGAGATGTTTCTCAGAGTCTTAAACTATGTTAATCATCGATCGAGTTTCCACTTGCTGCAATTACGGCCTCCACACGCTTCCGGAATGCACGGCAGGTTCTAATAATGTAGTCTGGATCCATTTCTCTCCAGGTACGGACAGGCATGGAAAATCATTTGCATTCATTCATACATTCATTTACATTCATTTGCCTCTAACTTTTTTCATCAACAGCATTCCGCAAAATGATGTATAGAGCTTTTGTAGGTTTTGATATTAGCTACAAGTTTTGCTCATAATTTAAATCTGTATCTCTTATGTATCACGAACTAGAGCGGGCAGAACTTGTTACTGTTTTCAGTGAATGTAAAATACATTCACTGAAAAACAGTAGTGGCTTCTGTTCGCTCTGCTTCGTCATGCATAAGAGATACGAATTTGATTTGTTAACAAAAGTTGTAGCTAATAACAAAACCTACAAAAGCTCTATACATCATTTTGCGGAATGCTGTTGATGAAAAAAGTAAGAGGCAAATGAATGTAAATGAATGCACGAAATGAATGCAAATGATTTTCCATGCCTGGGTACGGATCAATGTTTGTCTGAGGCTTGCTGTACTCGGGTGGCGTTTAGAACAGGCCTTGGCCTTCATGAGTAATCCAGCGGATTAAGATCGGAGCTACATGGCGGCCACATATCCTTCGCCCAGAACGGAAGATGTCCCTGCAACCACTTCTGAGTGCTTAAAGAAGTACAAGATTTTAGTAGCTTCCGGATGCGGTTGTGTAGCGGTATTCTGATTAGATATTAAATTAATGTAGCATGAAGTTCAAATGCTACAAATGTTCACTGTTACTATTCGAAACGACACGCACTATCCCAATTTACTTGTATGCAACTGGTGAACTCATATCAAGAGTAAATTATCCCTGCATGAAATTTCACTCATTATTTTGTTCATCCGCTGACTAGGCGCGCAAGTTTTCTCATTTGAGGTGGCATGAAATTTGATCCGTGGGATTGAGTATAATCTCCCAGTAGGATTACTTGTCGTTGGAAATTTAATAATAAGAAAAACACTTTAAGTTAAAGACTGGAATGAGCTAGACAGATGTGGGATACTTGGGAGGAAAAGAGATAGTATCTCTGATCGAATCGGAAGGTAATCGGAGATCGCCTTTTGATAAGATCGTTTTTTCGGTTTCCGGAACGAAGGCCAAGAATTGTTTTAGCGGCCTTTCTGAGGAATCCCAAGTTCTTTCTCGTCCACTTTAATCCAACCCGTGGAAGAGGCAGGACTTTTTTGTATAGTTTCGCAGTGTGTTTGTAGAGGTATATTTAAATGTGAGAAGTGTCTTTAAGTTCAGTGTAATTAATTGTTCGTTTATTCCTTTTGATTAGGTGTAGTTACTACTGAATAAGTTCAGTAGGTTAGTGCGGTACTGTGCGCGATTTAAGTTTCAACAAAAAGGTAAATGATTTGCTATGCGGTTTTGCAACAATGCGCTCATCCAGTTGTACAGCCGTTTGACGGCTTTTTGTCTCTAGTTTCGTCCCACCTCCCGCTCGGCATACCGCGCCCCCTCGATATTACCACTACCATGACCCCACGCGTCGGCATTCAAGGACCTAACTTCGGCCGGAGTTAGAAGGGAGCTGCGCCGTCTATATTGCGCTCCAGGTGAGCAATTTTCCCACCCACCGGGATATCACCACGCAAAGCAGTTGGTGAATTAGCGAATCAAGACTCGCACCCAATTTGGTGAGTCTATAGTATTCCGTGCAGCGAGCGTCGCAGGGGCGATAGACGATGGTGAGGAGCAGTCGGTAAAGCAGAAGCGTGAGTAGAACCGTACAATGTCCGCATACATGCATTAAATCTGGATGAACCGCCAGTTAAAAATAGCCAAAATTTTCGTTCTATTAGTTTTTTTTCCTAAATAAATGTTTTTTAATTCTGCTAAATAATTGCGTTGATTGTTAGGTTAGAATTTCCCGTTCAATAAGTGCACTGGTCTGAAGAAGTTTCTCACGTTTCGTTCGTTGTTGTAGTTTTTCGTTGTTTGGTTTTACTCCAAGTCGGACTGCTTGGGAATCTCAGTCCACCAGTTCTGTCCTGAAGCGTGTAGATTTTGTGTTTGTGGAAGAGCTTGACCTGTGATGAGAACAGGTCGTCCAGTGCATTCGCTCCGGTACGAATGACGTTTTCTGGTTAGTTTTCATTCGGTTGGATTTAGTGTTTTCTCTTGAATCCCAAGTACTTAATGTCTACTAGCGCGTTCCAATCCTTTGCATTAGACTGAACTCCGAAACGACAAGTGGTCCTCTATGGAGGTGGTGCTTAAGCCATTTGTTGAAAAACCAATCTACGGAAACTTCTAGTAGACCGATTTCGGCTACAGTTGGTAATCATGTGAGTTTTTTTTTCCGTGCCCTCCACTTCGCCCTGCAATCTTCCTTTACGATCTTCCGTGCCGTAAAGTCACTGATCCCGTGTTCCTTTGCCATTTTCCTTATTGAACGCACTGAATTCACCCGAATCTTCCTTTTGATAGCAGCGATAACCCTCGGAACCCGAGCTGACCTCGGACGACCTGTGGCCACCTTCGCGAATAGCTTTCCTTTCTTTTCTCGGTCTAAAACCCATTTGACGGTCCACCGGGACACTCCCACGGCGATTGAAATGTCTTTTTGCGACATTTGCGCGTGGGACAAATCTGCGCTGCCACTTCGTCATGGTGCAACTGTCAAACTAAGTAAATCATTTTCTTTCATACACAGCCTACTACGGTATGAGCTATAGGTTACGTGCATGCAAAGAAAACCAAGGCATTGTATGCACAGGTGAACCTGGAACCTTATTTGTACGATGGTGCAAACATCATCACGCATACGGTAATCATAAACTCTTCTCATTTAATAAAATTCTGATACTCTTCGGCCCAAACCTGTCCGATAATAATTAAAAAATCCCCTTAGACTAGCCTACATTTTCAGGATGCAGCCAGTTACACCAATAGACAGTCTATTTCGAGAGGGGCGATACATCTAAATCTTAAGATTGCGCAGCAAATCTCACACTAGCGAATTAATACTCGGAAAATGTTCTTTAATTTCTCTTATCTAACTACCGGTGTCCCACATAAAATTGCATCACGGAAAAAAACGCTGTAGAAAATTACCTAGTTGACCGATCCTTTTCAAGGTTTCAGACAATAAAATATAACCCATTAGTAAGCTTTTGGCATATTTATTTCATTCAACTTCAATACCATAACCGTACGCTCGCACCTTACGCTTAGCTCCACTCATTAGGTTCTGTACAACATCTGGCTGCAGCTTCTTCTGTACGGAAACCCACTTTTTCTTCATGTCTTCTTCAGATTTGACCTCCTTGGGATGCTTCCGCAGTGCCTGCTTCATAATAGCCCAGAAGATCGTAGGGCCCTCGTGATACTTCAACAGAGGAAGCAGACGCTTCTGTAGACACTCCTTGAGGTAGATCTTCCCGTTTACAGTCCCGGTAGTCACAACGGCGCACTCCGTTTGCCACATGCGCAGATCGCTTACCAAATCATGTGTTTCTTGGCAAACTTTGAAATTTTCTGCTTCCTTACTTCCTTCTTCTTCTTCTTCTTCGCATTTCAAGCTTATTGCTTATGGCATATTAGCTTATTGCGTGCTCTCAACTTAGTGCACTTCCACAGTTATTAATTGAGAGCTTTCGATGCCTGCTACCATTTTTGCATTAGTATAATTGTGTGGCAAGTACAATCATACTCTATGCCCAGGGAGTCGAGAAATTTTCCAACCCGAAAAATTCCTAGACCGGACCGGGAATCGAACCCAGTCACCTCCAGCATGGTCTTGCTTTGTAGCTGCGCCTTTACCGACTGAGCTAAGGGAGGCCCCTTACTTCCTCCGGAACATCAAACTTGTGCTGGGCGGTGAAGAACAGTCGCCCCGAAGCTGCCCGAAGTCCGCCTTGACGTAAGCCTCATCATCCATGATGAGACAATGAGGGTGTACAGTTTCCGAGCCCGTGACTTTCCCATCCTTCGTCACGATTTGGAGCCTTCTGTACTTTGTACGTATGCAGTCCCTCCCGGTCTTTGGCTCTCTGAACGAAAGAATTAGACAGATTAAAGTTTTTGGTCACATCCCTGACCGAAGCATTGGGATTCCGGTTAAACGCTTTCACGGCACGCTTGTGATCCTGATCACTAATAGAACATCAATTCTGACCGTATTTCTCTTTCCGTTCAATGCTCAGAGTTTCATAGTAACTAGAAATACTCAGAGGAAGAGATGGGCGGAGAGAATGTTTTGGGCCAAATGAACTGTCAAAATCTGAGCCAATCGAACATTCCAATTAGAATTTTTCCGAGGATTTCTTATTCTTACTAGAATAAATTTGAGAGTACTGCAATCGAACAGAAATTCAATCACCTTTATGTTTTGTGTGCTTCTCAAATTCAACTAGTTTTTCGAACCAAAAACAATATTCTAACTCTATTGATTAATTGATCTTTGTTGGTTAATGAATGGCACCAAGAAATGTGCAAAATATTGCGATGCAATCAATTATTATTTTGCACGTAAATCGAATCAAAAATAAAATTCATTTGAAATGCTAGCTTCTAGCAAGGGTTGCAAGATAATTTAGGAACAAATCCCTGCTGCCGAATTGTATTTTGTTTTCTCCGCCTATCTCTCCCTCTGAGTATTTCTAGTAGTGACGTTTAATCACACGACTCACCGTTTACTGCAGGATTCCGATTTGTTTTCCGATGTCCCGATGAGAGAGTTGCGGATTTTTAAGGTGCTTGCGCAAAATCAATTCGCGACGTTGCTTTTCGGGTGACGCCATTTTTTCCAACTTTCGAAAAACTGACAGCGATAAAAATACAGTGTAAACAATACACTCTAAACGACTTCTACCCAAATTTTCAAGAGAAAATACCCAATGGGTAATTTCTTACAGCGTTTCATCCGTGATGCAATTTGATGTGGGACACCCTTTATCTCCGGTATCCGGTGACCATGGTTATTTTCGTGGCCACACCATAAAACAATATTAGTTTTTTCAGTGGAAGGCTTTTGCGAGAATTAAATGGTCCGACGAAGTTACAACACTCCAAAGTTGATCGAAAATTTGCCTATCCTAGTTATTTTGAGTATCCCCTGTACATTGAATTATTTTCAGAATTCCCTTTGGATTATCTTTCTTCTCATGGAATTCTACTCACAAGAACCGTGGAGTCATAGAGGTAACTCTAAGACCAGAAGGTTGTGAAGAAACGTGCTCAACTTTTTGGCTCAGCTCTTGTACTTTCTTCGGTCCCAAGCTAATCAATGCACCCCTCGAAACATAGGAAAATCTACGAACCCCTCATTTTATCTGTCAAACTTTCATAGCGAATCAAAACAAACATAGTGTAGTACTAGAATTTCGACTAGAATGGGGTACGTTATTCGATTTAATTTGCTGGGACGCGTCTTAAGCAATCGTACAGCTGCATAGTATACTATGACGTGCAGGTCCTCCAGACACTGAACTGTCTTTAGCTGCTGTAGATGAATGTTCATAATCATGACTGGACTCGTCAACTTGCGGGAATTCTGTGACCCTACTGATGGGTACGTGTCAAGGAAATCAGCAAATCAGAGTCCTGCTCTGGTGCCTCCACCGATGCACCTCCACGGTTGAAGCGCTGAACCTTGCCAAGCTCACTATTTCAATCTACTTATCGATCAATTACGCTGCCTGCCACGTCCTCACGGTTTTTTGGGGAGGCAAGGATGATTAGTTCGGCGTCCGTTGCTACTAGAGACCGTATACACGTCGGCGTCTCCACGACTGCTACGAGAAGGAAAATTGTGTTAGTGAGTTGGTTTATTTTTAGATCTGGATTCACTATGGTAGGTAAATGATGCGATCGGTTGAAGTAGAATTTGAAAAGTGTTTCAACTAAAGATGAATGCCGAGCAAGTTCTGAAGAGACTATGGGGATTCAGATTTCATGGACCTTTAAAAAACAAATCGTAAAGAATTTTAGGGAATTTTTATGAGAGGGTTTGGCAAGAAATTTTGAGCTAATTTGTAAAGAAACTCCGAGTAGTATTCCAGGATATTCTGAAGAAATTTCCAATTTTAAGGAGAGGTGCGACAAAATTCCTATGATCATCTCAAGGACATTTTGAGAAGAGTTTTAAGGAAATTACAAGGAAAGTTTGCAGTCACTTTTAAGGCGAAATCCAAAGAAATTTTGAGGGAAAACTTTGTTAACTTATAAATGACGTACCAAGAGATTTCCGAAGAATATTCCCAGCGAATTGTAAAGAAACTTAACTACACGAAGATTTTTTAATCTAGCTCGTCCATTTGGAAGGCTCAATCGCGTTAGCTTTACGGAGCCGATAGTTCATTGTTGTTTGTTTGTAACAAAATTCACTTAATTCTATGTCTAGTAGGAGTATGGCGGAAATTTGCAGAGATATCCTGAGCTAAGCTCCAAAGAAATAATTTAGTCAATTCAAACATTGAAAATGTTCATGATTCCGTACACAGAAATTCAAGATCCTGGATTAACAAACATTCTCAAGATTCGAAGACTTCGATTGAGAACAAATTTCAAGATCCTGGTCTTAGACTACTTATTTCAGAAAAGTGTAACAGTTTACTGGTCATCTTTAGAATTCAACAGGTGCTTCATGAACTGGATTTCCAAAATGAACTTCTATAGGATTACATACTGAAATAAGAAGTGATGTAGAACCAATTTAGATTAGTAGTATGTTTCAACCACCGACAATCCGACATGAAACATAAACTTAACTCTTAATCGAGAATCCATAATGGCTGATCCCATCTGTCAAAACCATAGAAATATTTTATCTAGATAAAAAAAAATTGTCCCACCGAAATAGATTAGACACGAACCAACTCATAAATTTTGTACGCGTATTCGTGGCTTGGATAAATATTTGCCGCGATCAGAAATTTCTTTGTAATTTGTATTATCATTCATGTCGGTTTGTCGGTGTTTC
Organism: Ochlerotatus camptorhynchus; assembly: GCF_037179485.1. NCBI lineage: Eukaryota > Metazoa > Arthropoda > Insecta > Diptera > Culicidae > Ochlerotatus > Ochlerotatus camptorhynchus. Next base: position 4,905,355 of record NW_027040804.1, on the reverse strand, counting down.
AACGACCTTGTCGGAACAGTGTTTCAGGAAATGATGTCTAATAATAAACAATTGGACAGCACAGCAACTGATTATCGCGCTGAATAATAATACCGACTTACGCTTCATCATGCTTTACCCTGCACAGTTAATCAATTCGGTGGGAATGTTTTCCACGGTGATGTCCAACAAAAACATAATAGAGAGCATCGGTAGCATCAATCTGGCGAGCCCCCAAACAAACAAACCCACCGATGGACCGGCCGGACGGACCGGTACTTCCAGTTGGACAAGGTCAGTTATGGGAGCAGCCCGTGTTCATCTGATTGTGCCATTCGCAAACAGTGCAGAGGGAGACGGTGTCATATTTCTGCTGTCTGGACTGCAGCAAGTACGACGCGTGCCTAGCGTGAAGTCTCGTTCGTAATCCAATCTGCGTGGGACTTTTCGGTTCGGTCAGGTGGTCAGCTGTCGGTTACTGCTGTAGTAATTCCCTGCATTATCCACAACTGACGCAAATCCGATCAGATATTGCGGTTATCAGTTCGACTTTGTGACTGTCTCGTTATCAATCGATGGGCCTTTTGTGTGGGCAAAAATTTCAGGAAGATATTTACAATCGAGGGAAGGTTAACGGTGAGTGAAATTAGAAGATTACATATTCGCCTGTCAATCATGAAATTTGACAAAACGAGTCGTAATAATTTGATATGTACGCCTATGGCAGACATTGAAGGAGCATTTCTCACAGCTTTACATACCTCACGACATCGCGAATTAAGCGTAAAAGCGAGGGGAAATCAGCGCCATGGTAAACGGCAATAACAACAAAAACAACAGAACAGAGCCAGTGTTCTCAAGGTTAGGGTCACACCGTTTAGAATCACAACAGCTGTGGTGATAGATGGTTCAATTTGTAAGAATAGTATGGCAGCCATCAAATCCTAAATTGCTTTTTATTTCAGGCGCTGTAAAGTGCGAGATCTAAACAAAGCCTAGTGGAATAAAAATAACGATGACTCGTTTTCTTCACACACACTCACTCTCTTTAGGACTTCGGTCGGACTGCTTGACTCATGTCACTCGATCGGTCGGTACCCTGCTTCGTCGCCGTTGACCTTACGAGATCGATCCATTTGTTGAACCAGCCGCGGACGGTGAAATTTTGCGATGACATAAAAAACGGGTCAATAGATTTTCTTCAATTTCACACGATGACATAATAGCATAGGCTTTGCATCTCTCTATAACAGACCTTTTATACAATGCAATCGTCCGAGAAGAGAGAGAGTCCTTTGCTAAAGGGTGCTTGCTTACCTTCGATTGTATGACGACGATCCGGGAGGCTGAGGGAACTCGTAACCACAAAAACACAACAGCGATTAATCCTCTTGGAAATCGAACTTCACTGCACAGTTTTGCCTAACCAGAAATACCTTTCTAAACAAAACTGCCTTCTTCACTTTGTGGCCAAAACAAAACTTTCTGCTTGTGATGTTCCCGTTCTGCTCCTGAGGCCAGCAAAATAGTACACACACTGACTGCAACGACGACGACGACGGAAAAACCTCCCGAAAATTTTCGCTCTCACTAGTACGACATTCTGTTTTCCACCACCCCCGAAAGATTCGCCGTGACGGACTAAGCTCGTTTTTTCCACAAACCAAATTCAGAGGATTTTTCTTCTGCCGAGGTGCACTTTTCACACTCGGTCGATTGGTTGTTGAATGAAAATTTTCAACACACGCAGCGTGAAAACCAACACACTTGGCTGCCTCTGCCTCTTCTTCTGGCTGGCTGGCAGGAGGATGATTGCGGAAAAAAAGAAAACACAGCGCTCCGTTTCTTCTTCGCGATTTCCGAAGAACCTGATGGGTGGACAAAACAGCAGAATAAAACAAAATTCTTCCCCTTTACACGAGATAACAGGATTGTACTAGATAACAACTGCAACAGCAACGATGAACACTGCGATTTATTCTAATAAACTGTGAAAACTAGGTAGATTTTGGATTTATTTTACGTCCGAACGACCGAAAACGAGAGGAGCACCAATTTCACGCGAAACGCGATTGGAGTTTTATTTTTGCACACACCAAAAATACCAACACTCACTCGTTCACCTCACCACATTCATCAGTCCCAAGCGACATCGAGTGGATTGACAGCTGCTAGTTTTTTTATTTTTTTTTCTTCACACACGCGAGCAGCAAACTGACGGTTAAATGAGTACCCGTGTGGTGAGTTACCTGCAGGGTTTTGGCTGTTTTGACAGACCGCAGGGCTGGAACATGGTTTAAAGTGACAGGCATGATTTCAAGCTGAACAATACATTAGGTCCTAAGTAAAATTGACTGATTCTCTTCGTCGAATTTCTCTTTGCATCCTCACGGCCATGTTAAGACATTCCCATCTAATTTCATTCACCTATCAATAAAACAAGCTATTATCTAGTATTTTACACCACAAACATGACAAAAATTGTACAGAAACCCATGCTATTAACGAAAGAGAGAGAGAGAGAGAGTCAATGAAACGAATCGATCAATTTTACTTACACGGTAATCAGCGTGAACACATTAATGTGTAACATTTCACACATTTTGTGAAAAATAGGGTTTAATCATAAACTGCGTAAATAGTATTCATTTACAGAATTTAAATAATATTTATTATGGGAGCGCATAGTTTTTTTTTTATTAATATAGGAGTTTTCTTATTTGTGTCAATGATAAAATAAACCCGTAAAAAAAATCCAATAAAAGTACAATGATTTTCATTGTCATTGTAACAAAGATATTTATTGTCAAAACATTGGACATTTTTGTCCATTATCATAAAATTACAACGAAATTCATGGTTCACAACAATGAAAATCATGGTATTTGAGAAATTTACAGTAAAAAGGGGATGTTAACCCGCATAAACGCGAACCATAAATTGACCTTACCTAAAATGGTTAAAAACTGTTTATAATCCCTGCTAAACTTTAACTGAAATGGTTATGGAACTTTACATGAACGTTTAATGATAAAGTTTCAACCTTATGTATTATGGTTTTTTGGAACTGGACCTTACAAATAATGGGTTGTTAAGAACCATTACCATTCCAAATTCTTGTTTTCTCCATACATTTTCAGAAAGAGAACTATATAAGAACGTTTTTACTTATGATTTGAGAACATTAATGGTAATGGTTATGGTAGTCAGTAAGGTCCATTAATGGTTTTGTATTATCGCTCAACTTTACGTGGAATATATCGTGAATTGGTAATCAGTAAATTACAGGCAACCAATTCGCGATATATTCCACATAAAGTTGATCGATGTTCCAAAACCATTCGTGGACCTTACTGACTACCATAACCATTACCATTAAAGTTCTCAAACCATAAGTAAAAAGGTTCTAATATAGTTCTCTTTCCGAAAATGTATGGAGAAAACAAGAATTTGGAACGGTAATGGTTCTTAACAACCCATTATTTGTAAGGTCCAGTTCCAAAAAACCATAATACATAAGGTTGAAACTTTATCATTAAACGTTCATGTAAAGTTCCATAACCATTTCAGTTAAAGTTTAGCAGGGATTATAAACAATTTTTAACCATTTTAGGTAAGGTCAATTTATGGTTCGCGTTTATGCGGGAAGCATATTAACAATAAAAAAAAGTGATTTTTCTCGAACAAATTACACTAATTTTCATTGTTTGAGCATTGTATCGTTAAAAATCGAAATTTATGTTTTCTCCCGTACAATAATGTAACAATAAATTTTAATGTGCTCGAAATTCAACAGTAAAAATCATTGTCATTTCGTTGTTTTATTATAATTATTTTTTTCAGGAAGATTGCTCGGATTCAATACTATATTATTAAAAAAAAATCGCAGCCAGACACCAGACAATGAACACATTAATGATTTTTATATAAAAAATATATAAGCTATATAAGCTATGAAAACATTATGAATTACATACCCTCCCGATGAGTACTTAAGGGGGTTAGATTTTGATACGTTCTTAAGTGCGAATGACACTGATGAAGACTGCACATTGTAGTCGAAATACGTATCTGTCATGGATACCAAAATTAATTAAGTGGAATTAAATGGAAGATAACCTTTCTTGCTGTTTTATTAAAACAACCATGGAACTTTTTGAATGCTCACACATGACAGCAGCCTGTTGGTAAGTATATTGAAAGTTGTCTAACTTTATACTTCCTCTAATTACTTAATTTTCAGGAATCTAGTGCAGTTTTTGAGCTCCGACTGCGCAAGCGACTCATTCATCGATATTGGTACTTCAAGACTTACAAGCACAAACGAAGTGACAGACGGAGCGGCTCGAAAACTTTGGTGACTAACCTGCGTTTGCAATTTTTCAGTGTACCACATGGCAACACCACTTACTGGCTTGTACCACATGGCAACACTACTACTAGATTGAACTAGCATTTTCACCAAATGTAGTAGAATGTTTTGGTTCTATCTCTTTCACTCTACTCAAAACTGAAATGCATAAAAAAATGACAAAATGATACGCACTCTTTGCACACTGCCAAAGAATCATTGTACACAAAATCAACTTTGTTCAAATCCAAAACAAAAAAACTAACCCATCTGGTGGATGATGGCACAAGCTTCCAAGAAAATTCTATTACAGTGAACCACATTATTTAAATGGATTTCTTCGCCAGTTAGTCGTCTGTCACTTCGTTTGTGCTTACAAGCAAGGAATCAAAAATATATCCAAATGACAAAATGAAAAGCGATCAACGAACCGAGTAATAACGCTATGTCAGAAGTGGAAAGCAATAATGATATCTCGCGTCACTTTTCAAATAGACCAATGTAACATATCCACCATTTTGAGAAAATCGAAGTTGAAGTTCGACAGTTTATTATTTTAACTGTTTAAAAACAATACATTTTGCAATACTATTTTTAATGTAGTCAGTGTATAATAACGTTGAAAATTCAGAAGAAACGGTAAAATCACAATTTTACTTTGAATTTCATGCTACAACATAGAAAAAACCACATAGGACGTTTTGACAAGTCGTGTTGTACATTGGACATGTTACATTGGACGATTTTTCGCAATGACATAATCAATGAGTGTTACATTGGACGTTTTGTCTACATGATACTAGATTCCCTTTCACAGATTTCAAAGTATAGTACCTAACTTTAGATTGGCCCCGCCTTTGGAAAATGAGCACCAATCATGTTAGGCAGTCCGAATGACCGAAGTAACAATCATGTACCCATCATTTTAAACTGTACATTGGACAATTTTTGATCAATGATTATCTTAAATAAATGAAAGTAAATTTGGATGGATGTTTTTGTACCACATACAATGATAAAGCAATAGTTTGTATCGCTTAACTCGATTTGTTTACATTTGTTACATTGGTCTATTTGAAAAGTGACGCGAGATATAATCTTCTTCGTTCTTTTTCATGACAAGCAGCCCGTGCGACACAACTCACTCGAGGCGGTAGAAGCAACAATCAATACGAAACTAACGATTTTAAATTGGCTCACCACTTTAGTAGCCTATTGGTCCCAAGCAAACGATTAACGTACCCTATTCTAGTTGAAATTCTATTACTACACTATGTTTGTTTTGATTCGCTATGAAAGTTTGACAGATAACATCAGGGGTGTGTGGATTCATGCAGAACATGCAGGGAAATAGCTTGGGACTGCTTGGGACCGTTGTTCTGGTACTGAGTGAGCCAAAAATAATAATGATTTTCTTCGGGACCCAGTGGTCTTAGAGTTACCTCTATGGTAGAAGGAAATGAGCAAATTGTTGGCAAGTTGCTTCACGAAGTAAAGCCGAAGATGATACACGTGTGTTAATGGGAATTTTTTTGTTATGTCTTTTCTCGATTCATATCAAGCTATGTCCTCATCCGTATATATTGCAACAAAGCAGGCAAGCAATATATCATTATCCTAGGGGAAGTACAACTTGATCTGAAGTAATATTTGGTGTAAAAATTGCTCAAATTAGTAATTATTATAGTTTTTAATATAAATATTAATGATATTAACTGTCAAACGGAAAGCTACAAAGGAAACAATTTTAACAGTGTAGCTATAACGAATACACTCAATCACGGTATACATGAACAAGGTAATATCGTAATATACTCTCGGTTGTAAACATCAAGTTTGAATGTCGACTAATGACGTCATTGCTATCTTTCAATAGTTTGCAGGGGAATAACTCAAATTGTACATTTCGTGTTGGTAAAAGACAGGCTACTTCAACTTCGATCCCTCCCAGATAAGACCCCCGCCCCATTCTTCAACTTCGATTATTTTTCCTTGTTTTACATGTGCATCTGCGTGTTCATAAATAAATAGGGAATAATAATTGAGAACTTGAGAACACAGGTAATGATTGCCATTCTGTATTCTCCTTTCGACAGAGAAACATTTGCCGATAGATTTCCGATTCCGGCAAAAAATTTGACATTCAATTGGAATCAATCAACACAGATTCACAGCATTTGATAAATAGTTGGAAAAATAATTCATACAAATGTATACCGTTCTTTGAAGTATGATTGGATTATTTCTAACACTTCCGTTTCAAATGAATCTATTGACTCGGATTTCGAATTGTTCGTTTTGCTGGATGGCATGAATTGATCCAAGCCTGCATCACGAATGGTGTTGGCCAGCTTCAGGATTAGTTTTTTCTCCCCTCTGAGAAAAGTAAATTTTTCCGGGTTTTCTGCGTAAATCCCGTATATTTCACGCATTCATGTTCTTTTTATCAAAGAACCAAATATTCAAATTTAAAGAAAAATATTAGAATAATAGTGAAGGAAATAACTTGCCTCTCGTGTGAAATCCATTTTTTATTAAACGAATGTCAAATGTACACTTAAAACCAAAAATAGTCAAAAATAAACAATAAACAACTGTCAGACTAAGTATGACATTCATAAATATCACAAATATTAAAATATTTAATATTTCCACCATCGGTATTGATGCTTATACTTGGAGCTGGCCTTCCCCTAGTCATTATCCTTCTACCACTTGGATCGAGCTATGTTACAGAGCGAGTTTGTCATGGTAGTCGTAGCAACCGTTTTGTCTGTATCGTTGGTTGCTTTATGTGTTTGGATTCGCTGCTTACAAGTCATTGGTGAAGGAGTATAGCTAACATTTTAATTTTTGCAATGCACTGTATTATTTTTTAAATATATGTTGATTGATTGTATCAATTGTTATTCATATACATGTAAAAAGAAAACTCTTTGTAAGCATTTATGTGTACCAAATTTCTACAAAAAATGAGTAAGCTTTACCCAGTAAGCAAACGTCAAAATCTGAGTAAGCTCTACCCAGTTTCCACCGCAAGCACGTTTACCCAGATTTGAGTAAATACATGTTTACCCATTTTTGGGTAACTTCCTTTTTGTCCTAACAGAGTGATTTTCAACTCGAAAATGAGTAGCCCCAGAATAGCGTGCGGGCTCAAATCGTTTATTTTGCTCTGCTGGGCCCGCTGTCACGGTATAACATGTTGCCTACACGGTTAGAAAAAAGTACCCAAAAGTAAGTTCTTTTCACTCATCTCGGCACTATAGCATAGAGGTAACTCTAAGACCACTGGGTCCCGAAGAAAATCATTATTATTTTTGGCTCACTCAGTACCAGAACAACGGTCCCAAGCAGTCCCAAGCTATTTCACTCACCCCTGCATGTTCTGCATGAATCCACACACCCCTGATGTTATCTGTCAAACTTTCATAGCGAATCAAAACAAACATAGTGTAGTAATAGAATTTCAACTAGAATAGGGTACGTTAATCGTTTGCTTGGGACCAATAGGCTACTAAAGTGGTGAGCCAATTTAAAATCGTTAGTTTCGTATTGATTGTTGACTATAGTGCAGGAACCCAAAAGTAGGTAAAGCGGATCAAAGTAGTTTTCATTTACTTGTGTGCAATTCGTATGGAATTTTCCACTAGCTTTCAACACAAAAGTAAGTTAGTTGTACCCAACAGTAGGTAAATATGATTATACTCAACGTTGGGTTCCCACACTTTTCTACCCCTGTTGGGTGGTTTTGTTCCTCCGTTTTTGACAACATTAGAAGGAGAAAAGGAGACAAACTAGTCAAAAGTAGGTAAAAGTGAACTGGCCGTTGGGTACTTTTTTCTTACCGTGTACGTGCCTGCCACTGTGCTGCTTAGCTCAGTCGGTAAAGGCGCAGCTATAGAGCAAGAGAGTTGCTGATGTACTTGGGACCAAAGTCAAGTAATGAACCAATTTAAAAGCGTTAGTTTCACACTCAGCGACGTTTTCCTTGTTCGGTAATTTTTTACCGAAAATGATCGGTAAATGAAGAATGTTACAGATTTTTCGGTAAACAAAAATAATTTTACCAACATTCGGTAATGTTTTACCGAAGTGACGGTAATTTGTCTATTATATTGACGAATTCAGTAAAAAACTGAGTACTGCGAACTCAGCCGATTTTATTTTTCAAGTGAGCTAGTACCCCGTTCACATTACAGTCTATATCACGTAATATAGGCTGTCTTGCAATGAGCACTCATACATATGATTTCCAGTGAAAACTAGATGTATGAGTGCTCATTGCAAGACAACGTATATCACGTGATATACGGTGTAATGTGAACGGGGTATAGAAAACATCTTGAAAATCTTCCGAAGTCAAATTGTTTTGCTGAAACAGCTCACGAAATTGTATATACATGCTGTCAAATGAACTCTTGGCTCCTCCTACTCTGCTCTAGAAATAACGTATACATGGTGATGGGAGTGCACCTGCTTACAAAGCTCACATAACTCTTATAAAGTTTGATTACATTCTTGTTTCAGCAACCCAGTTTTGGCATTATTAATATCAAATAAAAACACTTTTTCGAGCATCACGCTCGAAGATTTACATTATTCGCCTACTAAGGTTGATGTTTCGACTGTTTCATAATTATTATAATTCTTATATCCCGTTCACATTACAGCCTATATCACGTAATATAGGCTGTCTTGCAATGAGCACTCATACATAGGATTTCCAGTGAAAACTATATGTATGAGTGCTCATTGCAAGGCAGCGTATATCACGTGATATACGCTGTAATGTGAACGGGGTATTAGCAACAATCAATACGAAACTAACGAATTTAAATTGGCTCACCACTTTAGTAGCCTATAGACGAGTGCACGGATGGATTTGAGTTCACTCACTCGACAAAAAGTGACACAACAGCGGGGCCCTGTTTACTAAAAATGAACACATAGGTGTTCATTTTTAGTAAACAGGGCCCCGCTGTTGTGTCACTTTTTGTCGAGTGAGTGAACTCAAATCCATCCGTGCACTCGTCTATTGGTCCCAAGCAAACGATTAACGTACCCTATTCTAGTTGAAATTCTATTACTACACTATGTTTGTTTTGATTCGCTATGAAAGTTTGACAGATAACATCAGGGGTGTGTGGATTCATGCAGAACATGCAGGGGTGAGTGAAATAGCTTGGGACTGCTTGGGACCGTTGTTCTGGTACTGAGTGAGCCAAAAATAATAATGATTTTCTTCGGGACCCAGTGGTCTTAGAGTTACCTCTATGATTAGACTGTGTTCCATTTGGTGAATTTTCACTTAAATTTGACACTTCGAAAATAAATTATAATGTTCGAAAATCCCTTCTGTTGTTGATCTTCCGATTTTCGAAAAGATGTTTGTCAAAATTGGTTCCTTGTCTGTCAGAAATAAGTCTGGTACAATAGCAGGTTTATTTGAAAAATTCCCATCTGTCAAATTTAAGTGAAAATTCACCAAATGGAACACAACCTTAATTTGTTTTCAGTAGGTGACAACACCTTTACTTGTGGTTCAAACAGTAACTACCTACGTGACTTCTGAGCTCTTTTGAATGTTTGGCTCCCGTTTGACAGTTTGACTCGGCTACCAGATGACAATTGTTTTGAGTTAGTTCGCAGTACTCAGGTAAAAAATAGTACAGTAAGAACCACAAACGAAGTGACAGACGATTAACTGGCGAAGAAATCAATTAAAATAATGTGCTTCGCTGTAATAGAATTTTCGTAGAAGCTTGTGCCATCATCCACCAGATGGGAAAGTATTGTTTTGGTTTTGCACAAAGTTGATTTTGTGTACAATGCTTCTTTGACAGTGTGCAAAGAGTGTATAATTTTGTCATTTTTTATGAATTTCAGTTGTGACTAGAGTGAAAGAGATAGAACCAAAACATTCTAGTACATTTGGTGAAAATGCTAGTTCAATCAACAATCAATACGAAACTAACGATTTTAAATTGGCTCACCACTTTAGTAGCCTCCCTAATAAAAATTGTATGGTTAATTTGCTTAACGACGTGTTCTGGGTATCATCCAAACCATTTGTGGAATAGTTCAATGATTAGGGTTATCGTTCGTTTATGGTTATTTTATTATTAGGGCTATTGGTCCCAAGCAAACGATTAACGTACCCTATTCTAGTTGAAATTCTATTACTACACTATGTTTTTTTTGATTCGCTATGAAAGTTTGACAGATAACATCAGGGGTGTGTGGATTCATGCAGAACATGCAGGGGTGAGTGAAATAGCTTGGGACTGTTTGGGACCGTTGTTCTGGTACTGAGTGAGCCAAAAATAATAATGATTTTCTTCGGGACCCAGTGGTCTTAGAGTTACCTCTATGGTTCAATCCAGTAGTAGCAACCGGTGGAAACTAACGATTTTAAATTGGCTCACTACTTGACTAGCCTATTGGTCCCAAGCAAATCGATAAACGTACCCCATTTTAGTCGAAATTCTAGTACTACACTATGTTTGTTTTGATTCGCTATGAAAGTTTGACAGATAAAATGAGTGGTTAGTGGATTTTTCTATGTTTCGAGGGGTGCATCGATTAGCTTGGGACCGAAGACAGTACCAGAGCTGAGCCAAAAAGTTCAGCACGTTTCATCGGGAACTACTAGTCTTATAGTACGTTCAGACTACAGAGTTATAACAACAATCAATACAAAACTAACGATTTTAAATTGGCTCACCACTTTAGTAGCCTATTGGTCCCAAGCAAACGATTAACGTACCCTATTCTAGTTGAAATTCTATTACTACACTATGTTTGTTTTGATTCGCTATGAAAGTTTGACAGATAACATCAGGGGTGTGTGGATTCATGCAGAACATGCAGGGGTGAGTGAAATAGCTTGGGACTGCTTGGGACCGTTGTTCTGGTACTGAGTGACCAAAAATAATAATGATTTTCTTCGGGACCCAGTGGTCTTAGAGTTACCTCTATGGTTATAACATGTTATAGCGCTATCTTGATGGTGGATTCTGTGTTGCAATTATTTGACAACCGTTATAACATGTTATAACTGCTCAGTCTGGCCAGCGTTTTACCTTTATGGTAGTAGTGTTGCCATGTGGTACAATCCAGTAGTAGTGGTGTTGCCATGTGGTACACTGAAAAATTGCAATAGCAGGTTGGTCACCAAAGTTTTCGAGCCGCTCCGTCTGTCACTTCGTTTGTGGTAAGAACTGTAAAACAAAGCAAATGCCGAATTCGGTAAAAAAAAAAAATCCGAAAAAAACTGCAAATTACAGAAACGTTTACCGAACTTCTGTAAATAATTCCAGACTGTCAAATCGAAAGACGGTCATATTTATATCAAGTGTTAAAGTAAACAGTAACAGTGGAAAGTGACCGGAAAATCCATTTATTTATTTCATTTTTATATCTTCAGACACAGCCAGGAATTCTGTGCTTTCGGGATCAGGTTCCAGTCAATGGCATCAACCATGAAAGTAGCCACATGGAAAAATAATACTTCAGCGAGCAATATATGTTATTTTATAATACATATATTTTACTATTAAATAAAATCTCACAAATAATAATGCAAAAAAAAAGCTTTAAATTTTATTTCACCGAAAAAAAAACAAAAAATACAAAAGATCAACAAATATCCATTTACGGAACAGTTCAGTAAAAAAATACTGAATAGTTCGGTAAATAATTACCAAATCGTTCGGTAATTTTGACACCTAATCAACAAATCTGTTTACCGAACTGATCACCGAACGTTCAGCTGTTAAAAGTTCGGTAAAAAATTACCGAATACGGTAGTAATTTCTAAGTGTGTTTGTTTTGATTGTTGGAACTATTTCTAAAATTGCAAACAAATGGACAATAAATTCTCATACATTTCTACGATAAAAAAAAACAATCGGACCACTCCGGCATGTTTTCAATTTTTTTGTAATTTTTCCTTTTTTATTTTTCTACTTAAAAAATTATAATTTGTTTTAATCAGTATAAGTTTTATGTTATTATATTATTTTCATTTAATTCTTCCTTTCTTTTATCTCATCTCGAGTAATTCGTCAAATTGGGTTAGTAGGTTGCTTTCAAGTATTTTTCCGCCATTTTTTTTTTATTATTTTTGTTTTCTTCACTCTACTCTCGCCGACACGACGACGTTGGTCAATCGCTCGCGATCTGCACGCTTTTTCAGAATCACCCAAATTCGAGCGGTAAAAACTGAACCTACCCAATAATTGGTTAATCTATGTTAGGAGTTGCAAGTTGACAAATGAACTACATCGACCTGAATCCGATCCATTTTTGGGTGGATTCAGTTTTGGCTGAACTGGGTGGGTCGTGCTCAAATTTGGGTAGTTTTGAAATAGCGTGTGTATGCCTTTTTCTATTGATTTATGGATGCATCCATATTTTTTTTTAATTCTTCCAGAGAGGGACGTGGGGGGTAACAGTGTAGTATTTGGTTGCACGGATATCCATCGTTTATAGTCTTTTTAACTGCTATCCACATCTGAACATCTGTCGTTTTGTTTATTTTGCGTATGTTGATTTGTTAATCTGTTTTTCTTTTTGTTTATCGATTCATTTTCATAGGAGATTTGTTTGTTTGTTTGTTATTGATTTGTAGTTTGGCAACCAATTGCTCTAAACGAGGATGTACATCTGAGGGAATGGAATGTTCAGTTGATGCAATTTTCCTGTCAATTTCAGGATTCTACTAACAACTTTCGTTTCTAAGTTTGACTTTTTTTTCATATTGGTCTCGAGTCTTCTCCAATTATTAGTTTTATTTTCTCTGTGTAAAATTATGTACGTTCTTCACCTGCTTTTAACCCACTGTGTTATGGTGATCGTTTTGGTTGAAACTCTCTGTGCCATTGCAGTGTAGTTTTTTTTGGTTCAAACTGCCGCCATCATGTGTCCTATATAAATGACAACTGCTTCGTTCCAATTTGTTAATAACTCTTATTATGTTTAATTCAGTTACTTTTAGTTTGTAATCAACATTCAACAGTATTCTTGTTTGGTTTATTTGTTTGTGATTTTTCCTTCTTTAACCTTGTTTTTCTCGGTTTCCTTCGTATATGTTTTTTTGTGGGCTTCTTCAACTAATAATCTTTTTTTTTTCGGTTTACTTTGGGTTTTACAGTTTTACTTCATCTTTTTGCACAGTTTCGCTTTTCACTACTTCTTTTTTATGATCTCGGTATTTACGAGAAGAACTATTCGAAACTCTGGATTTTTTCTATTCTGGCGCACCGAAAGGCAACCGACGTCATTAATTGCTAAGTTTTTTTTCTCTCAGCTAAACTTTCAATGGTTAAATTTTCGTAATTTCGTTTGGATATAAAAAGGAAACAATATAGAAGGAATAGTTAGTACGGAAATTGTTGGAAGATTTGCTCTTTGGGCCCTTCGGAGAGCGTCCTTATTTTCTTTTTGTTTTTAATAACTAAAATCAAAGAAGAACGGTATCATCTCAACTACTGTTTTCTTTTTGTTGTAATTACAGTTCCCTCTAACTCTATATATATACTATAATTAGGTTTGTTTTATTGCACAATCGAACGTTCTTCTCGTTGCATTCGTTTGCTAACTTTTCTCAAAGAGTTTTCGTCAAAGTTTTTTTTTTTTGTTTTGTTTTCTGTAGTATTTTATCTCGGTTCAAACGCATTCTACCAGTTTCAATTGCACATACTCCGGCCCACAGTCAAGTGAACAACGGTTGAAAATTGTTTACACTGAAACAAAAAATGTTCTTTTTTTTTGTTGATTTGAACCAACATGCTAAGCTGTCAGTGCAAAATTAAACTTTCGCGGCGAACCAATTATGGGAACAACTTTTAAGGAAAAAAGTTTATATTTACATTCATTTGAGGAGAAATGGGGTTGGAGAGAAATCGATAGAAAGAGATAGCGGGGGAAAAGGGGCCCTATTGATACACTTTACATTCATTTTTTTTTTCGTCGCCATGGGTTGTTTGTTATACAATGTATATGATACAGATTAAAACTATAAGCAAAACAGTGAGCGTTTTTTGTTATCACGTTGTTTAAAATTTGCAACTAAATTTGTTGGATGGATTTTTGTGTCAGTGTGTCAGAGTGTTCTTTTGCTATTCTACGTTTGTGAATTTTTTTTTAATTATCTCAGTGAAGATTATAAAGAGCAAGTAATATCAGCTGGTATTTTGGTTGAAATTTATTCTATTTACATGTGATGGTATGCTACAGTGTAAATTGAAAAACAAAACTAATGCCTTGTTCAGACCTCGGTTCAGACTACAGAGTTATAACATGTTACAGGGGTGTTATAATAACTATAAACAAGAAGAAAAAATCAGCAAGATAGGCTTATAACAAATAACTCTGTAGTCTGAACATAGCATAAGAGATTGTTATTAATTGAAACAAAATAAAAATGTGTATGACGTATGGAAATGTATTAGCTTGTCAAATCTCCTGTAGACGTGTTTCAACAGGCTTCTGAGACATCTAGAAATTTTTGGAAAGCCCATGTCTATTAATTTCAGTTGAATTTTTGATTGATTTCAGAAGCTTAGTAGATTTGAATTTAAATGCTTTTTAGTATTCTGATGGAAATAAAATTTAGATCACTTTAGGAGAGACGTTTAAAATTTTAGTGACTCTTTTTCGTTTACTGACTAGGCTATCTGTGGTCCCAAATATCTGTATGGGCTTAACTTAAGGACAACATATTGGATCCAGCTGCATCGAAACTTCATTCAGCTTCGACGTAGTACTTTCAATGAATTCTTTTATATAAATTATAAGTCATAGATACTATTAATTGGGATTCCCTATTATCGAAACTGTGCATTCTTTTTTCAGATCTCTTTCAGAGAGCACTTCTGCTTGTCCTCTGTCAGGCTAAAACACATTTTTTATAGTCACTTTAACAATCTTGGGTCATTCGTGACTTGGTCGAGGTTGAGGTTGGGCTACAAAATGGTGAGTTGACAACCTGGAAGGAGCGGAATACCTAGCCCTGATCCTCACAAGTTCCTACTTCACGCCTCCTCGAGTCATATGATAGACTACCAACTGAAACATGGACACAGCTGGGTGGTGTAGTCTGGGCAATGTTGCCAGTCCGGAAATAGCAAGGTGAAGAGGTGCAACGCGAACACTGGCGCGGTAACCATAGTACGGTGATAGAGGAAATGCTTCACCAAACCTGAGCGTCTGTTCATCATGGAGATGCGGCTCAAAACGGCGTCTGTTCTCCATGTTAGGAGCGGCTGATCACCGTTCTAGTGCCAGCGTGGGACTCTAAACAGAGCTGTGCACGATGGTCCCCCGGCGAGACAGAAGGTTGGGGCAGGCCCAACAAGCCGCCTTGAAAAAAAAAAACAAAGTTGCAAATACTGAAGAAAAGAATACGGATCGGAACAATCGGCACCTACGCTACGAAATAAGGAATACGATTGAAAACTCGGAACATGGAACTGCAAATCGCTCGGCTTCCCGGGTTGCGATAGGTTAATCTATGACGAACTTCAACCACGATCGACCAAGTAGAAGGTGTCCTGCGGACCCTTCGCAGACTACGAGGCTGGTGAACTGTGGCCATGGATCTAGTAGAGTGGAGACGACTTCTTCGGACAGCAGAGGACAACAAGGCCTTAGTCTGATTGGTAAGGTAAGTCGAGGTTGAGGTTTGAACTCGTCACTTTGGCGTGAGAGGTATGAATGAAACCAGTACACCGGGGCATTCCCTTCATCCAAAGTCTATTGATTCATCTTCCGATGTAAAGTAGACCTCTACCTCATTCAGACGAGCTACCAAAGTCTTAGAACTGGACAAGATTTTGAAGATGGAGTCAGTGATCTTCTAGGTCTTCTTCATCACGAAGCAAAAGTCAGATAAAGCCCAAGATCTTTTTACTGAAGCATTACAGGTCCCTTCCATAGATATTGAAATCAGTGCCAACATTTCAAAGGGGCGTAATTGCATTTGTAAACAATGGCTTTAGTCGTCGATTTCTCGCGAATGAAAGCTCACTCATGAAAATGAATGACACCAGCACGCAGAGGAATGTTTCCTGTATCAGCTAGCATTTGTAATTTGGAGGGGTGGGTTTTCATTTGCGAGAAATCGACGTCTAAAGCCATTGTTTACAAAAGCAATTACGCCCCTTTGAACTGTTGGCACTGAAATATTTTACATGTCTGCTTTCTAGATTACTTTCGGATGGCTTTCCAGTAGATTGAGTAGTTGATTTAATTCATCAGAAAGATAGAATGGAATGATTTGTGATCGTCTTAAGAGAACTCTGAAATCCTTTTGGGGAAGCATTATAATTTTGCTTGCATGCAGAATCGATATAGTGGTCTTCAAAAACAATTGTAAATCTCTTTACAAAGTTATGTGACTTTTTCGAATGCCGTATCGATCGTTTCGGAATGCATTATTCATATGGCTGAAGATTTGAAATCTTTACAGGCCAGAAGTGTATTCAAGCAAATTATTTAGCTCCCTTTCAAGTGAGTTGGAGGCGAACCAGCCTCAGGCTGAAAACCTCCTTGATAAAGATAAATCAATCAATCCCTTTCAAGTGAACTTCAAAGACCGTATTGATAGTTCAAATAGTTCCCTTTTAGAAACGTACCAGTCATCATTCAGAAGTGCACCAGCGGTCTTCTAGATTTACTATCGATGGTTTCTCCAAAAGCATTCCACATCTCCTTCAGACTTTTATATTTTTATTATAGAGACTTGCAGTCTTTGGCTGGTTAATTTAGTATCTATCCCAACCACACTAATTACCTCTCAATATAATCACCTTGATCTTAATTTACCTTACCTACTAGCTTGTTAAATTCGATACCAATCCAATTGGATTTATTTTACTCATAGATTTTGCACTGGGTGAAGTTCACGATTCACGAGCGAGAGAGCATTCGAGAGCGAGAGGGAAAACAAAATCTGACAGAAGATAGACCGAATGAAAATCGAACACAAAGCTTGCTTTGTTTGTTTTGCTCAAATTTGTTCGATTGACGTGTATTCTGACTGCGGAAAAAAAATTGTACCATTTGAAAGAATTGTGGCATCTGGTGATTAGTTCTTTCTTAGTCTGTAAATAGGAAGATTTTGTTTTGAAACCAAACTGCTGAAGGCTGAGTTGTTACGGTGTTTTGTTTCGATTATTTGCAGATATGATTCGAACGCTGGGACTGCAGTTGCAAGCATTCGAGTATGCTTCTCACACCGATGACGTCCGCATCGAATGGCGTAAGTGACTGAGATCATTCGAAACGATGATGCGAGACAGCCGTATAGAAGATGAGGATTGGAAGAAGGATTTATTACTACATTATGCGGGACCGAGTGTGCTGCAATTATTCGACACTTTACCGGAATTGCCAGAATTGGACATGCGTGGGCCGTTGCTAAACGTAGAGCATTATACCAACAATCAATTTAAAACAAACGATTTTAAATTGGCTCACTACTTGACTAGCCTATTAGTCCCAAGCAAACGATTAACGTACCCCATTCTAGTCGCAACTCTAGTACTACACAGTGTTTGTTTTGATTCGCTATGAAAGTTTGACAGATACAATGAGGGGTGAGTGAATTTTCCTATGTTCCGAGGGGTGAATCGATTACCTTGGGATCGAAGAGAGTACCAGAGCTGAACCAAAAAGTTGAGCACGTTTCTTCGGGACCTTCTAGTCTTAAAGTTACCTCTATGATTATATCACAGAGGTAACTCTAAGACAAGTAGATCCCGAAGAAACGTGTTCAACTTTTTGGCTCAGCTCTGGTACTATCTTCGGTCCCAAGCTAATCGATGCACCTCTCGAGACATAGGAAAATCCACGAACCCCTCATTTTATCTGACAAACTTTCATAGCGAATCAAAACAAACATAGTGTAGAACTAGAATTTTGATTAGAATGGGGTACATTAATCGATTTGCTTGGGACCAATAGGCTAATCAAGTAGTGAGCCAATTTAAAATCGTTAGTTTCCACCGGTTGGTTGCACTCCTTTAATCTAGTACCTCCTTCAAATAGTACGTCAAACTCCGAAAGTGATCTAAAATCGTTTTATGAATAATTGTGAGATGTTTCAATATCTATTGAAAGGATCTGCACACTCAAAATAATTCACACGTTATTGTTACGTGAAAAATAACATAGAGTCGCTCTATTTCCGCTTCTGTCAATTTTACGTGACACAAGAAGAGTCTACGTGATACCAAATATGCATCAACGGAAATTTCCTTCGAAGTCGGTAGATTTTTTAATGAAACGTACGTGATTTGCACATACACCAATTCTATGTGCATTTCACATATGAAAAAATTAATGAGTGACTCACTCATAATGGTACACAACATGGGGGCATTGCAATGTGCATGTTAACATACCAGTGAAAATCTAGATAATTTTGTTACCTATTTATTTGCGTGGAACAATTTCGTGTTGTAAGTATGATAACTAAACAAATTATGTATAGAATAACTTTAAAGTTTGTTTTTTAGTTTCAGTATACCGGCAAGAAGTACCATGAACATGAATGCGAGTTAAACTCCCTTACATCATACATATGATTGTAACCAAGTTTCCGTTACTTGTCCCGTTCGAATGTATGTTCCCCCTGTGTATATATTGATAATTAAGATATATTTGAATCAATGTATACTATAGAATCATTTGTAATGCGAAATCAATGATACATTTTATTTACAACGAAATTAAAATCATTGGAGACGATTATAAATTCCATCGACAGAATCACGTAGCTTCTACGTGATAATCCAGTAACCATCTCGCTCACTGAAATGAGTGCTTCCATGCATGAATCACGTAACTCTTACGTGAAAAGTGCGATGGAAAAAATCTATGTATGTTTTCACGTAGCATTGACGTGAAAATTATTTTGAGTGTAGTCTCTTTGACTTCATAAATTCCTATCACCAAACATTTTGCTTTTTTGAACTTCAAGTCTGAAAGAGAAAGATATGAACTGTAGTATCTATCCCAACCACACTAACTACCTCTCAATATATTCACCTTGATTAGCAAATCATCGATTTTCTTATTGCCAGCTTCTCTAGCGCCACTGGTATACGCTGGTACGGTTGAGTAGCGCCACTGGTATACGCCGGTACGATATCGGTTTTGATTGGGATGTCCACGATAATATCTAGCTAGAGCTGGAATTAGGGCGTAACAGCTTTTGTAAACAATGACTTCTATCGATGGTTTCTAGGAGCTCGAGGCACAATCAATACAAAACTAAAAATTGGCTCATTTCTTGACTAGCCCAATTACATCTATAAGGGTACCCAATTCTCGAAATAGAATCTGTCAAAGTTTGCCTTTGTTTTGATTCGCCTTATAAATTAGGCAGAGTGTAATGAGGAGCTCGTGGATTTTCCTATGTTTCGAAGGGAGCTGCAATTAGCTAGGGACCGACGGTCGGGTACTTCCTGAGCCAAAAAATTAAGCATGTTTTTTGGGGACCCACTGGTCTTAGTGTTACTCTATGGTACTACTAGGTATGTCTGTCAGAAGTAGTAGGTGTATGATCTGAACACAGAAAAAGAAGGATTCTATCTAGATCAAGTCTCTGAAGCACTCTAATTTTGATTTGTAGGCTACTATATGCATTGTATTTCTATTTCGGACGAGTTCAGATTTGGGTCCATCTCTAGATCTCTTTCAAAAGCCTAAACATTCATGAGTTTTAGATGACTTTCATTTGTTATCTGAGTATTTAACTTCTCGATCAAAGACAATTTTAAACTTGTTGTTTAAGACATCCCTTGAAATATCATTAAGATTTTTCCGAGAATTTTTCAGCGTCTTTTTTTAAGGATTTCAATCACCAATCAACCGCTTACCCTCTCATTGGCTTCCCGTTGGGGCATTGAGGGCATTTAAAATGTTATGGTTTGTTCTGTCTGTTGCTCTATATTACTGGAAGAGATTTTCTAACCCTCCTTATGTGCATACATAGGGGGAGAGGTGGTGGTGGTGGTGCCAAAAGATGAGCGCAATAGAATCATCAAGTTGCCATAAGGCACGAAATGAGACTATTGCATGGCTGGGTAGTCAAAGTCTTCCATTCGTTAGTCATTTCAGGTGGATTAGAACAGGTTTAGGTTTAGGGTGGGCGTTGGCCAGATTTGGATTTTTCAGATGTAATCCTGGATAGGACCCTGTCATTGAACGTCGCGTGAAAGTGGAACTTAATGAAGGCCTAAGTACTTTTTCGTAGTTTTTAGTTTTCGGATTTGAAAGATCGTCGGTTACAGTGGCCTGCTTACTGAGCAGAAAAACGCGGTCCCAGGTCCTTACATATCAAAGAGATTTATGGTAAAATCGCTTGTGTATCGTGTATTTTGCGAAACTCGTTGTCGTTGGTTCCGGGTTTGAATGGATACACAAATTTGAGCAACGGTATTATGTGATATGAGGGGCTCGGTGGCCTTAGAGCAACCGTTTTTGCTTACTGAGCAGAACATCATGAGTCTAATCTCAGGCCCATCCACATTCAAGATTCGTCAATCGTTTTATTTGTTAATATGACTACATGGTAATAACAGCAACTCGGTGATTAAAAAGGTGCTCGTCTGCCTAGTGGCAAACGTTTTTGCTTACTGAGCAGAAGACCGTGGGTTTAGTCCCAAGCTCCTTCGCGTTATATGATCGTTGGGACATCAATTCAGCTTATCGTTTACCAAAACGAACCCTGCTGCAAACCCAACCCTCTTATCCAACATCCCAGTGATTCCTCGTGGAAGTGCAGACGTGTTCTCGGCTTCCATCAAAGCGAGTGTCATGTCAACACAATCCTTCTCATTCCTTTCTTGACCTGTGTTCGGGCGCGGCCGGCGCTGGTATTGCCTAATTTAAGATTACCAGTTTTTACACATTGATGATGATTGCTAGTCCCAAGCATCGTCTATTGGTTCTCTGTGTAATTACAGCTGATCTGGCAGTAACAGAGTAGCAACCGTGGGCGGTCAATCAAGCTCAAGCTCAAGCTCAAGCTCCTTATGTGCATACATAAGGAGCTCGGACTACGTCAACATACACGTGGACATTTTGTAGTCCACTTGAACCATCTTCTAAAGCTTTGTGAGAAGCTTTGAAGATCATTCTCATAGAGTTTATGTGTCCTATCTAAAGATGTTTAAAACTTTAACATTTTTACCTTCCATAGTGCTCAGTGTCTTCCGGTCAAGAGCTCTTACAAAAAAAAAATTACCCTTAGGGCTTGTTGAGCTGCTTCGAAAATCGTTTGGACCCTGTCAAAAGGTTTGTACCATATCCAAGGGGAATTCATGTAAGGCTTACTTCAGCTTTTCCAGTCTTCATTCGTGTGTAGCTTAAGCAGATCTTAGCCAGAAGCGTTCATTGAATTGATATCCCCTAAAGTTGAGAATTACCTTTATGATATAATATAAAGTTATATGAAACCTTTTCAAGGGGATTAACTGACCTTCAAAGGCCTGCTGGATCTCCTCAACAGAAGTTTTCTAGATCTCCACCGCTCAAAAAAATCGTATCTAGAAACTTCAATTCAAATATCATCTGATTCTCCTTCAGATATAATTGGAAGCCATTCAGAGATCTTCTGCATATCGTTCGGAGGTCATATACATCCCTACTTAAGAAATCGTTCAGGCTTACATTATTTAGCTTTGCTTAACAGATATTTCGGTTTAACTGAAAAAGCCTTTCAAAAATAATCTCAAGTAGTCTTCAATATCTTCCTTCCCGAAGAAGTCTCCTAGATGCCTCCAATGGTTCTACAAAAAATAACCTTTACGTTTTTCTAGTTGAAATATTTACAATACTCTCCTTGTTATTCTTCCACAGATTTTCTGTAGAATATTTCTTAGAGTTTTAACTATTATTGCTATGTTGAAGTCTGACTGATGTCTTCCACAGAAGTCTGCAGAAGTTTTGTTCGCACTTGTTCTCCAGACTACTTTGAAAATTTAAATTTGATGGCATCTTGAAAATTTTAACTAACGCTAATGCTACTTAGGATTGGAAAATAAATCAAAAGGAATGTAAATAACTAGGCTAATACGTTTCCATACTTTACAATGTGTTATAAAAATAAAAATAATATTTTTTACGATCTAGAGTTTTAATTAAAGCTTGAAATATAAATATTTGATCTCACATTCGAATTTCCTTATCTTTGCTTTAATATTGAAACCACCCAAGCAGCACACTTGTCACTAAACAGTTGTGGTTACTTGTATGTAACTTATTTCATTCGCAATCGAGTTGCGACAACTTATTATGATGGACGTGTGTTGCTTGGGCAAGCACTCCCCCAACAAACATTTAAGCTGATTAAAAGCTGAATAAACCTATTTTTAGCAGAACAAGCTACTTTAAGGCTGAATAAGCTACTACCTTTGATAAAACGCAACTCACTTTGAAGATCTCTCACAAACGATCATTCAACCACGAAAAGTAACCACTTCCTATTAGGCATGTTGATTTGTATAGTTGATTCGATTGAATTGAAACCGTTACGTTATATCGAGAAATACTTGTGTTCCGCTTTAAATGTTTGCTGGGTTCGTCTTTAAAATGGTTGACTTTTAGATCGGTTTCCAGAGTGCTTCCAGGGAAAACCGAGCCAAGGGAAAATCATCGATTTACTGAAACTGAGATCCTTTCCGGTTTTTACGTATTTTCGTTCCGCATATTCCTGATATGTATCAATATTACCTAACGGAATGTGTATGAGCGTGTCTTTAAATTTTTAAATATCAAAGTGTTTTTCTTCTGAGATCATCGCATGCCCACCAGTGGTGCGCACTGCGAAAGCAATTAGCTTCCAAACCACTTTGGAACTAAACTAAAACCGAAGTAACAAAAGTGACTGCGTTCAACAAACTTATTTCAACTACACCACACATTTTCAACCATTGCACAACAGATCGTATGTTCATTCGCTTCTTCTTTTTCATCATCTCCGAATCCGTCAAAATTCGTTCGCAAACTTTGCCCGCTTTGTGTTTCCGTTTTTTCCCCCGTCACTAGTTTAACCACTAAAATCAAACATTAACATTCACTTACTCACTATACAAAGGTTGGATACCGCGGCTAGTTTCTGTTAGTTTGCTGTACTTTTTTTCCCGGTTCTTTTCAAAACATCGCACTCCATTATTCGCTAGTTGGTTGGTTTGTTCTGGTTTATTTTGTCTTTAGTTAGTACGGTCAAGGTCTTTTTCACGGCCCTCTTGGTTTGGATGATTTTGTCTGAAAGTGATCTAAAAAGTGACACAAATGGAAGCTAAACTGCCCGTACAAATGACTAATATTGCACGTGAAAATTTAACATTGATTTTCTGACAGTTCCACGAACTTGTTTTCATTTTAGAAATCCGCTTGGCTATCAATCAATTATTAAGGTGTTTTTTTTTGGATTTTGATGACTTTTAGATTCGCGCTTTTTCGAAGCACACGTTCTGGTCAGTTTTCGAGCACGGTTACAGCACAGACAAACAAACGCAATTCTCCATCTTAGATCATCGTACACGCATTTGACGCTGAATTTATTGTAGGATTCCGTGTTTCAAACACCATGCAACATTTTGATTTTTGTTCTCAAACGCGTCTTTGCACGATATTTCACGCGGCCTTTGGTTGTTGAAACGATCGCGTTCAGGGAAACACCACAATGTTATATTAGGATCGAGTACTGTGAATCATTTGCTGAGTTAAATTTGACATTTCGAAAGCTATTTTCCATGTTCGAAAATCCCACAGCCTTAGGCTATGTTCCATTTGGAAAATTTTCACTTAAATTTGACACTTCGAAAATAAATTATGATGTTCGAAAATCCCTCTGTTGTTGAACAGCCGATTTTCGAGAAAGCATCTGTCAAAGTTGATTCCTTGGCTGTCATAAATAAGTCTGCTGGAATAACAGGTTTATTTGAAAATTTTCCATCTGTCAAATTTAAGTGAAAATTCACCAAATGGAACACAGCCTTAGGCTGTGAATCATTTGCCGAGTTAAATTTAACTCATGGTTAAAAGTGGCATTTCGAAAGTTATTTTCTATGTTCAAAAATCCCTGTGCTATCGATCGACCGGTTTTTGAGAAGAACTTAGCCAAGGTTGTCAAAATTTAACTTCTTGTCTGTCAGAACTAACCACGCTCGGATAGCAGGGTTAATCGATAACTTTCCATCTGTCAAATTTTAACCAATAGTTAAAATAATCCACCAAATGGCGCCCTCAGTGAGATCCGTGACGATGCTTTGAAGGAAAAGTTGTTCGAAGAGTTACGTCTGTTTGTTTGGGATTACAGTTTACAGACATCCGAGGCGAAATCACCATAAGGCTGTGAACCATTTGCCAAGTTAAATTTAACTCGTGGTTAAAAGTGACGTGACGTTTGGAAAGTTATTTTCTATATTCGAAAATCCCCGTGCTGTCGATCGACCGGTTTTCACCCACGGTTGTCAAAATTTAACTTCTTGTCTGTCAGAAATAACAAACCGCGGATAGCAGGGTTCATCGATAACTTTCCATGTGTCAAATTTTAACTAAAAGTTAAAATAATCCACCAAATGGTTCAGAGCCTAAATAAAAATTCTCAGAATACTATTCGAACTGCCAATTGTCTGTGGATGACGTCTTTGCGCGATACGGATACTCTACTGAAAATAAGATCGAATTTTGCACATAAATCCTATTTGTTTACCAATCCATAGCTCAGCTTTCAAGCTGCAGGCTTGAGGTTTTGTTTTCATGAAAACCCAATACACAAAATTCAATTTATGCTGATCGAGCAATTTATCACACATTTCGCGAAGTTTGAAAACAAACAACAATTGGTTGTAGCTATCTTCCGCAAAATCATCCTAACCTCATCTTTTGTATTTTTTTTTCTCGATTCGAGAATCCGGCTCTGCTGTTCGTTTAGGTTTGTGATTGAATTTTCTGAGTATTCCTAACTTCATCATAAATTTCGTCTAATTTTAATATAATTTCATCGAATCACATTTTGCTGGTTTTTCCCCCGTAATTTTTGGTTTCGGTTTTTGGTAAACTCTCATTTTGCATCATCTGATGGCTTTCTGGTTTCTTGGAGGAATGGAGAACATGACCTGAACATTAGAAACTTTTGTTTCTTAATTTCACAATCGTCTGGTTCGACAGTTTTTATCTGGTTTTTGGAAACAATTTCAACGCGTCTAAATATTTTTTTTTCTGTTTGTCCGAATGGTTTTCTGTGTCTCACTTTTTTCCTATACTCTAAATTTGGGAATCACTACTGTTTCAATGGGGGTTGTGAACGAAAATAAATGAAAGACTAGAATTCTTCCCCCTCCAAGTGCATATTGTGTTTTTTTGCTTAACTTCAATGTGAATTACTGAACTACTGACTGACTGACCCTCGATGCCATAATTGCCATACCGCCGCTTGTGTGAGACCGTTTTAGCTTTCGCATTCGTTGGTTCGAAAACTTGAGCCTAATTGTATGAACTGTTCTTCTGTTTTGTCCAAAAACTAAGCTTCTGTTGCAACGGTGTTGCATAAAACACTTCTCTGTTTGACTCCAAAACTCATCTACTGTGTAGGATCCGTGGTGGATGACTATGACTGAGCTATGGTTGTTTGAATGATAGTATGTATTAGTATTAGTAGGCTCTCGTTGATTCGTCATGGCTGCTGGTGATGGTGCTCTCTCCGGTCGTGGGCTCACACCTCACACCATCTCAAACGACACTGGTCAGTTCCTGGAGGGTCGTCTGGTGCTGGTACTTTTGCTGCTGGCCGGCAATCGACAGCCGGACAACAACCTCACGGGGATGGCGGCTGCTGCTGTTGCTGCGTCAAGCCGCACCGCACGGCATGTTCGAGTTCGAACTGGACGAGTTCATACCGCAGGCCTTCAGCTCGGTGAAGATCTCGGTGAAGAAGCCCGGCTCGGCGTTGATCCGCAGCATGTTGGACGACAGCCGGTTCACGATCAGGAGGCATCTGGAAGTAGAGGCAGGTAGGTTTACATGTATAGTGAATTCAATTGGCTTGAAAAGTTGAGCCTGGTTCTACTTTTTTCAATTCAAGTGAGTTGATCAAGTCAGTTGAATGGCATGGTTTACACGTTCGATTCGCGTTCAAGTCAGTTGAATTAAACTGACTTTATCAATTGACTTGCCCTGTCTTAACCCAGCTTAAGTGTGTAGAGAATTTTCTTAAGATGTGTCCTATGAAGAACTCGAGAAGAACTATCGTTTAGAAATCTAGAAATCATCTAGGGGAAATGTTGGCTTCGGCAATACCCTTAGCTATTATCGTCAGGGGGGTAAGCAACCTCATTGAGAGCTCAATTTTGGCATGTGGATACATTGTGTTTCAGAGCATCTATTGGCCAAATTTGAGTGCTCTAGGACTTTGTTTACCCCCTGACGATAATAGGTTAAGGTATTGCCGAAGCCAACATTTCCCCTAGTTAATTTAGACATTGCAAACATTTGAAGGTGGGGCCTCCCTTAGCTCATTCGGTAAAGGCGCAGCTACAAAGCAAGACCATGCTGGAGGTGGCTGGGTTCGATTCCCGGTCCGGTCTAGGGATTTTTCGGGTAGGAAAATTTCTCGACTTCCCTGGGCATAGAAGTATGATTGGACTTGCCACACAATTATACCAATGCAAAAATGGTACAGGCATCGAAAGCTCTCAATTAATTACTGTGGAAGTGCATTTTGAACACTAAGTTGAGAGCACGCAAAAAGATATTGCGATATGCAATAAGCTTGAAATGCGAAGAAAAAGAAGAAGAAACATTTGAAGGTCCCAGGCACAGAAATTCAAGATTCAGGATTTGGTACAACTTTTAAAATTTTGACGCTTTGAACAGTTTTTTAGATTTCATACTTACAAAAAAAAAAAGGTTTAAGAAAACTCTTCAAAAGGGAAGTCTGACTCGCACGACGCCTCATTATAAGTCTGATCGGTAAAACTAAAGGGCTGAACACAATGACAGTGGAATAGCGGCACAGCGGCAAATGCGCAGTGTACTAAAATCGCACTAACCGCTATACCACTGCACAGTGGTACAGAATGCAGATTTAGGTGGAATGATATGTTTTTTTTTATTTGAAATTTATCATGAAAGTCATCTTCTAGAGACTTTTAAAACTCTTTAAGACGAATGTTTTATAGCTGGATTTGTTGCCTGTATCTCTTCTAATAAAAAAGATATACTCAAATATAGTAAAAAATATGAATAAATTCAAATTGATTTTATACGAGTTTAAAAAATAACATACCTCCAATTTTTTCATATTATTGAGAATAACATACGCCCTTTCAAATGCTGCAAAAAAACTTTTTTTTTGTTTGCCCCAACCAGAGATATTAACATTTGAAAAGTGCATATTTTTAGTATAAAATCGTCAATAACTCTTGATCGGCGAAAGATATTGACAAGTTTTGTGCAGCAAAAATTTGCGCCTTCTTAAGATCTAAAAGTTATCTGAAGACACCTTTGCTGAGAAATTCGAAATAAGAAAAATAGAGCAAAAAAACTGATTTTTAAAGAGCCACCCTAACTGAATTCAAGGAAATAGCTCTAAATCGCCCAATTTAAGAGATACAAAAAAGTTATTTTCAACAAAGTTGCTTGAAATTAGCTCAGCTATAACTTTGTAGAAGAATGTATACCTTAATTTATTCAAACAAAAAAGTTAGATTTTTGATTTTAATGATAATAGGAACCACCCTAAAATTCATTGTCATAAAAATGAGGGCCTAACTATAAGGAACAACTTTGTAGAAGAGACTTTTAGTCTAAAGTTCCAATTTCAGGCTCAAAACATATCATTCCACCTAAATCTGCATTCTGGACCACTTTGCCGCATTCCTACCCATAATATTTTTCCTCGTCCGTTGCAGGCTGTACGTAAACAAACCACGTAAACGGGATTATTTTGATTGCAGTTTTGAGTCATTTGTTATTTGAATAACCTCTTAAGGCTTGTACTCGAAAAAAATGCACCATTTTTATCCGTGGGTAAAAATTGATGAAAATCTAAGTATAACTAGTTTGGAGTGAATTGTTTACATGTGCAAAATTTCATAACAATCGGTTCAGTGGTTATTGAGATGTCATCGAAACAAGAAGAAAATCGCCGGAGAATTTTGCGTGCCGTCATGGAAAATCCGACTGCGACCATGAGATGGATCGGAAGACAACTGAGAATCACCCATACAACTGTGTCTCGGGTGGTAAAATCGTTTACGGAGTCCCAGACGACCGAGCGGCGGGCTGGAAGGGGAAGAAAATCGAAGACAGCTGACCCTGTGAAGGCCCGGAAGGTGTTGGATTATTTCAAGCGTAATTCGAACCTTTCGATTCGCGACGCGGCTCTGAAGGCAAAGTGTTCCGCCTGGTTCGTTCAGCAAACCATGAAACGAGCTGGGCTTCATGTATTCAAGGTCCGGAAGGCACCAAACCGGCGTGATCAACAAAACACGGCGGCCAAATCCCGCGCAAGGAAGCTGTATCGAGAGTGGTTAACGAAACCGATGTGTGAGGTTATGGATGACGAAACCTACATCAAGGCAGACGCAAAGCAGATACCGGGCCTGGAGTTCTACGTTGCCAAATCACGGTTTGATGTTCCGGAAGACAAAAAGAAGAAGAAAGTGGACAAATTCGTCAAAAAATACTTGCTCTGGCAGGCCATATGCCAATGCGGTAAACTGAGTAAACCGTACATCACAATGGGTACCATCAACAGCGAAATTTACCGCTCCGAGTGCCTTCAGAAGCGATTCCACGGATTACGCGCGATCGACGTTGGATTGGTACAGAGACAATAACGTTGTTTTTGTACCAAAAACCGCCAACCCTTCAAATTCACCAGAGATTCGTCCGGTGGAAAGATTTTGGGCCATAATTAAGGCCAAACTTCGAAAATCGTCCAAGGTGTTTAAGAACGAGCTGAAGTTGAAGAAAGAATGGATGAAAGTGACCAAAAAGGTCGGCTCCACCATTGCACAAAATGTAATGAGGTGTCTTAAGGGAAAGGGGCGGGCTTTCAGCGATGGAAAGGAAATTGAATAAAGTAATTATGCCGAAACATAATCCATATGTATTAGTTCATTCCCTGAAAGTTTCAAGAAATTCTGACTTAAAATAAATTTTTGGCGAACACTTTTGTCTGGTGCATTTTTTTTCGAGTACAGGCCTTATTCAGCTGACATAGTGAACAAAGATCAGTAGAATCAACAATCAATACGAAACTAACGATTTTAATCTGGCTCACCACTTTAGTAGCCTATTGGTCCCAAGCAAACGATTAACGTACCCTATTCTAGTTGAAATTCTATTACTACACTATGTTTGTTTTGATTCGCTATGAAAGTTTGACAGATAACATCAGGGGTGTGTGGATTCATGCAGAACATGCAGGGGTGAGTGAAATAGCTTGGGACTGCTTGGGACCGTTGTTCTGGTACTGAGTGAGCCAAAAATAATAATGATTTTCTTCGGGACCCAGTGGTCTTAGAGTTACCTCTATGGTAGAATGTCTTCTTCTACCTGAATTCTTGTACAAATATCCAAGGGACTTTGAAATCCTCCAAAGTTCAGTGATCGTATCTGGATTGGCATTAACTTTAAAAAATGTGGGAGCGCTTCGAGAAAGTAAAACCATAGAGGTAACTCTAAGACCACTGGGTCCCGAAGAAAATCATTATTATTTTTGGCTCACTCAATACCAGAACAACGGTCCCAAGCAGTCCCAAGCTATTTCACTCACCCCTGCATGTTCTGCATGAATCCACACACCCCTGATGTTATCTGTCAAACTTTCGTAGCGAATCAAAACAAA
Organism: Ochlerotatus camptorhynchus; assembly: GCF_037179485.1. Classification (NCBI taxonomy): domain Eukaryota; kingdom Metazoa; phylum Arthropoda; class Insecta; order Diptera; family Culicidae; genus Ochlerotatus; species Ochlerotatus camptorhynchus. Next base: position 4,875,149 of record NW_027040804.1, on the reverse strand, counting down.
CAGGGTAGTAATAGAATTTCAACTAGAATAGGGTACGTTAATCGTTTGCTTGGGACCAATAGGCTACTAAAGTGGTGAGCCAATTTAAAATCGTTAGTTTCGTATTGATTGTTGGTAAAACTGCCCAAGCTTCAGGTAAGTTCCGTGAATTTTAAGGGAAGTCTAGAGCTCTAATTTATTGAGAAGTTAAAAGAACTTCTGTGGAGTAAAGATATCTTTAGGGAAGTCCCGACCAGTGCTGTAAATTTTCATATCATTCGATTGAAGGTGAACCACTACAACCATTCAATCAATTCTGTGTAAACGAATTCTCACATGACCATAATTTGAAGAGCCCCTTTCTCATTCGAAGCTCATTGTCACTGTCAATTGAGTCACTCAGTATCATTTGATATACGACAGTGGAGTATGGAAGAAATCCAGGAAAATGGTCCCGAACAGACAAGTCGACCCGATGTCGGATCAATGTAAGGCTAATTTAAGGTCGATGTCGACCCAATGTCGTGTTAATGTCGGGTCAATTTTGGGTTTATGTCGGGTCAATGTCGGGTCAACATCGGGTTGGGGTTTGATAGAAGTCAGGTTGGTGTCGGGTTGGCTTAGCTTTTTCGCCGGAATGTCGACCAGAGCTCCGTTTGTGTGTAGGTTACACTCAATCGAATGATATATAGCGTTTCTCAAATGAGAATGATCCATGCCTTCGTCAAATGACTAAGCAACTGATATCACCCATTCGGAGGAGGTCCCCTTTGATAGCGAATAGCTACTTTTCTCATTTTCATCAAAAATGTTCAAATGATTTTGAGAATTTACAGCACTGGTCCCGACTATTGGGAAAGTTAAAAGATCTTCAAGAGAATATTAAAATAACTTCGTACGCTTCAGAAAAATGTTGAAAAAATCATCAAAGATCAAGAGTAGTTTTTAGGAGAAGTTCAGAGTAGTTCTGCGAAAAACTTCAGAGTATTTCTGTAGAGATTTTCAGAGTATGTCTGAAGAGAACTTCAGAGTAGTTCTGAGGAGAATTTTAGAGTAGTTTTGAGGAGAACCTCAGAGTATTTCTGAAGAGAATTTCAGGGAAGTTCCGAGAACTCCAGAGACGTTCCATTGGCCTCAGATAAATTTCGGCAAATTTATGAAACTGATAGTGACGCACTGAAAGCAATATTGACAGATTTTGGTTATCAAACATATATTTCATGACCTTTTCTTGTAACTTGCAAGTACTAATTAGCATTATACTATATCATGATTTCATTATTCCGAAAAACATTTTTTTTATAGCAAGTGAGTGGAAGTAACCCTGATGCTCACCAATGTTCTTATTTTTGAATTCTCTTGTAGTTTGATGTGTCACATGAGGTTGAAGTTTCAAATTTCACTTCTCGGTACACGGAACATGTCCGGATCTGGCCAACGTGATACTGAGTACTTAATATGGCCACCAATGATCTTATGTATGTGTCATATGAGGGTGTAGGGTCAAGAAAAATGTGGCCACTTCCCCGGGGTACCCGGAACATGTCCGGATCTGGCTAACGTGGTCTTCAGTACGTAATGTGGCCATCAATGATCTTATGTTTGAATTCTGATGTAGTTTGCTGTGTCGCATGAGGGTGTTGGTTCAAGACGACCATTTCCCCGGATTTACCCAAAACATGTCCGGATCTGGCCAACGTGTTCCTGAATACTTGATATGGTCACCAATGATCTTATTTTTAAATTCTGATGTAGTTTGCTGTGTCGCATGAGGGTGTTGGTTCAAGATGAATCTGTCCACTTCCCCAGGGATACAATGAATATGTCTGCATGCAGCCAACATGGTACTTAATAAATACCACCTTAGATGATTATTTGGTTCACGTCTTGAAAGTTCCGGTTAACCCAAAATTACGAAAAATACAACCAAAAACGTTGAGCTCTTCTCAGGCTGCCGCTCAACCGGACCGCGTTTTTCCAAAATGTTGAAAAAAAAGGCGCTTTTGCCGCAATTATGGGTTGTCAAACGGGTTACAGTGTATGTATTGGAAAATTTGCGCTTACCGCTATGCCGCTATACCGCTATCATTGTGTTCAGCCCTTAACTCAAAACTTTGAAAATGTTTGAGACTCCAAAGTCACTAGTTTTGACGTAGGACTACGTCTTTGATTTCTAAATGGCGGTACACTTTGTGAAAACCGAAAATGGAACATGTAACAAATTAAGAAAGATTTTGAACGTTGATAACTCAGTTGCCCCTGGTCCAATTTCAATAATTTTATCACCAATCGACCAGAAATATGGCTACGAATGTTGATTTTCAACAAGAAACTATTGAAAAACTGGTAAATGTCCAGCATTTTCCAAAAGCGTCGAATTAACTAAAAAATCCACCAATTACCTACATGCATATGCTGATTCCCTAGCACAGTCGTCAGAGAGTAGTAAGTAGACGAAACAAGTCGAAGTGGCATTCGCGCCCGATCATCGGGCGCGTACGAATAGGGCGGATAGAATTGCGTAATATTTTGCACACTCATCGCCATACTCAGAACCACACGCTCCCAACGACCACACCACTGTGTAGTGGTGTTCGGTGTCGAAATTAGTAGCAGTAGTAGCAGTGCTTTCGGCGAGTGGTGTTGAAAATTTTTCTCCAGTAACAACGAAAGGCTGCCTGCATGCAGCGAGCTGCAGAGCCCACATAAGGAGGAAGAAGCTTCACCGGTATGCTATGGATCGGAATCAGTAGCTCCTCGTGAGTCGCTGCGGGTCGGTCATATATGCCAAGCGTGTCACCCTCGCTCCAAACGACATACAGATCGACAGCCTCATCCGTGTTGAACAACCAGCTTAGAATTACTCAACCATCACTACAAAACGGCCACCAAAATTTTGTTAAAGAATATTATTTGGACATTGATCATGGTCATCAGTTCCCGGCAGCAGCTAGCTATCAAGGCTCAACCTGTCTATAGAAGGTGTGGAATTGTAGGCCTGAATATATTGGTGCAATTAGTTTTTACTCGGCTTTCATTCCGCACGATTCAATCACCCTTGCAGTGACGTCGAAAATATTAGGTCACTATTGAAAAATACCAAATGTCCAACTGTTGCAATGGTGATCAAAATTATTACCGAATGTCTGAACACAGCGCATTCCCTAACACAGACTTAAAAATCGCATTCGATGCGGTCCCACTGAACGGTGCTCATTCAATCACCGTAAGTGGTGGTGTCCAGTCCAGCAGCAGCAGTAGTAGCAGCAGCAGTAGCAGGAGTGCTTTCAGCAACAACAACAACGAAAGGTTGCCTGCAAGCAGCGAGCTGCAGAGCTCACATGAGCAACCATAGGAGGAAGAAGTCCCACCGCTAGGCTAGGATCGGAATCAGTAGTTCGTCGTGCTCAGCTCAGCATTACTCAACCAGCACTACAAAACGGTCCTTTTCAGGACCACCATAAATTTGTTAAGAGTATTATTTGGACATTTGTCAAGGTCATCAGTTCCCGCAAGCAGCCCGAATGTATTGGTGAGATTAATCATCGGCCGACCATTTTCCAGAACACGCTGGTAGGAAGTGTTAAAAATCCATATAGAATTTGAGAGAAGTGGGAATAATTCGCTTTGTATGTATATTCAGTCCCCAGAAAGCCAATAAAATCAAATTTGTGAGAAAATTAGCTCTCACGAGTTCAATCTCTCGAAGTCCCTCCTTTTTTACATATTCTGCACAAACGATACTTTCCGCCCCGCCCATTCATATAATTCGGAAGGAAATCCTGTGAGGGATGAATTGAATACACTTTAATACCAAAATTCACAAAACTTAAAAATTCATAATAAACAAAAAAATTAAAATACAGCTTTTAAAGTCGGGTCGGGTAGATGAATCGAAAATACTCAAGTTGACAGTCCCTTGGATTCTCTTCATCAACTTTCTCTTTTAAATAAATACTACAAATTTGATACGCTTACAAATAAAAAACGGAAAGAGTTAAGATAATTGATGATTGATCAATTAAAAGAACTAAATGTTTACATTTGTTCCGTCCACTAGCGGTCCTACGTCAAGCTTCCGTTCGTGCCCCTAGGCACAGACCCTTCTACTTTTTTTTAATGATTTCCAATTCGGTACTTAGGAACTCTATGTTGTTAAGTGTTTCAGCTCTAAAAAGTACAAATCAGTTTTCATACACAGGTTGTGTAGAACGCTTGCGCAAAAAGACTAGGGTGGGAAACGGATTCGAAACTCAAATGTCCACCGTTGTATAATTAGTAATGCACCCGTGAACTGAATGGGAATTGTGGGTTCGAATCCCACTGGTGCCCTTAGATTTTTTCGCAAATTTTCTCACAAACACACGTCTCTTACTGATGATATGTGCTAACCTCTCAGTATGTTCAAAACTTTCTTACAAAGTAATTAAAACAGATGACAAAAAGCACAAACATAGTTTGGAGATTGCAATCAAATTCCCGGTTATTTCCCGGTTCATTTCGATTACCAGTTGATTCCCGGTTTTCCCGTTTATGTGGCAGGGTTAGAGTGATTATAATAATAATAATAAAAAAACATATTTATAATTTATTTAAAAGGCATTTTATAGAACGATTCCATATATGTACTTTCAAGTGTGAACTCCTCTCTCTTGTTCAATTGATTTTTAGACCACTTTAAAAAGCGTTTCATAAAAATCTGGCTCAAGTTGTCCAATCACAGTGCATAAAGCAGTACTGACAGGTAAGTAAAAAATTAAAATCTGATTCATTATGAAACGTCTTCTTTTTTGGAAGCTTGAATCTATCTGTCTATCTATCTATCTAACTATCTATCTATTCTACTTCTTTTTCCTGGCAACACTCAAGCTTGTGACGTATCTCAACTTCGTGTTCTTTAAGGCACTTCCACAGTTATTAATTGAGATCTTTCTATGTTACCCAATGCATGAATTTGTGTATTGTGTGACAAGCACAATGATAACCAGGGAAGTCGATGAAATTTACAACCCGATAGATTTCTAGACCAGACCAGGAATCGAACCCACCACCTCCCGGTTTAATAATAAAGTGCCTTAACTGAGGTTCAAATTTACCTATCTACCATCCATCTATGTATCTATCTAAAACAAACGATCCCGAAAAATTACGTAACAAAGCCGATTTAAATCAGCCTAAACATATTCCGAAACCGCACCAACTTACCGATCCCAGAACTTGTCCTTGGAGTCCTCCACCAGGAACGGTTTCAGCGGGTAGCTTATCTCGTTTCCCATGTACGAGTAGGACAGATAGAGACAGGTCAGCACCGCTGCCTGCAGTTCAGCCTCCTTGGTCTCCTCGCCGTCCACCAGCTCCCGGACCAGCATGTACACGAACACCACATTCGCCGGGTTGATGAAGGCAACGTCCTGTAGAGAGAGAGAGAGATATATATATATGAGCGGAAATGGCGTGAAAAGTGGTTAGGAAGAGTATTATGTATAGGGCCAAGACAGGCAGGGGATTAAACTTGTATATGAATAAACAACCTCAGCTGAAAGATAACCCGAACCCAGCCGCTTTCGGAAAGGATAACCATCGTTTTTTTACTTTTCATCCAAACAAAACCTCTGCTCTCGCACCACCACCGGATGAAGGATGAAGTTTATTTAATTTCGGGTTTCCCGGAAAAGAAGGTCTCCCCGTTCGGACCCTTTTCGCTAGGATAGCAGTTTGAGATCGTGGTTACAGAATAGTATCCAACCGTTCAGGATTGATGGTCAGGGAAAGAGAAGAAGTCAACCGGAGACACTGATGCTGAGACAAAACTCCACTAAAATGGGGAACATAATGTGGGAGGATTTCAAATGAAAAATTAACTATTAACGAATTCTGTAAACGCACAGACACATTAGGCATGTCAAAGTTGAACTCAACGAAAGTCAACGACATTTCCATTTCTTTGCTGGATGGTATGGCAACTGCCAACAAATGGGATTTTCAATTAAAATTTCATTACACATCCTAATCTTGATTCGGAGGAAACTGGTTTCGACTTTCACTCGGATGAGCAAACGAAATCAGAGACATGTACCTGAATCTCGTTGCCAACACAACACGAAATGGGACGGTTGGGTTTGTACACAGATAAAAAGCTACATTCACATATCCTGCTCGTACGAGCCGTGAATCTTTCCATTGCAGTGCTAACCTCTTTAGGCTCTGAACCATTTGGTGGATTATTTTATCTTTTGGTTAATTATTATTATTAAATTATTTGCACTAAGGAACCGAACACCCTGTATAATGAAATAAAATTCAACAGAGACAAGGATCGGGAACAGAAACATGAACCAAAATGCATCGGTTTATAACTTTCACTTGATTTGAAGCTCAATTTGAAGTTCATACATGATGGTCCTTGTTGTTGTCATACTAAAAAAGTAACAAACTAAATTAATCTCCATGTAAAATTTTAATTAATTATACTTACAACTCGAAATTGTCTCAGTAAAGACCAAACCAATCTGGATTTCATTGACATTGGCAGCAATATGGTACAATGAACTAGCGCCATATTGTATAGTACAGAGTGAATCACTCATTAATTTTTTCACACCTGAAAATCACTTAGGGTTTACGTGAAACGAACATAGAATCTGTGTATGCGTAATTCACGATTTCGAAAGGAGTTTCGGCTCACATATAAGTGGTAGACTACATGATACTTGGGCCACGTAAAATTAATCATTTTGTCAAGCTTCTGCATTCATGTTCCATCAGATGTCACTACTGTTGTTTGCGGTGACATCTATCGGAAACTACGCACAATCTGTTTTACTTTAATTGTTCACAGAGGACACTGCAGCTCAAAACATATCTGGTACCCCTTTATATGCATTTAGATTAATATTCGAAGTCCCTCCTTTTGTACACATTCTGTACACAAAATAGCTCACCCCTCACAGAATTTCCCGCCGATTTTTATGTATGGGGCGGGGCAGAAAGTATCTTTTGTGCAGAATATGTAAAAAGGAGGGACTTCAAATGTTAATCTAAATGCATATATAGAGGCACCAGACATGTTTTGTAGTGCCAGGTACTATATTTTGTAATCTGTGAAACGGAATTCACAAATCGAGTGTCATCAAAATACATGGCATGTTGAGAGATTGATCTCGTGAGAGAGGGGAGACCGAAATCCGTACACCTCATACAAAAAGTACAGTAATTAATGTGGTTGGTGGTATCGTCCACCCACCGCTATTTATCGGCTGTCCTTCAACCAATTGAGCTGATTTTCTGCGGATAACTAATTTATGGTTGAAGCGCACTGATGTCATTTCACCCAAATACGGCTCTAGCGGACGTATATTTTGCCTTCTCTGAGGAGGCACGTTTACGATGAGAACACGACAAGCCAAGTGTGAGAGAGTGCTCATTAAGAACTTCTGTGGTGAAAACTAAAATCACTCTCTATAGAGAAATGAATTTAATGTGCTCTCGAGTTAATAATAATTGAAATCTCATAAGAGCTAAAGTTTAAAAGACGCATCTTTGGCACTTGATAAGTAATTACATGTAAACCATATAAATACAAGTAATAAAGATCATTTTAAGCCAAGTAAGTCACTACTGGAAATACTAGAAGGAGAGATGAGCGGAGAGAATGTTTTGAGCCAAATGAACCGTCAAAATCTGAGCCAAACGAGGATTTCTTATTCTTACTAGAATAACTTTGAGAGTATTGCAATCGAACAGAAATTCAATCACCTTTATGTTTCGTGTGCTTCTCAAATTCAACTAGTTTTTTTTTTTAATCAAAAACAATTTCCTAACTCTATTGATTAATTGATCTTCGTCGGTCAATGAATGGCACCAAGAAACGTGCAAAATATTGCGATGCAATCAATTATTAGTTTGCATGTAAATCGAATCAAAAATACAAGTCATTTGAAATGCTAGCTTCTAGCAAGGGTTGCAAGATAATTTAGGAACAAATCCCTGCTGCCGAATTGTATTTCGTTTTCTCCGCCTATCTCTCCCTCTGAGTATTTCTAGTCATTACATATAAGTGTTTCACGTCGTGCGTAGGGTTACCATATGGTATCCTAAAGGAGGACATGTCCTCCTGTTTCAATAATTTATTTATATCCTGGCGTGATCCACTTAACTTACCAGAGTACCCAGCGCGATGTAAACTAATCAATTTGGAAACGCTCTCCAACAGAAGGGTCAGTATAAAGAGCTTGTTCATTCGCGACCTACACTGATAAATTGAACTATTCCTATTTTGCTTGAAATTTAATCAATTTGACATTAAACTCAGTTTAATCAATCAATCCTCTCTTTCTAAAAAATAAGCATCTGATATTAATCCCAGTTTAATCATGGTTGATTAGATTGTAGATTATCTTTTTTTGAATAAATTTTAATCATTTTTGATTCTATTTTAATAATTTTTGATTGAATTCTAATCTGTTTTTGATTATATATCAGTATTGAAAAAGAATAAATTTAATACTGAAAAGATTATTTCGATTTTAATCATGCATGACTACTGCCGAAGTAATCATGGCTCGGACTCAATAAGGTGAAGCGGGAATCTGCATACTTTTTAAGCTTTTTTGATTTAATTTATCTTTGAGTGTATTGACAGGCGAGATAGATTGTCCTACACTCAAAAAAATCCACACGTCATCATCATGTGTCTCACACTTAATTTTGCGCTTATTGTAATACACATCCATTTCATGTGTGAATTTCATGCTATGAATCATGCCTGAACACTATGGATTTGAATTGTGACACACTTGGACTTGGATTCTATGTGCCTCATTTAGTGATATCAATAGCTTTGCACATCATAGTTCAATATTCTACAATATTCTACTTTATCGACTTCTACTTTACCGACTCTAAAAATGAATCGACAAATATATGAACAAAACTGCCACAGGACAGAGCTTTCACATATATTTTAATGGGTCTGATTTGGGATTCGGTCATAGACTGTTTGGGTGTGCTGCTGCCGGAATCTTCGTTCGATCCCACTGTGCCACGGTTGTTGTGATAGGATAAAGTCACAACTCTTGTTTTCGATGTTTACACACTAATCGAGTCAGTACGGTTTTACCGAGTTTTTGAATTGCGGAACTGTTCGGTAAAAGTTTAAAAATCTGTGAAAAATTTATTAATGAGAAAATTTGTTCTGAACTTGTACATACTTAGTTCTGTAAACCCCATTTAATGATAGAAAATAAAATTGGTCGATTTCATTGATTCCTTACGGATAACGGTCATTTGAATTTTTACCGACATTTTCAGTAATTCAAAAACCCAGTAAAAAAATACTGACTCCTGTAAAAAAATCTTAGTGTGTACCTTTCTGAGCAAGCAATTCACATCGCATTGAAATGCAAAACACTTTAAATCCATCTGTTTTGAACAGTGCACACTTTGAATTTTTTACAGAAATCTGTAAATAATCTTAGTGTGTAGTGTGATTCAATGTGCAATACACTTGAATAGATAGTGAAAGATATTCAAAGTTTCAAAGTTTGTAACACTATAAATTAACGTGTGTAACACATTGAACCAAGGTGAAATACACTTAAAGTAAATGTGATTGTGCATTTAAAAAAATCAAGTGTTTAAACACTTCGAACAAACGTGTGGATTTTTTTTAGTGTAGCTCTTGTCGCTCACAAAGGAGAATGACAAGTACACTCAAAAATATTACAAAACGAATATAGATAAAATTTTATGCATTTTAAGGTTTTTCTAAATTTATACATTGATTCGATTAAATTTTTCGTCAAAATTATACTAAGTCCGAATAACGGAGTGGATTTCGATCAGTGTTTACTAAAATGATAGGAAAAAGAACATCTGGATTCTCTTCGGAGCTTCGTGCTGGTGAAGAACTTCGTCCCGGCGGATTTCTACTGCGCATGTGATGAGCTGGGCAGCTAGACTGCGTGAGCACGAGTTCATTCTAATGAAAATCGAAAAGGTACGTATTTTTTTAAATATTCATAAAAAATAAAATAATTAAATAACCTTTCTGAGACAATTTTAATTTTTATTTGAAAACAATAATAATTACCATAAATAAAATAAAGAAGCAAAAAATACATTCTCTCGAATAAACCGTATCTTGCCCCGTAACGTGGGTAGATCACCTTTTCGTGGTACGTTACGGGATGTAAGATCTACCACCGATTCCTAGTCCTAACTTCTTCAAACTAGGGGAACAGGATTTTTCAGTAATCGAAGGAACACATCTTAGTCCTTGTTACTTTTTATGCCTTGTTGATAGTGATAAGTCCTCGGGTTGCCTGGACCGAGGATGATCTTGAAACAAGGAAAAAATGAGTTAGTTAGTCTTCATCTATGTGATTCCTAATCTTCTAATCGTTGTTCCCTAGTTTGAAGTGGTTAAGACTAGGGTTCTGATGCATGGTCATTATCGGTGTCATAGCTTGTTTTTGTTGTTAAGGAATCCAATTTTGACTGACAAAGGGGCGCGCCTTTGGAGGGTGTTCCAACTCCGAAGGGTATAAATAGCGGAACCTTTCAGTTAGAATCGATTCCTTGCGATGAAGGCAAGAATGACAACTGTATCAAAACCGAATACTTCATCATTTCTCAATAGTGATGGTGTAATACGACATGCACTAAACTAAGGACACGGGATATACTACAATAGATCAAATTACTGGTCGCAGTGGAGTTATGTCCCGAACAGAGGAAAAAAAAAACCGTATCTATGCATTGAAAGTATACATCGATTTTATGCTACGGCACGCATAAACCATTTTTATACTAAGTTTGCATTCTCTCCCTTTATACCGACCTTTGCGTCGGTACGGAGAGTTGCGATTTAGCACAGAACAGAAGGGGAAGTGCAAACAAATCGGTGAATCAAAAGGTGGTTCGTTTTTCTGCTCAACAAGCGATGTATTGTGGTAGCGTTCCACACGGGCTTTCTATGTGCACTCACACTATCATATCACAAACGAAGTGACAGACGACTAACTGGCGAAGAAATCCATTTAAATAATGTGGTTCACTGTAATAGAATTTTCTTGGAAGCTTGTGCCATCATCCACCAGATGGGTTAGTTTTTTTTGTATTGATTTGAACAAAGTTGATTTTGTGTACAATAATTCTTTTACAGTGTGCAAAGAGTGCGTATCATTTTGTCATTTTTTTATGCATTTCAGTTTTGAGTAGAGTGAAAGAGATAGAACCAAAACATTCTAGTACATTTGGTGAAAATGCTAGTTCAATCTAGTAGTAGTGTTGCCATGTGGTACAATCCAGTAGTAGTGGTGTTGCCATGTGGTACATTGAAAAATTGCAATAGCAGGTTAGTCACCAAAGTTTTCGAGCCGCTCCGTCTGTCACTTCGTTTGTGATCATATGATGCTGCCTATCTTAACTGCTGGCAGAAGATGCCTTCTACCGCTAGGTGCGCTAGTATTCGCAAATGACAAGTGGAGCCACTTTTTGATCCGAAGTTCCACTCCTGTGGATTGAGCGTAACTTTCATACTATTTAGATTTCAATATTTTTTGAGTGTACCAATGCTACCGACGCCAGGTGATGCAGCTCCCACATCTGAACCCTACCTATCACCCATCAGTTTCTCGTGGACCGGGGACCAACGGCTTTACTTCCAATGTGAAGTGATCAGAGATTTTAAGCCTCAGAAAATCCCGGCGTCGCCGACTGGGCTTGAATCCAGGCCCGTTGGGGTGAGAAGCATTCACGCTTACCACTACACCATCGCCGCCGCTCACAGTGCTATTTTGTACGCTATTTTATTTTGCTCAATTCAAATCAATAGAATAAACTTCGCGGATATAAGTGAAAGCCGTTCGTAAATCCTTTTCTCATCCTGCATACGAGTTTTCGTTTGAGCGCTTGTTTACCGTTATCATTCGTTCTGAAAAGCTAAAACCTCCAATAGCCTATTTCGGTACAACCGTGTCGACGTCGTTGTTGTCGTCGACGTGTGGGAGGCAGATTGCAGATGCAAAAGTTTAATTTATCATAACCACCAACCGTAATTGTGTTTGCGATGTTGCGATGGCGGATTGGTGGCCGTATTTATAACCGTATATAACCGTATTTAAATTTAAATGCATCATGCGCATTTATTTTAAATGCAAAGCAGCTCTCTAGACAGCAGCTGTTCTCGCAGCTTCGCTGCACTATATGTGGGACGTGCGAAAAGATGTTCTCCATTTTATCTCGACTTTTTTGTGTATATGAATGAGCTTATGCTTGTTCTTCTTCTGTTTTTGCTATTACGACCCTACTGGAACCCCATGCCAAGCGAAGACGTGTAATTTTCCAATCCGTAAAAAGTCCTTACCGGACCGGGAACCGAGCCCACCACCATAATGGCATGGTCTTGCTTTACAGCTATGCATTTACCGACTGAGCCAAGGGAGATCCCATTGTGCACCACATCAATATTCCGCTTTACGAAAGTGATTGAAAATCAGTCCAACCTGCTAAATGAATATTCTAAAATTATCCATTCAATGCACCTCCTAAATCAATCGGATGCCGAATTGAAACCAAAAAAAAAAATCAATCCACCCTATTTCCGTGTCAAAAAAAGTGCGGTTGATTTTATACGTTACACTCCATATCAAGTGCCTCGCCGACCCGGTTCGGTTGGAGTTGGGTTTTATCTGAATGCGTATGGAAATTCCTAAATCAATCAATGCTTCGACAGCTTCGTTTGCAAATTTCCATTTGCTGTCATTTGGGTTCGAATCTATGCGCTGTTCTACCTTCGCAGAAGGTCGTCGCATCAACTTTTTCCGAAAGAAAGACTATCGAGACAACGTTGGAGGATATTTATGACAATGAGTTCACGATGGTCATTCAGTGGACCTAGTTAAACAACTATATTTACTGCATTTTGGTTTCGACGACAACTGATACGTGCTCACCTAGCTGTGAATAATTCCCATACTTTTTGCTCGCTCAAAATAGAGCCCAACCACTTCAACCGAGTGGGTAATGCTGTGGTTGCATCACTTCAACCATGGGCAATTTAATTGGGAGGATACTTTTTCTCTTTCCCATTCATTTCGACATTTCCCAGGAGGTTTTGTCCCTATAATTAACCACCAACCCATACCGGAGTGATCCGGTGATGGTGGTTGTTGTGGTGGATGGAGAGCCTTGCTTCAGAGAACTCTTTTGATGAATTCTCGGTTTGACCTTTTGGGGCGACTCGGGCTGAAAAAAGAGCCGTCTTTTGATTTTATCCAGAGCAGAAGGTTTGTACACAAATCTTCACATTTAACTGCTCAACTGAAAGCACCCTACTGAAGCAGCAACGTGAAAGTAAATTACCCCACGTTGAGCGCTTGATAATATGTGTCCTAATTAAATTACGTTTCCACTTTTTTTCGGGGCTGGCATACGATCGATGTTTCGGTTCAAATGTGCGTCATTGAATATTTTCTAGCATCATCCATTGGAACGGTTTCGTGGAATTGAGTCAATGTATTTTTAGGCGCAGCCAGAGGCTACGTTTGATGGATTCATTAGGTATGCGATAATCTCACTTTAACTCATACCAAACAAAGGCATCCTTTTTGTTGTAGGTAAATCCTTCGGAGAATGCTTCACCTTTGACCACTTTCACGTTTACGTCATTCTGAGATAATCGCGGGAAGTATTACAATTCTTTTGTTGGACCCTGGATGATGAGAAGACCCTAGATCGAACCAATTTCAAGCTGTCAAATCAAACCATTTTAATACTATATCGGTATGATAAAACGAATACAAGTATTGCAGTTCTTCAATGTTATAAATAATCAAACACAACTCGAATTATTCTATTTGTGACGCGATTTAGTGAAAATTTAAACCACAATTTTTCAAAAACGTCAACATATTTTTTTTATATATTTCATCAAAAATTGATTCATTTTGCTGGTGCACGCAAAATGCAGTTTGGAAGCGCTTGCTGCCAACCAATGGTGATGAATCCAGTGCTGAAAATTGTCACCGTCACTGCATAAATTTGGGCTACTATGACGACCATTGCAACATCGTCATCAAACGACGTGCGACAAAACCAAGAACTGTATCACAAGCGCTTCATCCACTCTTGATAAACAATCTGTCAATTTGACAAGAAATCAGGCGTAACACTTGATAACGGCACAAAAGCTTTTGCAAACCAACTTTTTAAGGCCTTTTACACGCGAACCAGTGCATGCTCACGCAAAACAACATTATCATCGGATAGGCGTGGGCGTACTTTGGTTCGCGTGTAAAGGACCTTAGAAAGTTTGTTTACAAATGCTTTTGTGCCGTTATCAAGTGTTACGCCTGAAATATCATGTCTTTAAGGGTTTTCGTATAGGATTACAACTACATTGGTCGATTTTCTAAGTGATTTTCACCACGGCCATGCAAAATTGTTTCGGGCTATTTTGGACAAACAGTTTGATGGAAGAAGCTATTATCGCAATTTATACGATAAAAAACACAACCAGAGGCGTGCTTGCAGCCAAGTTATTAACGAAAGAGAAAGTCGATTAAGAGAATCGATCAATTGAAATGTTGCTATTGAAATCATGTTAAATAGCAGATTTTTAGCGATGGGCCCAATCTTAGATCCACTCTTTTTTTTTAAAAATCTGTATTTTCTGTATTGACGATTTTTTTCTTAATTAATCATGTTTTGTTGTTTTACAAATACAGTGCATACAAAATAACCATAAAAAGTGCTTAACCACCTATTCGGGCTATCGTACTAACCGTACGGGATATAATTGCGCCATTTGTGATATCGTCCGTACTTATTCATAAGAGTGATATGAAGCCGTTTGAAAATGTATGGAGATTTTAGTTTCTATTCATTATCTTCCTGATAAGCAGCTTTAAATGCAAAAAAGTGCACGAGTTCATTACTATTTGATATTTTTAATATAGATGAATACAATTAATTACATCATTTGTGTGGTAGTTACACCGAAAAGTCGAGAGATGTCGCCCCGCCAGTGCTGGTAAAATCATTTTTGCAGTATGGAGAATATCAGAAAATCCGCAATTTCTTACGAAATACATTTTCAATGCAAGTAAAATGTTTACGAGTACTTGTTTTTGTACCATTTTAATGTGCTCGAGCACTTTTCTTGTATTTAACATACATGCTTATATTGGAAATATTCAATTAATACTGTAAATCCCCATACAATCTCAAATCGTTTACTACCAGCTCCATATGCATCCGAAAGCGGTTGGTCCTCTGGCTGTGAATGCTGTCAAAAACACCATAACACTAGGGGCATCCCACTCTAAACTTTGTATTTTTCCTAATATACATATGAAAATCTTAGTGATATCTAAGATACCCAAAAATACTTAAAAATACTTACGAAATATCTAGCGTTAGTTTATTTGCTTGGTTGCTATGTCAATTTGATTTGCTTGTTTATCCAATGTCAGGCGTTTTGTGTGGATATTGGTTAATTTGTTAAACAATTAGCATTAATTTGATTAGGTGCGTGAACA
Organism: Ochlerotatus camptorhynchus; assembly: GCF_037179485.1. Lineage (NCBI taxonomy): Eukaryota > Metazoa > Arthropoda > Insecta > Diptera > Culicidae > Ochlerotatus > Ochlerotatus camptorhynchus. Next base: position 4,859,628 of record NW_027040804.1, on the reverse strand, counting down.
GCTATAGGTGTCCTGGACCATTTTTGGTGTAATCTGTTCACCATGTACCAGAATGAATTAATTCTGATAGGCATTGAAACCTTTTGTTGTTATTCGTTCGAGTTCCATCATTTGTATAACCAATCTAATAGTGAACTTTGTGTTGTTCTTTTTCCGCTCGGTTCTTGGCTGTGTGACTATGGCAATGTCCGGACAGCATTTTAAACGAGAATATGGGCGTATTGCGGAAACGCAGATCTCGTAGCTTTCCACCTTCTAAACACAGAATATTCTTATTACAGTAGATAATCTATAGATATAAAAATGAATTTCTGTCTGTCTGTCTGTCTGTTTGTCTGACCCTTATAGACTCGGAAACTACTGAACCGATTGGCGTGAAAATTTGTATACAGGGGTTTTTGGGGCCGTGAAAGGTTCTTATGATGGTTGGAGACCCCTCCCCCTTCTGTAAGGGGGGGCTCCCATACAAATGAAACAGAAATTTCTGCATAACTCGAGAACTAATCAAGCAAATGGAACCAAATTAGGCATGTGGGGGCGAGTGTGGGGGTATAAGGAGATAATCATAGGGGGTAGCCCCTTAGATAATAGGGGGCGGGGCAACGTACAATATAGCATGCTTTTTTTTTTAAATCGGCGCATAAACTCAAGCTAATATTGAATCCCGAGCAAGACCGGGCATACTCAGCTAGTAAACCATAAAGGCCACTGGATACAGTATAAGCAACATAGTTAGAATTATTTTCTTTATTTTCCTACGTATAATTTAAACAAGTAAAACGTTGTGTTCAATGTGATATAATAATTGCATTAATTTTTCAAAATAATCTATACAGTAGTTTATTCAAAAGGAGAGTCAAAAAAGCCAAAAGCTTCCGGTCAGAAACGAATCACGATCATTCCCATTCAACACACGGTAGATTGACAAACTTTTCTTCCTGCATTTGCTCAGGCCTGCAACACGTTTTCACAGCTTCAGATCCTCGATAATGCAAAAACAAAATCGTAGTCAGATGATTCACTGCTAGGTAATTAACATGTTTAGAAATAAGGAGAATTCCGCCCTGAGCGATGTTTCACGCGCAAGGCGAAATTTTGCGAAGGTACGACAGGGAGAGAGAGAGAGAAAAGTACTAGTTGTCTCTCTCATGCCATCGCTAATTTTGCTCCGGTCAGCTAATGCACGCATATATCTGAATATACCAATACTCATCATCACAGGATCTTTGTGCACCGAGAGGGTAGATGTGAGCCAATACACACTTTGAGTTCAGTCGATCGGTAAATACCGTTAAACTTGTACTGAAAACATCATTAATTGTAACCAGCCCTTGAAGCATTTTTACAAGCTGAATCGCTGAAAAATATAACTTAAATAATTGTACTAATTTATACTCATAATGAAAATACTTAACACTCCTATTTGTATAAATACAAGACGACCGAAAACAACAAGTCAACAACAAACACATACACTAGCAACCGGTCATCAAAAAATAAGTGTTACTTCGATAGAAATTTATAGCCATGGTTTAAAATACTTAAAAATACCTAAGAATACTTACGCGGGATTTACAAATATTTTATTGATATTAGGTATGAAGTTAAGAGTGGGATGCCCCTAGCCATAACATGATTAATTGTCGATGGAAATTTGATAGGTTCCCGAGCAGAGGGTGAGAACAAAATGAAAACAAGAATTATGTTGTTTTCATTATTCCTGATAACTCAAATTGATTTCATTTTGATGGAGTTGATGGCTAACAGAACAAAAATGAGAGCTAAAAGATATGCGAAGAATATCAAAATTATAACATATATTGATATTAGTCAGAACTGCTTGATAACTTATTTTGATATAGATTTTTTTCTCAAGCATTTTATAAAAATCTGTATAAATCTGTATTGTAATTTAAAAATCTGTGATAAATCTGTATTCTGTATCGGGTCTGTATTAAGATTAAAAAATCTGTATAATACAGATAAATCTGTATATGGCAGCGCTGCTCGAAACAAAAGGCGCACTTGAAGTGTACAAAAGGCGCACACGAGTTCACTTTGCTTTCCGTTCGATAGGCCAAAGAGAATCCCAATGGCGTTTCAATGGCTAATAGGCCCAAGAAAACCCGTAGGCCAAGTTGAGCCACCAGGAGCAGTTTTGCATTTTCAACAATAAACGAATATTTTGCTACCCTTTATCAGAGCTAACGGCACATCTGGAAAGGTAAATAAATTTGGAAGCCATCTGTAATAATAACATTCCGCTTGGTGCTAAACTACGCTAGATTAAGAAATACTAAGTGCGGGTTGTGCTTAATAGGCCGGGCATGGGGTAGTTAACCCTAATCCTATAGCCAGCAGAAAATCCAGTTTCTGGTAACCTTATCTGCTGTTTTGTTTTGATTCTGCACTCCGTTTCGCATCGTTCCATTTCACTTTACTCCGTTCCGTGTGCTAAATGACGTTTAAGCCATTTTTAGTTTGCACGGTGTGCAGATGAGCGGGGTTCAAACTAAAAAGTGATCAGATTAAGAACGGTCAGATTACCGGGGGTCCACGGTATTTTAATAGGAGATAAATAAAACGCCTCCCTGGCACTCGATTTTATTAGAATATTCCTCGATGGGTTCATACTGATCATTGATTTGGAGAACGTGGCATCCATGTCGGACACAAGGTTACTAGCTTGTGTTTCACCTCAACTGCGATTATTGCGCAGAGTTTGCTTGTTACTTTCGAAATGTGAATTTTCAACCTATACATTTTGATATTTTGATCCAATTAGTATTTGTTTACCTTCCCATTTAAAGCAGTTCAACGGAGGGTTGTGTTGCGTGACATGTTTCATGAATCATTCGGTGTGCTGAAACTATACACGTATGTGCAATTGTCGGCACCAATAGACGCTTAGTAATGATTCGCGACTTTTTGGCAGGGTTTCCCTTGAGAAAGAGCCCTCTACCTCCCGCAGCCGTTGAATGTTTTCGTCCGGCAGCGTCGTATCAAATTCCTAGAATCTGTAAATATGTACAACCACTGTCGGGATCAATGGCACAACAATATTCATAGCCGGTGATCTTGCAGCACTCCTGCGCTATGTTTGCAAAACTTTTAAGCCTCTTCCTTTGACGAAGAAGAATACCCGGAACCACTGTTTTCGTCGTTAGATATCCACTAAGCACAACAAAACGACAACCGAAACGATGAGGAAAAACATGTTGCTCAATGAAGAAAATTAACTGTCAGTGACAATCTCAACCTGTCACAAACAATTTGCCGGACTACTTTGTCTGTCAAAGTGAATTGATTGACGAAGCAAAGCAACGTACGTCCTATCGCATTAGTCATTAACGTCGGTCAGCATTTCAATAGAGGTTTCGTCAATGAGAATCGAGAAATCACATCAGTTGTCGCGTAATATTGATGAAATAATGCAGCACTGGATGAATCGATTATTTCAGCGTTGTCAACATTGAATAAAAATGCAAATTTGATACTCATTAAAGAAGGGAAAAAATCATGATTTTGAACAAACCGGCAATAGAACACACCAGTATCCAGCTTTTCATGCTCGGTAATGGTGGCCTGTTTGTATGAATAAATGTATCCTGCTTTTTGACGCTAACTGGAGGGCGTATGTAGAGTCGGTGTATAATGAGTCACGCCAAGTCTACCTATTGAACTGTCAAACCGGCTACCTATCGTGCAAAGTAAACAAGCATTACGATGCTATGAAAGGTCCACGAAAGGTATTGCAATTAAATATAAAATATAATCGAAGAAATGATCATATACACGCAGTGAGCATTACATTTGTCATGCGATACGTTTTGTAATGATCAGTAATGACAATTTCTACTATTTTTCTTTAAGATAATTCGACAAAATCACTGATATAATGATTTACTACAGCCGTTAATTTTTTCCTCGCTAGAAGTCATTTGAAGTTGATGCAGAAGTCCTCTGTTGCCAAGTTAAAAGAAAGGGAATCTTTCGAAAACCGTGATGCGAGTTCAACTGTTTTTCTCTTGGCGTAACTCATTATACACCGACTCTAGGCGTATGTTGTTCCATTTTCTTCTGTTCCTGGGAGAGGGAAAGGAAGGGGTCCAAATCCGAACCTCCAGATGGCACAGTAAAGGATACATTTTAATATGGACCAACAGGTCTGTGTCATAAAAAGGGAGGAAAAGGATACATTTATGCATACAAACAGGCCGCCATTACTGAGCATGGAAAGCTGGATAGCACCACACTTTACCTTTCAGATTAAGGTCTGGTTGTCATTTGGTTTAAATTCACGCGAGGATACGTAACACTTTATCACAGACAAACAGACATGACACTAGCGTGTTGTTCATCGAGCACGCATTTAACGGGCAATTTTAATTTTTCTTAGTTAGTAGTACCATATGTTTTTCCATTGAAAATCAAATAAGGTTTAGTTTCTGCATCACGATTAAAAGTTTCAAGGATTAAATCAAATTGGGAGATTTTTAGCGAAATTCACCTAAAATACCAACTTGAACTTTGAAAACAAGATGGGAAAGGGGGGGAGGGGGGTGTCAGAGGGGACACAGTGTTTATAATATTTTAAAAGCTTGTAGTGAATAGTGTCGTGACTAACCACAATAGAGAAAGCATATGTGACTCCGCTGCCATCCACTAGAGCTACCAGTGGAAACATATAAACATGTTAGCTAGTCATCAGGGACATCTATTCTTAAATTAATACTACGTTCTAGATCCCTATCCTTGCCAGTAAATGTCTTTCGATGGCCTGCATAAAATTCCACGAGCTTCTCTTATCCTTTTGGTTCACAATGCAATGTGAGATGCAAATTCCCTGCAGAACAGAACATTACATCATCATTAGTATCATTATCATCATCATCATCATCATCATCATCACCACAATTCCCTGAACAATCATCAGGATGCAACTCAGTCATTCAGGCGAAAGGTGAAGGCCAATCGTCTCCCCAGGGTAAGCGCAATCGCACTTGTCGTGTGACCTCTGTCCCCTGGAGGTGATTACTCAACCTGATACCTTCTCGTACATTTACGACGAGTTTCATTGATTAGACTAATCGCAGCTCGGAAGGAGCCTTGGCTATTTCTATACTTGAGAAGACTGTTTTACACTCACCTGCCATCCCTGAAGCAGCAGACTCCGATCGACTGCCCGCAGCCACATCACGGCGTCACCTGCTTGGAAATCTCGCAACTTTCGGCACCGGTCGTGCAGGAACATACCGAGACATTTTAGCAGCTCCGACGTTGAGGCCTGTGGAAAAAGGATAAAGGTTAATTTCATCTCCTTTGATGAATCCTGGAAGGTAAACGATCTGATTGATTGTTATCAGAAATGAAACTTTGTTAAGCAGCTGCCGCCGTCATGAAAACTTGCCCAATATTTAATGAAACTTTATTAATTAGAAATCAGTGCTTATCGTCCTAAACGCCGAAGGAAGCGGGGGTCGTAAATTTACGCTCAAAGTCGCGTTACTAATTGTGTGCACCTCATCTTCGCAGATGTCACTGAAAGTGACATAAACCATCCTTCCTTCCTTCCGGTTCATCCACCACCCTAAACCACCCGATAATAACAGGGGCGCCGTTTGAAGCAAATCTCATCCTGAAACTCGTAGAGAGTAGCAAAAGCAGGCCGGGACAAGTGGGAGCTTATCGCACGAAGCACGTTGTCGGGTCGGTCGATCGGTCGGTCGGTCGGGTGTCGGTTGGAATGGAAATCCGTTCCGAAAACCAACTAGGCAACCGACCAACCTGGGTCCCGGGCAAGACAAGACAACTTGGGGTTGTCGTCACAGTGTTGTTTGCACTCACTCACTCACTGCCACGCCGACACTGACTGCAGTGGGAAATTGGGCTAAAGGTTCGGTTTTATGATGGTATTATCTTTTTATGCACTGATTCGGTGGTTAAAAGTTTTCCTACGAGGGCACAGAAGCTTTGACAATGAAATCGAGGTGGTTAAAGTTGTTCTTGGTGTTGTCGGTGCTTGGTTGGTGGGTGTTCTGATGCAAAAGGGGATTCCAGGATTTTATTTTATAGCACGGTTTAAAAGAGATTGGAAAGCATTTATTGAACCTATAAACTGTGTGGCAGTAATGATTTGGAAATTTCTTGCATAATAAAATCGGAATTTTGAACGACATCCAAGTGTAAAGTGCCTTCTCTCATGCATATGTTTCTCAAGCACAAAGCAAGTAATAAATTGATGGAGATATGCGATTTTCACTTGCGGTTCAAGTTTACTGGAAGTATTTTTCAAACCGAAGGATGCAATTTTCTCGTACATAAAATCACATTTGTGGTGATCATGAAAATGTATTCACGTTAAAAAAAATGTTTTCATGTAAAACAATGAACTATCCATCTGGAAAAATATATGCTGGCTTAGTTTTAGACATTTTTTACGTAGGATTACGTCTTTTGGAAGCATATTGGGGGTGCAATTTCAAAAAACCAAAATCGACCACGTTACGAAAAGTGGTCAGGTTTTGACCACTTATAACTCTGTCAATAGCGGATGGATTTTAAATCTAAATAAGCCAATCGATTAGAAATTTTGCTACAAATCTGGTAAAATGAACATAGGTCATTATTGAAAATTACACAAATGTCCAACTGTTTCAATGGTGATCAAAATTATCACCGATTGCCTGCAAAAAGCGCTTTCCCTAACACAGATTTGAAAATCGAATTTCATCCGGTATCACCGAACGGTTCTTATTCAATCACGGTGTGTGGTGGTGACCAGTTGGTCGTCATCATCATCAGCAGCAGCAGTGCTTTCGGCGCGTGGCTTTGAACATTGTTCTCCAGTACACAACAAAAGGTTACCCGCAAGCAGTGAGCTGCAGCAAAATTGAGCGTCCATTCACCGACGAAGGAGGAACAAGCCGCACCGCTACTGATCAGATTCAGTAGCTCTTCGTGAATCGCTGTGGGCCATCTATGCCAAGCGTCACCCTCGTTTCAAATAACATACAGCTCGTCAGCCTCATCCTTGTTGAACACCCTAATAGCTTATCCGAGAGCTCAGCATTACTCAACCATCACGACAAAACGGTCCTTTTCTGGACCCCCATAAATTGTTGTTTAAGAGTTAATTTTCATTTGCTCGCCTTGCTGCCAATCACATCACCCGCAAAGCTCTTTGATAATGTACCCAGCAACAAAACGTTTGTGGTCAAAATCCTGGAAAATCAAGGAATATCTGGGAATTCCCCTTAGAGCTGCTCAGATAGAATCAAAATTCATCCGCCAGAAGACTTATGTTAAAAAATCATTGCAAATTGAGAGTAGTGGATAAAGAGAATGCGAGAATAAGTGGATCAGTATTAAAATACTGATAATTTGTGATGTGACAGCGATTGTCAGAAAAGGTAACATAAAGTGTACCTCTCCTCGATGTCGATCTTGGTATCAAGAAATTTGGTATACGCTATTGTTTTTGTGGGCATTGTTCGTTTTTTACAACTCTGAGAAAATAGTGAAATTTGCTCGCGGAGGCCGTCATCAACCGAACCAATCTATTACACAAGAAGAACAGTGGTGACATCGAAATTGTCAAAGTGAATGGGGAATGGAATGATATTGAACCAAAACTCGTCAAGATCATTGTACTAAGCGTGAAGGTCTAGATATGTGTAGTACATGAGCGAACGGCAAAAGCAGCACTGTAAAGGCCCGAACACAATGGGCAAGCGTCATGAAATGTTAATGTCTGTTGCACAAGAAGATGGAAGAATCTGATGAGATGTGCAAAACTGAATGATTAGAATCACAGCAATGGATCCGATGGCAATTTCATGCTTCCTAATATGCACAATTTTGATATCACATCAAAGTGGATGCACTTCAACCAACAATCAATACGAAACTGACGATTTTAAATTGGCTCACTACTTGACTAGCCTATTGGTTCCAAGCAAATCGATTAACGTACCCCATTATGGTATAAATTCCAGTACTACACTATGTTTGTTTTGATTCGCTATGAAAGTTTGACAGATAAAATGAGGGGCTAGTGGATTTTCCTATGTTTCGAGGGGTGAATCGATTAGCTTGGGACCGAAGATAGTACCAGAGCTGAGCCAAAAAGTTGAGCTTGCTTCTTCTGGACCTTCTGGTCTTAGAGTTACCTCTATGCTTCATTCGTGTCAACATATGGTGTAATATTACTTGCCAAAAAGGATAAAATTATCATTAGTACAGTGCATAGACTGACATTACGCTGCTTTTACTGCATTTGTTTATTTGTGTTGCCATAAAAATTACATGACATCTTCAACATGATTGATGTGCATCCTCTTGGATGTAATATTAAAATTTATTTTATGCTGTGTGGCGTGATGATCGATTGGCACAACAGTAACGGTCATTTCAAATCGCTCATCCTGAACAGTGACATGTGAAAAGCGAGAAGTGTAAAGGCCGGCGCACAATAGATACGTTTTCAGGTTTTTTGACAGATAATGCATGGGCTAACTGTCACAAAACCTGAAAACGTATCTATTGTGCGCTGGCCTTAATGCTAAAATCCTTGCCATCTTGAAACGAAACCGGTCAAATGAGAAGAAAATAGAAAAGGAAACAAATTCAAAACAAACAGGCCCTATTGTTTGCAAGCCCTGCTATACGGTCAGTCATAGCTACTGACCAGAGTTGATAATAGAAGAGTAACGCAGAGTGAAGCTTGCAAAACTGATGTCGATTAATGGGCATTTTATTATTTTTGGCAACCTTTGTTATTCTTTACACCTCGGATTACTTCACCTGGGTCGTGAAAGTTTCCTCTACACTGAACGAAAACATCCGCAATACTTCGACTGATTATTAGGGCTCCTTTAACAATATGCTGTCAAATTTCGGATTATTTCCTTATGGTTGAATTCTTCATCAACTGATGAGTATCCATATGACTGTCCTCCAAATAAAGGGTGATAGTTATTTGCAAATTGGTTGTAAAACATACAGGGCTCAGAGGACAGCAATTTTAAGGATAAGATGACTTGCACAAGCTTTAGATTAAATTATTAATTCGATTATTTACATTTCCATATTGAAAAGCTATGAACAGCCATTCATAATGGATACAAAAATTCCTTTTTGGTTGGTCGAGGAAACTTCCTCCACCACGAAATAGACAATTTATAGTTTCCACCCTTTAGCAATGCTCGTACCACCTCTGATAGCGATGGCTATGCTTCCACCTCGTTTGTCTGCGCATAGCAACAAATGACGTTCGATATAATTATTATATTTACATCATCGTTTTGAATGATTTGCGTTAAGGGGCTGAGCCAGTACCTAATGAATTTAAATTTAAGATGACTATCATTCGGCAGAGAGCATTACGCATTCCAACTGAAGGCCCTATCCCTTTTCATAACAATGTTCATCCTGTTTTCGAGAGGAAAATCATAGAGGTAACTCTAAGACCAGAAGGTCCCGAAAAAAACGAGCTCAACTTTTTGGCTCAACTTTTTGGCTCAGCTCTGGTACTATCTTCGGTCCCAAGCTAATCGATTCACCCCTCGAAACATAGGGAAATTTACTAACCCCTCATTTTATCTGTCAAACTTTCATAGCGAATCAAAACAAACATACTACACACTGGAATTTATACTAGAATGGGGTACGTTAATCGATTTGCTTGGGACCAATAGGCTAGTCAAGTAGTGAGCCAATTTAAAATCGTTAGTTTCGTATTTATTGTTGGGAAAATCATCTGGTTTCAAAACAAACGTCATCCGGTTGCAGCTATCATTCGAAAAGGCGATTTCGATATTTCGATTTGAATGGTCTGAGGTTTCATTCGAGCTGAGGACGGTGCTTTGGTACAGTGTAGTTCCGATAACAATACTTCCCACGCAATAGAGTCGTTTGTCTACTATGCTCGATAGGCAGACGGATTGACAGTTCGATAGGTAGATTTTGGTTTCAGTCTGCATAGCTCTTCTATTATCAACTCTGCTACTGACCTATAATTTGCATCTAGATGAGCACCCAAGTAACATTGCAGGTTTTATCGCGGTTTTATAGCATTCTGCAAGTCTAAATCATGGTCTACAGAACCCTCATACAAATAAAATTGTTACTTGGGCAAGCTAGCCTTGACCTAGTTATGATTCAGCTGGTTTCTGGTGGTATTGTGTTCAGTTTGCCGCCTCGGTACTATTGCGAAAAATTGTTTACATTTTGTTTGGCATTTCTGTGTGTTGCTTGGGAAAATCATCGATGAGAGAAAAAAAAAACAGCTGGTCGTGTAGAATTTGGTTTTAGGATGAATTGTGTTCTTTGTGCTATCGATGATTTCTGTGGATCGAATGATGCTAGCTGTTGAAATATAATAATTGACGAACTAGCAGTGCTGGATTGCGATTTGAGAACATTGGGAAAAAGAACTCACGAAGACAACAAGGCTTAACTCCGTTTCAAGAAGAATTCTTTGCCAATCGAGCGATCGATCTATCGATATTGCAGAAACTGGCAACCATATATTCTTCGGTTGCAATAAGATGAGCTGTCGAATGACATCGGTACCAATAGGTACCCGCGGAGGCCACAGGGCTGGCCTCCGTTTCCAGGCAAGTTGTTTCTTAGTTTTGATTATCAAGATAAAAAGCACCCTTATTCGATTTCAGAATCATTCATCGTGAATCGGGCGATCAACAGTTTTCAACACCTGCTGTTGACCACCCAGGGTCACACAATTATCGAGTCAATGGTATCAAGTTTGTTGGTGCCTCACAAACTCTTGTAAGTCAACAGTCCAGCGGATGAGGTTGATGGAGCGTGAAGAATAGCACATAACATGTGGAACTTCATGCAAAATAACTGACTAAAAGTTAACCCCTTTTTTTAGTTGCCTCAGCGATATAACTGGTATAGTTGTATAATGAGAGAGAGAGAAGGATTAGTATTTTCCATTTAATTCCACTACTTTATTTGCTTATCCTTGACAGATACGCGTATTTCGTCTACAATGTGCAGACTTCTTCAGTGTCTTGTACTAATACTCGACTGATTGTATAGTTGGCCATCGATCTGTCAAAACAAAATTTTCATGATATCGACACTGAGCGTTCACAAGGACCAATGTCGAAAACTTAAGCAACGGCTTCTTCCGTAAATTTCTTGTAGCTCAAAGTCAATCCATGTAAGCCACCAATTATATCGGATATGGGGACTCTCCCTCTACATAATCATCGCGGTGGTTTACTTAAGTGGTTTTCCATTCTCGAGAAATTCGCGGAAAAAGTCATTGTTTACGTTTGCGACATTGACTCTTATGAAATCCTATAGTTGCATACTCAGTAAGCATTGATGTTATCGACGACTCTGCAACTCTTTACTCCTATGGTAAAAACCCAAAAGCATCTGACAATCTGTGCATGATATCTAGCAAACTTTGTCTTGTCTCTTCACTCCACCATGGTATCAGTGAGACACCATCTCTTCACGCAAAGCTTGACAGGATCTTATGAAATTTTCATAGGAGTGAAAGGGTAAGGAAATTTCCACCATGTTTCATGCACAGACAGACGTTTGCTGAGGGGGATTTACTATTGACGAGTGCACGGATGGATTTGAGTTCACTCACTCGACAAAAAGTGACACAACAGCGGGGCCCTGTTTACTAAAAATGAACACATGAATGATACTCACGTAACATTTGAAACGGGTCTATCAACTTATGTACACAAAACTTGTTAAGCCTTTTTCGCGCGAACCGAATACGCTCACGTAAACTAACAACACCATCGTGCAGAGGAAATGCTCCCCTTCCCGATAGTGCTCTTGGTTTGCGTGGGCGTACTTCGGTTCTCGTGAAAAGGACCTAGCAAATTATTTACAAAAGTTGATAGGCCCTTTTCAAATGTTCCGCGAGCATTACTCATGTGTTCATTTTTAGTAAACAGGGCCCCGCTGTTGTGTCACTTTTTGTCGAGTGAGTGAACTCAAATCCATCCGTGCACTCGTCAATATGAGTAAAGAGTTACAGACTGGCCGAAAAGACCATTTGCAAGTTTAAAGGTAATGCGGCCATTCTTTTTTCGACTAGCTCTACAGGGGGCTTATCAAAGGATTTATAACTAGTATTTTCAAATCGGTCAGAAACCAATCAAGAGCGTTATTAACCAGTAATATTGTTCACTGTGCTTTTAGGAAGTCTACTTATGAATGTTATGATTTCTGCACGAACTTTTCTGTTGATGGATACTAACGTTTGCTTTTAATAAAAACTTGTTTTTTTTTTCTAAAAAGCTAGAAATAAAACTAGGGTCAGTATGCCAGTTTTAGGTCTCATTGTTACTCGAATCGGCCATATCTTAAATTTTCCTTTTAACGTTATTTTCAATTTGATTTTCGAAGAAATGGTCGAACATATCTTTTGTCATAAATCTACGCAAATAAAACTATAAAATTTCATTTAAAATTTGATTTAAGCCCTGGGGTCAAAAACTGGACCACTAGTATCAAAACTGGTACACTTACCCTAAGTAAAAAAGATCTAAACGATTACTTTCGTTTGTAAATAGTGCTTACGTTGAAAAATTGCTGTTCCTGGTAACTTTGAGTCAGCTAGCTGGGAGCCTCAGTCTGGGACCTTAGCCATAGTGGTCGAAAAAAGTTCGTTAGGATCCTGTTTAGCCCCTCCTTTGCTTTTTAGATCAATCTTTTCACGTTTTTGAGTACAAAGTAATTGGAGTAGATTGAGCAAAAAATCAATTGGCCGCAGTTGGGAAACATATTGGGAGGGTTGAATCATTGGGTATTACAGGTATCGAAGCGTTCGATTTGATTTATCGTACTGCTTGCGAAATTATTCGAATGGAACGATGGTCACCTCAAAACACTGCACTGCCTAAACTGAACTACTTGTTGCAAAATTTTGCTGCTTCGCGCTGAAAATTTGTGCTGTAAACTCCTAATTTGAGCGGTCGTATTTTTCCTCTTACGAATCCAAATGAAATCAAAGGTTTGTGCAATTGGTTCTAAACAATTTGAAACAGTTTAACGAAAAAAAAATGGTACATATATTCTTCTTCTAAGTTTACAAAAATAAAATTGATAAATATACCTGCACAAGATTATAAATAAAAGAATTAAACAAGTATTCGCGAGGAGTTTCCCCACTTTTCTGCCATAACTCCAGAAAAACAATACGTATCACTTCCAAAATTGGGCTGTACACATTTAAGGTAGCTTACAATGACATTTCAGGATTAAGTTGGTGGCAGGTCATTGCATAAAATATCGGCGAAAAATGTATACTTTTTTAAATGCAAACACAATTTTTTTTTTGCTGTGTGAAGCAAGATGATGAATTTGTTAAATCCAGCTATATGGTTATAAATAAAGGACGTAAATAGTTAACGATAATCAAAGACATACGTTCAGAAGTGCTAAGAAGTGATAGAATTATAAACCACTCTATTATTAATTTAATATAATTGACTGCCTCCTTGATTCTCTTTCTCATGTTACAGCCGGTATAATCAATTTGACAGATCGATGTCTTTCTATACCACTTGATATCACTGAAATGGGGTCGATTTTGAATGATCGAGTTCCACATATGTTATGTGAGAATAGTCAAGTCAGCAGCAGAGCTGGACCGTTCCAACCTGCCAGGAATAGAAATTCGAATTCACTCCAATTCTTGGAATCTCGATGACCAATGACCTGGAATTCCGTTCAGAAACCTGTGACGCAAGGTCGTAGGAAACGATATGCAATTAAAGGGTGTCCACGATGAAATTGCCACACTATGAAATTGCTCTAACTTTTTAACCGTTGGGTAGAATTTAATGAAAATTTGGGTGGATTTAGTTCATAGTGCATTATTCACATCCTGCAAGTTTTAAAGTCCTGTGATCAAAACTCGCGGAAATGGAGTCGAAAGAACAGCTCGTGCGTGATAAAATCTTGCGCATTCATCACGAGAACAAGGATCTCTCGCATCGTTCCATCGCTAAAACGTTGGGAATCGCGAATTCCACGGTGTCGCGATTGATTAAGCGGTTAGAGGAACGGTTTACCACCGATCGGAAGCCCAGAAGTGAAGGAAAAAGTATTCCGTACAACACCAAAAATCACAACCGCGTAGTTGGGGCCTTCAACCGAAATCCGAACGCCTCCGTTAGGGATGTGGCTAAGAAGCTGCACCTAAGCCGAAGTTTTGTCCAGAAGGCCAAAACTAAGGCTGGGCTTCGAACGTTCAAGGTACAAAAGGCCCCTAATCGCGACGAGAAGCAGAACAAGTCCGCCAAAACCCGTGCCAGGAAGTTGTACCTCAACATGCTGACGAAAGTTGAATGCTGCATCATGGACGACGAAACATATGTGAAGGCCGACTTCAAACAGATCCCCGGCAACCTGTTTTTCACGGCCAAGGATAAGTTCAGCGATCCGGAGCATGTCCGCACTCAGAAGATGTCCAATTTGCGAAGAAATTCCTGGTTTGGCAAGCCATCTGCACGTGCGGGAAGCGGAGTGCACCTTTCGTGACCCAGGACACGATGAACGGACAGGTGTACATAAAAGAGTGCCTCCAGAAGCGGCTGCTTCCTCTCCTGAAGGCCCACAACGTCCCAACAATCTTCTGGCCGGATTTGGCCTCATGCCACTACTCCAAGGACGTGCTGAAGTGGTATGCGGACAATAAGGTCAATTTCGTGCCGAAAATGTTCAACCCTCCCAACACTCCGGAGCTCCGCCCCATCGAGAAGTACTGGGCGATTATGAAGCAGCACCTTCTTAAACGACCTAAGGTAGTGAAGACAGTCGAGGAACTGAAGAAAGTATGGGTTTACATGCAAAAAACGGTTGATTCACAGGTTGTGCAGAATCTTATGGCCGGGGTTAAGGCCAAGGTGCGGGCATTTGCGTATGGACTGTAAATAAAATACGAGTAAAATGGTAAAATGAAGTTTAATAGTTATTTCTCAATCCCTGAAAATTTGATGGCAATCGGATGAAAACTCGAATTTTGCGAATCAATTTTGTGTGTGGCAATTTCATCGTGGACACCCTTTATTCGATCTCTGCGCAACTCTGGTATCCGATGACATCAAATCCTACCACTCACTTATACTTCCCATAATCGCATATCAGTCCCATCTTTGCTTGATTTCCTATCCATATGGGACTGATATGCGATTATAGGCAGTACAGATGTCAACTCATTAGGTGATTTGGATATAGGCGAAACCAGAACTTCAGAAATTGCACTCTGAGAGTTTATTTTCTTTTCTTCCAACGGAAGCTGTTGACCCTGGGTCAAACAGCTTTCGAACCAACTGTATCCAGTCAGTTGCTACCTCATGAGCTACCAGAGAGCCATCAACCCAGCAACCGGAATCAAGAATCGAAGCAATCAGTGAACCAGAGATCAGCAACAACAGGAAATTATATTGGAGTACGGAAATCAGTATCAACAGTGAACGGAAGTATGCAGTATACAACGACCCATATAAGCACGAACTCTAGAGAGGAATTCTTCGAGCACATTAACACACACGGATAATACTGAAATTAGCAAATTAATTTACTTAGATTTCGGTATTTTGTTTTCTGTCGATCTTGTTTTCCGTGCTGAGCACCAATGCTCTCGACGCCAGGGTTCTCCCTGTAAGCGTGTACCTATCGACCTCATGAACCGGGGACCAACTGCTTTACTTCCCTTCCGAAGGAATGCGTGATCAGAGATGTTATGCCTCAGTGTGGTGCCGACTGGGATTGAACCCAGGCCTGCTGGGGTGAGAGGTAATCACGCTTACCACTATACCACCGGGGCCACTAGCAAAATTTGATGTTTCTGTTAAGTGGAGCCGCATGCACAGTAAGACCCAAGCTAGGATGGTGGCTACTTACATACATGCATACACACTTAATCTAGCTCGGTAAAAACTCCAACAGGCATTTACTTTTGCTGATATCTCTTCAAAAAATCTGATATCTCAGCAAAACGTTATTTGTTAGTTGAGTCTCGGCAAATGTTTTACTGAATCTCAGCAAAATATATTGCAGAACTGCTCGGCTGTTGGAATCTCGGCGAAAAAATGTAAGTGTGTAGTGAGTGGAAGCAACCTTGCAAATCGTTCTACAAATAAAAACATGTCAGATATCATGCTGTATCTGAAGGTGACATGAATAGAATTCCTCAAAAATATCACAAATCGTCTGACCTTCAGAACGCACCTTCTGAAGAAGAATAGGTAATGTCATCGATACTAACGAATTCAACGATCGCTTTGTCATTAGAAGAGAGTTGTAAATCCGAAGGTAGACAGAAACAGACGTCATCGTCATCATCGTCAGCAATGCTCATCAGGCGACGGCGAGAAAAATGTCCTTGAATCGATCCACTTGAGGGTGTTACCTCGGAATCCACCATCCCGTATCGATGAATAAGCGATAAATCAAACGACAACGACGAAAGCTCGCTGATGCCCTGTTCTGACGCAGAGTGATGTAACGCAATTCCACCGTCACGATGCCGTGTCGTGGTCTTTCTTCCTCTTTTTAGTTTTTTTGATTATTAAGGAGAAAACGTGATGGCAGTGATCACGTGGTGCAGGAAAAACAACAAACGCTCTTCAGCAGGTGGGAGTGATTGTGCACACGCAAGGTAAAGGGACAAACAATATAAATCATTTTCATGTTTCAATTTGGGAAAACCATGCAGGTGCTTCATTTTCCGATGAATTCGAAACTCTGGCTTTCTCAATTAAAGTCACCGACGGGAGCACAATCTACTCTGACTCCCAACTTTTCTTCCATCAAATCAAGCTACCATATAAAGATAATTCCATTGACATACCCATCGCTGTCAGACGCAATTTCGAGTGAAACGCCAAACTGGAGATGAATCCCCATCCATCCTTCGTCGGGCGGAATAATTCGGTTAACCGTATCCTGCTTCCCGGAAGTTTCTTTGAGCCATTTACTCGCCACCGTTCAGAAGTATTTAGGTCCCGAACTATTTCCTGAATTCAGTGAAAAGCTACGAAGGTCCTCCGGAACAGCTTCGGGTGTGTGTTTGTTTTTCGGCTTTGTCCTCATCTATTTTGCCGCCTTCGGGAAAAATGATTAATACGCCCTAGACCAACCGTCTGGATGGTGCCATAAATTTTGTCGGAAAGCTCATATATTTCACTTCCTTTCCCACTATGGGAAATAAGACTAGCAGCATCTCGACCGTCGCAAAACCGCCGTCGTGTCTAGTAGGTAGGGGATTGTTTTCGGAACCACCGGAAATCGTGATTTGATGTATGGCGGATGCCATGTCTCAACAAGGAAAACTTGGCTTGACTAATGTTATGACTCGGTTAGTTCCTGGCTACGCTGCTAACCGCACCGTTATAGTCTTCGTTTTTAGCATCATCATTATCTTCGTCGGTTGGAAGTGGTCTTATTTTTTTTCGGGCAGAAAAATAAATGCATTTCAGACTTCCGTTGGTTCACGGAACTACGCAATTCCTCGCACCAATGGGTGTAAGCGGTTTTTCCTAGTTGGTGATTAAGTGAGTCTACTCACGCAACAATCGGTAAGAAATGTCACGAATTGATATTTATGGATGGACCACTTCAAGATAACTAAAAAATACACCATAGCAAGGACCTTCTTCTGCGTTCTTGATATCCCACAATGTGTCTTTATTAATTTGGATTTATGTTTATTAGGGTGACAGTTATGCGATAATGAAATGTGAACATCCGTTCGTACTATTTATCTTGACATTGCTACGAATAGCTTTTCCCATATAATCATGACCATGACGGTTCTGAGTGTGTACTATTGACCACTGATTTGATGGGGGCCAAGTGAGCGCAATTTCGATTGTTGATTGATGGAAATCTCGGTGCTCAGGTCGGTCAGAAAGAGTTATTAGAATGTTCAATATTTGGTCATAATTTACGATTTAAGTGCCATAATTGCATGACACATATTCGGCATTCTGTTCGGATATTTGGTCAAACATTCATTTTTCTAGACGCCCAAACGATCGAGCATCCGTTCTGTCAAACGTCTTTTTTACCAAACATCCATGCAAACGTCATTATGACTAAAGGAATATCATCAACTCTTTAAGGTGGTTTGCTGTGAGATCCTTATTCTCGCTTCCAACTCAAAACTTTAAGTGCACAAATATGAACTTCCACGACACGTACTACAATGAAACTGTTATTCCACGTTTGATACGCTGCAGCATACATGCAGTAGCAATTTCAGGTGAAATGGAACTTTAATTTCCGAGATTCGTGTCATTGAAAATTCGAGGTGGCAGTGTATTTATAGCCTACGTGGTGGCCATTTGTGGAATCTACAAGGAATCACCTTAATGACAGTGTTTACTTGGCTGTCGACAGAAGCAGGCCACTCTCGATGTATGTCAAACGATCATCTGTTTACTCGGCAGCAACCATTGTGTGGTCCAAGGGGTTGGTCACTCTACACAGTGTGCCAAAATCAAACTGGGGCACATCGGGGTGCAGTCATTGACGTTGTTTGGCACCCATGGTTACAATTTTTATGATCGTCAAAGTTACTGGCAACACTGAACTTTTTCTGCGCCTGCGCAGTGTGCATGTGTCAAAATTTGTTATTGACGTTGCCACTCCTAGTCAAATTATTTTCAAAACAACCGTGAATCTCCACCAAGTCTCGCCATGGATTCTCAAAATCGTTACACCCGTGACGGCAGTCGCATCCACATTTCTTCTCATACGAAGAACAGCTGACAGCGGTATCTTGACCTAACCGAGGTTTCCGGCCATGGCTACACGAACTAGCGATGCAGCTCCCACGGCTGCGGCTGCTTCCAATGCTACTGCTGGTCCGTCTTTTTTGACGAATTTTAGAGGAGACGGACCGGCAGAAGGAACAGCAGCAGCAGCATTGGAATCAGCCGGAGCCGTGGGAGCTGCATCGCTAATTTGTGTAGCCGTGGTCGACGCTGGAAATCTTGGGCCGGTCACGACAAGCGGTGCTTGAGTTTTAATCGGAAAGTCAACAACCAAACAAAATCTATACCATCCGACCATTCGAACTGCTCAAATACATCCACGGCGGTGGCTGCTACACCAACCATTCCATCGTTCAACGTATAATGTTGGAGGACCGTCTTGGCAAAATCTCAAATAATTCAACAAATTTTTACTCTCGTCCTTTTTGCACTTCCAACTAACACAATAAGAAATTATAATTACGAATCATAATATTAACTACCCAGAAAAAGGAAAATCCTTTCTTTTCTCAGAAAATAAGCTTCCGCTCTTTCGAAGCTAACGTGTTTTCGGTGTTCTCGTTGCTCCACGCACCGTTCATCTTCTTGGAGGAGGAGAAGCACAGCTTCATAATGAACGGGATTTTTGTGCATTTGTGATCATCGTGCTGTGGTTGCACTTCATGATGACGTTCACCGCCATGGCTACGCTCGGGAACTCGACCAATCCGGAGGAGGAACTTCTCGATTTCAGCGGGAACATTCGAACTTGCGACGGGTGGCAGCCCTTGGTGGTGAATGCAGTCAGCAGCAGATCCTCGGACGGCATACGGATGGGTTATTGAAGAAGTGGAGAATGCGATTTTCGCTGGTCTGGGAAGCGATTGTTCTTGGAGGCGCTGTAGACCTTGAAGCTGATCGAATTGTCCTGCAGGGTACGGGTTGGTGGACTCTGACAAGTAGTTCAGCTTGGAAAATTGGCTGGTCCGTTTCGGGTCAGCGGTGCGTCCTTCATCAGTCCGACGTGTGTTCTGGCCGGTGTTGGTTTCCAGTTTTCCGACGGATGATACTCGGGCGGTGAAAAATTCGGTGCAAATCCATTTCCTCCGCCGGCTCCCAGAATGATTGGTTGACTAATGATTGACGTTCGTTGTGCGGGGTCGGCCTTCCGCCAAAGATGGAAGGATCGTGTAGCTCGTCCGTTGCAGGCATCCTTGGAGACGGATGCATCCAGTGTGTAGTCCCAACTGGAGTCCGTGTCGTTTTTGAAAACATTGAAAAACAAAACAAAAATAAAAGCTGTTAAAGTACCGGGTTGCCAAACAAGGCATTATTCACAAGCAATCAAAAGTCAGTTCAATGACTTCTTGACACTGCCGGTACAACTGTGGCACACTGAGGTACACTGAAAAAAAAGTTGGTGCAAAACAAGTGTGTAGAGTGACCACCCCTTGGTGTGGTCCTCCTCATTGTTTCGATCGCATCGGTCGATGCGTCGTCGACTTTGGAAAGTAATTATTTAATGATGAGTGTGTGAGTGCTGACCACGTTTTGCGTCCATTGCTGCAATGGAATCGCTCTGCACCCCGTTGGCGATACTGCCATACAAGAAACCACTGGAAGAGGCTCCCGTTCTAACGTAGGAGGCTTTTTGGATAGCGAAAGATAAAGTGTGTATTGTGTTGTACCTTTTGACTATAGTTTTAAGATGTTTTGTTTAGTGAACAAGAATCCTCGGCTCTGTGAAGCTAATTTGAATGAAACCCTTTAATGAGTTTATAATGCATCATCCTATCCGTTTATTTATAATGAACTACTGTTACACATGATCCAATTTAGCATCAATTTCGGCTATACAGCCAACGCTATGTCACCTCTCAATTTAACCAACTCTACAAGAGCAAGTTTAATGAAGGATTAATTGTCTTCAAAAACGACTGCAACTTTTTCTACTCATTTTCACAATCACATCCCCGTCACCAAGCCGTGATATGCAGAAAAATTGTCACAAGTCATGCTACTTTGCACCTGCTCACCAACATACCAACAGTCGCCGCATTCTCATGCATGCAGCAGCAGAAGGTGCAGAGTGCCTTGGCAAAAGCACGACGGCACATTAGTCACAAAGTGAAGTTGGCAACACAAACAAAATCTGTCATCGAAACAAAACAACAACAGCAAAAAAAAACGACACGAACATGAATATGATGTCTCTTGTTTCCCCGTACGCCACATTTTAGTCAGTGTCGATTACAGCAGCACCGGAACCGAACAAAAAAGAAAGAGTCGGCAAAAGTCTTTCCTGCTCGTGACAGAGCTTATGAATTTCATATTTGCGCCATCACTCTAGAATTATTATTAATGGATAGACAGAATGTTGAATCACGTGACGTGACGTTGGGTCTGATCATTCGCATGCAAAGTAGAAAATTAATTTCATGACGAATGAAATACAGAGTCTCGACGTGAGATGAGTGGCTTTCAATCAAATTAAGGAAATGTGGATTTGTGATGAGTTGATGGGTATGTTGAACTTCTTTCAACGTGCTTTGTTTCGATGAAATCAATTAGTTAACAACCCTGTGACGGGTTTTCATGAGCATAGCTAAAACTTTTTAAGGACAAAAACTAGTTTGACAATCGGTACATTACCGTCCAGATGAGAATCCATCCAATCATAATACTGTCGAAAACTTTTTCCATATGCACTGCGAAAAAACCCACATGCCCACATGATGCTTCACAAATGTTGTTGTAGGTGTAACACTGAATCAATTTAGACCCTCGCTTGACTCAGCATCCAATAAACTGATGGAGAAAACAACCGACAAACTTTATTCTGCCAAACGGCAGTCCAAGATGACAATCGGGGGAGGAGAAAAGTTTGTTCCTTTTCACGGAATGCTTCGATACATAATGTAAGAAAGCAACAACTTCTTTCACTGATTGATTGCACGAAAGAGCTTAGTAACAGATCGAACACTTTTCCGGGTAACTAGCACAGCTGGTTCTGAGTGCTGCTGTTGGTTGATTGAGTTATTGATTGCGATGAAGGTAAGTTCCATACGAAACTACTGCACTTTGTTAAGATCGTTATTCTTATTGAATTGACTGAAGTGGACATTGAAGTCCTAGACAAACTGTTGGATTCTGTTTGTATCACCCATTTGGCGAATCTCGATGTGCACTTGATATGCGTCGCAGCATCAAATTGTCCGGAGCTGATCCGTAATAAACTGGTGAATAAATTAAATCACCATCCCATGCTATGCGAAGAGGGTTCGCTATGAATTATAGATGTACCGTTGGAGGTAGGCACTTCAATCTTTGCCGAAAGCAATCGATGGATCGCCCGCGGAGAAAATTCAAGGAAATGTTTGACCCATCTTGCATATAAGAATCACAGCCCTGAATGGGCTAACTTTCATTCAAACGGCATGGGTTTTTCATAAGAATATTATCAACAGAGAACTAGGGAGTGTTGTGTGAGGAACCAATTGGTACGGCTCCATTTTGTGTTAGTCCAGAGCCTAGCGCGTGATAGTTAAATAAAATTCGTATCTTGGAAAAAAAAAGCATTTGACCGTTTTTGGCAGGAAGGTTTGAATGCCAAATTGAAAAGGTTAAATTCAGTACGCATCGTGCTATCTTGCCGTGCGGATCGATTTGCTTTTTGCTGGAGGAAACGTTACTGCTTCCTAACGCTACAACAAATTTAAACAGTCCTTTTCAGTGCTCAAAATTACCTGTAAATTTTCTACTTTGTTCAACTCTTGTTTGGACCCTACCCAAGGTAATCCTGCTTGTATATCAATCCTTAAGATTCTTATAGTAATCTGCTTCGAAGTCTATTTGACTTGGAATCCTATCAGCGTCATATTAACAACCAGAGGATCCAACACCTGCAGTGTATAAGGGAAAGCGCCGACAAATTTCAAAACCCGAATTTTCGGAAGCAATGACTCCTTTCGACGATAAAGAGGTAAATAATAATAATGAAAATATTTTATAAACCGACGTACTTCCAACAATTTCTTCACATAAACAGAATGCGACTGAAATTTTGATTTGCTGTCAAAATTTCAATCGCATGAAAAGCCCAGCTAAAATGAAGGAAATCTATCAAAATTTATTATGCTCATCCTTCTCGGTCATTCTGGCAACTGAAACAAGCTGGGATGAAAGCGTGAAAAGTGAAGAAATCTTTGGAAATGCCTTTAATGTATTCAGAGACGACAGAAATTTTCATGCAACTCAGGAGAAGTCAAGCGGTGGAGTCCTTGTAGCTCTTTCGGCCATTTTTAACTCAGAACTCATCTTTACACCAAAATTTACAGAATTTGAGCATATTTGGGTGAAATCGCACATAGCCGGTGAAACGCACGTATTCGCTTCAGTGTATTTTCCACCAGACCATGCTCATAAAAGCACTTATGAAGCCTTCTTCCAAAGTGCTGAACAAATTCTATCTGAGCTTCTTTGAAAATGAATGTATCTTACTCCCAGTCGTTGGGGATAATGAAACATTGCAGTTCATTTTTGACAAAACTGCTAATTTAGGACTGAACCAAATTAACCACATCAAAAACCAACCAAATTGCTATACTAACGAATGTTTATGAAGATTTCTGTGTGACCGAATCATTAAATCCACTGTGGAAAAATTAAGCGCTTCATACAGCAATTGAATATTCTTTATTTGTGCATGAAAACCAAATACCCAACGACTGCGAATACGAAGAAGTCTTTGAATACAAATTAGCAAACTACGAAAAAATAAAATTTAAATTAAACAATGTGAATTGGCAATTAATTTTAAGGGATGTAGGAAGTGGTGTTCTACAAAATTTTAACAGAAATAAATTCGGAAGAAATTCCTTTGAAGAAAAAAAGACGCAACAGAAACACACAAAATCCAGTCTGGTTTAACAGACAAATAAAAAACTTGAAAAATCGGAAGCAAAACGCACATAAAATTTATAAAAAAAAACACACAATAGTAGTAATAATTTATTAATTTATTTGGATACATGCGATCAACTGAATTTAGCTATCAGTACTGCATTTGAAGAATATAATGCAAAAACAGAACATGGAATAAAGTCCTGTCCAAAGAACTTCTTTAATTACGTAAAAACCAAATTAAAATCTGACAATTTTCCTTCAATAATGCATCTCGACGAAAATGTCGGTGATAGTTCGGAAAAAAACTGCAATCTATTAGCAAAAATTTTCCAAGAAATCTATACGACATTTTCAGAAGAAGATCGCGATTATTTTGCATTTTTTCCAGAATTTTCAAGGGACATTGGCCTCAATCAACTTCAAGTGCAGGATATTTTGCAGGCTTTAAAAAATGTAGATGCCTCAAAAGGTCCTGAACCTGACGGAATTCCTCCAGTATTTATTAAATGTCTAGCAATGGAACTCACTGCTCCATTGTTTTGGCTTTTTAATATGTCCCTGGAATCTTGAACCTTCGAAAAAATTTGGAAAAGCTCATTCCTAGTGCCTATCTTTAAATCTGGCTGAAAATCTGACGTACGTAATTATCGTGGTATAGCCATTATCTCTTGCACTCGTAAAATTTTCGAGGCAATTGTCAACGAAAAATTATTTCTCCAAATCAAAAATAGAATTACTGACATGCAACACGGCTTTTTAAAGGGTCGCTCGACCTCGACAAATTTACTTGAATTTATAGACTATTCATTGAATGCAATGGATAATGGAAACCACGTAGAAGCTCTCTATACACTTTAGCAAGGCATTTGACCGCATAAGCATACCAATGCTACTTTTTAAATTGCAAAAAAATGGAATTGAGTCAGGGCTCCTAAAATGGCTTGAATCATATTTAACTAACCGCCAACAAATAATTAAATTCAACGGAAAGAAATCGAGTCCATTTCAAGTCACTTCAGGCTCTCATTTGGGACCTCTTCTTTTTATTCTATACGTAAACGACATTTACATTTACATTTACTTAAATTACTTATTTATGCCGATGACATGAAGCTCTTTTTGGAAATAATAAATTAAGAAGACATCAATATATTCCGGAGTGAAATACACATATTCTACATATGGTGCAAAAAAAGTTTACTAGAATTGAATTTAAAAAATGCAACTTAATATCATTTAGCAGAAAAAGAACAACTTCAAATATTTCAATTGCACTAGGAAATCAAAATGTAGAAAAATGTGAAAGAGTTAGGGATTTAGGAATTATCTTAGACTCTAAACTAACTTTCATAGACCATTACAACACAATTATTCACAGGGCAAATAACATGCTAGGCTTTATCAAGCGCTTTTGCTATAACTTTCAGGACCCATACACAATTAAAACACTATATATTGCCTATATGAGGTCAATACTGGAATATTGAAGCATTGTATGGTCTCCTTTTTGAATCACGCACGAAGAAAGATTAGAATCCATACAAAAACAATTTCTATTAAATATACGCTCTTCGTAAATTAGGTTGGACATCACTTCCTCTTCCATCGCTGCATGCTTATAAACATACAAACATTAAAAGAGCGTCGTGAATATGCAATGGTTTCATTTGTAAACGATATCGTTTCGCAGCGTATTGACTCCACAGAACTTTTATCAAAATTAAATTTCCATGCACCTACTCGGCAACTCCGAAATCGAAATTTTTTTTGCCATAAAACATCATCGCACAAATTATGCAAAATATGGGCCATTAAACCGCATGATGGCCTCTTACAATCAATACTGCGAGACCATTGACTTTACAATGTCTCGGCATAAACTAAAACAATATTTTTACTCCATAAGGCATTATAACTCATAAAAAAATAGGAAAGCTGACACTGCTTAATTTTTATTAAAGACGAAATTATACTTTTAACCTCTTTTCCAAAGTTGACGAAATAAATATATAAATAAATTTAAGAAAACAAAACTGTATTCGAATATGTACTAGTCTACGTTGGTTGACGAAATAAATAAAATATGAAATATAAAATAAAATATAAAAAACGGCCATGTCCACGGCCATGGCGCCTAAACGCAAAAGAAAAGGGCAATCCCTAGATCCCCCTTAAGATGAAATTAATTTGAGCAATCGATTTGGTATGCTCACGGATGATGAGAATTATCCATCATCCAGGCAAAATTCCACTTAACTTTTCCGGCTTAATGCTAAGAAGAAAAAAGAAGAATTTAAATTCTTTAAATTCACGTTTTCACTACAAATTGGCCATCGGGGTGAATGTCGTGTACTGGCTGAAACCTTGGACGGATTAAAACGTCTCTAACTGAGAAGCCACACATTTTTTTCACTTACGACACCAAAACTGAACGTGTGTTCAAGGTTGTCTTGAAAGGTCTGTCCCGTGGTGAATCCCTGGATCAGATCAAAGATGAATTGACAAAATTACTTGCAGTTCTGCCAGTCCAAGTAATCAAAATGAACGGGATTTCTAATGATTTTTATTCAGTTCACTTCAAGTCTAGTGAACTAAACAACCTTAAGACCTTAGAAAAAGTTAGTCTTATGCTCCATGTCCGAGTGAAGTGCGAACACTTCAGAAAGACTGGAGGAAATTTCCAAAACCTCACCCAGTGTCGTAAGTGCCAGGGATGGGGTGACGGAACAAAAAAATGCGACGTTCCAGCTAAATGCATTAATCGTGGTGATTTCTCTCACGCAAAGGACGACTGTCCTGTGAAGGAAGGTCCTAAGAAATTTTAATGTTCAAATTGTGGTGAAAACTCAAGGGGTAATCAACTCTGCACATGGTGGCACACTAATCGGCACGTAATGGCACACGATCACACAAACTATAATATAAAATAGCATCACTGTTTTGTGTTGACATTTTGCCAATCGTTGCTAAGGTTTATTTTTTCGTTTACTTCAAAATAAGGAAGCAAGGGATTTGTTTTTGCCAGTGCCATTTTTCAGCGAAATTGCCCCCAATCATAAGAGATTGTATAATTGATGAGATTCTCTTTTTCCTTATTCCTTCTGGGCAATGAACCGAGGGTGGCGACACATCTAAGTCTCAATTCTAGATGCTCAAAAAATCAATGCGAATCAATCTTCGAAAAATCATCTTTCATTTCTCGCATCTACTTGCACCGTGCTTCATCTTTTTGCAGGAAATCTTCAAAATCGACATAAATCTTCCTTTTATCTACTCAGCGTGCGTGCAGCTAGCCACAGCAAAACACAATCTTTTCTGCATCGTAGATAGAGTCGTCACCATCGGGATGAACCAGAAATTCCACAAGGCTATTGAGAGATGTCCATAGCTTCAGGGAAGTCCAAATGAACTACATAGTCAGAGTCACCACGCCGCGCAGAATAGGCCAGAATTAACTAGAATTAACGCCTATTTTCAAAACAATTTGATTATGAAACTCATTCAACGGAAGTTCGATGCACTCGATAAACTCTGAAGCGTCAGTATCAGCTGAGTGGACTGAACTTGTGTCAGAAGTTTCTTCATTCAAGTTAATTTCTGCTGGGATTCTAGAAAGTGCGTCAGCCACAACGCTTTGTTTCCCTGGCCGATGTTTTATGTCGAAATCGAATTCGGTCAGCTGCAATCTCCATTTCACTAGTTTCGAATTTGGAGTTTTAAGATTTAGAGCATATGTAAGTGGTTGATGGTGAGTGTAGAGTGTAAACTTTTGACCAAACAAATAGGGTCGATAATATTTCACAGCCACCACTATGGCAAGAAGTTCCTTTTCAATAGCGGAGTAATTTCTTCGCTTCATGCTATGGTTCTTGAAGCAAAAGCTACAGGTTTATACACCTTGATCCGTAACAATATGTCCTAGAAATGCAACTTCTTTTTTTTTAAACTCACTCTTATCGAGTTGAATTTTGAGATTAGCTTTTCGTAAGGCGTTGAAGATTTTCCTTAAGTTTTCAAGGTGTTCTTGCAGTGATGTCGAAAAAACAATGAAGTCGTCCATATAGACTAGACAACATTTTCCAATAATTTAATTCGTTCAAACTGGAGTTGCTCTTCTAGACATAGAAAAAGTATTCGACAGTGTTTGGCATGAAGGTTTGATTACTAAATTGAAAATTTTTAATTTTCCACTCTATGTTATGAAATAAGTTCAAAGTTATTTAACTGACAGAACTCTGCAGGTAAATTATCAAAATTCCAAATCTGATCGACTGCCTGTTAGAGCTGGAGTTCCTCAGGGTAGCATTATTGGGCCTATATTATTTTTCCTTTATTTAACGTCGGTCTCTGTTCTGCAATCTAGTGCCAACCATTGGGCCTATATTATATAACATTTTCACTTCGGACGTCCCTAATTTGCCTCAGGGTTGCCACACATTTTTGTTCGCCGATAACACAGGCATTTCTGCTAAAGGAAGAAGTCTAGATAGGGGAAATGTAAAGAGCCTAAATTTATAAAGAGGCGACATGTCAAAATTGGAACAATCGATTGTCTGTCAAAGTCATAGGAAAAGTCATTCCAATCGAGCAGAAGACTTGTCAAATGGATAAGATGTCGTCTCTTTATAAATTCAGGCTCTTTAGGGAAATGGATGTCGGCCTAAATGCCCCTAATTTGGGCCTATACATAAATTAAGCAATCGACTAAATTTTCAATAGCGACCAAACATATCCATTAGTACCGTCCCAACAACGCATCGTTCATCTAGATAAAATTGATAAATAGCAGATTTTTAGTGATGGGCCCAATCTTAGATCCATAGGCCATTAGAGCCATTTCTCCTATTTTCTCTTCTTATTTACAAAAATCGAAGATTTCTCCCAACGCTTCCAAAACTCAACATATAATATTTCCACATAGCTTCCTTTTTGAAACCTAGTAATAGTCACATAGTCACTATGAAAAGAATTCCAATTTCTTCGTCAAGTCAAGTGAAATATCTTGGACTAGTACTTGACCAAAAATTAACTTTTAAAGATCACATTGAGGGCATCCAATTTAATTTAATTTATGTACGTATTATGAAACTTAAAAGTGTGATAGAAAATGCTGGTTTTGTTTGGCGTAAATGGTTGGATTTTTTATTTGTCAAAATGAGCCGAAATTTTGAAGTTCAATTAATGACTAACTGCACAATTTACAGAAATATATTACTGTCACGACGAGACCCCCCGATCAGTCAAACGATCAGCACTTTGATCGATCTAACTTCAGTGCCGTGAATGGACGAGAGATGAATATCGGCTCCGCAAAGCTACAGCAAATGAGCCTGGATAAATAAACGCATTATAAAAAAAAACAGATGAGATGTACGGAAGTAGCTGTACGTAAAACACCACGGTCATTGATCAACCCTCCGATACCACGAGATGCTCTGATGTCACGTGATACTCTAATTCCGCGAGATCCACCGATGACAAGTGATCCGCCAGGAGCTCTTAGTTCTCAGCAAACAGCTGCCCGACATGTGGTCGGAAAGGATTTACCCACTTTGAACGGAAACCCCGCGGACTGGCCGATGTTTATCAGCAGTTTTGAACAGTCTACGATTAGTTGTGGATACTCTAATGGTGAAAACCTAGATCCGAGATGTTATGCCTCAGAACATCCCAGCGGCGCCGACTGGGATTAAAGCCAGGCCTGCTGGGGTGAGTGGTAATCACGCTTTACAACTACACCACCGGCGCCGCTGACGGTGTCTTGTTGGACATGCTTAATTTTTATACATGGATGTTGGATTTTAGTGTTCGTGAGATTGCGCTTGGAGATCTCCATTCCTCAGCAGCTTTTGTCAAGGTGGTTGTGATTTGACTCCGCACATTTCATCGGATACAACAATGTTAGTAAGGAGCGGCCCTCCGAAAATATTGACACGAACATATTGATGGAAATATTGACGAAACTTCTGTCGTATGGGGTGCACTTAAGAAGAGTCAGATCTCTTCACAGG
Source organism: Ochlerotatus camptorhynchus (assembly GCF_037179485.1). Classification (NCBI taxonomy): domain Eukaryota; kingdom Metazoa; phylum Arthropoda; class Insecta; order Diptera; family Culicidae; genus Ochlerotatus; species Ochlerotatus camptorhynchus. Next base: position 4,829,945 of record NW_027040804.1, on the reverse strand, counting down.
TAGATAAATTCAACATTCAAAGTGTTTTTATGTTACTTCACGCGCGAAGTTTGCGATTTTCAGAGTTGGTTGGAAATGCTATCTAACATGAAGCTTTGGTGTGATAATTTATTAGCTAGAGAATGATCTTAGAAAAGAGTAGGTGGATAGTTCCGTTAGAGTACTTGCATTATAACACACCATCGACTTGGAATGCTCTCGGCAACGTGGGGCTTTAGGTAGTGATGAAACGTCGCTAAAACTATTCCACAGCCGCAGACAGTAATGAGCAAAGGCGGGCGCACACTTTTGCCTGTAGATTTGAAGACATACCTCAAATCTCCGCGTACATCGTACGGGTTAGGCAAAAGGTGTGCGTTTGACTTTGTACTGTCGCATTAATGGCCCTTCGCTCAACTTCTATTCAATTTTCATACTGCCATACTCTAACGGAACTATCCACCTACCTTTTTCTAAGATCATTCTCTAGCTAATAAATTATCACACTAAAGCTTCATGTTAGATAGCATTTCCAACCAACTCAGATAAATTCAAGTTTTCAGTTGATGTTTTCTTCGTTTCGTTCATCTTATCTGCGTGAAGAGTTTCGTTCTCCACATTTAGTGTACAAACACAATTGAGCTCAGTTTTACTAGTATTAAACATCTTTAAAATTCTGAACGTCAAGTCTGCTAAAAAGGTGGGTGTCGGTTAAATGCGTCAGTCAGGATGCCAACCTACGCATTGCGAAAAGTTAAATTCTTTTTCCCCGAAAAGAATCAACTTCAGTTTTAAAAGGATAAACTCTGATAAATGCTCGGAGGAAAATTCCAAGAATCATCCTAGAAAGATTACCTCACGTTATGTGGCGTAAGCATCCCAGGAGATGCTGTTGAAAGATGAATTGAAAAAATCCCAAAAAATATGTCCGACTACATTTTCAGCTATGGAGGAAGGGAATATTTATTACCTTTATCAATTGTCACAATTTTCAATCGAAAACAGAGGAATAATACGCCCTGGCTCCACCGTGAATAAGGCAACGCCTTGCAGCGTAACTCGCCAAGGCGCAGCTATCTCCGTTGTCCTTCGATACATAGGAATCGATGCATTCCACGGTTTTCTGAACGTACACATCTTCGTCTTCATCCTGGCCAAACTGCACGTACGCACGATCCAGCAGAGGTCCTTGCTCATCGCTCCACAAATCAGCTTGCAACAAGACACACCGCTCCAGGCAGTAGCTTCCCCTCGTATTGTTCTTCGAGTAATTCCTAAGAATATCACTGCACTCGGATTTAAATTGGAGCAATTCCCTCGCCGTCCGCGGAACATATTGAGGCGTAACAACCAAATTCCCGTACTGATGGAAGTAGCAGCGGAACGACTCGTATGACAACGTTAGCACATCCTTCTGGGCCACGGTGTACAGCACCCGCTTCAGGCATTGGGTCGTTCGGTTTACGTATCCATCGTCGTTGCCGTCCGGCAGGAAGAAGTTTTTAATTACGGCCGGTTGCAATCCACTGTAATCGTCCCAAAAGTTCAGCACGAGCCCGATGCACCGGATCAGCTGCAACGTTTCGTGATCTCTGGGGTACTCGTTGGCATCGACGTAGTCGGACCAGCGAGTACAGTTAATGTTGAGCCATTGTAGGCACTGGCGCTGGGCGTACTGGAAGCTCTTCTCCAAGCTGAACGAGGGAGTTGCTTTGGCGATTAGTAGCAGAATGGTTACGAAAGCTGTGATCGACTTCATCTTGCGCCGTGCACTGTGATGAGTTGGGTTGAGCTGCGGTTGATTTTATAGGTGGGTTTGATGATAGCAGAGTACGTGATTATAATCGTTTATCTGCACAAGCATATCTCTCTGATCGTGTTTGGTTTTGAGACATGTTTTTAAGATTCGTCGCTATGCCATGTGCAATTGAAGGACAGATGCTCAGTAATGCACGACCAACATCTCCAGCTGAAAAGCAATATGAAAATCGGGTAATCGTGCGACAAACTGCTTTTATGCGAAATCAACGTTCAAAGTGCAGTCCGCATCGTGCTCTCTTGCCGTGCGGATCTATTTGCTTTTTGCTGAAGGAAGTGTTACTACTACCTAAAGCTACAACAAATTTAAACAGCACTTTTCAGTGCTCAACCTGTAAAAATTTTCTACCTTGTTCAACTCTTATTCCTCTTCGATCCTTGTTTGGACCCTACCCGAGGTAATCCTTCTTGGATATCGATTTGGAAAATTCCTCTTCGATCCTTCAGATTCTTATAGTAATCTGCTTGGAAGTCGATTTGGATAAAAATTTACTGCCGCCATGGCGCCTAAACGCAAAAGAAAGGGGCAAACTCTTGACCCCCCTTCTGATGAAATTAATTTGAGTAATCAATTTGATTTGCTCACGGATGATGAGAATGATCCATCATCCAAGAAAAATTCTAGTAAACTTTCCCGGCTTAATGCCAAGAAGGAAAAGATTCCCCCTATTGTGATAACCACTACCGATTTCCATGCTCTTCGCATGGAACTTTTGAATTTCGTGAAAGTTAAGTTTTCACTACAAATTGGACGTCGGGGTGAATGCCGTGTATTGGCTGAAACCTTGGACGGATTTAAATGTCTTCTCAAGTATCTTACTGAGAAGAAGCACAAATTTTTTACTTACGACACCAAAACTGAACGTGTGTTCAAGGTTGTCATGAAAGGACTGCCCAGTGGTGAATCCCTGGATCAGATCAAAGATGAACTGGCAAAATTACTTGGAGTTGTGCCACTCCAAGTAATCAAAATGAAAATGAAATCCCGTCCTGGCGATTCGCGCAACGGGATTTCTAATGATTTTTATTTAGTTCACTTCAAGTCTAGTGAACTAAACAACCTTAAGGCCTTAGAAAAAGCTAGCCTTATGCTCCATGTCCGAGTGAAGTGGGAACACTTCAGGAAGACTGGAGGAAATTTCCAAAACCTCACCCAGTGCCGTAAGTGCCAGGGATGGGGTCACGGAACTAAAAATTGCTACATGCCAGCTAAATGCATGAATTGTGGTGATTCCTCTCACGCAAAGGACGACTGTCCTGTGAAGGAAGATCCTAAGAAATTTAAATGTTCAAATTGTGGTGAAAACCACAAATCCAATTTTTGGGAATGTAAGACTCGCAAAGCGATCCTACAATCTCGTTCTAACCGTCAGGTAGGAAACGCTCCACGTTTCCGACCAGGTACAAATTCCTCTGCTGTTAACAACGGTCAGCGAGGAACAAATTCTACATTCGTACCCGTAGGTACAAATATCTCCCCTGCTTCAAATGTTTCATCTGTACCTACTCCTCTCGCTGCTAACAATGTTCAGCGAGTTAATGGAGCTACCTATGCTGCTATTGCAGCGGGTAGAAATCAAAATACTAATCAACGTTCTAATGGAAATTTTGACAATTTTGACTTAGGAAGCATTACTGCCCCCAAAATGGAATTTTTACAGAATTCATTAATTGACATGATTTCTGATATGCTTAAATCTAACTCCATGTTTGATGCTATTCAAACTGGAGTAAAATTTGCAAATAATATTGTCATGACTTTAAAATTCAGTAATGGATTTTAAAGCATTAAATATTGTAAATTGGAATGCTCGATCTCTTAAAGATAATGAAGACGAGCTATTTAACTTTTTAAGAGTTCATAACGTGCATATTGCCGTTATAACTGAAACGTTCCTTAAACCTGCCCATAAGGTTAAGAAGGACGCAAATTACTTGATTTATAGAAATGATCGTCTTGATGGACCCTGTGGTGGCGTTGCCATCATTATTCATAGACGAATCAAACATAAAATTCTTTCTTCATTTGAAACCAAAGTTTTTGAAACTTTGGGGGTTTCTGTTGAAACAAAATTTGGACAACTTACGTTTATAGCTGCCTATTTGCCATTCCAATGCGTAGGCCAGCAAAAGAATTTTCTCAAGGGTGACCTCCAGAAACTTACCCGTCATAGGTCTAAATTCTTCATTATTGGTGATTTTAATGCAAAACACCGCTCATGGAATAATGCTCAAAGCAATTCCAATGGTAATATTCTGTTTGATGATTGTTCTGCAGGTTATTACACTATTCAATATCCAAACAGCCCAACATGCTTTTCTTCTGCAAGAAATCCCTCCACTATTGATTTGGTCTTAACTGATTCATGTCAACTTTGTAGCCAATTGGTTACCCATGCTGACTTCGGTTCTGATCACCTTCCAGTAACTTTTGAAATATCCCAAGAAATAATTTGTAATCCCAACAGCTCTACTTTCAATTACCATAGAGCTGATTGGGAGCAGTATCGAACATTTATGGAATATAACTTCGATCCAAACATTCCTTTGCAAACCAAAGATGAAATTAATTATGCTCTTGAATCTCTGACTACTTCTATAGTTGAAGCAAGAGCTGCCTCAGTACCAAAATGCGAGGTTAAATTCGATTCAATTATAATAGACGACGATCTTCAGCTCTTGATCCGTCTTAAAAATGTCCGTAGGAGACAATATCAAAGAACACGCGATCCTGCCATGAAAGTTATCTGGCGGGATTTGCAAAAACAAATTAAAAAGCGATTCTCTGCCCTGAGGAACAAAACTTTTGAAAATAATGTTTCTAAATTAGACCCGAGTTCCAAACCCTTTTGGAAACTCACAAAAATTTTGAAAAAACCTCAAAAGCCTATTCCAGCGCTTAAAGAAGGTGGTAAAATTTTGATCACAAATTTGGAAAAAGCTCAGAAACTTGCTAAGCAATTCGAGAGTTCCCATAATTTCAGTTTGGGTCTTACTAGTCCTATTGAGAATCAGGTTGCTCGGGATTTTCTGAATATTTTCTCTCGGGAAAATATTTTTGATGATTCCTGGGGGACTGATTTGGACGAAGTAAGGTCTATAACTAAAAAATTTCAAAATATGAAAGCTCCAGGTGATGATGGAATTTTCTATATCCTCATCAAAAAACTCCCAGAGAGTACCTTGTCTTTCTTGGTAAAATTATTTAACAGATGTTTCCATTTGGCATACTTTCCTGATAAATGGAAAAATGCAAAAGTTGTTCCAATTTTGAAGCCGGATAAAAATCCAGCTGAAGCTTCTAGCTACCGTCCAATAAGTTTGCTTTCTTCAATAAGTAAACTTTTTGAAAAGATAATTTTGAATAGAATGATGCTTCACATCAATACGAACTCAATTTTTGCAGATGAGCAGTTTGGATTTCGCCATGGGCATTCAACTACTCATCAACTCTTAAGAGTTAACAATTTAATTCGTTCAAACAAATCTGAAGGCCACTCAACTGGAGTTGCTCTTCTAGACATAGAAAAAGCATTCGACAGTGTTTGGCATGAAGGTTTGATTGCTAAATTGAAAAAGTTTAATTTTCCACTTTATATTATGAAATTAGTTCAAAATTATTTAACTGACAGAACTCTTCAAGTAAATTATCAAAATTCCAAATCTAATCGACTACCTGTTAGGGCAGGAGTTCCTCAGGGTAGCATTCTTGGGCCTATATTGTATAACATTTTCACTTCGGACCTCCCTGATTTCCCTCAGGGTTGCCACAAATCTTTGTTCGCTGATGACACAGGCATTTCCGCTAAAGGAAGAAGTCTTCGTGTTATTTGCAGCAGACTTCAGAAAAGTTTAGATATTTTCTCTTCTTATTTACAAAAATGGAAGATTTCTCCCAACGCTTCCAAAACTCAACTTATAATATTTCCACATAAGCCCAGGGCTTCCTTTTTGAAACCTAGTAGTAGTCACATAGTCACTATGAACGGAGTTCCAATTTCCTGGTCAAACCAAGTGAAATATCTTGGATTAATACTTGACCATAAATTAACTTTTAAAGATCACATTGAGGGCATTCAAGCCAAATGTAACAAATATATAAAATGTTTGTATCCTCTTATAAACAGGAAATCCAAACTTTGCCTGACGAATAAACTTCTAATATTTAAACAAGTTTTTAGACCGGCCATGCTTTACGCTGTGCCAATATGGTCTAGTTGCTGCACTACCAGGAAAAAAGCACTTCAAAGGATTCAGAACAAAATTCTGAAAATGATTTTGAAGTTGCCTCCCTGGTACAGTACAACCGAAGTACATAGAATTTCGAATGTTGAGACTTTAGCACAAATGTCCAACAAAATAATTAATAATTTCAGGCAAAAATCGTTGCAATCCTCAATTGCAACGATTAATTCCCTTTATACTTAGATAAGATTTAGTTTTAGTTTTTAGTTTTAAGATATCAATTGTTATACTGACATGCAGGTTAAAAAACCTGTTTAAAATACTGAATTGCCAAGACATGAACAATGTAAAAACACTTAGATATATATCATAGCAATTAAGGCTGGTACGTTACTGCAGTAACTGGAGCACCTAGGTTAAAATGAAATGTAATTTATTTTGAATTTGGAACAAATAAAGAGTTAAAAAAAAAAAAAAAAAAAAAAAAACGTTCAAAGTGCGATTTGCTGTTTGACAGCTACTCGAGCAAAATGCAACCCACTTCACCATTCTTGCTCCGCAAAGCGCAGCGGAAGTCCCTCTTGAAATCAGAAATAATTTTGCTCATTCGTTCGTTCGTTCGTTCGTTTCGTCTCGGTAGGAGCAGATTGCTCAAAAAAGCGGAACCACTCGAGACGAGCAACGAAATGGCTTACTTTATGCCACCCCACCAGCTTCCCACATACATACGAATTTACGGTCGACATCAAGACTAATTGCGTGAACGGAACGAGCGTGATTTACGTCTTGCCTAGCTTGCAGGCGGAGGCAGTGGCAGCATGGCTCGCATATATTTGGAACTAGCAATTAGCATTCAGCGTTCGTGCAACGAACACGAAGTAATTGCTGTGGAGTGGTGAGATTTTTCCGGCTAGCATTTTCCAAGTAATTCATCAAGGCTCGTCTCGCGCGCAGTGGGGTCATTCTTCGCCTTCTGCTAGTTGTTCGATGGAACGCGAAAGGAGCTGATAATAATCATCGCCTGCGAGGTATGCACCGAGCATAACAATACAACAGCCGGTGCACTGTGCGGGTTGCAGAATGCATTCAATCGTGTAGAGGCACGTATGGTTCAAGCTAGCAAAATACAACACCGAGACATGCTTGGCTTTAACGAGTACGACAATCTCTCTGTGCCACTGCACATCCTTGGCCGTCGGGTTCGGGTAGTACAGCAGACCGGCGTCAGTATGCAATGCATCATGCTCCGTTGTCACGCGGGAGGATAGGGCACTTACAACACAACGCGTGCGCGTCATGTCTGAGATTGATAGCTACAAGAGCAACCCTTTATCCATTTTGATATCGCTGAAGGATCGTCGTCGTCATCGTAGACCCAGACGTATGCTGCACCCCATCCTATCCTTAGTGCCGTATGGCCTTATTCTATTTGCGAAAGACGAACCCCGAGCAGAGTGCATCCGGTCGATGGAGCTTTTCAGTGGTTCTGCATCGTTGCCCTAGTAGTATAGTGTGTAGTGAAAAAAAACACAGACAAGCAGACGTAGCTCTTTCTCCTCCATCATCGTACACGCATTTAACGTTCAATTTAAATATTATTTGTTGCGCGAATCTCCCACCAACAGCGTTAGCATCGGATCACTTTAACGTTTCTATACCGTTCACTCAAATTCGCCAAAACGTAGGTTACTCATAATATGAGTGCATTTTTTCTCAAATATGCGTAAATGTCACTCATATATGAGTAAAAATTTACTCATTCTATGAGTGACCTATGCTTTTGGGACTCAAATATGAGTCAGATTCATTGGCCGTGTACATGCTATCGAACTTGTAGGCAACATTGAGAGTTGGCATGCAAGCTTTGTTTTCCGAGAATAGCTCCTCAGATGTCGTTTGTGAGCTCCAAGACAATATATTAAAAGAAAATTTATTTAAAGAGTTACGCCTGCTTGTCTGTGGAGCATATGTACATTTGCGGCGTCAAGGATTGCATTTATTTTTAGACCGACTAGCTGATGCAGCCATGTTGTTGTTTTTGTTATCTAAATAGGGCTGCAGATGTGCACCAAACCAGCCGATTCAGTTGTTTACATTCTTACACAACTACTTCCATTCATGGTGGCTTTGCTGGATCAGCTTTCTGCAGGGCTGGTAGGGCTAGATAAACAACGGCGGCGCTCAGTTTTGCATGATAATGGAATACTTCATCAGACTAGGAGCAGTATGATTGTTACCGCAGATTTCGGTACTATACATCAAGGTTTTAGGACTTTTCTGATCCTATCACTGATAAATCACATTTTGGGTGCTTCAGTATCGTTTCTCGTTGGTTTTATACTGCACCGTTTCCACGAGGCCCTTTGCAGTGATGATCATTGTCCAACCGTATTCTAGCCCAAAGAGTTGCGGCCGATTCTCCTCCACTCACATTCTCGATTTTTTGTTGCCATTCGCTTCTAATAACATCGACGATGGAGCGGATCATTCAAGATCCAGTTTTGAGGTCACCAATCCAGGCATCGTTTGATAATGGATCATCTATCATTGTCATTTTTTTTCGACAGGCCGGCATTGCATCATTTGAGCAATTCTACGCCAAATGACAAATCGGTTAGACTCGACCTTCTACGATTTGCATGGAATTTTGCATAATTGTTTCTTATGGGCAATCATTCTCACTTGAACCAAAAAGCAGACACTTGGAAATTACCGATAAAAAATAAGAAAACTTACTTCTCTAAAGGCCCAAGCGAAATGTCAGCGATTGAGTAAGCCTACTTTACGATATGGATTTGCGGGAGAGCTTTAAAGTTTGTATGGACAAATGTATGTTACCAAACATAGGACTAAGATTGAGGAAACTATGCAGAACTTCTTCGTTGAATTGCGGTCTTCAAGAAGAAGAAGAAGAACAAGAAGAATAATAAGATGATAAAAATATTCCGAACAACTTCGTCAAAGACCGCAAATCCATTCGACTTCTGTGCAAAAAGTTATTATTTTTTACTGTCGGCCTAGTGCATCGCGCATACCTACAAACTTATATGAACGCCAGTAGGTAAACGCGTAGCACATGGCCATACATTAAAAAATAATAACTTTTTGCACAGAAGTTGAATGGATTTGCGGTCTTTGACGAAGTTGTTCGGAATATTTTTATCATCTTATTATTCTTCTTGTTCTTCTTCTTCTTCTTCTTCTTCGCATTTCAAGCTTATTGCATATCGCATATTAGCTTATTGCGTGCTCTCAAGTTAGTGTTGTAGATGCACTTCCACAGTCATTAATTGAGAACTTCCGATGCCTGTACCATTTTTGCATTAGTAAAATCATACTCTATGCCCAGGGGAGTCGAGAAATTTTCCAACTCGAAAAATTCCTAGACCAGACCCGGAATCAAACCCAACCTTCTCCAGCATGGTCTTGCTTTGTAGCTGCGTCTTTGCCGACTGAGCTAAGGGAGGCTCAAATGGCAGTCCCAAGTTTAGTAAAAATTGAGCGAGTTTTGAATTTTTGAAAATCAATTGAACAGTTGTTCGTTTCCCATACAAACTGTAAAGCTCTCCCGCAAATCCAGATCGTAACCAAATTCGTTCAAATGTGGCACAAGTGTCGGGGACCTCTATACGAATCGAAAGAGCTATGGGGAGCAGGGGTTTGATTCACCTTAATGATCATGGACTCTCAATAAGCCCTTTAATGGCTTAGTTTTGCAAAATCATGAAGTTTGATATAGACTAGACAGTGAAGCGATTACTAACAAAACCCGGACCACATTCTGAAAGGCCTCGTAAAAGGCAATCAAAGGGTTTCTTTCGATCAGTTTCAAGACTAAGAACCATTTTTAACCAAATAGGCCAAATTTGGTAATGGTCACGGAACGGGTACTCGCTAGGAAGTGGCCAAAATGTTTTTTGAACTAAAATTCAGCATGCTATATTTTTATTGCAATAAATTGCTTACAAACTTAATTATCGATGCCAAGCCTACTTTGATCATAGCCTACATTGATGCCACGCTAGTCATTGCGTCGAACCGATTGTGCAGTTTTTCATAATTGTTTGATAACTTTCAAAAGTTTCCAAAACATAGTGATGTGATTTTAGAAAAGATTTCCTTTTAGACAGTGCTAAATTGGTAGAAACTTAATTTTATATTTTTTGTAATTTATGGTTGAACATTGATGGTTGAGAAAAATTATCAAAAACACTAAGGTGAAGGTATAAAAGCCTACATACAGTTTTAATATTGTTTTTCGATTAATCTACCCTTAAAATAAAAATTAAATCCATACAGTTAAAAATTCTGAATTTTATTAGTGATGTAAACATTGATTCACTTAAACTTGTATTTCATTTCACGCAACCGAGCAACTTGTAAACAATGTTGTTTGCAACAATGGGCTTTTGTATAAAATATTTGCTACATTGCATGAAATGTGTCAGAACTTTACATGATATATAATGTAAACTTAATATGATATATGACGCTCCATTTATGTGCATCATACTGAACAGAAATGTACACTACTTTTTCGAACTGTGCATGATTAATTTTTTAAACCGGAGTTAAAATACGTCTATGGAAAATGTAATTTGGCTAACATTTATCGCATTTTTGTACTTTTAATTTCTTTCAAAAATACATTTCTCTACCGATTGGGCTGAAACTTGGATCTTCCAATAGAATTTAATGTATATTATACTGGTGGGGCGAAAAGTAACCTCACAGACAAACAGACGTAACTCTTTGAAAAACTTGTTCTTGAAAACATAGTATCTCAAAACATTTAACCTCAGTAACGACATCTCTCTGGCTTCTCGCGGAAAACAAGCTTGCTCGTTAACTCGTAAACAATATTGCATAAAAGTTCTATAGAATATATAGAAACGTCAAAGTGATCCGATGCCAGCGCTGCGGCGAGTAGTTTGCGGAACTGATAATATTCAAATCAACCGTTAAATGCATGAACGAAGCTACACAATGAAGAGTTACGTCTGTTTGTCTGTGGTAACCTCCTTGTGAATGAATTTTTTTTTTCAATGTTTTTTTTTTTATTTTATTCAATATAGGGTAAGCGCTCCTATAGTTGCGGTACGTTAGAAGCGTTAGGTTCCTATAGTTGTGTATTGAGTCTCCATACACAACTATAGGAACCTAACGCTTCTAACGTACCGCGACTATAGGAGCGTTTCCCCTAGTCCCCTTTTAGCTCGATACCTGTCTATAACTTCATGATCCCGTCCGAAAAGTAATTTTCGGGAAGGTCTGCAAAATACTTCTCCGCGGCGTCGATGATTTCCTCACGTGAGCTGATTTTTTTTATTGGTGAGCCATCTTTTGAGGTTTGGGAAGAGATAATGGTCTGAGGGAGCCAAATCGGGCGAATACGGTGGATGCGGAAGCAATTGGAGCCGTAAGTCATTGATTTTAGCCGTGGTTGCGATGCTCTTGTGTGCCGGCGCATTGTCTTGCAAAAACATTTTTTTTTTTCGCTACATGTGAGGCCGTTTTGCAGCGATTTCGGCCTTCAATCGCTCCAATAATGCACATTAATACCATAGAGGTAACTCTAAGACCACTGGGTCCCGACGAAAATCATTATTATTTTTGGCTCACTCAGTACCAGAACAACGGTCCCAAGCAGTCCCAAGCTATTTCACTCACCCCTGCATGTTCTGCATGAATCCACACACCCCTGATGTTATCTGTCAAACTTTCATAGCGAATCAAAACAAACATAGTGTAGTAATAGAATTTCAACTAGAATAGGGTACGTTAATCGTTTGCTTGGGACCAATAGGCTACTAAAGTGGTGAGCTAATTTAAAATCGTTAGTTTCGTATTGATTGTTGTTAATACTCGCTGTTGATGGTTTTTCCTTTTTCGAGGTAGTCCACGATGAGTATGCCATGACAATCCCACACACCAAAAAATTCTGAATTTTACTGGCGATGTAAACATCCATGCATGCAAACATTCATACATGTAAACTTTCTTTTCACGTAAACTAGCAGTTTGCAAGAAATGTTGCAAACTAATGTGGACAGTTGCATACAATATATGAAATATTGCATGACATGTCTCATAAATTTACACGATCTAGAATCTAAACTTGTATGATATATGACGCTCCATTTATGTGCATCATAGTAACGGATATTTACACTACTTTTTTTTAGCTGTGCAGAAAACCGACGCCATAACCTTTCGGGCCCATCGAGCCTCCCTCGGCCGCTTTGGAGCACTCGTGCCGGCTGCAGTCCATTGCTGGGTACTCATTCTGTTCTCTGGGGTGTAATAGTGGATCCAGGTTTCATCAACAGTTACCAATCGACGCCAAAAGTTCGCCCGATTCCGCATCAGCAAGTCCAAACACTTTTTCGAAGTGCTCTCGCGTTCGTGTTTTTGGTCAGGAGTGAGCTTGCGCGGCACCCAGCGGCAGGCTTTTTCATATGCGGAATCTTACCCAAAATATGACGTGTGCGCTCAGTACTAATCTTTGCGGTATCTGCTAGCTTGCGCATCTTCACATTCCGGCAGCCAACACCATTTCATGTACTTTTTTGACATTGTCCTTTCATTGAGCTTTCATTCGAGAGAAATCGACGACTAACACCATTGTTTACAAATGCAATTACGCCCCTTTGAAATGTTGGCACTGATTTGACGGTGTAATCTGATGGAGCATTAGCTCCATAATATTTATCCAACTTTTCTTTTGCTTCCTTCGTCGTTTTGACTCTCAAAAAATAATGTTTTATGAGAGAACGAAAATCGTTTTTATCCATACTCAACATGATGCCAAACACGTAAACAACAATCAGCTGTCAAAACAAAACTAAAGACAGTATCGCACTGAAATGTGGCATGTCTGCCTAAATATTAACGAATTAGAAGGCACCATAACCTTTTTTGCAGTAGCAGCGCATTCTGGCGGTCAAGGAGGTTACTTTTCACCCCACTTAGTACTTTGAGCTGCTATTTGTACTAGTTGATTTATCAATTCTTCTCTACTGGAAAAGTTATGGTTTCAAATCGTTACCTATATAATATCACCACATCACTCTTTCGTTGACAAGTTTTCAGTTTGAGTATCGTACCTGAAAGGAAAACCAAAATAGATATTGTTAGTAACAGTCGTACTAGAAGTAAATGTTGTGAAAGCTTTACTCGTATTTCGAATATTGATCCAGGGTTATCGATAAATTATGTTTACGATATGAGAGAAATTTTAAATTCTATGTACGGTAAACTAGATGGATTTTTAGCCCGAAAGGATCATTAAGGCAGCTATAGAATTATATTTTTTAATCGTTGAAATGCTTTCTAAGCCATTGATAAACGCTAAATTGACCATACGCTGGAGAAGTTAATGCTTAAATCGACATGATATAACCGATTCCAAATATTCTGCTTTTCGGTTCATTAATCGATTAATCCATTATTCCAATGAAAATCGGACATCCCTAGATAAATGTGAAACGTCATTTAAAATATAAGCCAATGTTAAAGAGACAGGGTCCGATCACAAATTACGTCCCCATGGTAACTGAAAAAAAAAACCGAGTGCTGACCGGTTGGTATAATTGTGTGGCAAGTCGAGAAATTTTCCAAACCGAAAAATTCCTAGACCAGACCGGGAATCGAACCAAGCCACCTCCAGAATGGTTTTGCTTTGTAGCTATGCCTTTACAGACTGAGCTAAGGGATTCCCAGCCTTTATAGCCAATAAGTGTCATTTGGAAGCTGAGAGGGTTCTGCCAACCACTGGTCGAGTTGGTATGAAATTCGTCTTAGGTATATTGAATAACATCAACTTGTTTCATTTTGGCTGAGTCTGACATAGAGACCTATTTCGGAGGATGATTTTTTTGTTATGTGTTGTTAATAATGTTTTCTGCTAAAATTCGGCCATTTTGAATATTGTATTTTGTTTTTAAATTGGCGTTTTCGACATTTTTTTAATAAATCGTTGCATGAAAACATGTCCTTTAATAAAAATGACGTATAAGATAAAGTTGCAGTAATTGGTTGGAAAAAATGAACATGGTATTTTTTTTATTTTGGGAAAAATTCAAAAAAGGGCAAGAAAATTAAATAACAATTAACGTCATTTTACAATATTTTTGATTTAAAAAAAAAGCTTATGATAAATGTAAATGTTTCGAAAATTGTAAAACTTGTACACATAAAAGTGACATAAACGTAGAACAACGACTTTTGGTAAACTTTTTGAACTTTTTGTTCGTCCGTTTTTTATAATTTTATTATTTATAGTTATTTTTTATAATTTTTGCAAAGTAAACAATATTTGTGATGAAGTAATGAAAATAGGTTGTTAGCAGAATGCTTAAATAAAACAGCAAAAAAGGTTATCATACCTAATTACTTTTGGGTATTTATTTGGCACACAGAACCTGCTCCAGAGTAACCGGGGCAAGATGTGGCTATGCAAAATCTTGAAGTTCGGCACCCATATTTATATGTTTCCAGTCATGTCCCAAATTGGACACTTCCCCCGGTGCACCCTGAACCTGCTACAGGATGACCATTGCAACTTGTGTCGTTGAAAACGCTTCTGGAGACACCGCGTTGAAAAATCATGACGATTTATATCCATATTCACGTGATTCAAAAAATTAACATTACTGGTCATAACTGGAACCGTTTTCAAGGAAATTGCCACACAGCACAAAATTAATTTTGATATCACATCAAAGTGGATGCACTTCAATCGTGTCGATAATATGGATATGGATGGATATTGATGTTATTGTTGTCGGTGAAACTTGGATAAACAAGGAGAATAGCAGTATTTACAATATTCCAGGCTATCGCGCATGTTTCTCATGCCGTGATACATCTTCAGGTGGTTTAGCTGTATTTGTAAAAAGTTCTTTGGATAACAAATTGATAGATAGTCAAACAATCAATGGCCTGCATTACGTCCATTTAGAGATCAAGTTCCGGGGCCATATGTATAACGTTATTGGTGCTTATCGCCCACCTTCGTTTGATTACAACGAGTTTCAGAATATTTTAGAAGGCTGGCTATCTAGTGCTACTCCATCTAAACCTTTTTTCATTGTTGGTGATGTAAATGTCCCAATTAATCTGCAAAACAATAACGTAGTAGTTAGATACAAACAATTATTAGAATCTTACGGCTATGTAAGCACCAATACTTTTCCAACACGTCCAGCAAGTAACAATATTTTAGATCATTTTATTTGCCCGATCGAACTTGCTGTGAATCTGCAGAATTATACTATTTTCAGTGATATTAACGACCATCTTCCTGTTATTTCGTCTCTCCCCCTGAGTAATGGAAAGAGGCAACAAGAACAGAGAAAGAACATTATCGATCGTGTTAAGCTCCAACATAAATTTTCTATGTTTTTGAATGATCTTCAAATTACTGATGATGTTGAAGCTACTCTAAATATTCTGATTGCAACCTATAATAAACTGTTAACTACCTCGAAAAAGTCAAAAGCAATCCTAATGATGTGCATGATCATGAAATGCTGGTTCATGTTTCAAAAGAAGAATATTATTAAAACATACTCAATAGCTCTAGTAATTCCAATGTGTGGAAAAAGCCGAATGAAATTTTTGGTCGCAATAAAGACAGTGAAAAAATAAAATTACGAGCTGATGGGATAATCTTGGACTCAGATCACGATGTTGCTGAAGTTTTCAACAGCTTTTTTTCTGGCATTGGCAACAGTTTGGCCGAAAAACCTTCAAAGAACAATTTCGATTTTTTGAAACCCGTAAAGTGTGTTAATAATTCGATTTGCCTGAGACCCGGTAGCGCGAACGAAGTTAGCATCTTAATAAGTCAGCTTGATGTTAGGAAAAGCAGAGGGTATGATAATCTTCCGGCAGATTTGATGAAAGCTAACATTGGTCCACTCTCTAAGATTATTGCCAAGATCTTCAATAGAATAATAGTAACTGGATCTTATTTTAATGTTTTAAAAATCGCTAAAGTCACGCCAGTGTTTAAATCTGGCGACACTCATGACCCTAATAACTATCGACCAATTTCAGTTCTTAACAAAATTTTGGAAAAACTTTTAACTAGCCGGATTTTAAACTTTTTGTGTTCTAATAATGTTCTGTATAAATTCCAGTACGGCTTTCGGGAAGGCTGTGGAACAATGACTGCTATTACCGAGCTTATTGATGCGTTGATCTGTGATGTTGACCGAAAAAAGATTGTTGGGGCCTTATTCATCGATCTAAAAAAAGCATTTGATACCATTAACAACGAAATTCTTCTGAAGAAACTTGATCGATACGGGATTAGAGGAGTTGCCAACGATTTGATAAAAAGCTATCTCTCAGATCGAAAACAATGTGTAGCAATAAATGGTGTTTGTAGTAGCTTACGCCCGGTTAATATTGGAGTTCCTCAAGGAAGTAACATAGGTCCTTTGCTGTTTTTGATATATATCAACGATTTGGGAAATTTAAAACTTCTTGGAACACCAAGAATTTTTGCAGACGACACGGCTTTATTCTATCCTCGTTCTTGTATACAATCCATTGTTAATGACATCGAATCAGATCTGGCGAGTCTTATAGAATATTTTAACGGCAATCGTCTTTCTCTGAATCTGACAAAAACAAAGTACATGGTTTTCCACTCGTCACGGAAAAAATCTCACAATACCCCGATCCATGTGTCGGAAATTTGTGCATTGAAAAAGTTGAATCATTTAAATACTTAGGGTTGCACTTAGATTCTTGTCTTTTATGGGACACTCACTTAAAGCATGTATCTAGCAAAGTTTCATCTTTATGTGGCCTCATGAAAATAGTACGCGTGTATTCATTCCATACTTCAATACTTAATCAGCGTTTGGGGTCATGTTGCTAAATCAAAACTTAGAAAAATTCAAACGTTGCAGAATAGATGTGTGAAAGTAATCTTTAATTTACCTCCCTTATTCTCAACAGTTTTGCTTTATACTAGTTCATGCCACAGAATTATCCCCATTCTAGGTTTGCGCGATTCTCAAACAAACATGTGCACAACACGTTACATAACCGTAATTTCCATCACAACATTGTTTTTTTGACTAGAGTTAACCTTCAGAGAACTGGACATGCAAATGAGTTACTGAGAAGCAGAACATGCACGAACTTGGGTCTAGGTCGCATCACAAACTACGGTCCATTAAAGTTCAATATACTTCCTATCGACTTGAAAGCAATAATGAACAAAATTCTCTTTAAAAGCAAGCTGAAGCAGTATATAATTATGAACGTAAATGAATATATTCTCTAAAAGTGTCTACCATTTGCATATGTAGGTTTTTCTGACTCCTGCTTTTTTTTTCCTATAGTATAGTTTAATAAGTTCAATTTTTTTATGTTAAGCCACAAACGTTATCACTCTTTAAATTATTTAGAATTTTCTGTTGAGTAAGTGAATCCCTTCAAAGGAACTATGTTCCACTGGGATTTACATTGTTTTTAAATGTAGTTTTTTCTCCGCGTTTTCTTTGTTTTTTTTTAGTAAGTGTCCATTACCAAGGGGCTCTCTGTGCGAGCTCCTTGGTGTGGGGGCTAGTGGAGGGTATTTAAAAAAAATATATAGATATATAATACTTGCCAAAAATGACAAAATTATCATCAATACAGTGCATGAACTGACATTACGCTGCTTTTACTGCATTTGTTTATTTTTGTGGCCATACAAATTACATGAGATTTTCGACACGATTGAAGTGCATCCTCTTGGATGTAATATTAAAATTTATTTTTTGCTGTGCAGATCTCGATTGGTTCTCAACAGATCTTGGATCTGTGACGAGAATTGAATTAAAAATTGCTTCTAACGGTAAAAAATTAGAATTTTTTCAGTCATATAGGGGAATTTACGTATTCTCGTCAATCTAAGCAGCGTCCGCACTTCTATTAAGATTTTCTCAGCGTCACGCACATATATGACGTGTCTGTTTGTTTACATTCATCTGCTGCTTGCTTCTCTATCCATTCTAATCGATAGAATTTTTCAAAACGGTTTTAAAGCGTTTTTACAACGCTCCAAACTTCTCAGGTGAGTGTGACTATTGTCGGCAGACTATTTTTCTTCGGCAACCTTCCCATTAGAACTGCGTGTTAACCAGCTGTTCTATTATCGGCAACTAGAAATCAACCCCATTTTGAAGTGCGTATGCTTCATTTGAAGAAAAATCTGGCATTACAGGATTGCTCGGTCATACAAATATAATCAGATTGAAGCTGAAAGACTAAAGAATCGTTTGAATACATTCAGGGAAGTGTGTTGATGGGAAAACATAGTGAAATTAACGTTTAAATTTTGGTTGCCGAAAACAGTCAATGGGTGCCGAAGCCAACAATTACCCTAGCTAATAAAAAAAAAATTCAACGAATTCAGTATTTTTTTATTAAAAAAATAATGTTTATTCTTCAAAAAAACGTCAATGAATATTGGAGAAGGGGCCCTGGTCAGCCGTACGACGGAATTTAGTCACTTGTGAGAGCTCACAAGAGCGCTGGACGGCATTGAAATAATTCTCATTTTTTATTGAACACCCGCAGTGTTGGAAAAGTTCGCGATATTTCACGAAGCTCTCCAAGGGAAAAGTTCGCGAGTCATAGTGAGTTTTCGGGAACTTTTCCATCACTGAACACCCGTTAGTATCTTGGGTGGTAACTTGGGAAAAATATGAATTCAAATAAATGTTCACACCAGAAAAAAAATACAAGCGATGAAGCCAGTACATCACCGGTGACCAGCACAAATTTTCAAATAATTTAAACTGCTATGAATTTTCCGTCAAAAGCATCCAGTTCAATCAAAATAAGTTTAATTTTCAAAAAGTCAATGTCATTTGAATTTTGATAAAATTTTGCCTGTTCCGATCATTTTGTCTATCCCTTGTAGACGGTCCTGTGATTATAACGCAAATTTGCTAATTGTTTGAGTCTATGGGGCTTATTACGGATGTCACTTCACGGTGAAAACTTGTCACTTGTCGTCACGGTGAAGTGATTCCCATTTGATTTTCACGGCAATCACGGCTCTTATTTTGACTATCACTTCCTTATCACCGTGTAGTGACACCCGTAATAAGGCCCTATGAATATACAATCAACTCTCCCTTACTCGATTTCTCTCTAACTCGACTTTCTCCCTAACTTGGTGGAAATCCAGGATACATCAAACACTTATGCCGTACAAATTTTCAAAATTTACCTCCCTAACTCGAAGGTCCTATCAATTCGGAGTTAGGGAGAGTTGACTGTAATATCATTTTGCTCATGTGTTGTGGCCTGATTAACCTAATTCAAATGTTGCAGATACCAGTTCTGGCTACAATCGGCTTTCACATAAATATGATGATGCAACTAAACAAATCATCTAATATTTAGATCCATCTGGATCTTCTGCTGAATATATCAGGATAAGGTGCCTGGCCATGGCATTATATTCACAGAACCGATCTACAGGAATTCCTGAATAGCGCAGTGGGTGATGCAATCCACAATTGCTATTTCTTGGCTGTCCACCAAGCACTTGGGCTGATTTTTACACAGTGATTTCGGATCACCGAAGTTGGTAAAATATTACCGGATTTTGAACAGTTGAATTTTCTAATTACCGTTACACGTGAGGTAAATAAAATTGATAAATTTTATTTCTTATCATTAAATGGGGTAAACTGGTATGGCAAACATCAAACACATACGAAAACCCAGCTCATTCGAGAGATTCATGCATGAAATTAATGTGTTGTAATGATGACCCATGATAACTTTTATAAGAATGTCCAGTACGGACTCCGGAACATCTGGATTATGTCTCAAGAAATTTGCAATATGGCACAACTTTCACATGATTGATCTTTACTGATCAGTTTACTGTGATTGATCATTTTTATGAGAAAGTTGATTATAGCCACCGAAACTGGTATCCGGAACATCACTGGCCACGAATAACTAGAATATTGACAAAACATGTGAAGAACCGATTCGTACCCATAATTTGAGTGTTTTGATGTGTCACATGGGAATGTTGATTGTGGCCACGCGAACCGGGTTAGGTCTTGGGCCACGTGTAACCATAGTATTGGCAAAATATCCAAAGAATCGTTTCATACGCATCATTGTTGTTTTGAGGTGTCGCATGACCATTTTCATGAGAACGTTGAGTTTGGCTACCGGTATCCGAAATATCCGGATTAGGTCACATGAAGCAAGAAACCATCATTTGTCCTCAGTTAGGTGTGGATTTCACTATTTTGGTGCATCTAGGATACATTTCCTTAAACAATATAATTTTTGATGAGTGAACAACATACCGGTACTGTGTCGAAACCTGACCTCATTCGGCTTCAATTCCTTGTGGCCAACTACGTCAAAATCAATTTGTTTTACCATAAACACAAAATTCACAATCTTGCTTTTCTTCTTTTTCTTATTTTGAAATTTAATAAGCTCCCAACCCATCAATATTGAATACAGATGTTGTATATTAGACTGATGCAAAATTTGAAATTTTCGCTCCACAGTGCTCAAACGGTTTCAAATCAGGTCCTGATTAGCCTCCCAAAATTTTAACTCATTTGGTAAGAAACTGACTTGGCACAAACTATTCGAAGATTATATAGAAATTACTATGGGAAAACCAAACTTTTTGTTCATTGTCTTCTACCTATTTTCCACATTATTTTTTCGAAAATTTCTATAACTATTCTTACGGGAAATTTTCTAAGCTACAACTTTGCGCAATATTGATTTTCAGCCAAATGTCAAATTAGATTGTTATTAATCGTTTAAGAGATTGATAATGTTATGCAGCTGTTCTGTGGGCAACACTGTATTCTGCAGTGTGACATAGTAGCCATGATATTTGTGCTCTATTCTTTGCACCAGAAACACCAATGTTGCCTGCTGAACAGTTGAATGAGCATAATCATAAGACATCAGTGACTTGTACGATTAATAACTTTTGTTCCTTACATTTGATTGAAAATTTGCTACAATCACTGCTATCATTTTCAAAGTGATGTGGTGAACTGTTAGATAAATATGAACAAAAACATAAGTTTTCTCATAGTAATTCCCATATAAACTTGAAATGGTTAGTGCCAAGTCAGTTTCTTACTAAAGTAGTTCAAATTTTGGGAGCCTAATCAGGACCCAATTTGGAACCGTTCACGCACTGTGGAGCAAAAATTTCAAATTTTGCATCAGTCTATTGTATTTGTATATAATATAATGTGGTACACTGACCCCATTTTTTAGGGTGGGTCACCGTTGTATGAAAAAAAAAACGCAAAATTGACCTCATCAAGCGAGATCAACCATTTTTTGGTTGCATTTGGGGTCCCAAACAACTGGGCAAAATTTGGGGACGATTGGTTGTAACCCGGCTTTCCGCATTGCGTTTGAAATTTGTATGAAAATTAATATGGGAAAACTTATTATTTTGTGCATTTTCATTCCGTCGAATGGTTGCTTACTGACTGCAATATTCGCCACAACTTTGTTCCATTATAGCAAAATTTGCTCTTGAAAATGATGTTTACTGTACCACCAACAAGTAAATCCAACACTTTTCAAGTTTAATCGTAAGAATCCATGCTTAATTTAAGAAAAAATATCGTTTTTTCCTTATCTTTGCATCTCAAATTAAAACCGCAAGATGAAAGAAACAGGTACACGTTTGTCTGCTTTACTTTTGAAATTAATCAAAAAATGTATGTACCAAATACCAACATGATACCAAATATGCTAACCTTTGAATAAATAAAGATATTTGTTAAAATTAATATAAGCTATTAAAATTTTCCATTTCCTCCTACTTTAAATTAATTGCTCCTTCTATTTGTTGAATTATCAGCAAAATTTAATTGGTTTTCAGCAATGTGCTGTCACTTAATTGACATACCATTTTACTGGTCATCCAGCAAAAAGATTTTGCTGGATGGATTGCTGATTGCTGGTTTACGGCAGTACAAATTTATTGTGTTGAGGCCACCATTATGCTTCAACTATGCAACTAACCATGTATGTACAAGTCCAAGAAGTGCCAAACAACTTTGCCCAAGGAAGTACGTTGCTATAGTGTCTCTAAAAAAAGTTAAAACTGTTCAAATATTTAACGTTTGAATTGAATGCCAAAAATCACTTTTTCTGCCAACACTGTCGGTGTACCAATGGTAGTTAAATAAACTGAAATGATTTCGTAGTTTGTTATTTTATCGATTTGGTATGATCAGATAAATTATTCAAAAACAATAACTCCTTCTCATATGCATAGTTGGAATGGGGAAGGGGGAAGGGCTTACTACACCCCCTCTCCAAAATAACAAGGTCGACGGAAGACATATAAAAAAAATATGACCCGTGAACACCTTATTCGTAACTTTTTTTTCTATACCCCTTCAGAAACGTCCAAATGAAATGATTTCAATGTGAAAATGTAAGTCTTCAGAAGTGAGGAAAAGTCAAGAAAATTCAGATCTCTAGATTTGGGCCTGTTTGAAAGTTCATTTCGGGTCACCTAAAGAAGGTTAAAGGAATAATTATAGCGACTTATGTCTTCGACAAAAACGTGTAGCGGTCTGATATTTTGTTAGAACATTGTGAGCCACTAAAAAGTTATGATCGAAAAGCGAAATTTAAGGGAGTTACCATAAAAATCCTCTATAGCTCTGAAAATACTGGACTTATAATTTTGACTAGTAAAGTTACTTATTTTGAAATTTTATACAAGACATGATTCTTTTATATATTAAATGAAAAAAAGCTTCTATTATCAAAGTAAGACATGGCTAATTTTTGTTACGATCAAATTGTGGAGAAAGTTCATAAAAACAAATATTCTGAAGACATTTTAGGGCTCAAACGAAAATTCCAGGCTGAAGGAAAAAAATCCTTTTTGGATCACAGTGCAATGGCATTCTGTTTTTAAGCTTCGACAGAAGTTTGAGAACCACTACGTCAATTTTTTTTCTTCAGAAATAATCATGCACACTTAACGAATCCATCAGTATTAAGAAGTAAATCCAATGGCATTTCTATGTGGTTTGCATAATTAGTGGCTCTTTATCAATTATAACGGTACTTTTTTTTTTTTAATAATTCGTTTATTTTTCCAGACTCATTTGCTGTAGCTTTGCGGAGCCGATATTCATTGTTTAGATAACAAAATTACTTAAAACTAACGTTAGTAAAGCGGGGGCCGATTACTCGCGGCTATCTCGAGGTTAGGGGTAACAAATTGTAACAAATGGATGGCAGGGTAGGGATTGTGAACACAAGGTTTGGAGAGCAACGTGCTCTTGATCTCGAACTAGGCGATACTCTGATGAAAAAGACAAACATGGGGGTACACCGATGGGTAGCTAACAACTTGGGAGAACACAAGATGACACTAACTTCTAAATCCTCAAATCTATCCGTTTTAAAAACACATAAATTAAATTCAAATAGTCAAGGTCTCGGCTCGCCAAGACATCTCTAACGGAACGGTACTTATGGAAAGATAATTTTTTTTCCTTGATTTGTTTTCCGTCGATCTTGTTTTCCGTGCTGAGCACCAATGCTACCGACGCCAGGGAGACAGCTCCCACATCTGGACCCTATCTATCGACCCATCAACTCATGAGCCGGGGACCAACGGCTTTACTTCCCTTCAGAAGGAAGGCGTGATCAGAGATGTTATGCCTCAGAACATCCCGGCGGCGCCGACTGGGATTGACCTCAGGCCTGCTGGGGTGAGAGGTAATCTCGCTTACCACTACACCACCGGCGCCGTTGTGGAAAGATAAATGACTAATACATAATTTTTAGGAGACATATTCCATTTCCTTTCTACAAATCCGTTTGAAAAAAAAGATAAAGTGCGGGTTTTACTTAATATGACGTTAATCCGATTCAAACCTTATTTCAAACCCTCTGCGACAAACGATTGACGACGCAAATGGTGTTTCAAAATCAAATGGAACAAAATGTTGCTCAACAGTTCTAGAACCCCTAGCGCACGTCATTTGTATCGTCCCCCACTTTCACACTCAGATAAATCACCCCAAAATCCCTAGAAGAGAAGGGCACACGTGTTATGCCACCACCTCCATCACCACCACCACAATCTCCCACCGACACCCGAGCAACAGTAGGATATTGAATTTATGCTATTTTTAGCGCGGGAATTAATGATTTCGAACCGGACACGTTGGCAACTTTGTAGCTGTACAATGTGTCCCGGAATGGACGGACTAGCCCTACCCCTCATCAACAACAACGTTGTCGGGGGAGGGTGCGAGAAGTAATTATAGCCCAGTTGAAGGGAAAATTGCGTTACACCAAAATGTGCGGGAGTGACGACAACGGCAACGACGAAGAAAGGTGCGTCGTGTGGAAAAGTTTCAACACGCCATAGCCTTGAGCGAAGGGTGTCTGGCTGGCTGGCTGACTGACTGGAACAGGACCATCATCAGGAGTTTTAATGGGCGGTGAGGGGAGGGCAGATTGCAGTTCGGTGTTTGGTGAAGTTTTAGCTCCCTGTATTGCCCGGGGACACTGGAATGGCATTCAAATTAGACGAAGTCGCTTGGAATATGTTTTATTTTCTGGAAAATTCAACTAGTTCAATCGCACGAGGGTGAATGATTTAAAACTTCTAGTTTTGCAAGCGCCATTTTGTAGCAGTTTAATTTTAACGACGACTGCGACAAGTGCACAATTATGTGGCGCCTTGCTGTGGCGATTCAGGATGCTTCGCCGGAGAACTTTGCTGATCGTAAATTACGCTATTATTCCGCTTTTCTAGTTTTGATAGCATGGATGGAAACTTGTATTACCTTGAACTTCTACTTCGTTCGGGAAGGGACTCTCTGTTGTTGTGGATGCGTTTTGTTGGACCTCCGAAGTCCAACGGGAAGAGAAAATAACGACGTTTTATTGGGAGAGAGAAAAAAACGAGCCCCGACGACAGACGCGGCAAGTCAATGCGCCTCGGTTGGAAATCAATAAAACCAATTTAACCACTTCCTCTTCCTCTTTCTCTTGGACGGAAGCAGGCGCACAAAGGGGGCTTGAATCATTGCTGGTTGTATTTATTCAAAAACAGGTGGGGATCCTCGCAGCCGTCTCCACCTGCCATCATACATTGTTAAAGAGGGATTGCCGCTTGGGGGGGTGTTTTGTGCTTCCCGATATAGGATTGTGATAAATTTATAACAATGTCACCCGCCGCAATGAATGGTGTGACGTGATCGAGAACAGATTCAAGGGCGGTAGTATTTGACAATCAGTAAATTATTTGCTGTGGAAATTCAGCGGAAGTCTGACTCCATTGTGATCTAAATGCTTGGAAGGTCTTTTAAATTAATCGCTTTATTCATTTCCCTTTGCAATTAAATAATGTTCGCATTGGTCACGTTAAATAAGTTAATTTCTGACCGCCGACTGTGCAAAACGAAAAACAAATGTTAATACCCATCCCAAACATCACCACTCAACAGATGACAACATCATCTCCCACCCCACCCATTTGATCGATATTGCTATGGATAGGAATTAAAATCTTCACCAAAGCTTCACCTTGGAATATGGCTGCCTTTTGTCATCAGATCTCCACAGAAACAGGCCCTTTGTAAAAGGAAATAATTATAAGGCTTACCTTGTGTCCGTATCGTCAGGATCACCCACCGCTGGCTGCACGGTACCTTGCCACATTGCCTCACAAAAGGGTTATGAAGACGTATAAAATGGAAAAGATTTACGATCTGCTAGCAATTATGTTCTCTAACAGAAGCGGTTTCTTGCTAGCCGTCGCGCTGTGAATAGCTTTTGAGAGATCTTTCCTCAGGACGGAACCCCCTCGCCCACCCCACCTCTCTCATTCAGAGGATGTTTGTTGAGATGGGGTAACTTTTTCATTCCGCTTCTCATCGTCCTGCTGGGCTGCAAAGGTAGTTGTTTCGCACAACTGTAAATTTAATTTTTTCCTCTTGTTGAAGTTGCGACTTGGGAAAACTTCTAAGTGGGGTTTTCATTCTCCCTCTATCTTTATGTATATCAGTCTTTATTTTTTTTTTGCTAAATATAGAACACGACTGAGTTGGAATGTGGCATGGCTCACGTTGTATTCCGACTTGGGCCACAGCAGCAACAGCAGCAGCAGGACACTCGCCCTGATGTTGATGATGACTTCATGAATACAAAGTAGTCATTTTCCGTTTGTGGAACGAAAGGATGGAGTGAAAAACTTGAATGATGATGCTTGGTTGAGTGAATTGGTGGTCAGTTTTCTTGGGGGCCATTATTCGTGCGAGATGGGAGACTGTAACGAAGCGTTTTGAAGTCGTATGATGAAAAATGTAACTCGTGAAGATTTGTAGTTTTGCTTGCAGGCTGGTCTCTTGAATAAGGCAGCGGTGATTAAGTGTTGTGGTGCCCCGTAACGTGGGTAGATCACCTTTTCGTGGTACGTTACGGGATGTAAGATCTACCACCGATTCCTAGTCCTGACTACTTCAAACTAAGGGAACAGGATTTTTCAGTAATCCAAGGAACACATCTTAGTCCTTGTTACTTTTTATGCCTTGTTGATAGTGACAAGACTCGGCTTTGTCTACCGAGGATGATCTTGAAACAAGGAAAAAATGAGTTAGTTGTCTTCATCTATGTGATTCTTAATCTTCTAATCGTTGTTCCCTAGTTTGAAGGAATCCAATTTTGACTGACAAAGGGGCGCGCCTTTGGAGGGTGTTTCAACACTCCGAAGGGTATAAATAGCGGGACCTTTCAATTAGAGTCGGATCCTTGCGATAAATGCAAGAGTGGCAACTGTAAAAAAAATCGAATACTTCATCATTTCTCAATAGAGATGGAGTAATACAACATGCACTAAACAAAGGACACGGGATATAAAGGGTGATACGGTCAAAATTTGGTCAAGGGAAAACGCGTGTAAATCGGTGAAATCGTTTATTTAAAAAATCAAATTAAATTTCTTTTTCAAGTTCAATTAGTATAAAATTCAGGAAAAATATTCAGTTAGGCTTCCGCTTTTCCAAATCCGAATTGCCGGGCCTTACGCTTGACCCCTGCCATCAGATTTTGTACAGCCACCTTGTCCACCTTCTTCGCCGCAGAAAGCCAGTTTACCTTGAACTGCTGCTCGCCCTTAGCAGTTTTTTTGGTCTTCTTTAGGTTCCGCTTGACAATAGCCCAGTATTTCTCAATTGGGCGGAGCTCTGGCGTGTTGGGAGGGTTCTTGTCCTTGGGAACCACCTGCACGTTGTTGGCGGCGTACCACTCCATGGCCTTTTTACCGTAATGGCAAGATGCCAAATCTGGCCAAAACAGTACGGAACAACCGTGTTTCTTCAGGAAAGGCAGCAGACGTTTATTCAAACACTCTTTCACGTAAATTTCTTGGTTGACAGTCCCGGAAGCTATGAAAATGCTGCTTTTCAAGCCACAGGTACAGATGGCTTGCCAAACCAGATATTTCTTTGCGAACTTTGACAGTTTCATGTGCTTGAAAACATCTGCTACCTTTCCCCTTCCTTTTGCCGTATAAAACTCCTGTCCCGGAAGCTGCTTGTAGTCGGCTTTGACGTAGGTTTCGTCGTCCATTACCACGCAGTCAAACTTCGTCAGCATCGTCGTGTACAGCCTCCGGGATCGCGCTTTGGCCGTCGTATTTTGTTTATCATCGTGATTTGGAGTCACTACCTTCTTGTAAGTCGATAGTCCGGCTCGTTTTTTGGCTCGATGCACGGTTGTAGACGATACACCCAGCCTATTTGCGGCATCTCGGAGAGAGAGGTTAGGGTTTCGCTTGAAACTACCGGCAACTCTCTTTGTCGTCTCAGCGGCTTCCGGTTTTCGATTTCCCCCCGATCCAGACTTCCTGGCTGTCGACAAACGTTCCCCAAACACTTTAATTACATTTGTAACGGTTGATTTGGCAACTTTTAGCGATTTTGCCAACTTTGCGTGCGAGTAGCTCGGATTTTCGCGAGTCGCGAGCAAAATTTTGATATGCTGCTCCTCTTGCTTGGATGGCATTTTGACAACTGAAGAATGAATTCCAAAATCAAAATAGGAGCAACATTCTACACACACACACCTTCAAAATGAGGGGTGTTCAGGTTTTTTAAATGCAAAATTGAAAGAAATACGTCAAGTTGATATTGACCAAATTTTGACCGTATCACCCTTTACTACAATAGATCAATTTACTGGTCGCAGTAGTGTTAGGTCCCGAACAGTGTTAAAAAAAGTGTTGCGGTGAAGATGAGCCTCTACTCGTCAACTTAATATTCTTAGACAGAAGGCGCAATATGTTTTTATATTTTTGCTTGAAAATTTAGGCTTTTCTACACAACATATAAAAAAATCAACGATGTGCTTTTTTTCGATTATGGGTTATGTTTTTTTGAAGTAATCAAGATCTGGGTTTTCGCTTAACACCTGATTTATAGCGACTGTAACATGGTCATGACGCATGGAAGCCTAGTCGCATAGGAGTATTGAGCGGAAACCCAAAACTTGATAACCTCATACAAAATATAGCACAAAAACGAAAAAAAAAGCACAGCTCTGATTTTTTTATATGTTGTGTAGAAAAGCCTAAATTTTCAAGGAAAAATATTTAAAAAAAAAACATATTGCGCCTTCTGTCTACAAGCCATGAAAACCATAAAAACAAATACAATCAATGTTTTTCAAAACAAAATCCCAATTTTTCAATATCGTTATATTTTTCCTAAGAATTATTTTTAATTTCTTTTCATTTGATATTTTGATCTTGGAAATCGGCCCAGTGGTTCAAAAGTTATGAATGTTTGAACCTATTTGCGGTATTTAACGTCTCGGGTTTCAATAAGTAAACCACCACGGAAGAGCTTGTCGTTCATAGATATAAAAACAAAAATGTGTCAATGGTTTTATCTTTTCCATTAGTAAACTTACACAGGAGTCTCCTTAATAAAGAAACAACAACAACAACAACAACAATCATAGCTTCTTCAAGACATGATTTTTTAAGAAGTGCAGTCACATTTAATAAATTACTTTATACAACTACATAGAAATGTAATCAAATATTTATTCCAACAATGATATGCCTCTTTCTTAAAAAAAAAACAATCGAGTTTTGCTGCTCTTCCAGCAAAATGATTGATCTTCCGTTTTGCTGGATAATCAGTAATGTGCTGTCAATTGGGCATTGAACGAAATTGCTGGTCGTCCAGCAAAAATATTTTGCTGGATGAATTGGGTTCTTTAATTTTGAAAAATGTATCGTGTACATCATCTGAAAGAGCTTCGTTTTCGGAGCACAGCGATATTTTTTTCGAACCCACATTTCATCTCGATTTTTAAATCAAGATTTAAAGCAAAACAATAACATCACTGTTTGACACTAAACTAACAAACTGACAGCTCGCTCCCATACAAAGTGACACCGAGGGGCGCTAATAAGGTGATTTTTGCAAATGTAATTGTACTTATTTAAAATAGTTCCAGTGTACCAAAATTGATGAACTTTTGGGTTTGAGTTCCATTTTTAATGCAGATTACGAATATGCATTTACCTCAATACATACCCTTAAAGAACCCTATTGCTGAACTTTCAGTTCGGAAAAATCCAGCAAAATATTGCTGGTTTCCAGCGATAAAAAAATTAGTGTGTACTAACAAAGAAGAATACTAAGATGAAACAGTCGGAAGAAAAACTCGATAGTGAGCATGCATAAGGGCGTATACGCGATGATCGATTCTCTTCATCGATTTTCTCTTTGAATTGCTGCAGCTAAGCGAAACAATTTTCTAGAATTTGTTCAATGCAGAGTTGTAACAGGTTGTACTGGCTATCAAAAGCAACAGCAAACGCACCGAGAAACGTTAAATCGAAACACTTTGCAGATCAT
This sequence comes from Ochlerotatus camptorhynchus, assembly GCF_037179485.1. NCBI lineage: Eukaryota > Metazoa > Arthropoda > Insecta > Diptera > Culicidae > Ochlerotatus > Ochlerotatus camptorhynchus. The sequence goes on along the minus strand of NW_027040804.1, from coordinate 4,800,021 downwards.
CCAAACAGGGACGGTATTTAAAGTTAATCCGAGTTGGAGCTTACCACCATTAGAAGAGTGAGAAGCTCGTTTGTCAAGTCCCGTCCCGGGAGAATACCAGTCAACGGATTGACATTGTTTGCTTGTGCATAACGGCATGTTCAAGGGGGGAGGTGGCTGTCAAATACGAACAATCGTCACCTAGCTCGCATAACTGGTTCCAAACGTAAACAAGCCATAAGAAACCTACAGCGTTTGTTTACGTTTGGAACCAGTTTCATACAAGAATGATCAGTAGGCTGATTTGACAGCACGTCCCGAATAAAATCCAAATTAAAATAGAAAAAAATATTTTACATTCCTGGCATCATTGGTCAACTCCGACCAATGATGCCAGGAATGTAAACTATTTTTTCTATTTTAATTTGAATTTTATTCGGAGTTTCTATCGCAGTCTAGCTGCTTGTACATCATTTTTGTTCAAGACAATAAAAACAACCATAAACAAACAACAATATCCATCGCTTAAAACCCGCAGTGCACTCAATTTCTCAATTTGCCTTTCGCAAATATAAACAATTAACAACGCCATTAACGTCAACATTGATTCCGGCATCACTGCAAGAGATATTGATGAGATCCCTCTGTCCTTTTTATTCCACGATTGCTACTGTCAAGTCGACCAATTAGAAACTGGCTCAGATTTGACAGCAAATTGGCTCGAAATCGCTACCCGATTGTCAAGTCCCGTCCCAGGTATTCTCAGTTAATTTGTCAGTTCAAATGTTTTTTTTTTTAAGCGAACGTTCAACACAACCATGCAGTAACATCAGAATCAAGACGGTGATCTTAAGCCACCCCGAGGCCACCCCACATGGACAAACTGATACCGGATAAACTGAAGCGATCCTTTAGAAGGCTACCGAGTTCCTTCGACCGCGGTAGATGCTTGTCAAAGAGCTCGGCAGATAACATCGAAACTCATCTAATGGCATTTAAAACCTGCAACCGCCGGGACAAGCTACTGCTGTTAAAATTGCTAGAACTCTTCCGGGATCTAAATCGGCTCCTGTGATCATCTATGGATACCTGCTAGCAATCCGGGACAACGTGGATGTACGGTTTGAGAAAAAACTTCCTTTGGAGTAGGCTGTACGTTTGATCGAACGTGACGTTTGTTTTTTTTTCTATCATCGGCTTCTGATCTGGTCAAAACCGGCCCAAGAAACAATTTATAGTTTTTCAGCGAGTCAACTAAGACAGAAGAAGTCCTGCGGGAGCTGCATCTCATTCTATATAGTTCTACGTCCCTGTTATTTGCCTCTGACAAGCCGTTTCGAAGCCAAATAGAACCTCCATGGGACTCGGGCCACGAAAAGGCTTGCCAATCCACATCAAAAATCGACTACATCCGAACATCTTTTATCTCAACCCGAGGGAAGACATTCCGTGCAAGCACTACCACAAACCAGACTAGTTCATGTTGGTCTTCGTCAAGCGGACCGTCTACTATTTGTACTTCTACATCAATACATGTCAAGCTGCCTTTAGGTTCAATTGGTTAAACTCGGTGAGTTCGTTCCTTTTTGTCCATTTTTATCTTTTAAAACCTTGGTAACGCTGGTAAAGGGTGATACGGTCAAAATTTGGTCAAGGGAAAACGCGTGTAAATCGGTGAAATCGTTTATTTAAAAAATCAAATTAAATTTCTTTTTCAAGTTCAATTAGTATAAAATTCAGGAAAAATATTCAGTTAGGCTTCCGCTTTTCCAAATCCGAATTGCCGGGCCTTACGCTTGACCCCTGCCATCAGATTTTGTACAGCCACCTTGTCCACCTTCTTCGCCGCAGAAAGCCAGTTTGCCTTTGCCAAAACAGTACGGAACAACCGTGTTTCTTCAGGAAAGGCAGCAGACGTTTATTCAAACACTCTTTCACGTAAATTTCTTGGTTGAAAGTCCCGGAAGCTATGAAAATGCTGCTTTTCAAGCCACAGGTACAGATGGCTGCCATACCAGATATTTCTTTGCGAACTTTGACAGTTTCATGTGCTTGAAAACATCTGCTACCTTTCCCCTTCCTTTTGCCGTATAAAACTCCTGTCCCGGAAGCTGCTTGTAGTCGGCTTTGACGTAGGTTTCGTCGTCCATTACCACGCAGTCAAACTTCGTCAGCATCGTCGTGTACAGCCTCCGGGATCGCGCTTTGGCCGTCGTATTTTGTTTATCATCGTGATTTGGAGTCACTACCTTCTTGTAAGTCGATAGTCCGGCTCGTTTTTTGGCTCGATGCACGGTTGTAGACGATACACCCAGCCTATTTGCGGCATCTCGGAGAGAGAGGTTAGGGTTTCGCTTGAAACTACCGGCAACTCTCTTTGTCGTCTCAGCGGCTTCCGGTTTTCGATTTCCCCCCGATCCAGACTTCCTGGCTGTCGACAAACGTTCCCCAAACACTTTAATTACATTTGTAACGGTTGATTTGGCAACTTTTAGCGATTTTGCCAACTTTGCGTGCGAGTAGCTCGGATTTTCGCGATGCGCGAGCAAAATTTTGATACGCTGCTCTTCTTGCTTGGACGGCATTTTGACAACTGAAGAGTGAATTCCAAAATCAAAATAGGAGCAACATTCTACACACACACACCTTCAAAATGAGGGGTGTTCAGGTTTTTTAAATGCAAAATTGAAAGAAATACGTCAAGTTGATATTGACCAAATTTTGACCGTATCACCCTTTAGATCACCTTTTCGTGGTGCGTTACTGCATACTTTTTTTTTTATTATTATAGTCACTTTAACACTCTTGGGTCATTCGTGACTTGTCCGGGGGTGAGATTTGAACTCGTGACTTTGGCGTGAGAGGTAAGGATGTTAACCACTAAAGGGTGATACGATCAAAATTTGGTCAAGGGAAAACGCGTGTAAATCGGTGAAATCGTTTAGTCTAGTCTAGTCTACACATACACAGCCAGTACTTGAAAGAATCCTGGAAAATGATACATCTATCATTTTTCTTGTCATTATTAATGCCTGCTGCACATCAAGGATGTGAAACAAACAATAAAGCGGCCAGGCCTACTGTGTAGCGTTAAGTTAATTTTTGTGGAAGTGAATGTTTACCATGTCTACTTAATAAGTATAGACAGTGGTTAACATTTAATCCACAGGTAATCAAAGAGCGGGGACATACCGTACCAACCGCTCCGTATGCAGGGCTATATAAATCGTTGGGAGTGACAGAGCTAAGAAAGTTAATGTACACTCCTTGATTGTCCGATCTCCTGGGATGGAACACAGGTATTTACCCCTTGTGTTCGAGCGTACAGTCCTCCCTCCGTACAAGCGTGGACGGCACCGCCAACCCACTGCCATCCCTCAATCGATCCAGCCGACCTCAGTCGAAGGACAACAGAGAGCGGTGTGCGGACGTAACCTGTACGGAGGGAATGCTGTATTCGCCTAGGTTATAGCGCCCTTGCTCGCTACCATTTTCTTCTAGCGGTTGGGACCTGAGCACTAGGGTGCTTCATTCTGAAAAAAGTGATGAATTTCTGATGGGCCACCCTCCAGTTCGATTCATAGCCCCAAAATATGAACCTGTGCAAAAATTGGTAAAGATTGATGAAGGTTTAGAGGTCGCGCCAATGATTTGAAATTTGTATGGGAATTACTATGGAAGAATTTAAAAAATCGCTTATATCGCTATAACTTTGCTTCTACTTGTCCAAATGTCGAAAAAATTTAGTATGTTATTGCTATGGCAATAAACAAAAAGCCTACAGTTGCTACGCTCAGTTTTGCAGCGTATCAAGAATTATAAAAATGTGAAAAAATGGCAAAATAGGGTAAATTGACAGATGAATATGTACAAGGCAACAACGCCAATTTCATCGCAACAACAACAGGCTTGTTGATCATTGTCATGACAACCACATATTTTTTTTTTCAACGTTTGGACAACTACAACCAAAGTTAGAGCAATGTAAACGAAAATCAATAATTTCCCATACTAATTCACCAAAATCTCCATACAAAATCCAAATCATTGGCGCGACCTCTAAACCTTCATCAATCTTTACCATTTTTTGCACAGGTTCATATTTTGGGGCTATGAATCGAACTGGAGGGTGGCCTATCAAAAATTCATCACTTTTTTCAAAATGAAACACCCTACTGAGCACTAACTCTTGTCCTAGCCCTATATGGCATATGGTTATAGCGCCATTACTCTCTTTCTGAAAAGAGAAGAAGGGAAGGGAAGGAAAGGAAAAGGACTTGGGAAAAGGAAATGCGGAATTCCTTTCCTCATTAGTATTTGTATCGTCAACTTTTATGAAAACTATATAAATCATTCTTCCTTGGTCAGAGGTATTATTACGACATTTGAATAAGATTGTCTTATCATTTCCCTAATAAAAATAACCATAAAAGAGAGCTTAACGACGTGTTCGGGATATCATCCAAACCCTATGTGGGATGGTTTACCTATCCGAGATACAGTTCGTTTATGGTATTTATTGGATTATCCAATATAAATCGGTAACACTGTCCTGCAACCGATGTAGGAAGCACCAAAGAATATATATAGACAAATCTCAAAAACACAGTTTTAACTGATAGTACTTTATAAACATCAAACTGTCCAATATTGGATCCTGCCAATTATTAGCACCAGAATAAATTGCAAAGGAATCACCAAATTGATCCATGAACGATGTCTTGTTACAGTGATCTCCATACTCAAGGGTTGGTTGACTGGGCTCGAAAATAGGTTTTCCTATTCTTAGTATCGGACAAGCGAACCAAAAATCCTGTATGGCCAATCAGTTTATTAGTCAGATGATGAAAGCACAATTGTGGCTGAATGGATTCAGGCTGCTAATCGGAGAATCTGACCCACTTGTAAGGAACACAAAGAGCCACAAAGAACAACCAATGGTGCTAGGTTCCGAGATGATCAGTGGTTTAAGAACTCTGGGGTGGCAAATAGTTGAAGGAATACTAATTACAACTTCACAAAAGTCTAGAAAAAACGGAGCAAAAATTGACGGCTGAAAATTTTCTAAGTCTCTCTTCGAGCACAGCTCACTACGATCAGCGCGTGTAAATCGGTGAAATCGTTTATTTAAAAAATCAAATTAAATTTCTTTTTCAAGTTCAATTAGTATAAAATTCAGGAAAAATATTCAGTTAGGCTTCCGCTTTTCCAAATCCGAATTGCCGGGCCTTACGCTTGACCCCTGCCATCAGATTTTGTACAGCCACCTTGTCCACCTTCTTCGCCGCAGAAAGCCAGTTTACCTTGAACTGCTGCTCGCCCTTAGCAGTTTTTTTGGTCTTCTTTAGGTTCCGCTTGACAATAGCCCAGTATTTCTCAATTGGGCGGAGCTCTGGTGTGTTGGGAGGGTTCTTGTCCTTGGGAACCACCTGCACGTTGTTGGCGGCGTACCATTCCATGGCCTTTTTACCGTAATGGCAAGATGCCAAATCCGGCCAAAACAGTACGGAACAACCGTGTTTCTTCAGGAAAGGCAGCAGACGTTTATTCAAACACTCTTTCACGTAAATTTCTTGGTTGACAGTCCCGGAAGCTATGAAAATGCTGCTTTTCAAGCCACAGGTACAGATGGCTTGCCAAACCAGATATTTCTTTGCGAACTTTGACAGTTTCATGTGCTTGAAAACATCTGCTACCTTTCCCCTTCCTTTTGCCGTATAAAACTCCTGTCCTGGAAGCTGCTTGTAGTCGGCTTTGACGTAGGTTTCGTCGTCCATTACCACGCAGTCAAACTTCGTCAGCATCGTCGTGTACAGCCTCCGGGATCGCGCTTTGGCCGTCGTATTTTGTTTATCATCGCGATTTGGAGTCACTACCTTCTTGTAAGTCGATAGTCCGGCTCGTTTTTTGGCTCGATGCACGGTTGTAGACGATACACCCAGCCTATTTGCGGCATCTCGGAGAGAGAGGTTAGGGTTTCGCTTGAAACTACCGGCAACTCTCTTTGTCGTCTCAGCGGCTTCCGGTTTTCGATTTCCCCCCGATCCAGACTTCCTGGCTGTCGACAAACGTTCCCCAAACACTTTAATTACATTTGTAACGGTTGATTTGGCAACTTTTAGCGATTTTGCCAACTTTGCGTGCGAGTAGCTCGGATTTTCGCGATGCGCGAGCAAAATTTTGATACGCTGCTCTTCTTGCTTGGACGGCATTTTGACAACTGAAGAGTGAATTCCAAAATCAAAATAGGAGCAACATTCTACACACACACACCTTCAAAATGAGGGGTGTTCAGGTTTTTTAAATGCAAAATTGAAAGAAATACGTCAAGTTGATATTGACCAAATTTTGACCGTATCACCCTTTACTACAATAGATCAATTTACTGGTCGCAGTAGTGTTAGGTCCCGAACAGTGTTAAAAAAAGTGTTGCGGTGAAGATGAGCCTCTACTCGTCAACTTAATATTCTTAGACAGAAGGCGCAATATGTTTTTATATTTTTGCTTGAAAATTTAGGCTTTTCTACACAACATATAAAAAAATCAACGATGTGCTTTTTTTCGATTATGGGTTATGTTTTTTTGAAGTAATCAAGATCTGGGTTTTCGCTTAACACCTGATTTATAGCGACTGTAACATGGTCATGACGCATGGAAGCCTAGTCGCATAGGAGTATTGAGCGGAAACCCAAAACTTGATAACCTCATACAAAATATAGCACAAAAACGAAAAAAAAAGCACAGCTCTGATTTTTTTATATGTTGTGTAGAAAAGCCTAAATTTTCAAGGAAAAATATTTAAAAAAAAAACATATTGCGCCTTCTGTCTACAAGCCATGAAAACCATAAAAACAAATACAATCAATGTTTTTCAAAACAAAATCCCAATTTTTCAATATCGTTATATTTTTCCTAAGAATTATTTTTAATTTCTTTTCATTTGATATTTTGATCTTGGAAATCGGCCCAGTGGTTCAAAAGTTATGAATGTTTGAACCTATTTGCGGTATTTAACGTCTCGGGTTTCAATAAGTAAACCACCACGGAAGAGCTTGTCGTTCATAGATATAAAAACAAAAATGTGTCAATGGTTTTATCTTTTCCATTAGTAAACTTACACAGGAGTCTCCTTAATAAAGAAACAACAACAACAACAACAACAATCATAGCTTCTTCAAGACATGATTTTTTAAGAAGTGCAGTCACATTTAATAAATTACTTTATACAACTACATAGAAATGTAATCAAATATTTATTCCAACAATGATATGCCTCTTTCTTAAAAAAAAAACAATCGAGTTTTGCTGCTCTTCCAGCAAAATGATTGATCTTCCGTTTTGCTGGATAATCAGTAATGTGCTGTCAATTGGGCATTGAACGAAATTGCTGGTCGTCCAGCAAAAATATTTTGCTGGATGAATTGGGTTCTTTAATTTTGAAAAATGTATCGTGTACATCATCTGAAAGAGCTTCGTTTTCGGAGCACAGCGATATTTTTTTCGAACCCACATTTCATCTCGATTTTTAAATCAAGATTTAAAGCAAAACAATAACATCACTGTTTGACACTAAACTAACAAACTGACAGCTCGCTCCCATACAAAGTGACACCGAGGGGCGCTAATAAGGTGATTTTTGCAAATGTAATTGTACTTATTTAAAATAGTTCCAGTGTACCAAAATTGATGAACTTTTGGGTTTGAGTTCCATTTTTAATGCAGATTACGAATATGCATTTACCTCAATACATACCCTTAAAGAACCCTATTGCTGAACTTTCAGTTCGGAAAAATCCAGCAAAATATTGCTGGTTTCCAGCGATAAAAAAATTAGTGTGTACTAACAAAGAAGAATACTAAGATGAAACAGTCGGAAGAAAAACTCGATAGTGAGCATGCATAAGGGCGTATACGCGATGATCGATTCTCTTCATCGATTTTCTCTTTGAATTGCTGCAGCTAAGCGAAACAATTTTCTAGAATTTGTTCAATGCAGAGTTGTAACAGGTTGTACTGGCTATCAAAAGCAACAGCAAACGCACCGAGAAACGTTAAATCGAAACACTTTGCAGATCATCCAAACAGGGACGGTATTTAAAGTTAATCCGAGTTGGAGCTTACCACCATTAGAAGAGTGAGAAGCTCGTTTGTCAAGTCCCGTCCCGGGAGAATACCAGTCAACGGATTGACATTGTTTGCTTGTGCATAACGGCATGTTCAAGGGGGGAGGTGGCTGTCAAATACGAACAATCGTCACCTAGCTCGCATAACTGGTTCCAAACGTAAACAAGCCATAAGAAACCTACAGCGTTTGTTTACGTTTGGAACCAGTTTCATACAAGAATGATCAGTAGGCTGATTTGACAGCACGTCCCGAATAAAATCCAAATTAAAATAGAAAAAAATATTTTACATTCCTGGCATCATTGGTCAACTCCGACCAATGATGCCAGGAATGTAAACTATTTTTTCTATTTTAATTTGAATTTTATTCGGAGTTTCTATCGCAGTCTAGCTGCTTGTACATCATTTTTGTTCAAGACAATAAAAACAACCATAAACAAACAACAATATCCATCGCTTAAAACCCGCAGTGCACTCAATTTCTCAATTTGCCTTTCGCAAATATAAACAATTAACAACGCCATTAACGTCAACATTGATTCCGGCATCACTGCAAGAGATATTGATGAGATCCCTCTGTCCTTTTTATTCCACGATTGCTACTGTCAAGTCGACCAATTAGAAACTGGCTCAGATTTGACAGCAAATTGGCTCGAAATCGCTACCCGATTGTCAAGTCCCGTCCCAGGTATTCTCAGTTAATTTGTCAGTTCAAATGTTTTTTTTTTTAAGCGAACGTTCAACACAACCATGCAGTAACATCAGAATCAAGACGGTGATCTTAAGCCACCCCGAGGCCACCCCACATGGACAAACTGATACCGGATAAACTGAAGCGATCCTTTAGAAGGCTACCGAGTTCCTTCGACCGCGGTAGATGCTTGTCAAAGAGCTCGGCAGATAACATCGAAACTCATCTAATGGCATTTAAAACCTGCAACCGCCGGGATAAGCTACTGCTGTTAAAATTGCTAGAACTCTTCCGGGATCTAAATCGGCTCCGGAAATCATCGATGGATACCTGTTAGCAATCCGGGACAACGTGGATGTACGGTTTGAGAAAAAACTTCCTTTGGAGTAGGCTGTACGTTTGATCGAACGTGACGTTTGTTTTTTTTTCTATCATCGGCTTCTGATCTGGTCAAAACCGGCCCAAGAAACAATTTATAGTTTTTCAGCGAGTCAACTAAGACAGAAGAAGTCCTGCGGGAGCTGCATCTCATTCTATATAGTTCTACGTCCCTGTTATTTGCCTCTGACAAGCCGTTTCGAAGCCAAATAGAACCTCCATGGGACTCGGGCCACGAAAAGGCTTGCCAATCCACATCAAAAATCGACTACATCCGAACATCTTTTATCTGAACCCGAGGGAAGGCATTCCGTGCAAGCACTACCACAAACCAGACTAGTTCATGTTGGTCTTCGTCAAGCGGACCGTCTACTATTTGTACTTCTACATCAATACATGTCAAGCTGCCTTTAGGTTCAATTGGTTAAACTCGGTGAGTTCGTTCCTTTTTGTCCATTTTTATCTTTTAAAACCTTGGTAACGCTGGTAGATCACCTTTTCGTGGTGCGTTACTGCACACGTTTTTTTTTTTTTTTTATTATAGTCACTTTAACACTCTTGGGTCATTCGTGACTTGTCCGGGGGTGATATTTGAACTCGTGACTTTGGCGTGAGAGGTAAGGATGTTAACCACTAAAGGGTGATACGATCAAAATTTGGTCAAGGGAAAACGCGTGTAAATCGGTGAAATCGTTTATTTAAAAAATCAAATTAAATTTCTTTTTCAAGTTCAATTAGTATAAAATTCAGGAAAAATATTCAGTTAGGCTTCCGCTTTTCCAAATCCGAATTGCCGGGCCTTACGCTTGACCCCTGCCATCAGATTTTGTATAGCCACCTTGTCCACCTTCTTCGCCGCAGAAAGCCAGTTTGCCTTGAACTGCTGCTCGCCCTTAGCAGTTTTTTTGGTCTTCTTTAGGTTCCGCTTGACAATAGCCCAGTATTTCTCAATTGGGCGGAGCTCTGGCGTGTTGGGAGGGTTCTTGTCTTTGGGAACCACCTGCACGTTGTTGGCGGCGTACCACTCCATGGCCTTTTTACCGTAATGGCAAGATGCCAAATCCGGCCAAAACAGTACGGAACAACCGTGTTTCTTCAGGAAAGGCAGCAGACGATTATTCAAACACTCTTTCACGTAAATTTCTTGGTTGACAGTCCCGGAAGCTATGAAAATGCTACTTTTCAAGCCACAGGTACAGATGGCTTGCCAAACCAGATATTTCTTTGCGAACTTTGACAGTTTCATGTGCTTGAAAACATCTGCTACCTTTCCCCTTCCTTTTGCCGTATAAAACTCCTGTCCCGGAAGCTGCTTGTAGTCGGCTTTGACGTAGGTTTCGTCGTCCATTACCACGCAGTCAAACTTCGTCAGCATCGTCGTGTACAGCCTCCGGGATCGCGCTTTGGCCGTCGTATTTTGTTTATCATCGCGATTTGGAGTCACTACCTTCTTGTAATTCGATAGTCCGGCTCGTTTTTTGGCTCGATGCACGGTTGTAGACGATACACCCAGCTTATTTGCGGCATCTCGGAGAGAGAGGTTAGGGTTTCGCTTGAAACTACCGGCAACTCTCTTTGTCGTCTCAGCGGCTTCCGGTTTTCGATTTCCCCCCGATCCAGACTTCCTGGCTGTCGACAAACGTTCCCCAAACACTTTAATTACATTTGTAACGGTTGATTTGGCAACTTTTAGCGATTTTGCCAACTTTGCGTGCGAGTAGCTCGGATTTTCGCGATGCGCGAGCAAAATTTTGATACGCTGCTCTTCTTGCTTGGACGGCATTTTGACAACTGAAGAGTGAATTCCAAAATCAAAATAGGAGCAACATTCTACACACACACACCTTCAAAATGAGGGGTGTTCAGGTTTTTTAAATGCAAAATTGAAAGAAATACGTCATGTTGATATTGACCAAATTCTAACCGTATCACCCTTTACGCCGGGGTCGCCCCCTACTGCACACTTAAAAATTGCTAATCTTACACGTGACGGAATTCATCTTTAACATAAAGGATGAGACGTAAACAAACATGTCATGTAAAATTAATAGCGAATTCGTTTATTATTCAGATCCAAGGATCGGGTATCAAGATTGTGTCTGCTTGTTTTCTGACAAACGTCAGTTTGCTCGTTTGTTTTTAAAACCTAGCTCAGGTTGAGGTTCGCACTGACAAAAAGTTCGGTTTCGCACTGGGTTGGAACTGGTTCCAACCCCGATAATAAACGAATTCGCTATAAGTGCTCCGAGTTCGAAAGTAAGTTTGATTTAGCTGAATTTCGCATCTATTATGACTCAATTTTATGTCAAAATTGAGACTGACATATGTCTCAGAGCACCTAAATTTACATCAATTTTTCTAAGCGTGTGGTATAAGATCTACAACCGAACCCTAGTCCTGACAACTTCAAACTAGGGGATCAGGATTTTTCAGCAATCAACGGAACACATTTTAGTCCTTGTTGCTTTGTATGCCTTGTTAATAATGACAAGACTTGGGTACCCAAGAAACATTCGCCTATTGAAGAAACGACTTCTTGATCATGTTATTCAAATGCATGCTTAATAATACTTGTACAGCCGATTGCGTTGCCATCTGAGCTATTCTATAATATTTACATCATATGGCCAGCTAAATAATCAATAAATGCTTGAATCTGAATACATATTAGCACTCCCGATTGCAACTCTAGCTACTTCAAGGAGTTGAGGGAATGATTAATTCATTCATCGTTGTTTTTCATTAGACCAATGTTACCTCTTCACCTCTCCAATTTCCGTTGAAAGGATGCTTGGCTATTCTTTTCTGAAGAGCTTTGAGTGTGTTGGTTTATTTCCTTTAAATTCCGTTATAATTGCTTATCTTTTGTCAGATACGCGCATTTTGTCTACTACTTGCAGACTTCATCAGTGCCAAGTACTCAACACCACTTGGCACTGATGAAGTCTGTAAATAGTGGACGAAATACGCGTATCTGTCAAAATATAAGCAATTATAACGGAATTAAAAGGAAATAAACCAACACATTATTATTCAGAGTTGGTTGGAAATGCTAACATGAAGCTTTAGTGTGATGATTTATTAGCTAGAGAATGATCTTTAGAAGAGGGTAGGTGGATAGTTCCGTTAGAGTACGGCAGTATGAAAATTGAATAGAAGTTGAAAATGAGCGAAGGGCCATTAAAGCGACAGTTTTCAAGATAGACGCACATTTTTGCCTAGCCCGTACGATGTACGCGGGGACTTGAAGTATGTCTCCAAGTCCACAGGCAAAATTATTATTATTATTATTTAGCTTTATTAAGGAGGCTTTCAGCCTTGGGCTGGTTCGCCTCCACTAAACCAACACACTCAAAGCTCTTCATAAAGGGATTCCGTTAAAAGGTTCGACAAATCTTAAAGATATTCTTTTCATTAGATCGATAAATTCGTTGTCGTGATGTGATGTGATCGATGATTACGATTTAAATTAATTAGGCATAGCACACAAATAAAAACAGGGTTGAGGTTGGGATTGAACTCACGAATCTTGGAAAGCGGAAACGGTAACCACTATGCTACCAATTTCATGTTGTGTGAATGATCAATGAATACGTCGTTTATAAAGCATTTAGTGTTATAAGAGCTATTATGCTGACTGTATCCACCTTTGCTCAGCAATATTGTAAAGCAATGCAATGAAATCTAACAATAAAGCTATAAAACGATTATTAGACGTCTAATAAAGCATGTTATTAAATCAATTTAAAACAGTCCAATTAAAACGACAATGTATGTGCAAATTACACTTATTCAGTTTGTTATTAGATAAAACTTCTAGTGTTGAATCAGGAAGACTGTCACCGTTTATATAGCTTTAAATTAGTAAATTAATCAAATCAGAGCAAACACAGCACACAGCATTAAAATACAGCATTTATTCAATATGTATGCACATTTGTGACATTGAATTTTTTGTTGGGAAGTCGCACTTATGAAATTCATATGTGTCGTTCATAAGTCGAGCCTTATGAAATCCTTAAGTCTATTTGCCTCAGTGTAAAGACTCGTTACGCTGGAATGTGTCATTTGCTTTCTCAGAAATCCAACGTATTTTTTTTTTCTGAGATCACAGTTAAATTGTATTGCCGAGACCTCGGATGAGCAAATAACAACACAAGTTGTCGAAACTCGGCAAACAAAACTTTGTGATCAGAAAATTCTATAGCCAGCGCCGGTGATGTAGTGGTAAGCGTGACTGCTTTCTAACACCCCAATGAGTCTGGGTTCAATCCCCAGCCGAGGTCGGTGGGATTTTTCTGAGGCATAAAAATCTCTGGTCACGTCTTCCTCCGGAACGGAAGTAAAGCCGTTGGTCCCGGCCCATGTGTGTTGAATGGGTGCGATATCCTACGCAGGTGTGGAAGCTGCCTTCCTGCACATTCGGTTGCCGTCAATGGATGGCAATCGATGTCCGTCGGTGATTGGCACTAGATTGCGGAACAGAGACCGACGTTAAATAAAGGAAAAGAAGACAAAATTCTATAGAGGGTGGCATTTATTTTATTGCATTCATAATATTTCTTCACGTTTGGTATTCTTAATTTAAGCTTAGCCTGGGAAACAAATTTCATGAGTCTCAGAGTGCGAATTGACTAGGATCACGGTGATATTGACAAAACAACTGTCATCACTCATTCGTGCTTAAGATCATCTTCAAGGGAACTCATGTCAATTTATCTATTACCCATTTATGGGTAAAATTTCACCCATTGTCATTAAACGGCGATCTGCTCATTAATGAGTAATTTATAAGTAACTGTTTCTAATTTATGGGAATTAGAAAAAATGGGTGAAAATTAACCCATAAATTATTACCGTGTGTATTAGCTATAGTTGAACCACCAATGTTTGTTGGGATATGGCCTCGGATATGTAATTCACTTTCAGTTCCATCTACATAATTCGACTTAATTATTACCTCATTTCCATAGCTCTGTGTTGGCCTCCAGTTAATGGCATTCAATGAGTCACGTGGCAACACCAAATTGATTCCATAAGCGGGGGGTGTCACTGGCTTACATTTTACAACGACTCAATAGGTAAACAGCCAAGGTGCTGCCGTAGAACACAACAGTACTGCCCCTGATTGACGTCACACTTCAATCGAACTCTTCAGGACAGCTCGAGTTTGATTGTGCATCGCTGCTGGCCATGGTTGTTGTAGGTGGCATCATCAGAATGTCGACTCCATGTGGAAAAAGGATTCGAACAAAATTGAAAATCAATATCGAAATACGTGCCACCGCCCGGTTTGATGGTTGGCACGAGAGCTGAACTTGCCCGGATAAACTCTTTCATGTGACGCAAAATGAAGACAATTCCGAGAAATTGTTCTTTTTCATGTGCGGTAGGATACGACATCAGCACCATTATAATTCTTATCAGCCCCTATTAGGCCACAAAAAAAAAAGTTGGCGTCGATCTGACGGGGTCGTTTTGGGATACGAATGCGTGACCCGTACTGCCCCAGGAATGATGGCTATGTATTATCGGAATCTAATGTGGAATTAGACCCTCAACTTCTCCATCAAACTAAGGATGGTCGTACGTCAGCAGCAGAAGCAGCGTTGCGTGATGGTTATCAGTCTAGCTAGTAGCCACATACACAACTCTGTCATCCTTTATTGCGGTTGGATATCGTCATTATCAAGCTCTTTTCCAAACGCGAATGCCCACAGGATTCGTATCAAAATACCACCGTGGATATGCGTTATGTGAGTTTCAATAAACTCTTCATTCTATGTATGTCATAGCAGATTTATGAGCTCACCTGACAAATAGAAAGGCACTGCTCAACACGTGTAGAGCCCATTGAGCATACCCACCGAAGGGGGAAGCGATTTTTTGAGAAATGACTCCTGTTTCTAACCCGACTGTGACTCTTTCATTCACGACACAATTTGTGGCAGTGTGGGCTGGGTAGGCAAATCCTGCGCGATTATACGACGACAACGACGACGACGACGACGATGGCACTTTTGCATCAAAGCCAAATGGTGAAGCGTGTCTCAGTTCACTTCACACAATATGTCTAGTATGGTATTCCGTCATTTCATTCGCCCTCTGCCATTTTTCCGCCACGTTTGGAAAGAGCAATAGTGGAAGGGGGAGGGTAGGGGGAGGAACATGATGATCGAAACCAGACGGCATTGTTTTCCCCTCGTTATTGTTTGTTGGGTGTCTGTAAAATCTATCGTCGAAATCCAGACCGGCACGTGGGCGGTGGGTGGGTTTTTCTGAAGGATGCGGATCGCTCGACTTTTGATTTGTGAGTTTGTTTGCTTACATGGAACTTTTTGCGAGAGCGAGCGTCTGTTAATCTGTTTTCTAATATCCTCTGTTGTCTGGTGTGGTTTGCTGCACCGTTTGAAAAATTCAAGTAAATTTCTGCACACGTTGTTGACGTAAATTTACACGATATTTTATGTAAATTTAAGCGCAATATGGCAATAATCCATGCAGTGACAATTGATTGCAGCTTTAGCCCGGGAGTTAGCATGGGATAGCTCTACTGCAGATCCAGAAACCCATTTCAGAATGCCTGGTAATTCACGTCTATAGAATGAGCCCCGCATGCCGCATGTAAACACTATTATTATCGGCGAAGGCGAAGTCTCGAAATCCGGCATCTATTTGGCAGTAATTAGAAATAGGAATTTTTATGTTTTTCAGGTTTCAGTTTTTTTTCACTCGCGGTAATCTAAAAAAATCCTTTCAGCCGAGTATAGCTTGAAAATGCTCCGAAATTATTCAATAAGTTTCGAAGTGTTTCGATTTTCATTTAAAATTTGCACTTCACACGCAAAAAAATTCGAGAAAAATAAAGCAGCAACAGAATCAAAAACACGTCAATTTCAATGCACGGCCTACCTCGATCTCCTTTCCTGGTTAATGCCAACTTTAGCTCAAAATTAAACGAGGGGAGATTTTACGTGATGGTTAATAACAATTCAGGTATTTTTTCTGTGTGGGGATGATGGCGGTTCTTAAGCTAGTCTGTGAATACGTGGCTATGAAGCAAAACCATGCCGAAGGTAGTGGGTTCGATCCTCATTTAAAACAGGGATTTTATTTTGGGTTGGACTGAGAACGCTTTCATTTAAAAACTGAGCAAATATTTGGTGTACTCTAAAAAATGCACGATCCTCCAATTAATTGATCCCAAAAAAGGCATCACGTTACTAGCAATAGTTACTGTCAACATTTCCCACACGCTCCCACATTAAAAACCTAGGGGTGCGACACATCTTAATCTCAATATTAGATGGTTGAAAAATCTCACGCTAGCGAACCTTTTTTCATCTCTTGCATCTAAATTCATCTGCTCGCATCGCTTTCCACCTTTTTGCAGGAAATGCTCAAAATCTTCATCAATCGTCATTCTACCTACGAAACGTACGCGCATCTCTCAACAGGACAGTATTTTTTTCCTGCTTATTAGATAAAGCCTTCAACAAGGTGGTTTGCACAATACTCCCAATCTATTTCCCAGATTAGGTGAAATTTTAACAGTATTTGAATTTTTGACAAGCAAAGGAATAGGTTTGTTTCGTTTCCCATACATTATCCCGAATAAAAAAGGTAAAATTCACCAGCAAATCTAGATCATAAATCAAATTTTACACCTTTGTTGGGGGCCTCAATACACATCGAAAGAGATTAGCAAGGGGTGGTCAATCTACACACTTATTTTGCGCCAGCTGTTTTCTCACTGTGCCTCTACGTACGCCGCAGCTGTGCCGGCAGTGCCCAAGAGCAGGCATGGAAAATCATTTACATTCATTTCATGCAATCATTCACATTCATTTGCCTCTAACTTTTTTCATCAACAGCAATCCGCAAAATGATGTATAGAGCTTTAGTAGGTTTTGTTATTAGCTACAACTTTTGTTCATAACTCAAATCTGTATCTCTTATGTATCACGAATTAGAGCGGGCAGAACTTGCTACTGTTTTTCAGTGAATTTAAAATACATTCACTGAAAAACAGTAATGACTTCTGTTCGCTCTGGTTCGTCATACATAAGCGATACGGATTTGAGTTGCTGAGAAAAGGTGTAGCTAATAATAAAACCTACAAAAACTCCATACATTATTTTGCGGAATTCTGTTGATGATGAAAGTTAGGGGCAAATGAATGTAAATGAATACACGAAATGAATGCAAATGATTTTCCATGCCTGCCCAAGAGTGTCATCAGACTGATTTTTTTGTTTGTATAATGGTATGTTTTGCAACTCGGTTGACAGTTCACATGTTTTGTTTTGAAGGAACAAAACAACAAGCAGAGGAATCCTATCCCAGATCCTAACTGTCGTGACTCTCGGTTCGTTGCTTCCAATTCTCTCGGAAAAAGACTCGACACTGAACCTAATAAGCAACGGCCTCGGCCACCGAATCGAAGCTTCGAGCGAGAACGTTCTCCGGGGGAGGCACTTCCAATTTACGACAGGACAATAACTACTGGATTGGAGTATGATGAGGACTCGGATGAACCACAGGTGACGGTGGTCAGCAGACGAAGCGAGCGTACATCATCAGAGGAAACTGGTCCAGATGCTCTTCAGATTCTGATGAACGCTTCCGGGAGGAGTATCTCCCGAAAGTCATCCATTCTGTCAAAGATGCGGCACCAGCGTTCTAGTGGAAGTTTCAACCGGAATCACACTTCCCTGGTGGATGTGGGGTTTAATATGTAACGATTGGACAAATGGAGAAAAGTATGAAGTCTCTGGCAAAAAACAGTGCCGACCAGAGAACACATGTAAAAGCTGGGGCGCTGTCGATGGTAGGAAAGTAAACACCGGTGAAGATTCTACCTCCGAACATTGTTCGATAAACTACTACGGCCAGATGGTGGCCTTTGCATGGACACCGATCCCTTTTGCGACCTTCTGTGCGGTTCGGATTCCATAATCAATTCGTACCTCATAGAGTTCGAAAAGCTGCTTTCGGATCAGTTCACCATGGAAAACACCGGTCAACATGTCAAAACATGGGCAACATGGAAAACACCGGTCACTTTACACTTCAGCGGGACTTCTTCTCCGCCAAGCCTATAACTATTCTATGGCAAGCGCTGGGTTACCAGGGTCGTATCCGAGAGATAAACTTATCTCTCAATCAACTCACCGATATCGACATTCAGGAGCTCACCTTCAAGCCCAACAACTGACCAATCAACATCTTACGATTCCACTTAACCTCTTTCAGCTGTGATTTCAGCTTCGTCACAAATCCTTCCGTCCCAAATCGATCTACCAACGTATTCAACGTTCCCTTCACTTCCTCCTTCAGGGTCTCGCTCGCCCCACTAACAAACTCAATAATCACATACCGAATCGGCATTATGATTAATAGCAGTCCCTTCATCGTCATCTTTCAATCAGCTTCCGGAACGATGCCACCCCCTTCTCAACTTCGATCAAACTGTTCTGAAACATCGGAGCCTTCCGCACCAGATTCTTGAGTGGATCTCGAAGTCTTCCAGTAGCGACTCCAGCACCATCCGGAAGAATACCAGTATCACCCCCAGATTACAGTTGTACATGGCAAGGGTCATCGCTTTGATGACCTTGCTTATCCCGCAGGGATACCGCGTTGACTTTTAACCGGTTTTTAGCTATCGTTTTGAAAATATGTGCGCTGTGAGGAATCCATGGCAGAACTTCGCCGGAAATTCACGGTTGAAGTTATGAAACCAAACATTGAATAGTGTCAACAACAATGATTAACATTTAGACACATGCACACAGCAGGCGCAGATATATTACAGTGTTGCCAGTAGCTTTAAATATCATGAAAAATTCTAACCAAGGGTGCTAATTAAAGTGCCCAGGTGTACTCATCTGTAGTTATACATATTTCCTGTATTGACTTTAAATATCTCAAAATCTTTATCATCAAGGATGTCTCCGTGTCGTGCCTTAATGGGAGGAAGATTAGTTCACATTTCTTTCCCTACGCAGCGCTAGTGTACATGTGGGCTTCATGTATAAGCTATACGTTGATATCCTGATTATCTAGGAAGTTCGTGTCTTCGCAAAAGTTGTTCAGATGGTTGAACGCTTTTTTTTTCCTTGATTTGTTTTCCGTCGATTTTGTTTTCCGTGCTGAGCACCAATGCTACCGACGCCAGGAAGGCAGCTTCCACATCTGGACCCTACCTATCGACCCATCAACTCATGAACCGGGGACCAACGGCTTTAATTCCCTTCCGAAGGAAGGATTGATCAGAGATGTTATGCCTCAGAACATCCCGGCGGCGCCGACTGGGATTGAACTCAGGCCTGCTGGGGTGAGAGGTAGTCACGCTTACCACTACACCACCGGTGCCGCTATGGTTGAAAGCTTCCGGATGGAAACAGATTAGATTACAATTTTCGCACTATCCGGCGCTAGAATATCTTTATGTCTATTATCAGGATAGCTTTAGTCACCTGAACAACTTTGCCGAAGACGACAACTTCCTAGATGGCCAGGCTCTTGAGTTGGAATGCATACTAAAAGTTCATATGTACACATCCGCCGCTTAGTGAGAAAATTGTGAATTAATTTGTTTACCATCAAAATAGTGTTGATCACTAGAGCCACTTTGCCAAAACCAGAAACTTCCTAGACCTTGAAGTACATCACATACCATCCTAAATTGGCCATCTTTCCCTTTATTTTATCTAGTTCGTTTATTTGAAAGGCTCAATCGCATTAGCTTTACGGAGTCGATAATTCATTGTTCATTGTTTGTAACAAAATTAACTTAATGCTATATCTAGTAGGAGCTGGGTCGAATACTCGCGGCTTACCCGTGTTTAGAGGGGTCACATAGTCGAAGGATAGGATCAGGGGAGGGACTTGGGGGTGGGGTATCGTTGTCTCATCAAGAGCGTTGTCGCCAGTATGAACGGTAGTGCGGTTCTAGATTCATCTGGAGTTCAACCGGCTATGTTGACCAGTGAGTGAAGATGAGGCTCATCGAGACTAGGGGGACAAGACAAACAAAAACTAATGAAGAGAGACAAAAGTCAAAGAAGTTAAATTTTTATGCTAGACATTTGCAGAAACACATAAATCTACTGCATGTAGCAAAAAAACACTGGCTCCCAACACGTCTCTGATAAGGATATATGGTTGTCTTCCTTGGGCCTCGAGGTTATTCAAAAATCGCTCTCTGGATCGTTCGCTGATAAAAGTCAAGTTGTAACAGCTATATAATTTAAGAAAAACTTATCATTTGAGAAGCTAGAATACGTTTTACAACATAAATTATACTATAGCAAAGAATTCCACATCATTTTTATTTCAGTAGTTGATTGTTTCAATAATCCAGAGAGTAACCATGTTTCCCTAATCTCCCCTAAACCTCTACATCAGCACAAATGTCATGGGCAGGATGATTTGTTTATGGGATTTAGATCTGGATAGAGCCATGCAACGGCGGTTTTGTGTGTCGGACGCTTGCTTTTTGGCCTCTTCTTGTGTCTAAATGTGCAGAGTATCATTATAGCGTCTAATAGTTTTAAAATTCTTGGTTGCGTGAAATATATTTGTGAGAATATCTTTTTGAGATTTTAGTAGTCACGTTTTGTTTGTAGTTTATATTTTATTTCTTTCATGTAATTATCGTAAATAATAGTTATTCAATAATAGATGATCCAGCATATATTCGTACTTTGACGCGAAGCGCTGTGGATTATAAGATGCTCGATGACCCTGGAGGGATCGATTTTGCAGAAAATCATGGATTTAACCCCAAGCTCTTCCACAGCACAATAAATCGCCACCATCATTTGTATATTTGATATTGAATATTAACCGCAGAAACTATTTGCATATCAAGCGAAAACGTAGCCCTGTATTGTTGCGAAGCGTTATGGTTCTGAGATGCTCGATGACCCTGGAGGGATCGTGTTTGCTTACTGAGCAGAAAATCATGGGTTTAATCCCAAGCTCTCCGTCATGACTCTTAAAATTCATGATCACTAAACAAAATGAATATGTTCTTTCGATAGCCGGCTATCGAGAGATTAAATAAACAACAAATAAACAATACATACTTTTGGTTGCATCGCCAACTTGAGGTGAACCCTAATCGAATACCCTACCCAACCCTCCAACTCCGTAGCACTTATGAGGGTGTCGCTAAGTCGGTGGCCTCTCGTTAAGTAAGTACTACATCAACATTTCCTTCCCTATCCCTAGTTATGGTAAAGATGGGCGTGGCCGGGAATAGCGACAGTCATGCTTCTGTTACTCTTGTTTAGATTGGAACCAATGTTTACTCCCCAGCATTATTCCTGAAAGTAGTCTAACTAAGAATTTCAGAAGAGACGTTAGTGTCGCTAGTATCAAATCTTCGAAGTATATCATAACAACGGTAACGCTAACGCTAACGCTAGATATGAATAGAGCCATGCATCCTTTTAGCAGGTAATAAGCAGATTGAACCCATGATGTTCTACTACATAACTAAAAAACAGTGGACCAACGATGGTATAAGCCCGGTTACATATAGCTAGGTTCTGCATTTTCGAAAAAAAAAAAAAGAAAATGAACTTTCCGCAGAATCGCTTTATTTCGAGCCATATCATTTTCGTGTAAGTCATCGTGTTTCTTGTTGTCGAGTCACGATGAACATTCCTATTTTCAAACATTTCTGAACTATCACTTGTTTCGTTCGTCAAGTGCTTCAATTAATTTCATTTGAAGCAAAGACTTGTTTCAATTGACGCAATGAATGACTTGAAAACTGCTTCCTTCGTTTCTTTTTCACTTTCACTTCAATTCGGGGCTCAGTCGGCTTGTCACGAAAACGAAGATCTCGTAACCATGCTGAATTAATAATGTAAATAAATACAGCTCCTCAAGTTTTAGTCATTTTCTAGTGATTTTCTACTATTTAATAGTCGTGAAACAGCGTAAAAACTAGTTTAGTGTTGATGGAATAATAATCCAGAGTCATTGTTTTGCCTACTGATGAAGAAAACTTAAAAAGTGTAAACATTTGTTCGGGTGATTTAGCAACATAAAATGGCGTTTGCTAGTGTTTTGCTCTTTTTCTGCATCGTAACGCTTGAAATCGAAAACTGCAGGAAAACCAAATCTGGACTGGCTGTTTGCTTGTCTTGCAGATTTGGATTCCTAGGCGATTCCGAAAGGAAGTTAGAAACACAGTTTGGAGGTACAACTATCAGGATAGGATAAGTACCGGGTTTATTAATTTATTTGTGAAATGGACAATCCACGTAGAATTGATTCTAAAAAAACCGTTTGTATGTGTACTTTATTGAATGTACAGCTTTTTCTCAAACCGGAAGCCGCCATCATGGATTTCAAAATAGCGTCAGATATTGATTCCCAATCTCCAGACGTCACCCCGATTCCAATAATACCCATATTGATGAGACGGCATCAGAATTTCCCATTTCTTTCTGAAATAGGAAGCCGCCGTCTCGGATTTCAAAATGGCGTCGGATATCGATTTCCGGCCTCTAGACCCTATCCCGATTCCAAAAATACCTATATTGATGGGTATTTAACAATATTTCCCACTTGTTCTGAAATCGGAAGCCGCCATCTTGGATTTCGAAATGGCATCGTATATCAATTTTCGATCTGTAGAATTCATACCGGTTAAAAAATACCAATATTGAAGTATATTTTACTGTATTTCCACTTTTTCTCAAATCGGAAGCCGCCATCTTTGATTTCAAAATGGCGTCGGATATCGATTTTCATCTTCTAGACATCACCCCGATTCGAAAAATACCTTTATTGATAAGTATTTGACAGCATTTCCCACTGTTTTCTTAAACTGGAAGCCGCCATCTTGGATTTCAAAATCAAGAACAACATGTGAAAAGGGCACACAAGCTTTTTGTAAACAAACCTTCTTATGCCCTTTTCTCGCCACCCATATGACACCAACGCAAACCTTTAACATCACCGGGTAAGGGAAACTTTCCCCTTCCCGATGATATTGCTGGTTTGCGTGGGCGACCCTCGGTTGGCGAGAAAAGAGCCTACAAAGGTTTGTTTACAAAAAGCTTGTATGCCCTTTTCACATGTGGCTCTTGAAATGGCATCGGCTAACAATTTTCGATCTCTAGACGTCAGCCCGATTAAAAAATATCGATATTTATGGGTAAACAAACCATCCGACAATGATAAATTTGACATCCACGTGCACAGATCTATGCACATAGGTACACTTAAATGAACCGAGTGAACAATCAACAAAAGTCATAAAACCTGCGCGAATTTGGATTGAACAGCTTCGCTTCAATGCAAAAGAAAGTTCATTTGACAATAAAAAAAAGAAATGAACACGAGTCAAGCCAGTGACGATTATCGATTGAAAGTGACTTTGTGGGGCCCAGGAGGAATAAACTATGATTTCGAACCTGCACTTTTTCCGCACAATTCCTACCGAATTCTATCAGTTTCGATAATCTACGTTCTCTTCTACAAAAAATGAACTCATAATAAGAAGGAGCCTAGGAAGCAAAAACGGTCACTACTGGGCAACCGAGCTCCTACTATAGGTTCGATTTGATAAATCATGTGGCCGCCAAGTAAGTAAGTAACTAAGTGGTCGTGTTTAGATGGAGAAGCAGAAAAAGCACTATAAGTAATCGATGCGACCGTCGCTAAAATGTACGGCTAGGATTGAACTAACGATCTTCTCTGCTCAGCAGGTAACAACGGTCTTTGTAACCCTAATAAAATGTTATGGTTAATTTTCTTAACGACGTGTTCGGGGTATCATCCAAACCATTTGTGGAATAGTTCAATAATTTGGGTTATCGTTCGTTTATGGTAATTTTGTATTAGAGAAGGCCTTCGAGTATCTCATATCACTACAAACCACAAATCCCCACAACAGCAAAAGCATACCCCTACAACAGCAAACAGCAATTACAAAAGCATTCACATAGGATTACCTCTTCCGATGGATTCAACAATGATTTTCGATCAGGATCGATCACGCGGCACATAGCAGCGTAAATATCGCTCATGTTTCAACTACTCCCGACTTAAATCTTAACGTTTTAATATGGTTTTCCAATCTCCTCAGCATAAGAGTCATATCCATGATGCTGGATATTATTCTGGCAAAGTCTAGGATTTAAATAGGGTAGGTGAGCCTGTTTTGACACCAGCTCCAGTATTTGGCCCTAGTGGGAATTACAGCTCATAACAAGATATTATGGATAGATTGGCCTCTAAGCGACTGTATTTTAATTGATCAACATGTATTGAGTTAAACTACAAAATTTGAGTGCATTATTCTTCAATTAAGCAGTTTAAAATTGACTTCCAAACAGTGTCTCTCTAATTGGGTCACTTTCTTAGCCATATGGCTAAAACCGACGATTTTGTTAAACGATATTTCAACCAAAATTTGCTAAATGTATATGATTTTTATACTAAAATGTGATGTAACAGTTCAATGTTTACTATGTCATACGAAATAGTACGATTTTCTATTTTACTAAATGGTAAATAGTGCGGCCAAAAATTGGTGCATCTAATCATAGTGTCTTTTCCCAAATTTCTTCCACAAGGAGAAAACCGTCAAGTAAGAAACCCAGGGATCGCTAGGTTCCCAAGACCGTGAGAGTGATACCTTCGTTCATGTCACTGATCTGTCTGGAAAGGAAATCATTTGCCGGTATAATGAAGGTAAAGACCTTTCGTATTCACCCCACGCTACTACGATGGCCGATCAGGAGATCGCTGCAAGTCGCTGAGTGTTCAAGAGTAGCCCACCTCAAATTGGATCCCACTCAATCCCACTCTATCATTATTCTACGCCTACGATCGGAAATAAGGGAGCACCAACAACTAACACATCACAGAAGACCATGGGTCCACAGCAGGAGCGATTGTGAGAAACGTGACGTCAGCAAGTGGTTGGATAGATCCGTGTTTTTTAGACCGAGTCGCTAGCTCACTGCTCTCATATACGACCGTACTTATGCGCATAGCCCTTGACTCCACGGAGCACAATCGGGAAATCTAGGGAATATATATAGATAGTTAGTCCATTCGGTACTGGTAAGGTTTCTAGAAGACCGCCTTCATCTGTACAATATTTAACTGTGATGTATGTAATGTATGATACGTTTGTAATTAAATTCAAAATCAAAAGTATTTGTGTTGAGTAAACGGCGTTTGTTTGAAATCATCCCTCGGGGATGGGAAAACCCGAGAAGTTCTTACTATTTATTTGGAGTCACAATAATACATATAGCACGATAGTGCAGTGATTCCCCATCCAAAGACAATGAATGTCTGTAGAAGGGCAATTATCCAAAACTGGGAATTACCGTTCTTCGCATTGCAGATTGTTCTCGTCTGTAAGGCGTATCGCTTACCCTTTACCAGATGCTGTTTTGCCTTTTGCAGGACAAACAACGATAATTCTGTCGAATCAGATTCACATATTTGATTGATATATAACACTCGAACTTTCAGACCTGATAAAGAATGTTATGTTTTTGAGTGGCCCTCTTCAGTCTGATAATGCTTAATAAAGAGACAGAGAGAGAGATTACTAATTTCCATTTAATTCCACTACCTAATTTGCTTATCCTTGACAGATACGCGTATTTCGTCTGCACAATGTGCAGACTGCTTCAGTGTCTTGTACTAAATGGAAATTACTAATCTTTCTCTCTCTCTTTATACAGGTATCCACTAAGACGCCCACATTCATCAGGATGATAATTCTGATCCTGTTTTATTTCATCAATCCTATAAATTCAGGAGTGAATGTTGAATTCATCTCAAAATCAGCGTGCTTCCACACAGCAAAAAATAAATTTTAATATTACATCCAAGAGGATGCACTTCAATCATGTCAAAAATCTCATGTATTTTGTATGGCCACCAAAATAAACAAATGCAGTAAAAGCAGCGTAATGTCACTTCATACATTGTATTAATGATAATTTTGTCCTTTTTGGCAAATAATATTACACCTTATTTTCGACCCGATTGAAGTGCATCTACTTTGATGTGATATCAAAATTAATTTTTTGCTGTGCATAGCAGCTATTAGCAATGGAAGAATTAACCAAACTACTACGGCCAAAAACTGGAGCACAATTACGGCCAATAAAGGAACAAATGATGCTGAAACTGGTGCAGCAAGAAGTTTAAAATCAATTATCGGGATTATTTTGATGAAAATTTTACAGATTCTATATCGTTTTATCATTCAGAATGCTTTAAACCTTAATTTTATGGTATCAGCATTCAAGTTTATATTTTAAAAAATGGTAAAACTTAATATGCTTACAAACTAGTGCCAAAAATGGATCACTTACCCTATTGTATCAAAATACTGACTCTGGTATCTGGTATCTACATTTTTGTTTTTAAATCCAGGGAAAATATTCAAGACTACCGGTCTAAGCAATTATTTTAAGGTTCTAGGACTTAGGAACAACATTTAAAGTTCTAGAAGGTTTCATTTAGAATGCTTAAAGCATTCTCAAACATCGTTTTGCAACCTGAATTTGAATTTTAAGCCAAATAAATAACATCTTAAGTCTTGTAATTTAGTAAATTTTTGTGATCACCGACTTGCAAAAGGCATTGCGGAAGATTCGCACGCCAGCAGCAGTTCCGGCGTAATTCGGAATGAGAAGCGGCACATCCATCATGAGACGTTACTGCTCTACAATTTTTGCTGCTTGCAATCAAGGTTGCAAAGACTCATTTCAGCTAAAACAATGTTTTTCTAAATTATGAAATAATTAGATGCCATGATCAAATTTTGAATTGGTAGGATACAAGAAGAGGTTGCAAAGAATTTGTTTGACATATTAAACCTGTTTATTTCACTTCATGAGAGTCACAATCAGCGATGTTTCACAAACTCACTCACTCACTCACTCACTCACTCAGCGATCAGCAAATCGCTGATTGTGACTCATAGAAAGCAAAATTTACAGGTTTTATGTTTCCAACGCATACTTTGTAACCTCTTCTTGTAAGTTACAAGTAAAACATGCCATCATACCATCTATTGGTTTTATTATTCCCAAAAACATTATTTTAGCTGAAATGAGTCTTTGCAACCTTGCTTGCAATATGGCGAGCCAGTGATTTGAACCATGCCATCGGTGAGATCATTCCATATTTTATATGGAATATGGAAGCTGGTGGTTCTCCATATTTCCAGTGGGAGTTGTATTAAAAACAGAAACTCACACACACACAGATATCCGAATCGAGCTGCCCACAAAGCCAGCTTCCCTTTCCCTTTCCTTCTTCTCTTTTCAGAAAGCGAATAATGGCGCTATAACCATAAGCTTGAGTTAATGCTCATGTTCCAACCGCCAGAAGAAAATGGAGCATCGCTTAACTTTTATAGACTAGATGCTTCCATCGACCAATCATTTATAAATATCATAACAACAAACCGTACGGTACGAGACGTCTACGGTTCATCCATTTATTGCATTCTAAAGCATCGTATTTAAATCTTAGATTCAAACATGCTCGATGTTTCTGAATCTTCTTGCCCCTTAAATGCCGCACAGTGGGTTCAGTCATTTTAATATGTGTTGGGCATTTATGATGTGTAACATTTGAGGTATATCCATCATTTTCTAGTATGCTTTCCAGAACTGGCTGTGCTGGTGATAGATTAGATTAGAGACATTCTTATTCTTATATTTACTCTCCACATAATATCACATATCAACCGGGTCCTAGGCGGGTAATATCACAGGTGGGCAGGAGCTCACGGTCTCCCAGTGTTGGTGAGTTCTTTGCCGTTAATGTTCACGAAAAGTTAACTATTTTGCCATACAGAAATTCAAAACAAAAATTTGTATGGGTGGATTTGGACAGTTTTTGACCTGCTTCATACGACCGGAAGGTGTATGCTGGTCACAAATGCCGTGCCAAACTGATTTCCCACGCAATGAATCAACCTTTGATGTGAATTTCGCTAATAAACACGAGGAGCATTTCTTATAGCGAAACTTGCCATAACAAAATGGGCATAGTTCATTTTAGTAAACAAACTGTGCAACTTACCTTGTGAAGAGCTGGTCCGAAAGTGAGTGGAGAGTTGCCCGTGTGTGTTTATGAAGCGTTGCCATAGATACCTCTGTTTACCAGCATTGAACTGCTGCGCTTACAACGGAGGGCTGCACACATGGCTTGCTGACTAGTTAAGCGTCAAGTTAAGACCTGCGTACACTAGCGCTAATATATGCCACACATGTCCCTCTCTCCTCATAAAAAAAAAGAATTTTACCCGGTTTTCCTTTTCAGCCGTGAATGCACTATTGCTCTGACATCATTATCATCATCATGAAGATCAATGGGAGCGCTGGTAGGGAGCTTAGGAATCTCTCGTTCGAAAATCGAAATGGATGATTTTTCAATTAATCTCATAGTTGCTCGTAGAAAAACTGACCCGATTGGATTTTGGGACTTCTGGGGCGCAATGTGGGATGTTTGCCGTATAACAAAATGTTGGTAGACTGTGTACTGGTGAACTGAAGCCGTTGTGTCACGAAAATGAAAAGTGGACGCAGGCCTTGTTTTCTCTGCTGAGATCCCTCTAGTTGGAGCAGCTAGAGTGTGTTTCGTGGTTGATGGGGGTTTACGCTGCTGTGAGGAACGAAAGGCGAGAGTGCTGTTTTTAACCCCTGTTGAAGATATAGTGGCAGCATATCTGTGGAGCTCTTAGAGCAACCGTAACGGTACGCTGCTAAACTCATTTTAGCAGCCCTCATCATAGCGCAGCTACCGTATCGGGGGTTGCCATACGAGTAACTAAAATAGCAGTCGGCTTCTCGGTGAGAAGCGCGCTACCAAATTTAGCAGCGCGATAGCAGCGCGGGAGAAAGGTTGCTATTCGTAGAAATGTCAAAATGCTCACTACCGGTACGGACTACGGCGAGTTAATTGATAACCGCGATAGCAGCGACCGGTGTGGAGAAGAGTGACTAAACTAAAATGAGAGCGCTGTGCGCTGTTAAAATAGTCGCGCAAATGACAACGACCGTTACGGTTGCTCTTAGAAATCTTCGTGATTAACGTGATATCATGGATTTCTTGGTAACATACCGGGTGATATCATTCCTTTATTTTTTCTTAACTTTCATTCCATTATTATATGAAACATTAAATGTTGTGGACAGGACGGACCACCAGGGCACCCGATTGAAGTGAAATGGATGGGGAGAGTCGAAATGCCAACTCACTGTCGTTTACATTTCGTGAAAAGAAGGTGGGCTCTTCTCCCCCACTCATTGGGACATCCTCCTGTTGGATGGCCTGTTTTTTTGACCGGTTGTATGATCCTGTTGTTGGAAGGAGATTCTCATTTATTCCGTGGATGCAAGTGGGCGATGTTGCTCACGGATTCACCCAAACCGTTTTTGGCCCTTCATACAATGGCAGATTGAATACAATTAGAAGCTTCGGCATTCTTCAGCTGCTAGATGGACGAAGGCAGTGCAACGCGGCTGTTTTTCAACTTCGTCAGCTGACCAGCTTCACGGCGTATCTTCTGCGAGGACACCGGTGTGGAGAACATTAAGTTGGCCAGATGGTCGTTCACCAGCATTTTGTCGTTGGATAGCGAACGGACCTTCAGGGTATCCTTGATGGGGGAGATTGCCTTCCTTTTTTTTTAGTGCTACTGTCCATGACGTCGATTTCCTGTGTCAAACGGTCCTGTTGGTGCATCCGTACTGATATGCTTTAGATAATGCTGGTAAAATGTAAAGTATGCGTTATTTTTTTGTTTTGTAATAGGGATCGTGGCGTCATTTTCAAGCAATTGAGGCCAATTGATTTTTTTTTGCAAAAGCGTCGCTTTGAAACGATTAAGGCTTTTTTATTTTATGGCGTCGTTTTGAAACGATTGAGGCAGATTTAGCAGTTTATTTATTTTAGTTTTTTTTTTCGCGGTGGCATCGTTTTGAAACGATCTGAGCAGATTTTGTGTTTTCTGTAATGGCGTCGTTTTGAAACGATTGAGGCATATTTAGCATTTTTTTTAGGCATTTGCATCGTTTTGAAACGATTTAGGCAGATTTTGCGTTTTCTGTAATGGCTTCGTTTTGAACGATTAAGGCAGGCTTGGTAGTTTTTGTTTTCTTGCAATGGCGTCGTCTGGAGACGAATAAGGCAGATTTGGCGTCGTTTATAAACGGATCTAGCAGTTTCCATTATTATTTTTTTGCGGTGCGTGAAGGCTACGGTTATTCTAAACCGATTGATATTAGCGTGGCCTCTTTATGATAGAAAACCAAATGAGCTTATGGAAGATTCCATATGGCTTAGTTAAATCTGGCAGGATCGCCAATGTGCAACTTACCTTGTGAAGAGCTGGTCCGAAAGTGAGTGGAGAGTTGCCCGTGTGTGTTTATGAAGCGTTGCCATAGATACCTCTGTTTACCAGCATTGAACTGCTGCGCTTACAACGGAGGGCTGCACACATGGCTTGCTGACTAGTTAAGCGTCAAGTTAAGACCTGCGTACACTAGCGCTAATATATGCCACACACAAACTAACACTTATTCCTACTGTGTCACCTTTGTATTACCCGCCTAGAAAGTGTGGAATTGATTGACTGTATGTATTGGTGCAGTTAGTTTTTCACTCGGCTGTCATTCGGCTTCGCACGATTCACTTCTTTCGTACGCTCAAACACACTCATAGTGACGTAAAAACGGTTTTTTTTCAACCAGGGTTTACATAGGAAATTTAATATGGATTATAGAATTTCTATTTGAAACCACATTTACTGGATGTTTTTCGACTGAGTGTTGCAATAATCACCGGTTTTCAAGTAACGAGTTATCATAAAAATACAAAACACCAGCTGCATTACCAAGCCGGAGGCGGCGGGTTTGATTCCCGGTCCGGTCGAGGGAATATTTCAGGTTGGAAATTTTCTCGACTTCCCTGGGCATAGAGTTGCTTGTCACAAAATATTACAAATTCATGCATTGGTATTGGTATCGAAAGCTCTCAACTAATAACTGCGGAAGTGCATTTAGAACACTATGTTGAGAGCACGCAATAAGCTAATATCCGATAAGCAATAAGCTTGATATGCCTAAAAAAAAGAAATACGAAACGCCAGCTGATTTTCCGGAGACGTTATAAAAGCCAGAATAGCTAGGATTTGCTAAACATCATAGGGGAAATGGATGTAATGTCGGCCTAAATACCCCTAATTTGGGCCCATGCATAAATTCAGCAATCAACTAAGTTTTCAATAGCGACCAAAAATATCCATTAGTCAATAACAGACTAGCAACCGTGGGCGGTCAATCATGCTCATGTTCATGCAATAGCGACCAAAAATATCTATTAGTACCGTCCCAATGACGCGTTTATCTAGATAAAATTGTTAAATAGCAGATTTTTAACGATGGGCCCAATCTTAGATATGCCAACATTAGAGCAATTTCTCCTACTTCGCAAATTTGCTTTCAAGTGTTATGACGTCGTGACCATCCTCTCCCGCTATGTTTGCCTTTTTCCCTCTACCAACACATACGTGAGGGCTAGATAGACCAGGATAATCATCTCAAACTATACCTTCGAAAACTTCCCTACTAATAGTGAGGAAAAACGTCATAATCTGCATCCCACTGGTAATTGTTTGTATAATTAATTCAGAGAGCACATTAGGGGAACTTGATACCCCCACGGAGCACAAGCTACTCTACCTAACTGAAAGTGTCTACAACTCTCATACAACCGCTTTCAATGTTAACTAGTACGATACGGGATTATCAACACGAGCGCCTCATTTTCCCATGTACCAAGCAGGAAATGGATCGCAATCGAGTTTTCCGAAAAAAAAAGAAAACATCCCGCATAGTTTGCAAAGTTCATTACAAAATACATATCTAACACAAGCGTGCACACGAGCTCAAAAGTACATCCTTAATAAAACTTGTCCTCTCCCGGGGGGGGGGCAGCGAAACTGAGGGATGAGATTGTGCATCCACTTAGATGTGCTTCCACAAAAAGGAAAAGCTATGACACACCATCTCAGCAACCGGCACACGTGTCACCAGTAGTCAGAGTAGTCAAGACAATGCACTTAATGTTACTCTGCTTCTTGCCCTCAGACGAAGTGAAAGCAAAGGTCGGACGGAAAATGCAGTAGAAAGTGCACTCAAAGTTGCTGAGCGCCTGCTCATGTTTCGCTCCTATGATCTCATAATGTCCTGGCAAATGAGATGCCACATCGTTGGGTTTGAACGCTGCTGTTGGTGATTTAATTCAGTTATCACTGGTGCAACGTTCCGAAGCTTACTTGGATCTTCTTAATAAAGAAGAAATTCAAATTAATTCATGAACAACGAACAAATTGAAGACAATCGCATCGGTTGTTCATAATCTCAAACGACGACAAAGGGTAGGTACTGCGAAGGATTAAAATCCAAAAAGTTTTCGTGTAGAACAGAAATAGATTTAAGTGCCTAAAATACGTCTCATAAACAAAGCTCGATGCAGGCGGTGCACAGTGGTTGAAAAGTCCATTTTGACGCTCTTAATTAATAGCACCATGGAGAGCGGATTTAGAGTAATGACGTCTTCGACAAAGTTGATGAGTATGACATGCTTCATATTTTGAAGGCATGGATTTTGTGATTAATCCCCCTAAAAGTGAAATGAAAAATTTATTTTTCCACAATGTCGAGATAAATGGTTGACGTCTTTAGCAAAGTTGTAGCAAACATGATTACAAACAACTTTGCTCAACACATAAAAGTCCTAAAGTACACTCAAATCGAGATAGAGAGCGTTGTTTGAGGACGGACCCCCAAAAACACGTTTTTCATAAAAAACATATATTTTCTTTAATTTTAGGTCTTCACTATGTTCAACAAAGTTGATTGGTATACTAAAATACACATCTTTCTTGAACATACTATACCTGCATCATTTTAATAGGATGAGTTATTGATAAATTTTCTTCTATTTTCCACATATTTTGGCTTTGCGTATCTTTCTTAGGTGCAGGTAGGTGCAAATGAAATCGAATGCATCTAAAACTACATTAAAAGAGCTTTCAAATGGTGGTAAGCTTGTCTGTCCACGACCGTCTACTGGAGAGTTGTGGTCAAAACAAGTATCCATATCTTTACTCTGTTTTATGATATAACCAGTATAAAAAAGATAATCAACTTCAATATATCTACAAATTTTTCTTGATTAAATTCTTTTTATTCGATTGATTTTGCATTATTGTTGTCAATATTTTGTATTATATTCAATTATCATCATTATTATCGTAATCATAACCATTAATATCATCATTATCATTTCCTTCAGCTTCTTCTGCTAGCAGCTGTTTAGCATCGCTCGATAATGGCTTATCGTGCTTTTTAGACCATCCACGAATGCTAGTAATCAATGGATCTGATAATACTAGGAGCCAGTTCAATAGATCACGATTTGTAAGCGATCTTGATTGCTTGCGGGTATTGAACTCTTGGTATCTGTTAAATTAAAGTTTTATTAATTTATTCGTTGTTATTTTGGTTAAATACATGTACCTCTTCCAATCCTTGTTCCTTGCCTCCTGTGCTTCCTCAGAAAGCTGACCGATTAGAACAAGGAAATGTTCAATCACGGCTAATCCATGTATCAATACTTTATGAATACTAGCTGGCAAGTAATACCAGGTTCGATAGGTTGGTGTTGATTAACAAAGCCAAAGCTTGTAAATCTGTGTATTCGGGTATAGGGTTGCTCAAGGACTTCTCCAAAGAATGAACCAACTTATTTTCATCTGCAGGACTTGCGTGAGAAACGGTTTTCAGGATATCCGTTACCTCTTTCTCACCTGATTTTCTCATCTTCATTTGTGTCGCAAATGCTAGCTCATTGAGATGGTAGCTATTCCGAACCTCTGCAGTTTTCTTCCTCTACGTTGTTTCACAACATTCTTCGAAAGGAACAACCTTCCGTCCTGCCACACTTTTTGCATTTTCAGAAGTAGACGGAAGCAAGTTTAAAACGTTTTCAGGAAGCGTAAACGGCTTACTGAAATACTCGGCGTGACACTTGACAACCATGCACGAGCATGTTTGGTTCAGAGCTTTTCAAAAAAAAGTTGCACATCGTTTTCACGGGTTTTCCGACATGTGCAGCCACATCCGGCATAATATTCACATTTATGGCATAACACTGGAGTACCTTCTTATAAACGCAGTTGAATTTTGATGATCGGAAAGAGATCAAACTTATCAATTTCAACTTAAATTGAATCAAGAAAAAAAACAAAGATCATTGGCACTTGTTGTGATCTAACGATGAATTGAAACATTTAAAAGAAATTAAGCCCTTCCAGATAATGTAATTTTACTTCAAAGCCCTGCTCTCGTAGCTTCCTCTGCTGACCGGTTTCTTTGACAGAATTAGTCTCTCTCTCTCCTTCGCTTGGCTTCCGCAGTTCTTCTATCTTACATGCTTTCATATACTTTCACAATTCTCGATGAACATTTAAAATGGTCCTATCTGCTTTCATCGATTCTCTTCATCGACTTTCTCTTTTGATAATTACTGCTATGCAAACAGATTTCGCGCTAATTATTCAACATAGTTTGATAAAGGAGATTCTTCTCTAGCATCCAAAACGTGAAATACAATAGCGAAAGGTTTTGAAGCTGAGTTAATAACGGACGAGAAAGTCGATGAAGAGAATCGATCAATGCAGATAGGAGCTTTTGAAATGTTTATCTAGAATTGCTTCACGCTTGATGAAAAACAGTGATGAACACTATGGAAAAACACTTATCGACTCACAAGTTTAACTGAATTTGACAGTTTTTTTTTCGTTCTTGATGCTTCAGTTTTGCCTTCTGGGGAATGTTTGGAAAGAAAATGTGCCGTTCTTGAATTTGATAAGCTCTGAGAAGTAGGAAATTTGTTTATTGAGTCGGTTACTATGGAAACGAATTTATTACGCGGTATAAAACACACTATCCCCTTGTTGTTGACATGACTTCTATAAAGCCTTCTATTGATCATTACTCTCCAGCAGACGGTCGTGGACGGACAAGTTTACCACCATTTGAAAGCTCTTTTAATGTAGTTTTAGATGCATTTGATTTCATCTGCACCTACCTGCACCTAAGAAAGATATGCAAGGCCAAAATATGAGGAAAATAGAAGAAAATTTATCAATAACTCATCCTATTAAAATGATGCAGGTATAGTATGTTCAAGAAAGATGTGTATTTTAGTATTCCAATCAACTTTGTTGAACATAGTGAAGACCTAAAATTAAAGAAAATATATGTTTTTTTATGAAAAACGTGTTTTTGGGGGTCCGTCCTCAAACAACGCTCTCTATCTCGATTTGAGTGTAATTTAGGACTTTTATGTGTTGAGCAAAGTTGTTTGTAATCATGTTTGCTACAACTTTGCTAAAGACGTCAACCATTTATCTCGACATTGTGGAAAAATAAATTTTTCATTTCACTTTTAGGGGGATTAATCACAAAACCCATGCCTTCAAAATATGAAGCATGTCATATTCCTCAACTTTGTCCAAGACGTCATTACTCTAAATCCGCTCTCCATGGTGCTATTAATTAAGAGCGTCAAAATGGACTTTTCAACCACTGTGCGGTGAGGAGAAATAGAAAACTGTAAAGCGAGGGAGAAGCAACAACTAAATAACATTGTTGGTTGAAATGCTTCGCTATTCCATTCTAGCAAACTTCGATTTTGTGCGTTAGCGATAAAACCTAAGTGGAAAATGCTATCGATTTAGCATAAAAATAGATGCTTATAATTGAGCCCGCCTGGTGTCATTGCTGAGTGTTGACAACGAGAAACATAACTGCGACATTCCCATGCATTGCCACATTGATGTTACTGCAGTCCAGCGCCACTATTTTCCCCCGCATGAGCCCTCAGCACTAACCACTTAGGAACTGGCTCTAATCTAATTAGAGCAAAACCTCGGACTAAAGAAATCATAATCAAAGGAACGAGGCAAATTGAAATGTTCAAGTTGAATTCAAGCGAACTCCCTATGCAGAAAGTATTGAAAACTTTGAGGACACACACACACAGTCCTCAATGCGCAATGAATGGAAGTTGTTTCAAGAAATATGAATATTTAAATTATAAGTTACAGCTCGGCGGGACGATGAGGGAAAATGTTTACAAAGAATTTTCATTAATATGAAAGGGTCGCCTAGGAGGAGAAGTTATAGCAAAAGAGAAATGCTTAAGCGCCAGGAAAAACTGTGATAAAGGCAAAAGCTTAACCTTGTCAAGGAAGGTTTGAGGGGAAGTTAGGTCAGCAAACAATTCAAGTGCCCAATCTGGGCTGTTTACGTATTTCTGGCTAAAGGTGACGACTGAAATTAGAGCCGATTGAGGTATTTCGACAGCGACTGACTGGGGAGGAAAGATTAAGTCTCAATCATTCAAGGTGACAAAACAAATGACGCATGGCTTGTTGTAAATTTAGACGATTCGCTGCTAAAATATCTTAAAAGAAATCACAAAGAGAGTAACTGCTTCCACATACAAGAACAGGAACAAATATGTACACTCCCTCGTAGATGGAAGCTCTTCTCCGGAATTGCACATTCCTGTATCAATACTGTAGAGTTTTGCCATCGTCTCTTCATCATCCGTTTCAACATTTTTTAGCAAGCAAAAATCTGTTCCCCACGTCGAATGTATGTAATTCAAGCATGCCGAAATGTTACTTATGTGGTTTTTCATATCAGGCTGTTCGTCGTCGGTGTTCTTATGAATTTCAACTGGGTGCAGTACCTATTTCAAGACTCTGAAAATAATGCGATAGCATTTCTCAGTGAAAGTCAATACAAACGTTACCGATACCATTTCAAGATGGTATTTGCGTGATATGTCATTCGTTTTTTTTTCGGTGAATGATTTCATCAACGATTGGAAGTAACAACGGATCATTCGTGCCATGAGCTGGTGCTTATAAATGTTTGCACTTATGCAGAATACGATTGAATTCCAAAATTTTACAATTTTGAAAGTTAAAGTCAAATATGTTTCCATGTTACGGTACTTGGGTTCCAAATTCGCAGCGGTCATATATTTTCTACTTCTACACGTCGACCCCATTCTAAACATACCCATATTGTAGGATTTGACAGTTTTTTCTCCAAAACCCGATGGCAACGATCTTGACTTTCTAAATGGCGGTGGACATCAAATTTCGACATCTACCGTATGCGTGATAATGTTTGCACCATCGTACAAATAAGGTTC
The DNA here is from genome assembly GCF_037179485.1 of Ochlerotatus camptorhynchus. NCBI lineage: Eukaryota > Metazoa > Arthropoda > Insecta > Diptera > Culicidae > Ochlerotatus > Ochlerotatus camptorhynchus. The sequence continues at coordinate 4,762,535 of NW_027040804.1, read as the reverse complement.
CCGTTTCACCTGTGCATACAATGCCTTGGTTTTCTTTGCATGCACGTAACCTATAGCTCATACCATAGTAGGCTGTGTATAAAATAAAATTATTTACTTAGTTTGACAGTTACACCATGACGAAGTGGCAGCGCATTCGTGATTTGTCCAACGCGCAAATGTCGCAAAAAGACATTTCAATCGCCGTGAGAGTGTCCCGGTGGACCGTCAAAAGGGTTTTAGACCGAGAAAAGAAAGAACAACTATCCGCGAAGGTGACCGCAGGTCGTCCGAGGTCAGTTTGGGTTCCGAGGGTTATCGCTGCTATCAAAAGGAAGATTCGGGTGAATCCAGTGCGTTCAATAAGGAAAATGGCAAAAGAACACGGGATTAGTGACTTTACGGCACGGAAGATCGTACAGGAAGATTGCGGGGCGATGTCGAGGGCACGGAAAAAAAACACATGATTACCAACCGCATCTGCCGGCGCCGGTGGTGTAGTGGTAAGCGTAACTGCTTTCTAACACCCCAATGGGTCTGGATTCAATCCCAGCCGAGGTCGGTGGGATTTTTCTGAGGCATAAAAATCTCTGGTCACGTCTTCCTTCGGAAGGGAAGTAAAGCCGTTGGTCCCGGCCCATGTGTGTTGAATGGGTGCGATGTCCTACGCAGGTGTGGAAGCTGCCAACCGGTATATTAGTTCTCTTCCGGTAAAAGACGTGACCGACGAGTACAAGAACGTATATCTGACCAAGCATCCTGCTAGCGTTATGGTGTTTGGATTGGTGGCTTCCGATGGCAAAAAAAAAATGGACCCGGTGTTCATTCCAGAAGGCGACTAGGCCAACACGGAGGTCTACATCGGGATTTTAAGTAAGTATGTTCGTCCGTGGATCAAAGAACAGTACGGTCCGAAGCCAAATGTTGTATTTCAACAAGATGGGGCTCCGTGCCACACCTCGAACCGCACTCAGAAGTGGTTGCAGGAGCATCTTCCGTTCTGGGCGAAGGATATGTGGCCGCCATCCAGCCCCGATCTTAATCCGCTGGATTACTCAATATGGCGCGTCATGACGGCCAAGGCCTGTTCTAAACGTCACCCGAATACATCAAGCCTCAGACAAACATTGACCCGTACCTGGAGAGAAATGAATCCAGACTACATTATCAGAACCTGTCGTGCATTCTGGAAGCGTGTGGAGGCCGTAATTGCAGCAAGTGGAAACTCGATCGATGATTAACATAGTTTAAGACTCTGAGAAACATCTCCCCTTTGAATAAATAAAAAAACTCGAAAACGAAATTTTTGAGAATTTTTTTATTTTGACATTGCTTAATGGTGCAAACATTATCACGCATACGGTACACGTCGTTCTTGTTCTGAAAATACCCATATTGTTGGTTATTTGATAGTATTTCTAAAAACAATGGTCGCCATCTTGGATCCCAAAATGGCGTCCAACATCGATTTTCGACCTCTACACGTCGTCCCCGTTCCGGAAATACCCATATTGAAGGGTATTTGATAGTATATCCAGGGCTGTTACAAGATTACGAGTACTTTGATTACAGTAAACACCTAAAAAATGCGGATGACAGAGAAAATGTGAATGGAAACCAAAGTTTTCCAGAAGGTCAAAGCCTATTACTTGGTGCTCAATAGTTCAGAATTTGCTCACTACGTGACGCTAGTATACACGTGAAATTCTCATATAAAATATCTCGAGTTCTCGACCAGATAGAAAGGTACTGTCATCGGCATAGTTGTTCAGGAGATCGAGGTCTTTTCGCAGGTGGACAGTAGTTCAGAGTTTTCTCACTTCGCGGCGCTACTATACATGTGAAATTTTCGCATGTAAAATATCTCTAGATCCTGACCAGATAGAAAGTAAATGTCTTCGGCAAAGTTTTTCAGGTAGTCAAGATCTTTTTGTTGGGCTACATTAGTTCAAAATTTTCTCACTAGGCGGCGGTAGTATATACCGTTCCGATTCAAATTTCGGACGATTTAAATTTCGGACACTTTCATTTTTAATTAAATATTACATCCAGTTAGAAACAAAGTAATAATGTTAGATGATCGTGGAGGGCACTAGTCAAAAAAATTTAAAATTTACAAGACATGTGGATCATATTCGACCGAGATAATCAACTTTTAAAAGTGTCCGAAATTCGAGTTTAAGTGTCCGAAATTTGAATCGGCACGGTACGTGCCTTTCTCGAACACTCAATAGCTCGAGATCTTGATCAGTTAGAAAGTTGCTATCTTCGGCAAAGTTGTTGAGGGGGTCAAGACGTTTAGGCTGGTAGACAGTAGTTAAGAATTTTCTCAACACGTGGCGTTAGTATACATGTACACTTCTCGCATATGCTATATCTCGAGATCCTGACCAGATAGAAAGTTACTGTCTACGACAAAGTTGTTCAGGAGGTCAAGGTCTTTTGGGTGGTGGACAGTTGTTCAGAATTTTCTCACTTCATCGTGCTAGTGTACATGTGAAATTCTCGCATATAAAATATCTCAAGAACAGAAAGAAAATTACTGTCGTCGGCAAAGTTGTTCAGGATATCACAAAATTTTTGCTCGTGGACAGTTATTCAAAATTTTCTCACTACGTAGCGCTAGTGAAATGTGAAATTCTCGCCTGTGATACACCTCGAGATCCTGACCAAATAGAAAGTTAATGTCTTCGGCAAAGTTGTTTAGGAAATCAAAGCTTTTTGGCTGGTGAACAGTAAATAGTTCAGAATATTTTCGGTATGCGGCGCTAGTGTGCATGTAAAATATTTGTATATGCTATAGCTTAAGTTCAGGAAGTAACTGTCATCGTCAAAGTTGTACAAGTGGCAAAGTTCTTCCGGATGGTGAGTTGATTAGTTCAGAATTCTTTCACTTTGCTGCATTAGTAAAAGTTGGCACGAGTAACGGAGGGTTAATACTACATGGCATTTCAAGCTTATTACTTATAGCATATTAGCTTTTTGCCTGTTCTCAACTTAGGGTTCTTTGAAGCACTTCACATTTTAATTGAGAGATTTCTATACCTGTACCATCCTATGCCCAAGGAAGTAGAGAAATTTTCGAACGCGAAAAATTAAAAGACCAGACAGGAAACCGAATCAAGCCACCTTCAGCATGGACTGGATAAGGGGGAATCGTTTGTACAGTTTCAAAAAAACAAATAACAATGTATCATCTTCAGTTATTTATGATCTTGGTAGTATAAATTCCGAGTATTTAGTGAACATGGTAAAACGCCCTTACATTATGCGACTCTATTGACAAAAAGTGGCCTAGTTTTTCTGAAACAACAATGCATATTAACTTAAAAATAAGATCCAAATCCCAACAAAAAATAGGGTGCATAGAACGAATTACCATACAATAAATTTAATTGGAGGTTTTAATTTTTAAGAATAATAGATACTTACTTTTACCAATCTTATGGCCTTGTTGTCCTCTGCTGTCCGAAGATGTCGTCTCCATTCTACTCGATCCATGGCCACACTTCGCCAACCTAGTAGTCTTCGAAGGGTCCGCAGGTCGCCTTCTTGGGTCACTTTCGAGAACCATTTTCACTGGGAACGTGCCCAACCCACCGTAGTCGCCCAATTTTTGCAATGTGGTCTGGTGCAATTCGTGGTTCATTCGCTTCCTCTACGTTCCGTCATTCATCTGCACTCCACCGTATATGGTACGCAACACCTTCCGTTCGAAAACACCAAGGCGTTGGCCCCCCACGAGCATAGTCCAGGTCTAGTGGCCGTAGAGAACCACCGATGTAATCGGCGTCTTGTAGATAGCCAACTTGATGCGGCGACGAATTTTATTCGACCGGAATCCAAAGTAGGCACGATTCCCTGCCATAATGCGTCTTTGAATGTCTCTGCTGGTATCATTTTAGGCGGTCACCAGTGAGCCCAAATACACGAACTCATCGACCACCTCGATTTTGTCACCGTTAATCTGAACTCGGGGTAGGAAGCTAACATTGTCTTCCCTAGAACCTCTTCCTCTCATGTATTTTGTCTTGGATGCGTTGATGGCAAGTCCAATCCGCCTAGCTTCAGCCTTCAGTCTGATGTACGTTTCCGCCATCGTCTCAAAGGTCCATGCCATGATGTCGATGTCATCGGCGAAGCCAAGAAGCTGGATGAACTTCCTGAAGATCGTGCCACTCGTGTTCTGATCACACCTTCTAACGCGATGTGTCCCTTATACTCGAACAACGCACAGCACTCGATCTATCGTCGCCTTGATCAATCGCGTCAGTTTATCCGGAAATCTGTACTCGTGCATAATCTGCCATAGCTGATCTCGATCGATTATGTCGTATGCGGATTTGAAATCGATGAACAAATGATGTGTGGGCACGTTATATTCGCGGCATTTCTGCAGAACCTGCCGAATCGCGAAAATTTGGTCCGTGGTAGCGCGAGCACCCATGAATCCCACCTGGTATTGCCCCACGAACTCTCTTGCAGATAGTGACAGGCGGCGGCATAGTATTTGGGAGAGTACCTTGTAGGCGGCGCTCGTCGTATTTTAATAGCTCACTTGGTAGTTGATCTACACCAGTTGCTTTGTTGTTCTTCAGCCTACCGATCTACCCCTCAACTTCTTGAAGATCAGCGGTCGGTAGCCTGTCGTCTTCTGCGCATGCTCCAAGGTCTGTTGCCGTGTCACCTTCGTTTTCTGCTGCATCACCGTTGTAGTGCTGCTTCCACCTCTCAATCACCTCACACTCGTTCGTGAGAAGGTTACCGTCCAAGTACTTACACATATCGGCTTGCAGCACGTAGCCTTTGCGCGAACTATTTAGCTTCTCGTAGAACTTCCGTGTGTCGTTTACGCGGTTCAAATTGTCCATCGCTTTGCGATCTCGGTCTTCCTGCTGACGCTTCTTCCTTCTGAAAAACGTCTGTTTGTCTGTTCCGTGCTTGTCTGTATCACTCAACATTCAATCTCGTGCGGTGTTGCAGCATTCTCGCCCGTACTGCATTCTGCTCCTCTACTAACAGTTTGCATTCGCCGTCAAACCAGTCATTTCTTCGGTCCGGGATTGCAGTACCTAGTGCCGTTACAGCAGTACTACCTATGGCGGAATGGATGTCCCTCCAGCCATCTTCTAGAGTAGCTGCGCCAAGCTGCTCTTCCGTGGGTAGTGCAACTTCCAGCTGCTGCGTGTAGTCCTGGGAAACACCGGCGTCCCGTAGTTGCTCAATGTTTGGTCGCGGCGTTCGACTTCGACGGATGTTATGCACCGTCGAGAGTTTTGAGTGCATGTAAACTTCAACTAGTTAGTGGTCTATGTTCGCACTGCGGTACGTTGATAATGTCGGAGAAGAATTTCCCATCGATTAGAACGTGATCGATTTGGTTTTCTGTGTTGGTCAGGTGATCTTCAGATGGCTTTGTGGATATCCTTGCGGGGGAAAAAAGGTACTTTGGACTACCATACCCCGAGAGGCTGCAAAGTTCATCATCGTTGGCCGTTGTCGTTCGATACGGCATGCAGGTTGTTTGACGATTTTGACGTTCCGTTGCGAACAGCCGTCGTACACCTGCTCCAGCTGCGCATAGAACGCTTCTTTCTCGTTGTCGGATCTCCCTTCGTGTGGGCAGTGCACGTTGGTGATGCTGTAGTTGAATAAACTTGCGTTGGTCGGCTGCCAACCAATCACACGTTGGCGAATCTTACCCAGCACTAAAAAGCCGGTTCCTAGCTCTGGTAGAAAGTAGCCGCTTGATGCCCGCTTTTCCATACCTTTTGTCCCGTCCAGAAAAGTTCCTGCAGTGCCACAGCTTCGAAGTTGCGTTGTTAAAGTTCATCATAGATTAACCTATCGCAGTCCGGGAAGCCAAGCGATTTGCAGTTCCCTGTTCCGAGTTTCCTTATTTCGTAGTCCTTATTTCCGCACAGGTCTGTGCCGATTGTTCCGATCCGTATTTCTTTCTTCGGTATTTGCAACTTTATATTTTTTCCAGGGCGGCTTGTTAGGCCTGCCCCAACCCCCTGTCTTGCCGGGGGACCATCGTGCACAGCTCTGTTTAGAGTCCCACGCCGGCACTAGGACGGTGATCAGCCGCTCCTAACATGGAGAACAGACGCCGTACTATGGTTACCGCGCCAGTGTTCGCGTTGCATCTCTTCACCTTGCTATTGCCGGACTGGCAACATTGCCCAGACTACACCACCCAGCTGTTCATGTTTCAGCTGGTAGTCTTTTGTTATCATATGACTAGGGGATGATGAGGTAGGAACTTGTGCGGACCAGAGCTAGGTTAGGTATTCCGCTCCATTCAGGTTGTCAACCCAAGAACAGTAGAGCTGAATATAATTCTTCCTAGGAGTAATTGAAAAGAGTTTTAAGGAAAATGTTAAGGTAATTTCAAAGCAATTTCCAAGGGGATTGAATTCTGAATTTTGAGGATAATTTTAACAAAATTTGGATAACAAGTTCTAAGGAATTCAGAGGTGTATTCCAAGGAAATTCCGAGGGGGTATGTGCATCGTAGATGATGCAGAAAAGATTGTGTTTTGCTGTGGCTAGCTGCACGCACGCTGAGTAGATAGAAGGAAGATTTATGTCGATTTTGAATATTTCCTGCAAAAAGATGATGAGCGATGCAAGTAGATGCGACAAATGAAAGATAATTTTTCGAAGATTGATTCGCTAGTGTGAGATTTTTTGAGCATCTAGAATTGAAATGAATCCTTTGAGAAATTCCGGTGATAACTTTTAGAAAATTCAAAAAAGAATTTCAAGGAAATTATGCGGAGCAGTTCAATTAATTAAGAGGAATTCTGAACCGAACTAAACAGGCATTTCTATGGTAATTTAATGGGATGTCAAAAGAATACTAAGTGCATGCTGTGAAGAACCCAAATGATTTTTTTTTTCAGAAGTATGTATTTTTCGTGGAATTGCTAGAATTTTTAAAAATATTAAGAGCATTGAAGAGTGAATTGATAGAGCACTCTGCAGAAGATTTTCAAGAGTACCGTTCATTTTTGAACAATGAATGTGGCAATATCGGACGATATTTATGTATCCCTTTTTATCTTGATTGATGCGTTATTTTTAGTGCGCTCAGCAAAAGTCAAAAGCAAATGGCACAAGTATTGATGACAAATGGCTTCTATTGTACTTTTAATAAGGATTTCAAATGGTTCTCAATGCATTAGTCATATAACTTTTTTGCAGCAAGTCATTCTTGAAATGTCTCGATAATACACTCTTTAGAACCTTCTTCAGGGTGGGCCATCTAGACAGATTTTAGTCTTAATGAGGTTTTGGTGGATGTAATAAAGGCAAAGCTATCTTGACCAGGGTTTTATGAATGTTGTATTATAGAAGCCTTGTAGTACTCCATAAAACGTTAAATGTTACTTGAGTCAGCCAGTATACCAACTATGGATTGCAAAAAATAACTCCCCCAGAACTTATCCACTCGTGTAGTACTTTACTAAACGAAGGACTAAATATAACGGTCGTCCACTATGTGAAGGCTACACCTTGTAGTACGTAATCCGGCACTTGGTGAAGCAAAGCAGCTTTACTAAAGCTTCATAAAAGCCACCTTGAACGCAAAACTTGGAACCATGAAACGCGTAAAACATTCTCCGAAGAGTACCGACCGTCGTCGTCAATCTAAAATATGGGGCCAAAGCAATAAAGCCGTCACTTATTGCTTCATTGTTCATTTACCCACATCCGGCACCTCTCGTCAGCTAGTACCAACCTGGTCCCAACTAGTACATATTTACGCCTCTAACACACTCCCTTGGCTTTGATGTAGTCTACTTCGATCGTTCGGTGTATGCAGCTACTGAGAGAAACCAGCCCAGGGCCAATAAAATGGAGTCGACGACGATGACGACGACGACGACGGTACGGATACCTTCAAATATTGGTCCCAACATCCTTCCAGCTGTGATTGCCTCCACCTTCGGTAGCAAAACGTCTCCGGACCTTGGGTGTTTGGAATACATCAAAGTGTGGGAAGGTTTACCACTTTTTACAGCCCTCGATAGTTGTTGACGGGCAAGTCAGAGTGGAAATATTTTCGTATCAAGAGTTGTAATGCTCTACAAGTAGGTACACTGACGTCTACTGCGCAGGTGTTTATTTTTTTACAAGCGACGTCGGTTGCGATGGTGATGTGTATGCAAATCGGATCACACGGGAGGTGTTTTGTGGAAATTTGCATTTTTATCGGCAGCATTCGTCAGCGAATCCCAAAAAAATCAATTGATTTTATGTCCTCAAGTTCGCTAATTCCGACCGATAAATTTACCGCTAATTCTCTTTAGTGGCCTATTCCGACTAACTCACTAATTGAAACTATAAATACTTGTAAAGCCCAGATAATACTTTTCACGCCATTCGCAGTGGAAACAGTCAATGGCGGAGGAGCGTGTTCCATTTAAATTTCTGCCGTTTTGTCGCGTTACGCTGCACACGACGACCGGCGGGCGGCGGTGACGGTTTAGCGAAACGTGTCTAGTATGGCAAATGGCCAAGGTCCTGTCGTGGGCAGTGAAATAGTAAGAAAAACAAAATGAATCCCACACACCGTTCCCCCACACATGTGACTTTGTGGCTGTGTAAAAATTACGACTTGCAACGGCAGCGGAGATATGATGCCCTGCAGCAGGTCTGTTTGTGTGCCGGAGAAATAGGATACGTGCCTGAAACAAAGGAAACACCAAGCGCACATGACTGCAATCTAATTAATATCCCCGCTGTCACATGGTAGGAATTACTAGTGCCACATGATATGGCGATTTTTTTTTTTGCGCCTCACGGTGTCCCGGTCTCGGCCTGTTGTGGGTAACAGTTAGCGACCATTTCCCTGTGATTTTGCCGACGACGGTGCGCTGCAGCAGCCAGTCGCACAGCTGGAACATCCAGACCGAGGCTTTTGCTTCAATTGATATGTGGTTTGTTATGGATTTTTTTTCCCGGGGTGCATTGCTAGGATAAATCTCTGTGAAGCCAAGGGATTGAAGCGCTATCCGATGGTTTATGATTGATGGGATGCCGTAAAATTACGACTATGGAAATTGACGATTTGCAGCCCGTATTGAGCATTTACAGCACAAATAGCAAAACAAAATGAATTTCAGACTCGATCTTCTCGGATTTGCTTGAAAATTTGCATAATTGTTTGTGATGGTCAATTATTCATATTTTTGCTTAAATTCGTCCATTTCGAATTCCGCAAAAAACTTAAAAATGGCGTACACTGGAGTCGCTTTTTACGCGGTTTTTTTTACACGGTTTTTTTTACGCGGTTTTTTTTTACGCGGATTTCGGAATTTACGCGGTTTTTTTTTACGCGGATTCCGGAATTTACGCGGTTTTTTTTACGCGGATTTTGGTTTTTTTTTACGCGGATTTCAGAATTTACGCGGTATATCGCTTTTTACGCGGTTTTTTCTTACACGGTCTTTTTTTACTCGGTTTTTTTACGCGGATTTCGGAATTTACGCGGTTTTTTTTTACGCGGATTCCGGAATTTACGCGGTTTTTTTTACGCGGTTTTTTTTTACGCGGGACGTATCACCCGCGTAAAAAGCGACTCCAGTGTATTCGAGATTTGTCTATAAATCATAGCTCTAAAACATCACTTCCAATAAACATGACTCTTTGACACACGGCAAAAAAATGTAGTTATTTAAGGTTAACAGATATGGATATCGATGAGAAATCCACAAGACTTTATAGGAATGGCCATATATTAGTCCCTGTACTGCTGGGGAATGTCGATACGATAACCTCAAATATTCTATCAGATCTGGACCTATGTACAGTTGCCTTAGCGCAATAGTATAGGATTAATAGGAACAGATCAATGCAATTAGCGGCGCCGGTGGTGTAGTGGTAAGCGTGATTACCTGTCACCCCAGCAGGCCTGGGTTCAATCCCAGTCGGCACCGCCGGGATGATCTGAGGCATAACATCTCTGATCACGCCTTCCTTCGGGGGAAGTAATCACGCCTTCCTAAAAGGGAAGTAAAGCCGTTGGTCCCCGGTTCATGAGTTGATGGGTCGATAGGTAGGGTCTAGGTGGGGGAGCTGCCTTCCTGGGGTCGGTAGTATTGGTGCTCAGCACGGAAAACAAGATCGACGGAAAACAAAACCAAGGAAAAAAAAAGATCAATGCTATTACTTTCCATGCCTGGAGTCCGACATCAGGCATATACCCATCATCAACGATCCAGGCATTTTGCAGATGCCTCTCTGTTATCACCCTTCTGTTGAACCGGTTTGTCTCCAGAGGCCCCGATGCGATGGGTGGCCTACCGATCAGTTCTTGTAAGGTCAGTAAGGCCTTGCTCAATCTCTAAAATGTGATTCGCGGTAGAGGGGGTTTCGATGGGGTCACAGTTCCCGCCTGACGACACTAAGAAACTTGCTGTTCGGCAAGAATCCATAGGCCCATGGGCGTTCTACCTGCAGCAGAACGGTAGCACAGTGGTCTTAAACCAAAAAAAAAAGCGTGATCATTTAGATTTGAGTAGAAAAACTATATTTTAAGTAGGGGAATTTACGTATTCTCGGCAACCTAAGCAGCGACCTTCTTTCTATAGCCTTTTTCTCTATGGAACGCACACATATGCAGTATTGGTTTGTTTACAATCTTTTGCTGCCAGCTGCTCTAACAATTTCAGTCGAGAGAATTGTCAAAAACTGTTTTGAAACGCTTTTACAAAGCTCCAATCTTCTCTAGTGAGAGCGAGTATTGTCGGCAACCAGTTTTTCTTCGGCAACCGTTCCATTTGAACTGCATGTAAATCTGCTGTTCTACTATCGGCAGCTCGAAATCAGCTACAATTTGTAGTGCGTGTGTTTCATTTCAAGAAATCCCTGCTAGATTACTTTTTCTCAGTGGTAAAAATATAGTTAAATTGAAGCTGAAAGCATAAAGAATCGTTTGCATGCATTCATCGAAGTATTTTCGTAAGAAAATCCAGTGAAAATAGTGTTTCAATTTGGGTTGCCGAAAATAGTCTGTCATGCCGAAGCCGTCATTTTCCCTATATGATGTCTTGGGGGAAGCTTCTTGAAATTTAATTGTCTCACTTTTGGCGCTATGCCTTTTTTGATTAATCTCCCTAGAAATGAGATAAAAAATCCTTTTTTTCAAAATGGCAATATAATGCTTTGGTGTCTTTTGCAAAGTTGTAGAACTTATCATTACAAGAAAGATTGCTCAAAACACTAACTTTCTATCTATTGTTTGAAGTAATTTAAATCGTATTTTTGAAAAATGACCCCTCAAAAACAGTTTTTTTAGAATAACTTTTTTTTGCGTTCGTTATACAAATATTTATGTTCTACAAAGTTATGCAGAAATTTGTTCAACAAAGTGTATATCTATATTTGCTTATTTCAGAAATATATTTTAAGCACAAACTACTCGAAGGGCGGCAGACGGCGGTAGATTGGCAACGCCTGATTAATATGCAGTACGCATAGCCAACTTTGATCGTTTTTATCCTGTCAACTAAATTTGCTAAAATTCGGAACCGTTCAACGATTCTTCAGAATGTACAAAAAGGAATAGAACGTAGAACTGAACAACTTCGATCGAATCATCCAACGGAAGAGCTTGCATATGCTGCTCAGACGTCGCTACGTTCGGCTAGCAATAATGCAGCTGCTGCTATTGTAAAAAAAAGCAGCTCAAACTTCTCCTTTACAATCCTAGCAATCCGAATGCAGTAATACTTTACACAGGCTCTGAAGCTTTAGCTTTCGTGATCGACAATAATTTGACTAAATCTCAGTATGCGTAAAAATGCGAAGTTGAGGAATGCAAATGTGTACCCCTCTGTATGAATTTAGGCTTGCAAAGCAAAAATGTTATCCCCAATTAGAGCTTCCATTTCCCGGTGGCTTCCACCATCCTGGGATTCGGTAAATATTTATTTGATATCCCGGGATCCCGGGAAGCGAAAAAAGATAGTAAATTGTTTTAATATTCGTATGTATGGAGATGATCCTTCGAAGAAACATTAAAAAAGGAGATTTCTTCAATAGTAGGGACACCACATTTAAAGACATATCTTCATATTGAAGACATTTAGGGGGAGGTTGTTCATTGAAACTTCCGGTCCGCTTCGTAGCATAGTGCTTGCTAAGAGGTGCCAGGTGGTAACCCACTGATTACCTGGCGATCGGCCAAATTTGGAAGACGTCTGCATTGAATTGTCTCACATTGTAATATTGCGCCCACTATATCACAATCAATTGCGAGTAGCTGAGCGGAATGGAGACAAGGAAAGCATTTGGTACAGGACCAAGTCTCTCCCGGCTGGCGCCAAAACAATGAACATGGAAGCAACTGGATCAAGTTGTTTTTTTTTTTTTTATATATCTTTATTAAGTAGACTTTCAGCCGTTGGCTGGCTCATCTCCGATGGATCAAGTTGTCGTGGGGCATGAAATGATCCTGTCGTATGGCTTGGAGCTGTTGCAATCGAGAAAGGGGGGGGGGGTGGTTGGTGCTAATGTTTGATTTGTTTTTGTATAATTTCAGGTGTTAAGGTGGCTAAATAAAACATGTTGACAATATATGTTTCATATGAACATTACCTCTGATTTGTATTGAGTCTAAAAGCAGAATATACATGGAACACGAGAAGAACGATAAAAAACAACGTAGCACAAGAAACAAGGAAACAGGAAAGGAGACGTGAACATCAAGGTACGATGGAGACTCACTCATCACATTGGAAGAACCAGATAAGTACACTTGCTTTTTATTTTATTCTACACATATATCCCAATCATTTTATAACTAAATACGTGCCAGAATAAAAAGTTTTTTTTTCTGGAAGTGAGAATACACTTGTGTATTTTTGCGGGGCTTATTGTATCAGAAAATGACCTCAGAATGTACGTGCAGAAACAGGCATTCTTGAAATGGGTCGTTTGATGTACAATAGAGCTGTCACCTTCCATCTCCAGGGCTAAAAATATTTGCACATTCGACATACAGAAAATGCAGATAAGATTCTTCCATAAATACTCTGCCGGTACAGAGGGCGATGGATTGTACTCACACACACACACACATATCTTCATATTGAAGACATTTAAAATTCTGTGAAGGTATTTTTTCATGCATACATTTTAAAGACATCACATGATTTGCATAGACATCATATACATTTTAAAGACATCATATGCATATGAAGATTTTTGTTAAATACATGAAGTTTTTGAATTCATATTTTAAGCTTCTTCCTGAATATGTTGAATATGAATAATGTAATTAAAATCGGATATTTTAGAATAAAACTTGATCCAATTGAATATTCACAGGACATCACAGAAATATTCAATTAGCTGGAGATCTGTTGAATACTTCCTGATCAACGGTCAGTTTTGAGAGAATATCTTCACAATAATACTTGATCAACCTGAAGCCTTGAAAAATATCCAGAGGACTTTATTGAAATCTTCGATCAGCTGGAGAACTTTTAAGTACACTGGAGTCGCTTTTTACCGCGTAAATTCTGAAATCCGCGTAAAAAACGACTCCAGTGTATAACGATAAGCCGCGTAAATTCTTAAATCTGCATAAAAAAATAAAAAATCCGCGTAAATTCCGAAATCCACGTAAAAAAACCGCGTAAAAAAACCGTGTAAAAAAACCCCGCGTAAATAGCGACTCCAGTGTACTTCCTAACCGGCCTGCAAAATCTTGAGAGATCCAATTGAATGTTTGACCGGTTTAAGATCTTCAGATTTCGTGATCGACCTGAATTCACTAATATCTGACCAACCAGTAATCTTGAAAGACTATCTAGAGAAGTTATTTGAATTTTATGAACATTTGAATGTCTTAAATACTCTCTAATCAACCTCCGTCTTGGAAGGATGTCTAAAAGACGTCATTTCAATTTATGAACACTTGCAGATCATCAGCACATTACTTGATTAAGTTGGAAAGTCTTGAATAATATCCAGAGATATCATCGCAAATCCGTGAATATTAAGGCCTGTACTCGAAAAAAATGCACCAGAAAATTTTTATTTTAAGTCGATTTTCTTGAAACTTTCAGGAAATGAACTAATACATATGGATTATGTTTCGGCATAATTACTTTATTCAATTTCCTTTCCATCGCTGAAAGCCCGTACCTTTCCCTTAAGACCCCTCATTGCATTTTGTGCAATGGTGGAGCCGATCTTTTTGGTCACTTTCATCCATTCTTTCTTCAACTCCAGCTCGTTCTTAAACACCTTGGTCGATTTTCGAACTTTGGCCTTCATTATGGCCCAAAATCTTTCCACCGGACGAATCTCTGGTGAATTTGGGGGGTTGGCGGTTTTTGGTACAAAAACAACGTTATTGTCTCTGTACCAATCCAACGTCGATCGCGCGTAATGGCATGATGCCAGGTCCGGCCAAAATAATGTCTCGCCTCCGTGGGACCGCAGGAAGGGCAACAGACGGTTCTGGAGACACTCCGTGCGGTAAATTTCGCTGTTGATGGTACCCATTGTGCTGTACGGTTTACTCAGTTTACCGCATTGGCATATGGCCTGCCAGAGCAAGTATTTTTTAGCGAATTCGTCCACTTTCTTCTTCCTTATGTCTTCCGGAACATCAAACCGTGATTTGGCAACGTAGAAATCCAGCCCCGGTATCTGTTTTGCGTCTGCCTTGATGTAGGTTTCGTCATCCATAACCACACACATCGGTTTCGTTAACCACTCTAGATACAGCTTCCTTGCGCGGGATTTGGCCGCCGTGTTTTGTTGATCACGCCGGTTCGGTGCCTTCCGGACCTTGAATACACGAAGCCCAGCTCGTTTCATGGTTTGCTGAACGAACCAGGCGGAACACTTTGCCTTCAGAGCCGCGTCGCGAATCGGAAGGTTCGGATTACGCTTGAAATAATCCAACACCTTCCGGGCCTTCACAGGGTCAGCTGTCTTCGATTTTCTTCCACTTCCAGCCCGCCGCTCGGTCGTCTGGGACTCCTTAAACGATTTTACCACCCGAGGCACAGTTGTATGGGTGATTTCCAGTTGTCTTCCGATCCATCGCATGGTCGCAGTCGGATCTTCCATGACGGCGCGCAAAATTCTCCGGCGATTTTCTTCTTGTTTTGATGACATCTCAATAACCACTGAACCGATTGTTATGAAATTTTGCACATGTAAACAATTCACTCCAAACTAGTTTTACCCAGATTTTCATCAATTTTTACCCACGGATAAAAAAGTTACACATGGATAAAAATGGTGCATTTTTTTCGAGTACAAGCCTTAGTTATACGAAGATTCCTGTACTTTTAAGAAGTTTCTTGAACTTAAGCTCAGTTCCATGAACCCAAAGCCTATATAATGTTCCCTGAATATGTAGAATATTCGACGAAATCCTGGGATTTTCCGTCAACTTTTTCGAAGTTCCCAGTACTTCAAAGATTTTTCCATAACTTACATCTTTTAATTTTTCGATAGGTACAACTGAATTTCCGGCCAAGCTTGCTGAACTTGTACGAATTTCAAATAATTCATGCGATGTTCCGTAATCATTGTCCACGAAGTTTTTTAACATTCTACGAAGTATCCTGAAGATCTATGATAATTCCTTAAGTTTTACGAAGTTCTCTGAAATTAAATGAATGTCTCTTCACATCTAAGAAGTTCCCTAATGTGACGTGATAGAATGTTTGTCCGCCAAATTTCACAATAGTCCGTGCGGATCATGATGATTAAGGTGGTTGATTTCTCTCATGAATGTATTTATTTTTAAAAACTATTTTGCCGTGCTTTATGATTACATAGATTACATTCTAACGGGTAAAGGTAATACATACCTTTAAAAGTAACAAATGACAGCGTGGGAAAGCTATGGAAGCCAAAATAGAAAACGGTGACATATAGAAGTTCCTCCAGAAGGAGTAAGCATTTCACAAAATTCAGCTCGCTAATCTAAGGAAGGACTCTGAAAACTGCAAATACTGATTTTTTTCATCAGCTGAGACTAGTACTACATACTTCCAACCATCTTAACCATGCATTTCAATGGTTTTTCGATCAACTATGAATGATGGACATCTCACAACGCTCAACCTGATTATCGTCAATGTACCATCTAAATGTTCACAATTTGTGTCACTGCTAGATCGTATTTTTCACGAGTGCTTCTTGTGCAACGATCATATACAAAAAAATGATGCCTGTGTGCAATACTTTCGATAAATCAGAATGAATGACAAACGAAGGGAAGAGATATATTTCATAAGATGTGAAAGTTCTGGATTCTGCTACAGATATTCCAAGAAAGATTTAAAGAGGTAAAAGAGTCTCAAATTTAAAAAAAATCCCGCGATTCCCGCGATCCCAGGATTTATAAATTTATTTCCTTTCCCTCCCTTTAAATACGTGGCATCGTCATTTGCATTTTTACCGGAGCCGAATGACGGTTTTTCTACTTCTGCATTTTCTGAGATAAATCAAAAATCAGAACCTATGCTTGTGATTATACTTCCGTGGTGGTACTTGAACCTGTAATCCTTGCTGTATTTTCTGCTGTGATCGAATTTGTCGTTCCTTCATGAAACACTTGTTTGGCATCTTTGAACCACGTGTGTTGTTTTAAGCTCATTTTACTTTCAACAGGACAGGCACTCGTATTCCATATGTACTCAAATAGGTCGTTTAATATTGGAATTATTTATGTTCACAACTGTTTCCTTCGTTTTTCAATGAACCGTCCATGAGAGCTTGGAATTGTAATCAAACGATCTGAAAAGTCACAACTGCAAGGTTGCCAAACTCCTGGGATACTGAGATTGACACCTTGTTTGCCACACTTCGACACGAGCGGCACAACGCTTTGCACAGCTTTTGGCACAGGTAAAGTATTCGGCACAGATTGAGTTGAGCAGAGTTGAACACCCCTTGGTTTTTGTACTATTTGTTTCAATTAAACCGACAACACTGGATACGATGATAGACGATTCGTACACACACCTTCGTAATGCGATGTGTAGAAAAAAGGTAAACAAAATAGTTTCAGCTTACAAAATTATTAACTATGCAAATGATATTATTTAAGTAAATATCGTCTATAAAAGCGCATTAACTTGAAAATGCTTGTAGATGCACGTTTCGTAATTGTTTTTATTGTGGTTCTGAGAACTAGAAAACTAGTGAAAACAGGTATTGAAATTACATGCCCTGGGCAGAACAAAATTGACTGATCGTGGAAAAGTGTTAAAATATGTATCCAGATCGTTTTCATACAAATCTGGCCCATTTTTTATGGTATGTAATTAGCAATTTACTATTTTGAAGAAAGATGTATTTCGTACGCATAGTAACATACGTTTATTTCATGATTGTGGGACAGCCATTGCTGCATGAGGAGTTTGATCTAAACACTGATATTGATGAGCATCAATAATCAGAATAACTTTTAGAAAAGCTCAATTTTGAAATATTTTTGATTATTTTTCCAAACAGATCTTATTTATGGACTATGCTTGTATGGCATTGCAAAAATATTTTAAAAAATATGACTATCCTTTCTCTATAAAATCATGAACAACTTAAAAGCTTTCATCAAAAGTAATATACAGTGAATTCTCTACAACTCGATATTGAAGGGACCATCGAGTTATAGAATAACAATCTCTCACAAAATCGCTATTAGAGTAACCATGGATTTGTTTTAGTATGGTTCTATAACTCGACATCGAGTTAGTGGACATCGAGTTGTGGAGACTGCACTGTATTCTCTTCGGCAAAGTTGGTTTTCATATATTTTCCCATTTTTTAGCTGTATTAAATCAACTATAGGTCTAAGTTTGATACCAATTTTTGGTATAATACTAGGTCAAAACGGCCAGATTTTCCCACTTCGAAAAGCGCCTCGGTATGCTGCAGAGATGGCCAGATGTTGAAACAAACTGGCCGCTGAGTTTCACCAGCAACGTATGCGACTGCACTTTAAACGATGGGTTCAAATTTTGTAGGATATCACCATAAGAACAGTAAAAAGAAACCTCTGTTAGGAGTCTTTCAAGCTTCAAAGAGTTCAAAAAGAGTGTTCAGAATCGAACAAGTTGTTGACAAACGATTTCCTAAAACCAAACCCACCAAGCAGAGTATTCCTAAATATTATGTTAATCAATCAATAACGCTGCACCCAAACATGTGCCAATCGTTGCACACGATACAATTCCGCGAAGTGCCTCCTCGTGACAAACTTCCCAATTGGCGGGTGATGACCCTCAACGAACTACCGCTCGTAGTTGCCTGCTACTATACAGCTGAGTGCAATGATTTACATTCCCAGGGACCGACGATTATCCCTATCCCCCCATTATTGCTTTCGTTGTCTTCGTCCCAGTCGTACCCCGTGGCCCCAATACTTTTCCACTCGAGTGCATCCTTATTTCTGGACATGGACGGGACACGGCACCCCCCAGCATTAAGGCAATGTTTGTCGGTTCAACGTTTTATTGGTCCCATGGGAAACGTGTTCTCCTCCACCACCTTGGGTCGTGTGTTGCATGTTTTCACTGCCTCCCTTATCGGTGCTCCTTTTTGCGTGGCACCAGCAACCATCGAAACCACCCGCTTTCCGCTGACTGGCCAAAAGTCGATTTTTGTTTCTGGGCGACGACGGTTGTCCTATTCGTCATTATATTTTTTTCTTCCTCGCCAGTTCCATTCGCTGCTCCCGGAAAAACGTGTTTCGGAATGTGATAGTCATCGCTGAGCTGTTTGTAGGTTCCAGGTCCTACATTTTCCATGCCATTTCCTCACCCGACCGGCAACCGACGACGAGTGCTGGGTTTGTTTTATTTATAATACGGTCTGAACGGACCGATAACGGACGCCCATGGGCGTGTGTAAATCTTGAATAAGGGAGGGCGAAGTAGTCAGAAAGTATAGTTAATAATGTATGACAAAGAGTGTTCCATAATTCGGAACAGTCGTAACAGATCGAAAGATTTTGAATATTTTTACCCACATATGTTTTCATACTGCCCTTTTATGCACGCCATTGCCAAGGTACGATTATTGGTTCTGTGGCTATGAGTCATCAGAGCCAGCAAAAAAAAAGAGGAACACCTCGAAGAGCCCAAAGCAAACCCGGCGGGGACCGCCAGAATGGCGAATGTGGAAGAATGTCAAAATAAAGCTAGGTCGCCAAGGATACGACGACCGGGCGGGTGGATCGCACATCAATTGTGTCGCTGAGTGGGTGGGTGATGTTGGGGCGGTACAGGCAGGCGGGGTAAGTGCCACTTGGAACAGTACCGATGGATGGATGGAGCGGGGAAAAAGCTCGCTCGCTCGCTTCGTAAGGATCTCACTCACAATCATTTCGCGTCGACAGTGACAGAGCCAGAAGCGCGCTGAAATGTGTTTCGATGATCGATGTATCGGAAATGTGGGTACATATATGTATATCCGTGCCGCGTGCAGAGCATATATATATACATGAATAACAATAACAATAAAAATTCCATAAAAATACTGAAAGTACTTGGCGAGCTGCTTGCAGCAGACTAACGGCAAAAGCTAGGACGAGAGCAATACTCGGGCTGGGCGAATAAATAACAATAACCATAAATCGATTGAAGTGTGCTCGCTGTCGGTGTTCGGTGTGCTGAGTTTTGGGATGTTTTGTGGCAACGTGACATGACAACGGCTGGCAGGTGCTGTCACGAGTGCACTACTATGGTGTGACGTCGATGGATCTGGATAGTGACTTCTTTGTTTTTTTTTCGTTAAGGTTGTTAAGTTATTGAACTGCAGTGGAAGCTTTGGTATGAATTAATCATTATAAGCCAACTTTGTCCGCTAAGACCTGGTGCCAAGATAGAAAGTATCAGAATCATATGTTAGTGTGAACTTGATTGAAATATTTCTATTATTAACTGAATACATTTATTGTTTTATCAAAGTAAATTTTAGAATTTTCTTTGTGACAAGAGCAAACATATGTAAAACTGTACTGTCATTAACATTTCTGAAGGTTTAATTGACATTTTCGCTCGACAGTGCTCAAAACGTTCTAAATCGGATTCTTATCATCCTCCCAAAATTCGATGTCATTTAGTTAGAAACTGATTGTTCACAAATCATTAGAAGTCTATTGGGAAATACCTATGCGAAAACAAATGGTAATACTAAAACTAATTAGAAAACCACCTCATAACGTTGTTAAATAACCGACTTGAGACCTATTTTTAGCACCAGAATGACCATAAAAAACCCAAAAAAAGGTTTTAATAATGAAAAAGGTTTCACAACACTAAAACGTGCTGAACGCCCTCAAAGTTATTTCGAAAACATTGAAATTACATTAAAATCGTCAAAACAACAAACGCTAACCATGATTTAAACGGCCTAGAATTGCTTCTAAAAACGTCACAATGGCCTAACAATCTTTTCAAAATACTAAAAATTATAATGAAACATTAAAATCGCCCTAAAAACGCCAAAAATGGTTCAAATAAGTTAGGATAGTCTATTCTTTCCAAACTGACTGTATAGTGCCAACATGGCACTATTGTCGAAAACGCAAAATTTCACGACAAAAGTCGATACCTCGAAAACTATGCACTCTAGAGGTTTGACATCCTCGGAAGAGTTTGTCTTCAAGAAAAAATCTTCCTTTTGGCGTAGGTGGTGACTAGGATGGATCTCTTTTTCAAAATTAAAATGTGTTCCTTTTTATGTTTAAAGTTTAAAGGAATACTCAAGGGGGGATCAACTCTGGACACCTCAATCTGTGCCGATAATTTTCGCCGAAAGCTATGCCAAACGCTGTGCCGAAGAGTGTTAATCAAGTATCCCATGTTTGGCAACCATGAAGATTTAATGACTTTTGTGATTGTTGCCGGTTCCTTAGCTATACTCTGTCGGATGGATTCCGCAAAGTTGGATGTGGTTCTTCATCTGTGGCGTTGACTATGGAACAGTACAACCATAGAGGTAACTCTAAGACTAGAAGGTCCCGAAATAACGTGCTCAACTTTTTGGCTCAGCTCTGGTACTCTCTTCGGTCCCAAGCTAAACGATTCACCCCTCGAAACATAGGAAAAACC
This sequence comes from Ochlerotatus camptorhynchus, assembly GCF_037179485.1. NCBI lineage: Eukaryota > Metazoa > Arthropoda > Insecta > Diptera > Culicidae > Ochlerotatus > Ochlerotatus camptorhynchus. The sequence goes on along the minus strand of NW_027040804.1, from coordinate 4,741,452 downwards.
AATAACCCCTCATTTTATCTGTCAAACTTTCATAGCGAATCAAAACAAACATTGCGTAGTACTAGAATTTCGACTAGAATAGGGTACGTTAATCGTTTGCTTGGGACCAATAGGCTACTAAAGTGGTGAGCCAATTTAAAATCGTTAGTTTCGTATTGATTGTTGGTACAACTACGATAACAAGGTGGACTGTTCAATTGGCTGCAGGCGGAAGACGGCTACATGAAGATTAGCGGTGATATTGAAAAAAAAAGTATCGTAATGCTATTGTATGGGATTGTAGGGAAGGTTCAAAGGGGTTAAGGATCGGGTTCAGGTTGTTGAACTGTATTCAGGTATACCTTGATGTAACGTAACAGCACTGATTTCTAGATAACAATCATTAAATCAACACCATCGAAGATATGAGACAATCCTCCATCGTTTGTTCATGCCAATTTGAATAATTGAATTGTTATTTGTGAGATATCGACGATGGAAGTCAAAAGTAACAGTTACTTTATATTGAGGTATACCTGTATTGTTAGACGAATAAAACATAAAACAATGTTTAAAGAAAGCCTATCTAATATGTCAAAGACTGCACAATAGGGTATCATAATATTTATTGAACGAATCCTGATTACTTAAACAGGGTGAGCTACACAGCTTAAAAAAAGTAGTGTAAATTTCCGTTACTATGATGCACATAAATGGAGCGTCATATGTCATACAAATTTAGAAAATTTTAAAGGTATTTAGAGGTATACCGGTGGCTCTGAAGAGGATGATTTGTATGACACTATGTATTTGGCCACCGTACCTGCGGAAACGGCAAGCAATTGTTGCAATTACGTTGGTTGCAAAAGTGGATGACCCTGAGGATGATCTAGTTATTGCTATTGCTGGTTATGATCTCGGCGCTGATATTTATCACCACACTTTAACCACTCTTGCAGGAAATTAGACATTAGACTGCAGGAGAGATCCGAGCAAAGCACTATAGGTTTGGTGGGATACGATCGTCTAGTTCGATGGATTTATTAAATTCATCCTGAAGCAAAGATCAGCGACTGTCAACAAAGTGCAAAACCTTAGAAACTATTGGAAAATCGTCAGCAAAAAACAGTGATGCCGGGTACAATTTGTGCCCTAGCGTGCCGTGATGTGTTTTGGCACAGTGTGCAGAGTTGATTACCCCTTGGGAATACTTGCATTTGCAAAGTTATAGATAAATAAATTTCAAGCAAAATTTGTAAAAATCAAAATTTATCCCATCTACATAGGGGGAATGGATAAATTATACATACAAAATTTTCAATAGCGACCAAAAATATCCATTAGTATCGTCCCAATGATGCGTTCATCTAGATAAAATTTATGAAGAGCTTTAAGTGTGTTGGTTTATTTCCTTTAAATTCCGTAATAATTGCTTATCTTTTGACAGATACGCGTATTTCGTCTACTACTTGCAGACTTCATCAGTGCCAAGTACTCAACACCACTGAAGAATCCATCTTTTATCTACGAGTTGTATAGTATATAACATGTTTATAACTCGTAGATAATCAGGAATCGTTTTCAGATATCCACCGAAGAGATCGTGAAATCGTTGTGGGAAATCACTGACATACCTGAGAAATGTCTCTCCTGATGGATAAAAACCGATTAACATCGGATTTCCAATTCCAGCTTCGAAGGAAACGCTGCCAACCACTACCCCAGAATATTCAGCCGGAGCATCAACACAGTCGACACTGCTGAAGTCGATGAGGAGGAGCCAATGTTTCCGGTGAGTACGATCCTCATCCGGACTTCAAACCCATAATCGATCTTCCCGACGAAATCGAAGTGAAAACCAGTGTTCGGCGTTCGCTCCAAGCTACTGCAGATGGTTCAGAAAGAGTGCTAGGAAAGGGTTCTTGGCGCTCTCAAGATTCTCAAGAGTAAATCCGATCCAACCAAGTACAGCATCATCGCGTTAGACTTTGCTGACGAGAAACCGAAGAACGAAACATGCTCCGAATATTTATAATGAATGATAGTTTAAAAAAAACTTTTTTCCTTCTGGATGAAATATTTTCTTTCAAGAATGTTCAACTTCAACGGAGGCTTCCTTCGACGGTGGAAGCAAAATCTCGGTGGTGTATCGCATTTTACGATCGCAGTTTCATCTAGCGGCAGGTTGTTGAACGATGAGAACGGGATTTGCTTCGACGAGTATCGGAGGACGGCGGGGTACGTATAATTTGGTGGATCTGGAGTATTTGGTCAGGTGGATCGAGTTCTTCTACCACATCAAGCCAGTTGTTTGTTGTTGCTTTGCTTGACAGCAGCTTTTCGGCTTCGCACCTTCATATGTGTGCTGTGATGTGAAAAGTGAGAATGCAAATGACAGTAATCTTGCTCACTGAGCAATGTGAGTTACTCGAGGTGCCTCAAAAGCAACTCTCAAATTGCTCATGATTAGGAGCTGTCTTACCCCTTGATCTTCGGAAGACTTTCAGAGCATGACAGGACACATATTTTGTTTTTCTTGTTGATAATTGCTAGATCAACTCAATTACTATTACATCTCAATCTGTGCCAAGTACTTTATCTGTGCCGAAAGCTGTGCCCAGCTTTGTGAATCAAGCTGTCGATCTCAGTATTCCATGAGTTTGGCAACCCTGCAGTTATGACTTTTGATGTGTTTTGTTTACATTGTCAAACTCTCACGGATGGTTAAACGAGCTATTTGTCTGCCTATAGAGATTAGTGACGTTTAACACACGCACACTAGCGGGAGCAAAGCCGTGTCAAGTTGTTTATTATTTTCCTCTGGCTAACCTAAAAAATGTATGAAAGTAGATCTGCCAAAATGAGTTTGCCATCGATTTGTTATGTATTTTTCTCGGATATTCACTAACACGCTCTCACATATCGCACCAACACAACCGGACGTGAAAATCTCTATTGCATAGCATATACAAGGGTAATCGATGTGTTTGTCATGTTTCTAAGTAAAATGACCATCAAATAACACGCATGTGAGTCTTTTTTTTTTGTAGAACATTTATTTCTCGTGGTTCAACGATGCCAAACAAATGAGAAGACCACATACGCTAGATAGTCGGCCACTACTGGAACTGTTAGTCAGTATACACTGACCGTTGATTTTCAAAGTTCAGCCTCTGCATGAAAAGGATAAATTGTCCATCTATGAGAAGAAAGTTCTGTACCTGATAGACGTGCGTCGAATCCTGTATCATAAGTACTCAAATGGCGAGTGGAAGCTGTGCCTCCTAATTATCATCATGCTACTCGGGAAATGATACAACCTAGAAATCAGGAAGGGTTCGACCAAAAATTCCCATCGGCGATAGTAGAAGCAGCAATGCACCTTCAGTACCTTTCTAATGACAGCAGTCGCTGTTGGGTACTGAATTCGTATAATTGAGCTATACATTTTTTGGTGAGAGAGTTAATCAACTGCGTTGAATGACGTTGAACACCCTAATAAATACACCACTTACTTTACCCCCTAATCTCAACCACTTACTTTACCCCCTAATCTCAACCACTTACTTTTAACCCGTTCATCCACATCTTCCATCGACTAATTTCCAACAGAACCCAAAAGTTGGTCCAGGATCTTGATACCGGTTGCCACCGTTTAATTACTACCTCCTCTTTGTCTCTGGTTGTTCTTTCTTCATATTTATCATCCTTGCTTGGATTCAAATTGGCTCCGTTACCTCCGGTGTGGTTAGCATTACAATTCTGTAAGCAGAATCCTTTTTAATGTTGTCAATATGGGATCCATTAGCTCCGCCAGCCTCCACAGTCAATCGAATCTCGGAGATCGTTCAGTCCATAGATTGAGCTGTACGGCTGACTGATTGGTGGACCATTAATTGAACTGAGTGGTTCTCCGGGAGAAACTGCTGCTGTTGCAGATGCATCTACAAAAAAGCTTGTTGATACCATTAATCAATTCTGCAATTGGAACTGGATTCTGCAATTATCTTTACCGATACAATTTGCTTTGGATTCGGATCCTATTGCCATCTGGGATTAATACGTAAGCAGGCCTATTCTGCGCGGCATGGTGACTCTGATTAATTTGTTTGGGATTCTCCCAAAACATAAATCCTTTCGAAATTATGGACATCCCTCAAATACCCTGTAGACTTTCTTTAGACGTCCATCCCCAAAAACCATAAGGACGGAGAGTCTCGTCAATTGTGTAATCTTTCATTATTCATGGGATAACCTCACTGGAAAATTGACCAAAAAATAAACTAGAAAATAAAAACTTCCCCCTTACTTTGAAGTAAACAAAGCAGTACACCATAGCAACGCTTGGCAAAATGTCAAGACAAAGCTGTGATGCCACTTTATATTATATTCTATGTCATACCTATCATCGTGTGCTACACTCAAAAATATAACTAAAATAGGAAAGATTAAAATTTAATCATTTTATGCTTAACCAATGTTTATACATTGCTTCGATTATTTTATTTTATCAAAATTACACTAAGTCCGACTACTAGCGAAGAATTCGATCAGTGTGTATCGCTGACAGCAAAGCTGTGCAAGAATTAAAAGTGCTGAAGGACGAAAACTGTTTTGAAAAGACTCCATTATCGTTCCAGCCCTCTCGTCAAGCTTCACACGCTGCAGGATATGTTGACAATCAAGAATAGGAATTCCTGGCCTCGTCTTTATCCATAGTTCACCAAGGAGTAAATAAAGCTTTAGTAAGTATTGAAGATTTGAATCAGTTACGATTTGAGAAGAATATTTGAATAATAATTTTGTTTTTAGTTTCAAGCAACGTTGGCAAGCAAATGAGCCCAAGCACCACAATATCCAAAATACAATTGCACCATGTTTGCAAGCTTTGGACCTTCGTGGCACCGAATGAAGATGACCGGTTTTGAAACGGTGAAGAACTGCTGGTAAGGTAAATTAAACAGTTTCGCTTGCCAAGTGCCAACTCTAAACTAAATCCAAACATCCTCTCTTTCCAGGCCGGTTACAACGCCAAAAAATATGAACCTGAATCCGATCACTCGCTTGTGCCATTTGGTTTGCACCATCACGGTCAATTTCTTCCGCATATTGGACCCTAGGAGGTTAACTATAAAGACACTCCGAACTTGAACGAAACTGGCGCGGATCGATATCAGACCGTTTGAACAGTTTCGGAAGCGTGAGACTACAGTTTTGAAATCGCCATAGGCCAAGAGATTGTTTGACCCGTTGATGGATGTGCAGTGTAGATTTTGCTAGGAGACTCGGCTGTCCTGTCAATATAAATCCTATGGAAACGACCAACACGAGGAATCACCGGATAGCAACTGATCCAAGTTGCCACATCTCTAACAATGCCCACGGAAATCACACAGATAACATTTTGTATACCCACTATTGCACTTTTTTATCGGTTCGAATTTTCTGCATATCATTATTAATTAATCGAGTTTATGTTATATGATTTATTATGATAAATAATAATTGACAATAAGTTTGTTCCTGTAACATTTTTATTATGTTTCAAATTAATAACATTGGAAATATCACTGACCAGCACATAAAAATACTATTCATGGAATAAATCCCCTTATGCATCATTTGAATATTCGCACATTACATTACATTACATTACATTTTTATACTAAGTCAGTTTTCTCTCCCTTTATACCAATCTATGCGTCGGTCGGGAGAGTTGCGATTTAGCGTAACTTTTAATCTATTTAGATTTGAAAATCTTTTGAGTGTAAGATGTGCTTCGGCATAAAGTATGGAACACGAAAAATTGGTCAACTTCAAATTGGTGTTTCTGTTTAAAATGCATAAACAAAACCTGAAATGCTGCATTTGGAAGTTGAGTGTATATACAATGGTTGCTATGATGAGTTTTCATCGTTTGCTCTCCAGTTTTCAAAATGACGTCCAAGCAAGAGGAGCAGCGTGTCAAAATTTTGCTCGCGCAGCAAGAGAATCCGATGTTCTCACACGCCAAGTTGGCAAAATTGCTGCATGTGGCCAAATCAACCGTGACAAACGTTTTAAAATTGTTCGGGGAGCGTCCGTCGACCGCCAAGAAGCCTGGAAGCGGCGGCAATCGTAATCCGGACGTGGCAGCGACGACTAGGAAGGTGGCGGTGAAATATAAGCGGAATCCTAACCTCTCCATCCGGAACGTCGCTGGCAAGCTCAATGTCTCCTATACTACTGTGCAGCGGGCCAAGAAACGAGCCGGGTTGTCGACATTTAAGAAGGTGAAGGTGGCGAACCGAGATTACAAACAAAACACGTCGGCAAAGCAGCGGTCCCGAAAGCTGTATACGAATCTGCTCACAAAGTTCGACTGTGTCGCCATGGACGACGAAACTTATGTGAAAGCGGATTTCAAGCAGTGTTCGGGACAGAAGTTTTATATCGCATCAGGAAAAGGGAATGTGGCTGAAATTTTCAAAACCATCAAACTATCAAAGTTCCCGAAAAAATATCTTGTCTGGCAGACCATATGCACGTGTGGTCTAAAAAGCGGCATCAATCACGAGATCTACGTCCAGGAGTGCCTGGAAAAGCGGCTGCTACCATTTCTAAAGCAACATAATAGACCTGTGCTGTTCTGGCCGGACTTGGCAAGCTGCCACTATGGGAAAAAGGCAATCGAGTGGTACGATGCGAACAATGTGGTAACCAAGGACCACAACCCTTCCAACAGCCCAGAACTCCGCCCTATCGAACGGTATTGGGCCTTAGTCAAAAGGAATCTCAAAAAACTAATAAATCCATGGAAAACGAGCAGCGGTTTAAATCTAACTGGCGTTCTGCGGCGAATAAGGTCGATGAGACCACTGTGCAAAATTTAAGGGAAGGGGTTAAACGGAAGGCATGGCATTTTTTCCTTTAAATATATGAATTGAACTACCAAAAGAAAAATAATAAAATTTTGTGATATAAATTTTGACTGAAAGAAACGATTTCTTTGTCGACCAATTTTTGCCAGTCTTTAGTGTACAGAGTTGACTACCGGTTGTGCTAGATGTTTGTTTACTAAAGTTATGATGGTTTCTGTGTACCAACAACCCATTTTTATACGACACTTTTCTTCAAATGGAGCAAGATTTTTTTCTGTTATCTGGATAAAATGTCTGCATTTGAATCAACTTTGAACATATGCCAATTTTTTTAGAATTGTCCCAACAATTTGAATCAACAACAAAATTCCTCAGAGTTCATCTTAGGTATTCCCTTCCCAAGTAACAATATTGGTTTTATAATGGTTCTGTAGACCATGATTTAGACTGGTAGAATGATATAAAACCTCTATAAAGCTCGCAATGTTACTTGGGTTACAACTTGCTCCATAAGTATCTAGAAATTCTCTCTAGAACGCTCTTTGATTCACCCTGCAATTATCATAAAATTCTTATCAATTATCACTATTCAAAAGAATTCTCCTGAAAATATATCTCCTCTAAGTATTCCCAATTCCTACCCTAGCAGCACACTTGTCACTGAACAATTGTGGAAAATTGTGTACAACTGATTCCGGTCACATTCAAGTATCAGCAACTTATTTCGATCAAAGTGTGCCGCTTGGGTATGAAATAATCTTCGAAATTCCTTCTAAATTTCACTCAGAATTCTCTTGGAGTGGTTCCATGAATACCTTGATATAGTCCTCAGAATACCCTAGGAACTCATCTTTGAGTTCTCTAAAGAATATTACAGAAATAAGCTGGAAACACTCGTAGCATTCCTTTGAAATTAAACTCAAAACTTTGTTGGAAATTTCCTTGAAACTTTCGTCAAAACTTCTTTTAAATACTCCTAAGAGTATTGTTTGGTCAGAACTATCTATGAATTTTATTTGGAATTTCCCTTGGAATGCTATATAGAATACTCCTGTAAATTGATCATTTTGTCAAGCTTCTGCATTCATGTTCCATCAGATGTCACAGCTGTTGTTTGCGGTGACATCTATCGGAAACTACACACAATCTGTTTTCCTATAATTGTACACAGAGGACACTGCAGTACAAAACATGTCTGGTACCTCTATATATGCGTTTAGATTATTATTCGAAGTCCCTCCTTTTTTACACATTCTGCACACAAAATAGCTCACCCCTCGCAGAATTTCCCGCCGAATTTTATGTATGGGCGGGGCATAAAGTATCTTTTGCGCAGAATATGTAAAAAAGGAGGGACTTCAAATGTTAAAGCAAATGTATATATTTATAGAGGTACCAGACATGTTTTGTAGTGTCAGGTACTCTATTTTGTAATCTGTGAAAGGGAAATCACAAATCGAGTATCAACAAAATACATGGCATGTTGAGAGATTGAGCTTGTGAGAGAGAATTTCTCTCTCAAATTTGAAATTTTTTAGCTCTCTGGGGACTGGTAGTAAAGCAGGTAAAATTGTATGGGGAAAAATCATTTTTATTTAATTGTAGCTTGTTTAACAATAATTTCCGGGAAAAAAGTGAACGACAAAGTCCCTTACTAATGTCTTTAGATTGTCGTTCACTTTTTTTGAACTGAATATGCACCGAAAGTAAATTCCCTCTTCTCTCAATTTCTATATGGAGATTTTTATCACTTCCTACCAGCGGAACAGCGCCATCTCTGTGGAAAGTGGTCGGACGAATTGATTAATTAAACGCTTCCATTGGGATTATGAAAGTAAAGCCGTTGGTCCCAGCCCATGTGCGATACAGTGTGGAAGCCGCATCCCTGGCATTTGATTGCCGTCAATGGATGGCAATCGATGTCCGTCGGTGATTGGCACTCGATTGCGGAACAGAGACCGACGTTAAATAAAAGAATGAAGAAGAAGAAGCTTGCGAACAAATCTCGATGCACATTTCAAATGGTCCAATCTGCTTTGATCGATTCTCTTCTTCATCGCCTTTCTCTTTTTATAACCACTGCTATGCAAACAGATTTCACGCTAATTCTACCACATAGTTTGATAAAGGAGGTTCTTATCTAGCGTCCAAAACGTCAAATACAACAGGGAAAAGTTTAGCAGCTGAATTATTGACAACAGAGAAAGTCGGTGAAGAAAATCGATCAATGCAGATAGGACCGTTTGAAATTTTTATCTAGAAATTTGTAGTCAAATACAAAGTTTAACTTTTCAGTGTCAGCACCTCTTTTCAGTACAAAATGAAATTTCGGACTGATACCGGAAGACTAATCCTTTTTCTTACACCATTACCAACATATTAACGAAAATTGATCGACATCCGTAAAATGTGTACAACTGTCGCAGAGATGTCTGACAAACAGGCAAACGCCAAATACCATTTCAATATAAACTCACTCACCTGGATGACGGTTTTCCGCGGCCCGTGTCCGGCGTGGTGCAACTGTTGCGATAGCTGACTCTGGTGCTGCTGGTGCTGGGCGGCCGCGGCCTGCTGCTGACTGATGATCGGTTGCAGCGGCAAGGGCAACTGCAGGGGCAACTTCGGTGCCAACTTATCCGGCTGTGACAGTGGATTGGTGTTGTTGGCCCGCACCAGGTCCAGCGCTAGCAAGGCTTTCGGCCCCCCGGGGGTAAAGTAGACCTGTTGATGGTGCTGTTGCTGTTGCAGCTGCAGTGTGGTCGGTTGTTGAGAAACCTGCTGAACCTGCAGCTGCTGGTTGGTATGGGTGCCGATGGGCTGGGTAAAGGATTGCGACTGCTGCAGGTTCTTGTTCTTGTCCACCATCGGGTGGATGGTGTCGGTCAGCGGAGTACGGAACGTGGCCGACCCCAGATTGGCCGATTTGTTCTTCTGGTTGTCCAGCTTCTTCTTGCCATGGGAGGCTGCTAGTCGCTTCCACGAGAGGGCATTGATAAACAGGGAATGCTTCTTGAGATTCTTCTCCAGAGCATTCTTCTCCGAGAGAATACGAGCACTGTCGGTATTACTGTTGTTGTTGTTGTTGTTGTTATTATTATTATTGTTGTTGTTGTTGTTGTTGTTGTTGCGTTCCTGTATGCTGTTGCTATTGTTGTTGCTGTTGATGTTGTTGTTGATGCTGTTGATGTTGGTGCTTCCGTTGATGTTGGATTGATGGTTTTGCTGAAGCATCATCAAAGTTCCTCCATTGTTCGTGTTATTGTTCTTGCCGTCGTCTTTTCCTCCAATATTTAGATTATTGTTGTTGTTGATGCTATTGTTGTTCGGTACCGCCTGGATCAGATTGGGCGGTTTAGTGTTCTCTCGGTTCTTAACGTTGTTCAGCTGCTCGTACGAATAGTTGTTCAGTGGGAAATCTGCGGAATTCGACGAGGACAGCGTTCCGGCGCTGTGGTGATGCGTCGAATAAATGGGTCGACGCTCCCGGGGACTGAAGCTTAGCACTGTACCCATTTTTGCCAACCTCAACTCGTCTACCAAAAGCACTGCAGAAGATGAGGGAATTTTGCGATGAATAATTTATCGGACCACGTCGGATGAAAAATTCTATCAACACAAGGGAAACTTCTCTCCTGAGGATTCCTCTTCTATTCCCTTTTCACTGAATTTTATGTAACTACAAAAATCGACAACTTCTTATACTGCACACGTATATCCTATTCTTCACACACAGTCGCTCTCGTTTTTGCTCTTGCTATGTATGTTTGTCACATTCACGCCTTCCTACAACCCTCGATTTTCAACTATGTCACAACACCATCTCATCGAGAGCGAATTTCCTCTATAATTGAAACATCCGCCAGCTACTACTCCAAGATCCGTCCCGTAAACTCACCGCACACTCACGACCGATGTTTCTTTTCGACGAAAGCAGCACAGAAAAAAAAGTCAGTGTCTTACTTCCGTTGGGTAATGGAAATCCCAAAGCGATCAAACTTCCGGATTGTGAACGCCAGAAACGGGGACACAATGGGTGGTAGGCTGAAAATTGCTGAACACAATTTTCCTCCAAGCAACAACACGCACACACTGCCACTTGTATTCCTAGTTTTCACACGCCAACGGTGCAATCTAATAGGGACACACGGCTACACACACGAACCGATCGAGGTATTGAAACACGCACTTTCAGATTTTCCGTTTTGCTTCGTCCCCTAGATGTGCCCTCGATTGGGCAAAACTGACCGATGTAAATCTGGTTTCTCGTAAATGTAAAACGAAAACGGTCAACGATTCGAATTAATTTATCAAAAAGGCCATAGCACGCGCCTAAAATGTGAATCATCCACTGCTGCTGCTCCTCTGATGCTCCAAATCAATAGGGGAGGTATTGTTATTTCCCTTTTGGGGTGGAATTTTCACTGCACTGCACTGTCAAAGTTTTTCCATTTGTATTAAGGGTATCCTATTCAGCCTCGTCTACCATTATCCAAAAAAAAAGGATCCGATTTTCAACTCCTTCCAGCTGAATTCCTCACGATTCTACACTATTTGAGTCGACTACTCAAGCTCTACTTTAATTTGCACAGCAAACTACACTGGGATAGGTCCCAAAAGCCACAAAATTTTGATGTTATATCAAAACGCAAATATGGAGGACCACCGAGTCTCCCGCACACTGGTTCTGATATAAATGACGATTCGGGAAAGTCGAAATTCGATTCAGCACAACCTGCGACCTGCGAAACAGTGCCGCACCATCACATGGACAAACCCCAATCCTGATGATGGAAAAACAGCCCACCAATACGGACATCCCTCCGCAAGAAAGGACCGAGCTGTGGCTTTTCCTGTATAAAACTTGCTTTCTTACACTTGTCGTCCACCAACACACAAGTCCGCGAAATCGATTCCTCGTGCGACGGCGCATAATCACCTCCTAGCGAGGAGTCATTCCAAACAACCTACACAGCCATGGCAGCGCGAACAGAACATGTCCCTTCTGCATGCCTGCCATACACGAAACCAAACGTGCCGACGGAAACAAAACCAATCAACCACCAAGTCCCCCCGTATCTCTTCCCCCTCCCAACCAATCAACCACGATAAACACGTTGCCTAGCCCACTGTGCATGGGGTGGCGACCGACCGACGGTCTGTGTTTATGCTGCAAAACACCCCATTTGCCACCCACTTTCGGGAGAGAGCGAGAGAGAAAGAAGGAAGGGGGTTGCTCCTGCTCATGGAACGCGTTGTTGTTGCTAGAGAGAGGTTTTGCATTCTTCCATTTTCTCTCTCTCTTTCGTTTACGATTAGATGCATTTGCTATGCTTTTGTTCTTGCTTGTGGAAAGTTTGTTTTGTATTTGGCAGTGCTACAAGGAATAAATTGACGTAATGAAGAGCATCTTTCGATATTTTCAATAAATATTAGCTGCATCTAATTGGTACCGTACTAAAAGTTGATTGCCAGTAAACGGCTGATCAATGCATACCAGTTGGAATAAAATAAACCCTAATACATGGAGCAGCTTCGCAAATGTGCCTTGTTTTCGATAAAATGTTCCCTAAACCATTACATTAATAATAACATAACATTCAATTACCGCGTAGCTACCTAGAATTACAGACGCTTCTTTTAGAAATCCGCATAAATGCGAACCATTAAATGTTTTCTTGCTAAAATGTGATGTTGACATGGTGTCCATCCAACCGGGAAAACCGGGCAATCCGGGAAAAAACCCGGGTATTCGGATTTACCCGGAAAAATGCGGGAAAACCCAAATTGCACTGGGAAAGATCATATATACTCAACTCAAGTAACAATTTTGATTTTATATTAGTCTTGTAGGCCATAATTTGGTCTTGGAGAATCCTTTAAACCTTTAAACTTATAATGTTACTAGGAATCAATCAACTTTATAGCACATACATCATTATATCCTCTTGCTTACAACTTTCATATTAATCTTTTCTCTCACTCGCAATTTGTTCGCGCCCGGATCAAGCGGTGATTTTGTTGTTGTTCGATAGCTAAATTTATAGAATTTCATATGGTATCATTGGAATGCATATGGTTTCATATGGTGTCATTGCTTGAATTATTTTGCCACAGTTTTCCGAGTGAAGTAGTTCTAGTATAAAGGCTGAGCGAGACATATCCGAAGCTACTTCAAGATAGAGAAGCAGATTCATGCCGTCTCAAACTCCTTGCAAACTCCAATCATGCTTGGCATGCAAATGTTCGACACCGGACATTAATTAAACATTAATTTCTGCACGTTGTACTAACCAGAGACCAAGATTAGGACATCCTTGAATACCGAGGTTAGTCTGTAAAACATAAAGATCTGAATCCATACCTCTCACTCCAAAATCATGAGTTCAAATCTCACCCGGATAAAGCACGAATGATTCAAGAGTGTGAAAATTACTATAAATAAAAAAATACTTTCCTTGAAATTTTGCTAAGCATTCTCAAATCATCCTCTTGGAATCCTGTTGAGATTCTATTAAGATTACTTCAAAAATCATCATTGGAATTTCCTTGCATTTCTCTTCTCAATTCCAATCCCCAATTGAGAATAACATATTTTGACCTTTCTACATATTACATACTGTCAATATTGGGAAAATATCAAAAAATTAAATCTCACAAGCGCCCAAGATCACGCTTAATTTTCGTAGACAAAAATCAGCAAGCAAACAACTGCGGTTGATTTTGCAAGCTGTGATATCGCAGCTCGGAATATCAAGCTAACAAAACTCACCAGCTGCAAATCTCAACAAACTGTGGTGAGATTGAGTTTAATGATTTTTGCTTTACACCCAAATGCAACCGAAACTTCTATAACGGCTGGCAGCAGTCACTTCGTGTCTGCCATCGGTAGAGAAGAAAAAAGAGATAGCAAACTATACTTACTCTATCTAAGAAAATGATGTGCAACGGAATCATTTTTGTGTCGAGTCAACTCTCAGCTTGACGTTGTGAATAGTCTCGCAATATCGAACGAGCTTGTAAAATCAATATCAAGCATGATATTTTGTTTTGTTGTGAACTTATATTCTAACATATCGTAAATTATTCTATGCTTTCTTAATTTGTTTGAATTAAAGATCGCGAATTACTAAGTACCTGTATTGAACAAAAAAAAAAGTCCAATATCTCTAAAATGTAGACCAGAATCTTACAACTTTCAAGATTTACCCAGGATTTTCCACCACTCCCGGGGACATCCAAAACCCCTGATACCCAAAATTTTAAGAACAGAAGCCCCTTCTTCATCTGGGTTGTTCTCATTTGATGACATTGTGGACGGTATCCTCAAGTACCTCGATATTTCTGATCCTCTGAAAAGCATTGTTCTGGCAATGCTTCCTACTGTGAAGACCCTCTTGAAGCAATTGACATTGAAGTGGCCCCTCCTTGCAGCAATCATTTCCTTCGATGGATAATTTTCCAAACGAGGTCGGGAATTTGATCACTGTTCTACAGTGGAATTGTCGAAGTCTTATTCCTAAATTAGACTCTTTTAAGTTTTTAGTTCACAATAATGATTGTGATGCATTTGCTCTTTGTGAAACTTGGCTCTCTTCAGATATTGATCTTCCTTTTTATGATTTTAACATTATTCGACTGTATCGTGAGGATTCGCGTGGAGGAGGGGTACTTTTGGGGATCAAAAAGTGCCATTCCTTCTATAGAGTGAATCTTCCACAATTTCCAGGTATTGAAGTTATCGCATGTCAGGCTAATTTTAAAGGTAAGAGCCTTTGTATTGCTTCTGTTTATATTCCTCATAGAGCCGTTGTTAATCGAAAACAACTTTCAGATACATGTTCGGTACTTCCAGCTCCACGGTTGATTATGGGAGATTTTAATTCCCACGGTACAGGCTGGGGGGAACTGTATGATGACAACCGTTCTATTTTTATATATGACCTCTGTGATAACTTCAATATGACAATTCTTAACAATGGAGAAGTAACACGTTTGGCTGGTCCATCCTCAAATGGAAGTAAATTAGACCTCACACTTTGCTCTAACTCATTATCGTTGGATTGCACGTGGAATGTGATCCAGGGTCCCCACGGTAGTGATCACTTGCCGATCAAAATTTCGATTGCCAGTGGGTTCAATCCATCGGAATCTGTTAACGTCGCGTACGACCTCACCTGTAATATCGATTGGACAACGTTCAAGACCACCGTTGGAGGAATATAACTTCCTCTCCAATCTGATCTTGGACAGCGCGCTTCGAGCTCAAACTCGGCCGGTTCCTGGAACGTCTTTCCGTAGGAAACCTCCTTCCCCTTGGTGGGACCACAATCTCATCGCAGATCTGGCGACGCTGGGCGTTAAAGCCGAATTCAAGTTGGGCAGAGTCGGCACCAAGGTTATGCTCCGTACGAAAGCGGAGTATGACTTGGTCGTTGCCCACCCGAGGACTTCCAAGGTGGAATTTTTCACCCATGACATTCCCGGTGAGAAACCATTCAAAGTCATCATCAGGGGTCTACCGAACTTTGACCCGAAGTTGATCGAAGCGGAAATCAAGAACCGCTACAAGCTGGCCGCAACTGCCGTCTTCCGGATGACAACGAGGGGAGAACGTCAAGAAGTATCCGGATTGCCTTTTCCTGGTGCATTTCCAGAAGGGAACGGTGACGCTCAATGCGTTGAAGGCCATCCGTTCCATCAATTCCATGGCGGCCGTCACGACGTCACCCAGTGTCAGCGTTGCCTGAATTTCAGGCACGGCACCCGAAACTGCTTCGTCAAGCCTCGCTGTGGCAAATGCGCCCAAAACCATGTCTCATCCGAGTGTGTTGTCGACGAGACTGTGATGGCGCTCATTAAGGGCCCGACAACATGGCATTCAGAGTGGAGGACTTCCCACCTCTTCCTGCTACGCAACACGGTCAAGCAAATCCGGGGGTTCAATCCGGCCCCCGTCAAGAAACGTCTGGTGCTTCTACTGGACAAAGCTCCCCATCCCCCCCCCCCTGGATTCTGGAGACAACCTTCACCACAAAACGTCAATACCGATCTCTTCTCTGCGGATGAGCTGATGAAGATTTTCGTCGACATGCTCTTCGTCAGTGCCGCAGCAAGCCCGAACAGATCCAAGTGCTCGGTAAGTTTATTATTCAGTATGGTGTCTAAACCGATAACTGTCGTCACATGGAACGCTTGCTCTGTAAAAGCAAAAAGACTCGAGCTTGCTGACTTCCTCCGCAAGCATAGTATCGACGAGACGCATCTTAAATCCGGTGACAGCTTTTGGTTGCCTGATCACCAAATTATCCGGCTTGAGCGTATCGACTCCAGGGGGGGTGGTGTTGCGATCATCATCAAGAAAGGAATCAAGTCCTGCACGCTGCCGCATATCCGCACTTCTATCATCGAGGCCCTTAGTATGGAGGTGGAATCACCAGCCGGAAACGTCCGGTTTATCGCCGTATACTGCCCTCGTCAGTGTGCTGCCAGTAATGGATTAGGCATCCAATTCAAGAATGACCTGACCACCATCACTTGCACGAGCTCACGATTCGTCATTGGGGGCGATTTAAATGCCCGCCACGAAGCATGGCGGAACTATCAGCGGAATCAGAACGGACGTCGGCTCTTCGACCACTCGCAGCATCAGCTGTATACAGTGAAATCCCCGGATGAACCGACATTCATCTCTCCAACGGGAAACCCTTCCACGTTGGACTTTTTTCTAACGAACTTTGGACTATCCAAACCGATGGCGATCAACGATCGCAGCTCCGACCACCAACCGGTGGTGGCTCAAAGCCTGCGCAAAGACTACCATCATGTCAACTGGGTGCAGTTTGGGCATGTGTTTGACAGAAACATCGATGAAAATCTGCCGCTTGACACCGTAGAGGACATCGACCGGGCATTGGAAGGACTCCATCAGGCCATATCCGTGGCTGACGAGGCGTGTGTTCGACAAGTTCCTGTGAGGGGTAAGTTTGTTGACATTGATTCCCACACCCAATTACTGATTCGCTTGAGAAATATGCGTAGACGCCAGTTTCAGAGGACTGGAGATCTGAGCAAAAAACGTGAAATGGCCGATCTGAACAGGCAGATTGCTTCCAGAATGGACTCACTCCAAAATGAAAGTTTCGGGCGTGTTGTTCAGAACCTGGATGACCGCTCCCATCCATTCTGGAAGGTAGCCAAGGTGCTGAAAACTCATCCCAAACCCGTTCCACATCTCAGAGTGGGAAATGATGACAATTACCCTACAAGAGAAAGCAAATGCGATTGGCAATCATATTGTTGCATCGCTTTTACTTGGCTGAACTATCCAAAGTCCGCTTGAAAATCAGGTTACACAATGTGTACAAAACCTGGATGCCTCCGCTTGTGTCGTCCCTCCGCCAGAAAATATAACAGTTGAGCAGATTTGCTCAGCGCTGAAAAACACCATGAACATGAAGGCTCCCGGGTTTGACGGTATATTCAACTTGGTATTGAAGAAGCTGAGCACGAAAGTGTACTTGCTTTTGACTGCTATCTTCAACAGATGCTTGGAACTCCACTACTTTCTAAGTATCTGGAAGGTAGCGGCTATACAGCATCTACACTTCCGACATTCCTCCCTTCGGCAACGGTTGCGTGTTCTTCCTGTTCGCTGATGATACCGCTATAATTGTCAAGGGAAGGATGCCTCGTGAAATAACAAACAAGCTTCAACGATGCCTTGACGCTTTTGCTGATTATGCCAACACGTGGAAAATCAAAATCAATGCCTCCAAAACCCAATCAATAATGTTCCTTCATCGGCAATCGCCCAAACTAAACCCGGCTCCATCTTGTACTGTAATAATGGATGGCACAAGGGTTGAGTGGTCCACCGAAGTAACATATCTTGGTATGTTATTTGGAGAGAAGCTCCTTTTCCGCTCGCACATAGATAGGGCAGTTGTTAAGTGTTCCAATTTAGTTAGGTGCGTGTATACGCTAATTTGCCGTCAAACAAAATACAGGTAGCGCAGAACAGGGTATTGAGGATGATCCTTGATCGTCCTTTCGATACCCGCATTTCCGACCTCCATCAAGAGGCTAACATTCCGAAAGTAGATTTTCAAATTAACGAAACTAGGAGCAAATTTGTGCAGAAATGCAATACATTAGAACATGCTTTGATAAGTAATTTGTATATAGTAGGTTAGGTGGATATAGTAGTTGTAGATTAGTTGTAGTTGTAAATATTAGTTTTAAGTAGTCTCGTTTTCCAATTAAAAAAAAAAACCAATCCCACCAAGGTGGTAATACTCTAACAGGCCTGATAGGACTAGGAACAGTAAATAATAATTAAAATTTCAAAATTACGAAAGTTGAAAAGACGCATCTGTGTCACTTGAATATTCATATATGTAAACCAAACAAATACAAGAAACAAAGATCATTTTTTTTTTATCTAGTTCGTTTATTTGGGAGGCTCAATCGCGTTAGCTTTACGGAGCCGATAATTCATTGTTCACTGTGTGTAACAAAATTCACTTAATTCTATGTCTAGTAGGAGTTGGGCCGATTACTCGCGGCTTACTCGAGGTTAGAAGGGTACATTTTCGAAGGATAGGATCAGGGGAGGAGCTTGGGGTAGGGTTTCGTTGTCTCATCAGAGCGTTGTCGCCAGTATGAACGGTAGTGCTGTTCTAGCTTCGTCCGGAGTTTGACCGGCTATGGTGGGTGACCAGTGGGCGACGATGAGACTCATCGAGACGGGGGGACAAGACAAACAAAAACTAATAAAGAGAGACAAAAGACAAAAGGAATTAAATTCTTATACTAGACATTTGAAGAAAAACATAAACGGACTGCATATAGCAGAGATCACGGGTTGCCAACACGTCTCTGATAGGAACATAGGGTTGTCTTCCTTGGGCCTCGAGGGTATTCAAAAGTCGCTCTCTGGCGGCGTCATTATCCGTACATTGCCAAACTGCGTGTTCGATGTCATCGTAACCGTTTCCACACCGACAGATGTTGCTGTCCACGAGGTTTATTCTATTGAGATGAGCATCTAGCGAGTAGTGGTTGGACATAAGTCTACTCATCACGCGAATGAAGTCACGACTTAAGCCCAAGCCTTTAAACCACGCTCTCGAAGAAACATTAGGAATAATTGAATGTAACCACCGTCCAAGATTTCCAGTGTCCCAATCGGTTTGCCAACTCGAAAAGGTACTCTGACGCACTAAATGGTAAAATTCATCGTGTGAAATTTGCCTGTCATACAATTCGCCTTCCTGCGCGCCCACCTTTGCGAGAGAGTCCGCCTTCTCATTGCCTGGGATTGAGCAATGTGAGGGGACCCATACAAAGGTAATCATATATGATCTTTCGACCAGCACACACATCTGCTCCCTTACCTTTGAAAGGAAATAAGATGAGTGCCTACCTTGTTTCATCGACCGAATAGCCTCAATCGAACTGAGACTATCCGAGAAGATGAAGTAATGGTCTGTGGGCATATTGGAAATCATCCCCAATGCGAAGTTGATTGCTGCCAGCTCAGCAACAAAAACGGAACAAGGTTCCTGAAGTTTGCGGAAGGCGCTAGAGTTTTCATTGAAGACACCGAAGCCAGTGGATCCATTGAGACGGGACCCGTCTGTAAAATATCTTTTCATGCAATTGACTTGTTGGTACTTTTCAGTAAAAATACGTGGGATAATAATAGGTCGAAGTTGATCGGGAATCCCATGAGTTGCTTGTTTCATGGTCAGATCATATTCAATTGAGGAACTGCGATTGGTGAAGTGAACACGGTCTGGAGTATAACAAGGAAGACACATATCTGATGATATGTAGTGGTGGTAGATTCTCATAAATCGAGATTGTGTGTTCAGCCCAAGAATTTCTTCAAAATTAGCAATTATAAGTGTGTTCGTCACTCCGCATTTGATTAGTATTCTGAGAGAGAGCTCCCAGAAACGGTTCTGGAGGGGTGTTACTCCTGCCAGAACCTCGAGACTCATGTTATGCGTTGAGTGCATACAGCCTAGAGCAATACGCAGACAACGATATTGAATTCGTTCCAATTTTATTAGGTGACTTTTTCTTGCCGAGAGAAAGCAGAAAGAGCCGTACTCTAGAACAGAGAGAATAGTTGTTTTATAAAGCGTTATGAGGTCTCCCGGATGAGCACCCCACCATGCGCCGCAAATTGAACGGAGAAAGTTGATCCTCTGCTGACATTTTTGCTTCAAATACGTAATATGGGCATTCCAAGTGCACTTTGAATCAAACCAGACCCCAAGGTACTTGAAAGACAATGATTGAGTAATGTTTCTGCCCAAAAGATTAAGATGCATTTGGGCTGGGTACCGCTTTCGAGTAAACACTACCAGTTCAGTTTTCTGCGGCGAGAATTCGATCCCTAGATTCATAGCCCAAGAAGACAAGTTATCTAAGGAATTTTGCAATGGTCCTTGCAAGTCCACGGCATGTGGACCTCTTACGGAAACCACACCGTCATCTGCAAGTTGTCTTAGCGTGCATTGTTCTGCCAAACAGTTGTCGATATCTTTGACGTAAAAGTTATAAAGAAGAGGGCTGAGACATGAGCCTTGGGGCAGGCCCATGTAGCTAATTCTGGAAGTTGTCAGTTGTCCAAGGGAAAAGTTCATTTGCTTTTCTGACAACAAATTGTACAAGAAATTATTTAAAATTCCAGAAAGTCCACATCTGTGCAGATTGTCTGACAGAATTTCAATGGAAACTGAATCAAAAGCCCCCTTAATGTCCAAGAATACTGAAGCCAATTGCTCCTTGTGTGCAAAGGCCAGTTGAATATCTGTGGAAAGCAGCGCTAGACAATCGTTTGTTCCTTTGCTCTTGCGGAACCCAAATTGTGTATTTGATAGCAAGTTATTTGATTCGACCCAGTGATCGAGTCTCCGAAGGATCATTTTCTCCAACAATTTCCTAATGCACGAAGGCATAGCAATCGGACGGTATGAGTTATGGTCAGACGCTGATTTGCCAGGTTTTTTAATGGCTATTACTTTGACCTGTCTCCATTCAGGCGGTACAATGTTGTTTTCTAGCAAGGAATTGAATAAATCTAGCAAGCGTCTTTTAGCGATATCTGGGAGATTTTTCAGAAGATTGAATTTAATCATATCGCTTCCCGGTGAGGAGTTGTTCGATGAAAGAAGAGCCATAGAGAAATCCAGCATTGAGAATGGTCTATCCAGAGAGCCGCCGCTAGGAGACGCTTCTCGAAGAATATTTTGTGCTGGAACTGAGTCCGGACAGACCTTTTTAGCGAAATCGAATATCCATCGGTTGGAGTATTCTTCACTCTCATTGAAAGATGAGCGGTTACGCATGTTGCGAGCCACCCTCCACAAGGTGTTCATTGAGGTTTCTCGTGAGAGTCCCTCGACGAAATTGCGCCAATAACCGCGTTTTTTTGCTTTGATTAATTGTTTCAGCTTTGTCTCAAGCTTTGAATATTCCTCGAAGTAAGTGGAGGTTTTGTGTCTACGAAAAGCTTTGAAAGCATCAGATTTTTCTACATACAATTTTGTGCATTCTTCGTCCCAACCAGGTGTGGCTGGTCTCCTTTTACACTTGGAACACACTGGAACTGCACTTGGAACTTTTCTTTTTTGTGCTTCCAGTGAGCTTTTGTAAATCAAATCGGCTAGGAATCGATATTCTTCCAATGGTGGAAGCGCATCTATTGATTCGACACCGATTGTCACCACCGCCGTTGCATATTTCTGCCAGTCGATGTTCCTTGTAAGATCAAATGGAACCCGAGATGGTTCTGCAGAGTGAGGGCCACACTTAATTGAAATGATGATTGGCAAATGATCGCTACCATGGGGATCATTGATAACCTTCCACTGACAATCCAATGATAGCGATCTTGAACACAAAGATAGGTCGAGTCGGCTTTCTCGAGCCGGAGGATTTGCTATACGTGTCGCTTCACCAGTGTTCAAAATAGTCAAATTGAAATCGTCACATAAATCGTAAAAAATAGCCGCTCTATTGTCGTCATATAGATCGCCCCACCCAGTACCATGGGAGTTCATATCACCCAGAATTAATACTGGGGATGGAAGAATCGAAACTAGATTCCAGAGTTGACTACGGCTAATGGAGGTTCTTGGTGGAACGTATACTGAAGCTATGCAAAGATCTTTGTTCTTCACATTTATTTGGCAAGCGACGATTTCGACGCCTGATAGAGCAGGAAGGGAAATTTTGTAGAAAGGGTAGCACTTTTTGATCCCTAAAAGTACTCCTCCATAAGAATCGTCTCTATCCAGGCGTATAATGTTAAAATCGTGGAAGTTGAGTTCTTTATCGGAAGAAAGCCATGTTTCACAGAGAGCAAATATATCACAATCAGAATTGTGAAGTAAAAATTTGAACGAGTCTAGTTTAGGCACTAGACTACGGCAGTTCCACTGTAGCACAGTGATCATATCTTCAACCTCGTTCGACGAATTATCCATCGAAAGATATGATTGATGCAAGGAGGGGCCATGAAACAGTCAATTGCTTAAGATATGATTCTAACGTTGGAAGCAAGGCAGAAACTAAGCTTCTTAGAGGGTCTTGTATGTTGAACATGTTTAATATGAATTCCACAATGTCCGAAAAAGCTAGCAAACCTCGTTCGGACTTGGATTTCTTTTGAGAAGTTTGAGGAGCAGCTTTTTTATTTTTTTTATCTTTGTTGGGCAATGGCGGAAAATTCTTGCTGCATCCAGGGATTGGATCAACAGGAGCCTTCGGTTTTGTTTTTTCATCCCCATTACCCTGGGAATTTGGCAATCGTCTGGAGGTGACTTTAGTTTTCTTACGGCGCACTTTCGGGGAGGGGCATTTTCTTTTTGAGGAACCGTCTATTTTTGAAGGTGCGTGTACCACCGTAGAATCACCTTCATCGGATGAGTCAGAGTCCGATTCTTCAACTGACAAAACCGAAAATTGGTTTGCATCTTGGACGGCTGATGCAGCCTTCAACATTTGAGCATATGTCTGCTTGGAGCGTCCAGAGATTGAACGCTGCACTTTATCGGAGTGCTGTTTGTACATCGGGCACTCCTGCAAGGGGTGAGGATTCTCGCCACAGTAAGCGCATTTTACTGATTCTTTGTGGCAAGAATCCTCTTTGTGGTTTTCACCACATTTGCCACAACGAGTTTTGTTGCCGCAATGGCTGGCCGAGTGTCCCAGCCTTTTGCAGTTGGTACAATTATATACCCTCTGTACAAACAACCGCACCGGAAAAAAAGCACCATCAATTTTAACAAAGTTTGGGAGAACTGAACCTGCGAAAGTCACCCGGAACGAGTCTGAATGTTTATAAACTTTTTTACCGTCTAGCAAAGATGCTGAATGCAGTTGCCTTACATCCAGTATCTTCACTAGCGCGGTAGCGAATGTCGAGTTTTTAAAAGTTCCCGAGGCATGTTTCAAGTCCTCGACAGTCAGACTCGCGTCGGAGACCACGCCTTCTATCTCCACATCTCGAGAAGGGATGTAGATGTTGTACTCAACACTAAACAACTCGTGATCAGCAATTTTATTTGCCACATCATAAGTCGGTGCTTCTACACGCAGTTTGTTGAATCTTTCTTTGTGTACCAAGATTCCCGGATACTTACGCAGCAAATGTCTCGTTATGTCGAGAGTTTTCAAAGGTTTATTTTTGGGCCGAAAAAAGACAACCCATGGTCCTTTCGAAGACGGTTCATAGTATCTGGTTCGCGTAACGTAGGCATCGGAAGATGCCATAAGTGTTGCGCAAAAGCGGTGCGCAACCACTTAAGAAGGAAAAAAAAAATAAAACCTTCACTAATTAATTAATTTTAATTACTAGTAATTAAATTTTTTGCCCGACGTACGAACAAATCAAAAAGAAAAAAAAAAAATTCGAAACAAAAAAAAAACTTATATCTACTTGCAAAAAGTTGTCTCACTATGACCCATACTCCCCTACCAGGGGTGAGAGACAGAGTCACGCGCCACGAGGCAAAATTAAACTACAATAGGGAGGCAATGGACTTGCAAAATGTATTGTCTAATACTTATGCCGGTTGTAAACAACCTATCAGCCGTTGCAGCTAGATGGTCCGTTTGCTGCTGCTGGTGGTGATGATTGGTGTTGGTGGGTCGGCACGATGATGATAAAATGACTTGACGACCGGATGGATTACCGGGGTGGATTAAAGCTGGATGGCAACTCCAAGGGGCTCGGCCCATGGAATTCCACTTCCTCTGTTGCACACTGGTCACTTGGGGCACCCAATGGGGGGGTGAAAAAACCGCTCGGACGGAAAAAACACCGAAAAAAATTAGATGCCGCGCGACTGAGACCGGGACGTTGTTAACCGACTGAGTGTTCAACTAGGAATGAAACAAAGATCATTAGAAGTCAATAAAAAAAAAGCTCATGATTAGGAGATGGCTTGCCCCTTGCATAGAAGTAAAGGGTAGCAGTCGCCGTCAACGCCAATGCATCATAGCAAGCTGCGATACTGATATGCGTTTATATCGGTCTCATTCCTATTTTCGCAAACTGTTAAACAATATTTAAATCAAAAATAATGAAGGAATAAATGTATTTACTAATTTGTATTTTAACTTATTTTATGGATATTTCCATCTTTTGCTATCAAATTAACTCAATAAAAAGTAGAAGGGTCTGTGCCTAGGGGCACGAACGGAAGCTTGACGTAGGACCACTAGTGGACGGAACAAATGTGAACATTTAGTTCTTTTAATTGATCAATTAGGGAAGAACGTTACTTCGTTGTAATCGCCCATTTCCGTTCTATCGAGCAGAAATCATCAATGATATCAATGATTTCACCATGCACAAAACAATAATACGTTTGTTCCGATGCGTTAGTTCATTAGCTACGACATAAATCCTATTAGAGCGCATTGTATGCATATTTACGCTCACTGTTCTCAAAACAAAAGAAGCGCTCCTAGCGAATCTCCTTTTTCAACGTTTATCCGTAGGAGAAGAAAATATAATGGCGTTTCAATGCGTTTGGACGGAATTGAAACTCGTAGGACGGATTTAGAATCAAGAAGCAGTGTTAGATTTTTAATAATATCTCAACATTGTTTGACTCTTTATCAAATCCAACGGTACGTATGGAAAGGTGGATAAATTTAGAAGTTATCTTTGATGAAAACATTCCATGTTTTGTTCAAACGCTTTCCAAAAAGCGTGGTAAAGTGCGGGATGTCCTTAGTAGGACGGAAATTAGATCAAAAACCCTATCTTAACTCTTTCCGTTTTTTATTTGTAAGCGTATCAAATTTGTAGTATTTATTTCAAAGAGGAAGTTGATGAAGAGAATCCAAGGGACTGTCAACTTGAGTATTTTCGATTCATCTATCCGACTTTAAAAGGTGTAGTTTAATTTTTTTGTTATTTATGAATTTTTAAGTTTTGTGCATTTTGGTATTATAGTGTATTCCGAATAATATGAATGGGGCGGGGCGGAAAGTATCGTTTGTGCAGAATATGTAAAAAAGGAGGGGCTTTGAGAGATTGAACTCGTGAGAGCTAATTTTCTCATAAATTTGATTTTATTGGCTTTCTGGGGACTACCCAAAGCGAATTATTCCCACTTCTCTCAAATTCTATATGGATTTTTAACACTTCGTACCAGCGTGTTCTGGAAAATGGTCGGACGATGATTAATCTCACCAATACATTCGGGCCTACAATTCCACACCTTCTATAGATACCATATTGAGCCTTGATAGCTAGCTGCTTGCGGGAACTGATGACCTTGACAAATGTTCAAATAATACTCTTAACAAATTTATGGTGGTCCTGAAAAGGACCATTTTGTAGTGATGGTTGAGTAATGCTGAGCTGAGCACGACGAGCTACTGATTCCGATCCTAGCCTAGCGGTGGGACTTCCTCCTTCTCTATGGTTGCTCATATGAGCTCTGCAGCTCGCTGCTTGCAGGCAGCCTTTAGTTGTTGTTGTTGTTAAAAGCACTCCTGCTGCTGCTGCTACTACTGCTGCTACTACTGCTGCTGCTACTACTGCTGCTCAGAGATGCCAGATTTTTTTCTATGCAATTCCGTAGACTTATTCAAATCTACGGATTTCTACGGATTTTTTTTTTGGTCGAAGCTGTTATTTTTTTAGCTCTAATGTGATACTTTACGTTAAATGATAAATCTATGAAAGAACTTTTGAAAAAAAAAAATACTAGAGACAGCCCTCTGGGGTTGTACGAATGGTGACGTCGGACTACGTAGTCTCTATATAATAAATGTTATTTGTTAACTGCAGCAGAACTTGTGTTTTGTGTAGGAATAGGAATTTGAGTGGGGTTCTCTCTGTTTATACTCTTTAGTATGAATATGATTGCCCTGAAAAGAAGCTTTTGATATGAATTTAAGTTGGGACATGTTCAGAAATTTAACTCTTTTGGGAAATCTTGGTGGCCCTGAAAAGGGCCGATAGTAGTACTGGCATGAATAGCATGATACTGTTGCACCTGTAGTTTTTGGCATACTTTTACTGATTGCTTCCCGGGGATCCTTGTTCAGCCATAGCAAGATGTGCGCGTGAGGACTTCCACGGTGCTGAAATTCAATCGTGTCAACCAGCTTGTTGAATTATACGCAGCTCGTGACTGGATCATCATTCATCAGAGTTGCTCTTTGTAGTGCAGTCAATTCCTGGATAGGATCTGTTAAGTCATTGCCATTGTGTCGTTCTGACAACCGATGTAAGAGATTCAACAAATGGGCCATTTCATCTCACTTGCACTGAGTGTGAGGAACATCGTAGGCTTTCCCAATTGTCGCATCATGGTGAACAAATTTCTCTTCCTTTGTTGCCAATACTGTACTGAATTCGGTACTGATTTGAGGAAGGATAGATTTCGCTCAATGCACTGCTCCATGAATAATGCGGTCCTTAAGGTCCACGTGTAATGATTTCGGTCGCCGTGCACTTAAAAGTACATTGCAAGCCTTCGGAAACTCTAAGCCGAAGAACTTTCATTGTCATATACAACAAATGTGGTTTGGCCACACGCCTGTCTTGACGACGAGTTTCACTGGATGCCATCATGAAATATGTCACCCGAACCACTGGCTTGAATTTCCGTAGATGGCCGAAACAAATGACAGGAAAAGCTATCTTTTCGCCGTGCTCGTCATATATTAAAAACAGAGGAACCCTGTTTTGCGCGGGAGCGATCTCCAGGCATTTGTTCTCATTCTAAAGGAGCGTTTCCTGTTGCCCAAGCAGCGATTCTGTATCATTATCCACGGCAATGGTTTCCAGCTTAATTTGAGGATCCACTACAGGGGTTTCAAGACCATCTATGGCGATCTGATCAATTGTGATCCCGTAGCGGTGGTACAGTGCTGTCGTACTCTAATAAGAAAGCCACACTTTAATCGTAGTTTCCTTTATAAAGCCGGACAAGTACGACGACTTATGGACTACATGCTTTTTGATGAACACGTTGAAGGCCTGATCATCATCGAGCTGACGGGGAAGAGAGCGTCGTCTCTCTTACATAACGCAAACGGTAGAACAACATTCGAGCAAACAGAAAATATCAAATGACTATCATATGACATATACGATTTCGTTCTAATTCCTCAATTTGGTGTAAATTAAACCATTTCTGATCAAAAAAGGTTATTACTATGACATCGTTGCTTATTATGAGAAAAACTAAAATACTTACATCCGTGATGGTCTTCGGCGATAGTGTCGTATGACATTTTAGTTTGGTATTGTAATTTGAAAGCTTGTTTTGCAAGTGTCGGTAGCAAAGGCAGTCGATTATCACAGAAAATGTGTCGACTACGGTGACCGCTTACAAGACTGGTCTCGACATGACTTTTAATCGCCTTCACACGGCACCGTCGAAAATTTTTCTCTTCATGCAAAGATTGACTGTATATTACAGGCCAGTGACAAGGCCAATACCAACAGCAGCGTTTGACAGTAGGCAGCATGTCCCGGGCTCAGATCATTTATTTTACGCGCCTGCCACTGGGCTGGTATATTATGAGAACTTTCGACGGAGTGAAGAGATAGTTTACGAAGGCCGCCATGTTTCACGCACAGTCTGACGTTTGTTTACTCAAAAAGCGGATAAGTGAGCAAGAAAACGGTTGACAAGTTGTAGAGGTGTATTTTATTTTATGCTTCTTTGCCTTCAGAATCAGATTGTAAAATTCGATTCTGAAAACGTACACTGAAGAAAAAATCCGTAGAAACTTTACCGAATTCCGTAGATTTTGCCTACGGATCCGTATTTCCGCAAAAAATTGTAAAATTGCAACAGTTGGACATTTGGTATTTTTCAATAGTGACCTATTGAAAATTAACTAAGTGTTCATTTTAGCAGATTGATACATAAATTTTCAATCGTTTGGCTTGTTTAGAATTAAAATCTATCTGCTATTGGTCGAAACCTGACCTTTTTTCGTAATGCTGTGCATTTTGGTTTTTTGAAATTGCGTGGATTCTATAAATCCTGTGGAGATCTATCTAGCCCTGATGTGTGTGTTGGTAGAGGGAAAAATGTAAACTTTGCGCGAGACGATGTCTTAACACTCGAAAGCAATTTTGTGAAATATGAAGTAAAACAAATCCTAGCTAGTTGGTGGATTTGTTAGTTAATTCGACGCTTTTGGACAATGCTGGACATTTGCCAGTTTTTCAATAGTTTCTTGTTGAAAATCAATGTTCGGAAGCATTGTTATCGATGCGTAGCCATATTTATGATCGATTGGTGGTAAAATTATTGAAATTAAACCAGGAGCAGCTGAGTTATTAACGTTCAAAATCTTTCATAATTTGTTACATGCTCCATTTTCGGTTTTCACAAAGTGTACCCCCATATAGAAATCAAAGACGTAGTCCTACGTCAAAAAAGAAAACCTGCGGTGGATTCAACTGCGTTTTTCTCAGCTGCATGAGTTGGCTAGTGGGACTAACATGCGGTTATGGGCAGTAAAAGTGACGGGATAAAGCAAAAAATATATTACTAAAGAGTTTCAAAAGTTCTTAACAGGGAATGTCATCGAAAATGATTCACGAGCCTGGATGGTTAAATGTATGAAGCCATTTACTTAATATCCATTACTACAGTATTCGAGTACAACTTCCGCTTAACATTGTGTTTGCGTATGTATTGGTAAGAAGAGATAGCATAATGTGTTGCGTTTAGCTTTTTTTCATTTGGGTTACATTAGAGATATTCTTTGTCTATGTGTATTTCCGTATTGAATGTTTAACTGGTTGTTACCTACGGATGCTTACTGGGTTGACAGTAGCGTGAGTTGTTAAATAACACCATTTGGTCAGCATTTTTATGTTTGGGTGTATATTTTGTTGTATTTGCTGGAAAATAATGCCTACTTAAAACCTAGTTTCGAATAAATGTGTAAAGTCGTGTTCCAATTACTAAGTATGTTACGAATTGTATGCTTTTGTTCCTGGTTCAGATGCTACCTGACTGTGTGTTCGAGTTTAATTATAACTAATTATGTTATACTATATACGTGTATAATGTTCACATAAACCTGTTACAGGGTTCCTATAGTATTAACCAACAACAACTTGTTAGATTACAATTACAGATAAGATCGGTTGAGATTCCCATTAAGCAGATCACCGCACTTTAGTGATGATTAAATGTGGTGTTGTCGAGAAGTTTTATTTTGTTTACTTCACACTGGAGTGAGTAGGAGTAAGCTATGCTTTTAACTTTTCCAATAGAAGTTTGGAAAGGCAGGTTATTGAATAATTTAAATTAAATCTCGAAAGAAAGCGAAAAGTAACAGCTAGCTCATCAAGACGATAACAATATAATACATCTGATTGCGATAAAATATCATAAAATTTCATTTTATTTCGATAAACTAACATTTAAAAACAACAACTTCGGATAGATTTTTTTCTCGTCACAGGGTTATATTTCTAAAAATGTTTTAGAGATTTAAATCAGAAATTAAAACAATTCCACACGAATATTTACAACATCTCAAACGAAAGAATTTATCATGCACACATAGCGTTAAGCAGAGGATATATGCATACAGTTTTTACATAAAATATACAAAAGTAAAGTTCATAAACTGACTAGTAACAAAATGTGATGTAAATTAAAAGGAGGTTTGATACCATAAGAGTTAGACCATATATGTTTAAGAACTGTTGTTTACGCACACTCAAAAGTCGCAGATTTTTACCGCGTTGCTTTTGGGTGTACAAGAGTATCAGTAAAAGACGTTTGATTTAAAAATTCATTCTAAAAATCACGGTGCACATACATCAAGAGGCTATTATGCCTTTTGTATAAATTGTTTTAATTTGAATCGATTTACCATATTGCAGTCTTGGGTATTTGTTATTTGTTAGGGTATAACCTACTGTTATTCAGTTATCTTTAGCTATGTTATAGATTTTATCGTTTTTGAAACGAGGAAATTAAAAACTACGTTGAAAAAGAACCGAGAAGGAAAAAGATAAGTAAGAAAAAAGCACAAAACATAATGCGATAACTTTTTCGCTGGCAGAGACTACTGTATTCGTAGGTGCCTAGATTGAATCGCTCTTCAATAAAAAGGACTCGTGATTTAACTGAAACTAAGTTATGCGAGGTAAGTTCCAATTTGAAATTTTCCGAGCTGTCGCCCCAAAATTCCGTATCTAAGTTTTTTTTTTTTATATAAATCTCCAATCAAATTTGATTGCATGTGATCAATTATAAGGTTATTTTTTTTTCAATTTCTACGTCGTACAACATCTAAATAATTGAGATTCTAGATATAGCGCCTGCTGCTAATAACAATAACACGTGTTTCCAGTGATTGTGTGGTTGGGTTTGTTTATACAATAAATACAGAATCGGGGCTTTGTCAGGATTGGCAGATTGCTGACAAATTCCTGAGGCGTGGAGCCGAAAGAGAAGATGCCAACACAAATCGATTTCCTAATTGTTTGGAAAATGTTTGAATTGTTCTATGCTCACTTTTTCCAGTGTGGGGTTTGGCAAACTCTACGGAGCCGAATGAAACTTCCGGAAAAAGTGAGATTTGAAAATTAGTTCGTACATTTCCCATCTTGTCCAGACTTCCGGACTGAATTTGTGCAATTTGATTCCGCAAATTTTCCTATGTTTGGTGGGGGGTAAATTTTCAGCTACAATGTTTTCTACCTACTTGTTGCAAACCCATTTCCTAGTTGTAAGTCCTTTTTTGATCCTATTTGAAAAATTCCATCAACAACTATTTTTGTGCGTTGTTCTGTGAATGTATGTTTGAAAGGGGGCATCCAAAAATCACGTCAAAAATTACCTCTTCTAAGCGGGGTGCCTTAAGCGGTACTAGAGTTGTTAGGTGCCCCGCTGATGGCACTGAACAAGGCAAGACTGTGGCGATGAGCGTTGTTGTTGCTGTCGTCCAGAGGATAAATGAATTCCCCCAGTAGATCGCTGAGTGCTGAACACAGATTTTCGTAATTCTCCTTCAGTGCGCTGTGGTACTCCCGCTGGTCGGACGAGATGACATTGGCGTTGATCTGCAGGGCCGTGAAGCAAATCCGAATGAACTCACTGTAATTGTAGGATTTCGTTTAGTAACTAGTTTCGGATTACAGTAAATAAGAGCCATCCTACCGGAAGATATCCTTCAAATCTTCCACCTTGTCCGAGGCGTACTTGAAGCATTGCTTGGGATCAAGGAAAGCGGAAGCATATGCCAACGGGCCGGCATTGACTGTCACGGCTACACTACCCTGAAGCCGCAATTGAAGCTTCTTCAGATCGATCGGCCCCAGAACGACTTCTTCCAGTTCGGCCACCTTGGCCTGCATCTCATCAATCGCCACCTCGATCGGACTCAGCTCCAATGTCTGTCGCTCCTTGACCGGAACGCGCTTCAGCACATACGGGAAGCTGTATTGAGCTAGAATAGGAAAATCCAGACGTTGTTCAGACATTCAGTTAGAATTTCCCTTGAATCAACACTTACTGGTTAGAATAGTTCTTCGCTTCCACTGATCCTCCACCGCGCCACGTGCTCCACCGTTCGGAGTGAATGGTGTTTCGTACATAAACGTATCCACGTCGTGGTTCTGTTCGAACTCCGTTTGCCGTATTTCCAGCTCATCCTTACAGAAGAACGGTATCACGTGCGTTACCTGGATGTAGGCCATCTTTGGGTCCAACGAAGTTACGTCGACCTGTCCGGAGAAGTAAGTTAAAGTTCAAATTTTCGATTAAATTAATTGCAATCCGAATCATACCGGCGACGAGTCCATAATCATCTTCACGTTGTCGCTGCCGAACTTGTCCCGGTACTGTTTGTGTAGCCGCTCGGAAATTTCGCTCAACGAGGTCACCTTCGGCTTCTTGTACACGTACTCCACTGCGTTCTCCTCCTCGAAGTAGGCCTGGAAAGGTGAAAACTGATTACTGAACAGTCATGGCACTCTAGAATGTTTTGTTTTTGTATCAGAGCAGAGCAATTCCAGGTCAAATAGTGAAAAAAAAATAAATTGTACCTCTCAGCATTCCATGAAACTTAGAACAATTCAATGTCGACATTTCATAGGAGCGTAATTATCGTCGATTTCTCGCAAATAAAAGCTCACCCCTCCATATTAACAATGCTAGCTGGTAGAGAAAACATTCATCAACCTGCTGGTGTCATTAATTTTCATAAGTGAGGTTTTATTCACGATAAATTGACGGCTGAAGTCATTGTTTACAAATGTAATTACGCCCCTTTGAAATGATGGCAGTGAATTTTTCACTAGAAACAATGAACCAAGTTTGATCTATGGTAAGCGTGACTGCTTTCTCACCCCTATGGGTTTGAGTTCAATCCCAGCCGAGAGAGGTGGGATTTTTTCTGAGGCATAAAAATCTCTGGTCACGTCTTCCTTCGGAAGGGAAGTAAAGTTGTTGGTCCCGGCCCATTTGTGGGTGCGATATCCTATGCAGGTGTGCAAGCGGCCTTTCCTGCACATTCGATTGCCGTCAATGGATGGTAATCGATGTCCGTCGGTCGTCAGCACTAGATTGCGGAACAGAGACCGACGTGAAATAAACGAAAGAAAAAGAAAAAACAAGAAGTTTGTGCAGGAATTCGGCCATTTTGACTGACGCCTATTTATTTTTTTTTCCAAATTCAGCATATTCGATATTTTTCACGAGTTGGTCAACTTTGAAGTGTCCATTGTCTATTGGTTCCATGCTAATCGATGCACCCCTCGAAACATAGGAAAATCAAAGAACCCCTCATTTTATCCGTCAAACTTTCATAGCGAATCAAACATTTCGTAGTACTAGAATTTCGACTAGAATGGAATACGTTAATCGTTTGCTTGGGGCCAATAGGCTAGTAGTAAGTAGTAAGCAAATTTAAAATCGTTAGTTTCCACCGGTTGGTAGTACGTTTTTTTTTTATATTTTCACTTAAAATTACAAAACAAAAAATTACCGTGTATATTTTTCCCAGCATTAATTGACTTTACAAAACAGCTTTGTTTCAGGCGTAATTTTGATCACAAATTACGTTTTAGTGCTACAATTTATTGAAAAATGTCAAAGACGCCATTTTGAAAAAACACATGATCCAAAATGGCCGAATTGTTGCAAAAATGTGGATGTCCAATAACACATAATTTTGCAAAGTTCAATGCAGGTCGAGTCTTAAATTTTTATCTTATTTGGCCTAGAACTGGTCCCATTTCAACTTCTGAATACATACTTTACAAACTACACCTGACAAACGAAAAGTCTCTTCCATACAAACAACAATCCACCTACCTGTCCGTAGTAGATCACCCGGTAGAACCGCCCGAGCAGGCGCTTCCCGCTCTTGTTGAACTCGATCACCCGGTTGTACGACTGCATCAGATGTTCGTAGCACTGTGCCAGCCCCGGATAGTCCCGGCGGCCCTCCAGAATCGGCACAATCAGCCGGTACAGCTCCCCGAGGCACTCGTGCCGTTCGGCTCGATCCAAACACTCGGCACATTCCTTCAGCTGGTCCAGCAGCAGCTGTTCCGTGTACTGCGAATCCGACGCACCACTGTCCAGCTTCAGGCCCTTCTCGTCCCGCGGAATGTTCCGGGAGATCTTGAAAAATGACTCCGCCCCGAATGCCACCGAGCAGCAACCCTTCAGCTTCAGGTACTCGGAAATCAACGCCGCGATGTGCAGATAGCAGCACGCGGCTTCCGAGATGTTTCCGTTCTGCTCGTGATTGCGGGCCATCGTCACCAGCCACGTGTGCCGCAGCTCCGGCGTCGATGCGTACGAATTTGCCAGCGAGTGCTGCAGCTCCAGCAACCGTTCCGGATCCATGTGATGAGCTTGCATCTGAGCTGTGGCCATCAGGACGGTCCGTACTCGCCGGGTTAGATCTTTGACCTCCATAGGGAATCCGGTTCCCTTCATCGCCTTATCACTTGTTGCATAGCTGTTGATGATCGAGAGCGATTCCTGGAAGCGGGCGTTGTTCAACCCGATCACGTTACCGATCATCTGCGACACGGAGATGATCACCTGCAGGTGAACTCTGGTTAGTCCTTTTCGACCGCTGAACTCGAAGTTGCTTCGCATTAGAAGGTAGAGAACAGCGCAAGCTTCCTGCCGTAGACTGGAAAGTCGGCTGTCGCAGCACTTGAGCAACTCGTAGACCAGCTGTCCGCATAGAATGGCGTTTCCCTTGAATAGAGCTTGCGAGAAGTTGTTAATGAAAGCGCGAAGCGCTGCAAAGACATGCTTCGAAAGGGATTCCGACTGTCCCAGTTGTAAAAACCGCAGGTAGACTCGGGCGATCTTCGGTAGAACGGAACTCTCCAGCATCGAGTCCCGAAATTGTATCGAGTAGAGTCCCATGCAGTCGAGGATGATCAAGCCGATCTCCGTCGCCAGGTTCGATTCGTAGAGCGCCCGATGAAGGCGCATCGTTTCTTCGACTAGATTCTCCCGGGTTTGCGGATGATTGAGCGTTCCGGAATCGAAGGAGCCAGCCGATTCGCTACTTGGTGGCATCATCCTCGCCGGAAGGGTACTGGCCTTGGCGGATTTTGACGCTCGGGTATCTTTGCCGGCTTCATGCTGGATTTGAATGTTCTTTTTGCCAACATACCGGAAGTAGAGCAAACTGAGGTCCAGAGCCGTGAAGAATTGAACGGTTTCGCTTTCTGTGCAATTATGCCACCAGGCGAGCATGTGATCCGGCGAGAGATGCTTGACTACAAATAGAAAGCTTATCAGCAGATCTTTGGTTTCCGTGGGGGTAAACTTGTCCGTTCTTTGGATAATGGTGGGTTGCGTTACGCTGATGGATCTGGCATGGCTAGGCCTGGTAGAGCCATTAGTTTCGCTTGAGTTGTTGCGTATCACGACGGTACCGTCCTGTGATAGCGTTGAGCATTCGGAGTTTAAGGATGTGGTGGAATGACCATTCGACAGGGATATCTGGCCAGCGATCGCCGCCAGGAAGCTTGTGTCCTTCAGATGAAGCGATGACCGTATAGGACTGGGACAGTCGAAGTGCATCGTTACCCGATTGCTTCGGGACTTGGGGGTGCTAGTTTGAGATGTTACGGTCTGTGGAGCGGTCGCCGGAGTAGACTCCCGAGCGAATACGTAGCTGCTGCTACAGGACATTCTGTTGGTTCCGATAGAGTCATGCTTCTTCTTGTCCAGCCCGTCCGGGATGCGATTCAGATTTTCCAGAACTATGCCCAGCCAGGGAACGTACAGCAAAGCTATTCGACTGTGTTGTCCTTTGTTTTGGTACCGATTGTCCAAGTCGTGCTTGGCTAGGAGATCTTTCAGTATCGTCAATCCGAGTCTCCGAATGTGGCTGATTTCGTTGAGTGAACTTTTTACCTCTTGCAGTAGCATCCCGGCCAGAAAGTGCTGTCTGCAGAAGTCTTCGGAAAGGCAGAACTGCTGCAGCAAGTCCGGCGGGCGATTGTTTGGACTCAGTAGGAATGGTAGATTCAGTGGAATGTAGTGTTCGTGGGAGCAAATCTCACGGATGAAAGCAAACTTGTACTCTTGTAGGACGCGAGAATCCCCGGGGCACCAGCGATCCATGTAGAGTCGGATCAAGCGGAACACGAAGCCACGATCCATGAAGGTGAGGCAACGTTTCACAAATACGGACATACTTTGGTTAAGCGTGTCGGTTTCCATCGGAAGATCCTTGTGTCGGGAGTTCAGGTAAGGTAGGAGAACACTAAACAGAGACTCTATTCGGGTGGAAAATTCTTTCGGGAAACGTTCACTTCGTTGCATCTTGATGCGTCCCGTGCTCAGAAGGAATTGACCCATGCTTTTGATGATGATGTCGAAGAAGATTCCGGAGTATTTCATGAACTTATTGACGAGTAGGAAGTCCGTATTGTTCTGATGGAGAAGGGTCGGCAGATGACGGCAGAGTTCACCATGGACAGTGCTGACTTGCTGGGAAGTTGGAGAGCAACCGTTGACCGGGAATGCCTCGATCCGGAAGACGTACCTGACGTAGGACAGGAGCAGTTCTTTTCGTTTGGCTTCTTCGGAGATCATGTGGAACGTGTTTACGAGCAGCCGAATGACGTTGAGGCCGATTTCATCGCTCTGGGTGGCAACAAGCAGGCTGAACAGTTGATTCAAGATCGTCGGTAGGAAGGTGATCAACGAGTTGATCTGGATAGCGTGGGCAGCTTTCAATATCTTGCAGCTTTCGGATTCTGCTGGAAGGGCCGCAGTTTTGGGCTGATCGAGCAGGCGTTCGGCATGCAGGAATAGATTGTGCAGGTGCTGGTCCGTGGTGAGGACGGTTGAGTCTAGTCGGAAGGTGATCGTGAAGATTTGCCGCTGGTTGTCGATCCATTGGATTTCCGGACCGGAGTTCTGCTGGGGGGATGGAAGTTTTGTAGCGTGTGGCCATTTGAGGGCAGCAAGATGACACGAAATAGAAGGAGATACGGAAGCTAGGTTAGATTCACTACTGGTTAATGGTAATGTTCTAAGAGTGTATTAGTCAGTTAGATACTTCGAACGATTTGGATGGTAGGCTGCGATGATGGTCATGCACTGAAAAAAGAAGAAGGGCATGAAACATGAAACTTACCCCCTTTCCAAGACCAAGAGGCTGAATCGAAAGGTACCCTGCAGGCAGGGAAGCCGCCACCGGTAGACACTGTTCTTCGATGTTCAGTTTCCCTTTGGTGAGCAGTGGCAGCCAGGCGTAGCCAACAGGAGATTCGGCAGCGGTCGATACGAGATCCTTCTTTTTGGCAATGTTGCACGATACGTGGAAGAACGAAAACAGCAGATGGTGTTGAGCGGTTATCCGAAGGGGAAGCCTGAGTTTGATTTCCTCGTACCACGTGGGACTAGTGTTGTGATGCAGAACGGGACAGGACATCTGGGAAACGAGCATCGGTTGACCGGGTCGGCCGTAGATGCACTGAAATGGAATTTGAGTTATCAACCTGTCATGAGAATACATCTTAGCACACCTACCTCGATAGACCTAGCCTCAGTGGTGTCACTGTCACGCAGCTCGACCAGTACGGCAATGTTGCGAGCCCTGGAAAAGATCTTCTGGCTGTC
The DNA here is from genome assembly GCF_037179485.1 of Ochlerotatus camptorhynchus. Lineage (NCBI taxonomy): Eukaryota > Metazoa > Arthropoda > Insecta > Diptera > Culicidae > Ochlerotatus > Ochlerotatus camptorhynchus. Next base: position 4,703,972 of record NW_027040804.1, on the reverse strand, counting down.
GTAGTTCAATTGCAACGGATAAACGTACAAGTGATTCACGAAGGTTGCATACGGATTCAAATGCTGATCGGAACCACGGTTTTCAAATTCGGTTACTTCCAGGGTAGGGTCAACACTTGGTGGAGACGGGAATGGTTTCAATGGGACCAGGGTAGTTGTTAGGCAATCTAGTTTAAAACGCCTCCGTTATATACAGAACCCAACATTTACAAACGCATATTTCAGAACTTACTTGGTGGGAGCTCATTCAAAGCCTCGATGTAGATCTTCAACGATCCCGGGATTACGGTGAGTTTGCTGAACTTATCCGGCCTCCTGTACTCCATCAGCAGCTTCAGCAGTTCATCGTCCTTCAACTTGGTACCCTCCTGTCGATAGATCGCCGGGAAGTCAAACGAAGTGTCCAGCTCATTGCTGTACAACCGGAAGAGCGGCCTTGCCGCCCACGCAAACGGCATCCGATAGTGACCACACTTATGCGCGTACTGCCTTACGGTCTTCTGGAGCTTGCACAGCAATTTGACATCCTTCGAGGCTTTCAAGTACGGTTCCGCCGAGGGATTGATGGCCCCTTGCAGGATCTTATCGATCTTCACCACCACGAAGATGTCCGGGTTGGGCGAGGTAACGCTGAAAATTGCTTGCTTCGCACGTGCTGTCCATTCCTTCGTCACATCCGGATGCAGATCGTCACTGGTGTCGCAGCGGGTCTTGGAGTGCCGCAGCGTGCCGTTGCCATTCTGGTGGGCTTTGCTGGTTGGCTTTGGAGAGGTACACTGGGGCTTATCCGCTTCCCAGCTGGCGTTGAGCATGTCCCGTACGTGATCTTTGTTCAGGTCGAAGTAGAAGCTTTCGGTCAGTTTGCGACAGTTCTTTGCGTCGTACAGTGCCACACTGGAGAGGTATGGTTCGAGCTGCAAGTGAAGAAAGCGTATTGTTTGTTTAAGGGGTGTTTACACTTATGCTATTTCACTAGCGCTAATGAGATAGCTGCTAGCAAAAAAGCTCACTAGCATAATGTAAACAGGGCATCAGCGTCTACCAGCATGAAATTTCAGGAGCTACTGAAATTCGTGCTAGTTGGCGAGTACACTAGCGCGAGTAAATCCGCACAGATGTATCTTCTTTCCTTTATTTAACGCGAGGGGGACGACTCTATCTACGCTCCAGGAAATATTGTGTTTTGCTGTGGCTAGCTGCGCGTACGCTGAGTAGATAGAAAGAAGATTTATCACGATTTTGAAGATTTCCTGCAAAAAGATGAAGCGCGATACTTGCGAGAAATGAAAGAAGATTTATTCGCTAGTGTGAGATTTATTGAGCATCTAAATTTGAGATTTAGATGTATCGCCCCCTCGATTTAACGTCGGTCTCTGTTCCGCAATCTAGTGCCAATCACTGACGGACATCGATTGCCATCCATTGACGGCAATCGAATGTGCAGGAAGGACCTGCGTAGGATATCGCACCCATTCATCAACACACATGTTCCGGGACCAACGGCTTTACTTCCCTTCCGAAGGAAGACGTGACCAGAGATTTTTATGCCTCAGAAAAATCCCACCGACCTCGGCTGAGATTGAACCCAGACACATTGGGGTGAGAAAGCAGTCACGCTTACCACTACACCACCGGCGCCGGCTAGCGCACAGATGTGAACACCCCATTAAGATTTGTTCGTAGAAACAGTAAAAACAGGGGATTATCGTCAGTTCAGACATTCGCGTCATAGTGTGGAGGTTTTACAAGAAGAATGACGAGGCTCCTAGAAAAAATAGTTGAGAGGCTGTTAATTAAACTTCTTAGACAAGCTACGATTTATATGGGGCGAATGGAATATAACATCCAACAGTTTTTTGATTTTTATTGCCTTCCCTGCCCCCTGTGTCACGTTTTTCACATGTACTGACATAAATTCTAGGACCTCCTCCCCACTACAGAGTGGACGTCATATTTGAATCATACCTTTTATTTTCCAAAAAATGTATGAACATTGTTTAAACCACAAACGAACTTCGTTTGGGGTTTAAACTGGAGGAGATGGGGTCTAATAGTTCTCATAACCTCCTGTCGATGTATTTATGTAGTTTAAAATGAGCTCAACCAAATTTTCAGCATTCATTTCGCCATTTTCAAACTGTGTAAGGATTCTCATCCTCCTTAAAATCACCATTTCGGTGCACAAGCTGGCGGCATTTCCTCACACCACGAGGTTGATTGATAGTTTGCGCGCAAACCAAGCTTGCAACGCTTCGTCAAGTTCACTCTGGACTGATTTCGTTAAAATTTAAAAGCTTCAGTGTTCATTCTCGCATCATTCGCTCTCGCACTCTCCGGTTGACGAAACCTCTCACGAGAGAAACGCCAAACAACACGAACACGAGAGAAACGTCACGCAAAACGTCAAACAGAACCAACACCATCAGCCGCGGATCGTCGCGTTTTCAGATCGTGCTCTTGTTTTGTTTCCAATTTTTCAGTGCAAATCCGTTTAAAAATTGTCCAGATCGGCCATTCAAACGATGTGAAGTTCAGTGCAAGTGGTAATCAAAAGGAATTTGTCCGGCAAAGGGCTCGAACGACGCTGGGAAAGCTTCCAAACGGGGCCTCCATCGTCACCACATCCATTGGTGTGGATTTTCATCTGCTGCTCTCTTTGTGGCAATTGGCTGCTGCTGCTGCTGCAGTTACTGTTTTGGAAGTACTTTTTGTTCGTATTCTTCCGTCTCGAACCGTCGGGTGTGAATTAGCTGAAGGTAGGTGGAAATGAGCTATTTTTTGTTCTCGTAAAACTATCGGAGAAATCGTTTTCAGATGTCCACAGAGGAGAATGTAAAATCGTTGCGGGAAATCACCGGATTGAAACCGGAACAGGCAGCGAACCTTCTGACGGCATACAATGGTAATTTGGAGGGAGCGATCAATGCATTTTTCGAGAATCCGGAAGGCGTTTTGAATCCGGATCCACCAGTCGTGATCGATGACGAGGAGGACAATGTCCGGGCGCCGATACCGAGAAAGATGGAAGTTCTACTGCCGCAAGAGGATACCACCCGGGGAAGATTGAAGCGACGGGGAGCAACGATCACGGAGGTTCCGTTTCGCAACTTTGAACTGGAGGGGAAATTGCAGGAACAGATGCTCATGCAAGGGCAGGGACCTTCCTCGAAGAAGATAACTCGACTGGAGGCACTGTTCATGCCGCCATTCGAGATTCTCTTCTCCGGGAGTTTCGATATGGCTCAGAGAACCGGGAAAAGCGTGGACAAATGGATTCTGGTGAATCTGCAGGACGATTTGAACTTCAGCTGCCAGACGTTGAATCGAGATCTCTGGTCGGATCCCAGATTGAAAGACTTTCTCAGGAATAATCTCATCTTCTGGCAGACGTCCAACAAGACGACGGATGGTGCCAAGTTTAAAACGTTTTACAAAGTCAACAATGAGCCCTATATCGGGATGATTGACCCCCGCACCGGTGAGGAGGTGGAAAAGTTCTCAGCCAGCGATGCCGATCCGGTAAAGTTTCTGTCCACGTTGAAGACTTTCATGACGGAAAAGAAATCACCCCACGGGAAGGATGTGACATTTATCGAATCCAGCTTCATGCACCCGTCGACTTCGCAAGCTTCCACTTCCACTAGCGCCAACGGTTCCAAAGCTTCCGGCTCCGGCAAGGCCATCTGGATTCCGGACGAAGAGGAAGAGGAAGACTTCCAAGAAATAACCGACAGCAGCGAAAGTGACATGGAACCGGACACCCCGACGTCCAATTCCCCCTCGAAACAGGCCACAATCCCAACGGAAACGCCCAGCTCACCGATTCTAAGCTCAGATGACGAGGCAAATCTTCCGCCGGCGGAAAAGACCCGCATCATGCTCAAAATGCCCGGCGATTTGACCGAACGACTGTTCTTCCGCAGTTCTCGAACCCTGGATCACACGAAAGCTAAACTAATGAACAAATTTACAACCAAATGCGCCGACCAGAAAGGCAAACCGGTTCGGTTCTTCTGCCCGGCCGTCAAGACAGATCTGGCCTCACTCGACGGGAGTCAAACACTGCTCGATTTGAAGATCCACCCGAATGCTGTGATTCACGTGACAGTGGATGATTGAATTTTCACGCGCGCTCGCTCCGTATTCTTCTGTTTTAATCCTAATTTACTTTTAAGTATAGTCGCGTCCAGTGCTTGAAGGCGCGACTGAAGATCAATTTTAGTTTCTGAGAAGCCAATAAATTATCAGTGAACAAAAGTGTAAGTTAGATGCCGTGTCCGTAGTTCCGTTCGATGACATCCTTGCACTTACCTGACAGAGCGCCACTTCGCCTTCCCCGTTCGATGCTGGCGAAGGACAACTGCCCTCCACCGGGGCTTGCAGTCGGAACTTGAGTGAATCACATTTGAGCAGAATCCTCTGACCAAACTGCTCCCGGTACGGCTCCACGGGTTCCGCCTTACTCGAAACTGAAACCTTGGCCGATCCACCCGCTCCATGCTGTTGGTACGCCCCAAACAAGCGCCTTCGGTTGTCCTTCCTAGCCTGGGCAATCGACATGTCCGTTTCGCGGCCATATTTCATCAGCTGCGGGTTCATACTCTGGTCCAGTCCCTTCAATGTCCCGTACATCATCATCGTACTGGGACTGGCCGGAGGCGGCGGCGGTGCCGTCGTCCGTTCCAACGAAGCCACCCGTTTGTCCTCCTGCAGTTTGTTCTGCTGTATCACCGACGATATCTTCTTCAACCAATCTTCCATATCCGCTTCGTCGTCCGCGGCCAGGGTGAACGACTTCTGCTGGGGGGCATTCATCTTCAGTTCGAAACAGTGGCGGCCCTTCTTCGGATTCGGCACCACCTCGGTGCAGAAGTCCATCACGATGGTCGTTTTAGCTTCGACCTGCTTTTCGTCTTTGTGCAGCTCGAGGATGTAGGTGCCGTCGATTTCCTGCCGGAGGTAGCAGTAGCGCCGTTTGAAGGACTTGGATCCGATGTGGGCGAACATGCGGTCGGAGTTGGTGTCGGGACCTTTCAGGAGATAGCCCTGCTTGGTGATGGTGTCCGCCTGCGAACGGGTCATCTGCTCGTCCAGCCGGTCGTGGTCGGTGTCGATTTCGTACAGTTCTTCCTTCAGCTCGTCCGACGGGGATATCCTGCGAATGGAAGGAAACGGGACCTGTTAAATCATGTTTATATGCTTCGAATTATGCACTGATAACTTATTGCTGATTAACGCGATAATATAAGTATTACAGGTATGTTTCCAATGTACTATGGAGTTTCCTATGCTCATGGAAAATTTGTTTAGTGGCTTGTATCATGTAATATAGGCTCAATGCAATGTCTTGCAATGAGCACTCATACATAGGATTTCCGGTGATTAGGTCTAAGATAATGATGACCAAATCTATAATTGAGGGGGATTTCTTGCTGTACAATAGCCCTATGGGATTGTACGCAATGGTGGCGTAGATCTACGCGGTCTTATATAATTAATCTTATTTGTTAACTGCAGCCAGTAGGAGCTTGTGTTTTGTGTAGGAATAGGAATTTGAGCGGGGTTCTCTCTGTTTGTACTCTTTAGTATGACGCGCTTGACATAGATGGCCCATAGCGACTCACGAAGAGCTACTGATTCCGATCAATAGCGGTGCGGCTTCTTCCTCCTTCCGTTGGATGCTCATGTGGGCTGCAGCTCGCTGCTTGCAGGCAGCCTTTCGTTGTGTACTGGAGAACAATGTTCAACACCACGCGCCGAAAGCACTACCACAAACGAAGTGACAGACATCTAGCTGGCGAAGAAATCAATTAAAATAATGTGGTTCGCTGTAATAGAATTTTCTTAGAAGCTTTTGCCATCATCCACCAGATGGGATAGTATTTTTGTTTTGGTTTTGCATAAAGTTAATTTTGTGTACAATGAATCTTTGAAAGTGTGCAAAGAGTGCGTATCATTTTGTCATTTTTTTTTTATGCATTTCAGTTTTGAGTAGAGTGAAAGAGATAGAACCAAAACATTCTAGTACATTTGGTGAAAATACTAGTTCAATTCAGTAGTAGAACAAACGAAGTGACAGACGGAGCGGCTCGAAAACTTTGGTGACTAACCTGCTATTTCAATTTTTCAGTGTACCACATGGCAACACCACTACTACTGGATTGTACCACATGGCAACACTACTACTGGATTGTACTAGCATTTTCACCAAATGTATTAGAATGTTTTGGTTCTATCTCTTTCACTCTACTCAAAACTGAAATGCATAAAAAAAATGGCAAAATGATACCTACACTCTTTGCACACTGTCAAAGAATCATTTTACACAAAATCAACTTTGTTCAAATCAAAACAAAAAAACTAACCCATCTGGTGGATGATGGCACAAGCTTCCAATAAAATTATATTACAGTGAACCAGCCAGTTAGTCGTCTGTCACTTCGTTTGTGGTAGTAGTGTTGCCATGTGGTACAATCCAGTAGTAGTGGTGTTGCCATGTGGTACACTGAAAAATTACAATAGCAGGTTAGTCACCAAAGTTTTCGAGCCGCTCCGTCTGTCACTTCGTTTGTGGTGTCAGTGTCGATTGCGCTCGTCGTCTGACTCGGTTGAGCGTTCGTGTTTCCAACGATCGTTCATAATCGTACCACAAACGAAGTTACAGGCGACTTTCTCCGAAGAAATGAATTAAAATTATGTGGTTCTCTGTAATAGAATTTTAGTCCACCTTCCGCCCCTCACCGCCAGGTTCGCTAGTATTTTTGTTTTGAATTAATTCAAGTTGGTTTTGTGTGCAATGATCTGGCAACTCGTGTCCTTGCTCGTGTTGACGGGGTGCTGTTTTCTCACTCATCGAAGGAAATTTTGATTAGAGTGAGAAAGTAAGGAACAGTCAGCGCGGGAGCCGTGTGCGTTACTATAGGTGCGGCAGAAGGAATGTAGTCGACTCTGTCGTTCTCACGGTGTTCTTACGCATGATCCAACGTTTCGTCACACTAGATTATGCATAAGAACGTCGTGATAATGCAAGTGCTGGCTTGTTTCCTTCTGCCTCACCAATCACATTGATCACAGCACATACGATTCTCCGTCGGTTCGTGGTGCATTGTGCATTCTTTGTGCCATACCACCAGTCCAAACACTAGAAGTTTTGGAAGGTTCTCCCTCAGTACCTGTAAGCAGTGTGATACCAGCTGACATTCGCATGGGTAGAGAAATCCGGAACATTTTCTCGCTTTTGAGCATCAACGTCAACCCGGTCTCGAATCGCATTTCCGCTTGAGGTGGCACCGTTGGCAGTAATCTATTGCGCCGTGGGAAAGACCTGCTTAGTGCACTAGTGCTGGAAAATTCTGCAAGTTCGTCATTAAAATTAAATCAACTTTTCTTCGCTGTAACGTACTCCGGATCAGACTCGCTGGTGGAACGTTTTCGTGGGACGGTTTTCGACCCAAAAAGCTTCAGTTTGAACTGCTTTCCAAAAGATTTCTGGGCAGGCGTCTTGGGACGCACGATCTCCACCGAGGCATCCGTTAGCGTGTTCGTGTCGGAGCGGATGACCTGTTTGATCGGCTGCAATTCTACCATCGATTTTCGGCCCTGCTTTTTGTTTAACTTCACACGATAGTTGAAATCGAACACGGTCGACGATCCGGCGGAGGATGCTTCGTCTTCATTCTCCGAAGAAGTCAACGTTTTGATCTTTTCCGAGCTGAGCTTCTCGAGCTTTACGACCGGTTTGACTCGAAGTAATTTTTCGACGGAAGTTCCTCGTGGCAGTGGAATCTTCTTGACCAGTTCCTCCAGACTGATTTCTTCGCTTCGAAGAAACGAACGAGGAAGAACTAAATGAAGACGTGGACAGCCGTCATTTCGACGTTGGTTTCTTTCGTGTAGAAACCAGATCGGAATCGCTGTCGTCACTGTCTATTGCGGTTCGTCTTTTCTGAGATTTGCGTTTGGTCGTCAATGCAACTGACTCTTCAGAATCTGAATCATCCGATTCAATCTGACGTCTGCCACTAGATCGGCCCCTAGAACTCCCCTCTCTGCTATCGTTACCGGCTTCCCCCATCTTGCTGCTTCCACTCTTCGGGAAGCCTCGGCTAGCTTCAAAACCGCTTTCGGCGTCTTTCGGACAATCGGACGACAAAAGGTGAAAACATAGTTCTTCGAGGGAACCTCCATGCACTGATCTTGGCGACAAGTCGAACCGCACGTTGCACAAAGGATCAGATCCCAACGCTTGCAATCGTCGTAATCTCGCCCATACCGACAGCGACACTCTTCAGCGTCACACTCCGAAGGACGTTCCAACTGATCGTTGAATACATTCGGTTCCAGCTCCCACGAGGCATCCCTCGAACAATTAAAATAAAATATTCAGTATTCAAATACCGATTCACCCACCTCCGCCGCTTCGCTTAATTTTCCGGAATATAAATGCCACGCTGATGGATCTGCTGACTAAAGTCGTCCTTGTTGCACAAAGGGCAATTGAAAAAGTACATCGCCGATTGGGCAAACTGTGCCACGTAGCTCCGATGGAACCAGCTATTCTGACAGCACGGGTCACGAATCGATTCCAGCTTCCTGTACGGTCCCATATCATCGTAGCAAATCCCACTGGCTTCGGTCTCGGAGTGTTTCACCTTATCCACCAGCGCTACGTGCTTATCGCACCACGACTGGAACGTTTCCACGTAATGCGACAGGCACTCATTCTGCATCCCACAAAGCGTATGGAATGAACGGAAGCACTTCTTCGCGCAACACCAAACGTTTGCATACCGTTCCTTGCAGATGTAACACTTTTGTCCTCGGATACGAGCTTCCTCATTTCTGATGTCCTCCTCCATTAATCCGAAGATTCCCTCCTCGTCTTCAGGTAACAAGGTACACGTAGCAGGTATAATGACTAGTTTTGCCACGTCTAGTAGCCCGGTCCAGAATAGAGCATCGCACCATCGTACCGCAATCATGCTCAAACGCGTGACATACAGCATCTTTAGCCGAAATAAATAATAAATTGAACAAAATTGGTTTCATTCGATCCTCCTTCATTCTCACCATCTCACCTTCAGCACGTCGATCGATTCGATGGATTTCGGCATGATTTTGGAGTAAATTTTCCTTCTTCAGATCGCCCTCGTCGAGAGCTTTCAGTTCCTCTACGGAGGAGCAAATGCATACCGAGTATGGCCACCCGAAAAAAAATAATTATAATAAAATAACGAAATTACAATGATTTTTACGGTTGAATTTCGGGCACATTATAAATTTATTGTTAAATTATTGGACGGGTGAAAAAATAAATTTCGTTTTAAAAGATACAATTCTCAATGAAAATTAATTTGATGAGATCAAATTTGTTCGAGAAAAATCAGTTTTTTTATTCTTAAGATGCTTAACAACCCCCCTTTTTTACTGTACATTTCTCATATACCATGATTTTCGTTTTGATTTTATGATAATCAACCAAAATCTCCATTCAAAATCATTGTATTTTTATTGGATTTTTTACGGGCGGGTCCTGTTTGGCGTCCAACAACGATATCTTCTCGGTCGCGAATGACCATGGCTTTGGTTAGGAGCACCGACTGATGAAATCTTTAGCAACAATTGCCGCCAAAAAGCGCGAGTCATTGACAGCTCAACATCGTTTATTTGTAAGCAAATGTTAACCCGATGTGTTTACTCCTAATCATTTTGGCCTAAGGTCTTTCATTATACAAAAGAAGTGCAGATAACAATGAACACAACATAGTGACATGCAGTTTGACAACAGGCTCTCCCTTTCAATTTTCGTTAGAGAAAAAGAGATAACAGGCGGTGCCCCAATAGCATCAACTACTTTAAGCTAGTACATATGAGTACACGGTAAGAAAAAAGTACCCAAAATTGAGTTCCTTTCACTCATCACGTGGCTTCCGTGGGGCTAGGTAAAATTAAGTTAAAGAAGAAAACTCAATTTTGAGTAATCCTGATCGTTGACTAAGTTGACAAAAAAATAATAAAACGGAGCAGACTGGAACCGAACCATGGACGTTGAGATTACGGGGCCCGTGTGTTGACCACTCGTCTATCAACGCTTGTAAAACTGAAATGGTTAAAGGCGCATAAGAGCAACCTCAATGAAAATAAACTTATATTTGAGTTTATTTATTATTACTCAATAGTTGAGTAAATTTTAACCAACGCCGCTTTTCTGATTCACTCAACGGCAGACCTCAAATGATAGAACCCAACGTTGAGTTTTTTTAAACTTAATTTTGAGTATTTTTTTCTTGCCGTGAGATAGTGTTGCCGTGAGGTACACTCGAAAATTTCAAATGTAAGTGCGTCAAACCAAATTTCGAGCCGCTCCGTCTGTCACTTCGTTTGTGGTTTCAACACTTTGATCAGACGAGGGGACTTTTTTGAGTGTACACAGCAAAAAAAGTTGTTGAATATTACATCGAAACTGCTGCAACCAGGTCAATCCATCGGTTGTGCAATATCACATTGTACGATGTACATCGATTTTGCGAACAAAATTACATCCATTGATGTAATATTGTATCTGATTTTTGCTATTACGTCATTATTTCATACATCAGCTTGAATTACGTTGATCGATATTACATTTTTTTTTGCTGTGTATGTACAAACCGAGACGTTTCGAACTCGATGTTGATGTTTTGAATTTGATTAGTCAGCAAGCAATTAAAGCAATCCTCGAGTATACTCCCGCCAGTTGGTTTTCATGACGACAGCGCGATAAGTGCACCCACTCCATGGAGCCAGTCATATCCAAGTCCTCTAAGTAAAAGTATGGACGTCTGTCTAAAGTTGTTCCAATCGAACCGTCCAAATGCACTGCTTTGCTCGATTGGAACAACTTTTTTTCAGTTTTGTTGTAACAGTCGTCCATACTTTTACTTGGAGGACTTCAGTCACAGCCAGCACAGTTGAAGATTTTTTTTCACCAAGACGAAAGTGAGGTAAGCTTTTTTTTAGTTCTAGTTCTAGTTTCCAGTGAAAAATTTCGCTTCTGCAGACAAGATGGCCATCAACGGGATTGTGTTTCCGCTGGAAATCAGCCTTCTGGACGAAACCTGCATCATCTGTTACGAAAAGCTGCAGTGGCCGATTTTTTGTCCCCAGTGCAAGCAGGGTAACTGCTACGAGTGTCTGGGCCGTTGGTTCCAGCAGAAGCAAGAGTGTCCGAAATGTCGGCACGTCTTCCAGTTGCAAGCAGACAGACGCGGACGGTACGGTTGTCCGCGTGACGGAAATTTAATCGAGTTTTACTGCGAGCAGTGCGTTGAATGCATTTGCCGCGCATGTACGGGAAACCTAAGCCCGCACTATCGTCATCCGGTGCGAAGCCTGGATGCTCTGCGGAGGGAAATGGTTGATGCGTTCAAAGCGATGGAGAACAAAATGAACTTGCAGCTGGTAGAAGTGGCCTGCAGTTTCGGTTACGGTGGAGATATCGCTAAGAAAGCGTTGCAAAAAATCAAATCTCTAATCCCAATGGGAAGTCCGCTGGAGTGGGTACAACAGCAACGTGCTATCCAAACCGAAATCGATAAGATTATCCAGCCAGTGATTGCCGGAAATGCTCAACAAACAACGTCTTCCTACTATCTGCCAAACACGGATTTTGAAGAGAAAACTTTTTTCCTAACCGAAACAAACACAGAGCAGCTGTTATCTGCTACGGACCGACAGGGCAACACTTGGGAACTGACGGTATATCCGGGTGGATACAGCGATGCGAAGGGAAAATTTATCAGCTTGTATCTTAAGCTGGTTCGGGGCACGCCACTGCGCTATGAATATCGGTTCAAGATATTCGATAAGGGCAATCAACCACTGGAAACTTACTACGCGGTGGATGACTTCACGGTCGGAAGTCAATCCACCGCGTGTCAAAGGTTAATTGACATTAACCAAGCACGCCAGAAGGCATGGGGTGTAAAGGGCTACCAGATTGCTTTTGCCACAAGACCAACGGATCCGATGTATGGCCTTCGCTGCGCAACTGCCTTGGCAGAAAACAAACTCAAACGGTGAGTTGGCTTAGCTTTTGATGGAATCTCAAGTGGTTAACTTTTGCTTTCTTTTGGTAGGTTGAATTACAGGACATTTACGTACATGGTGCATAAGTTTTCGTATAACAAGGTTGCCAATCGCATCCTGTTTTCGAACATCATGTTCGACCATCAAAACATTTCATGGCGTTTCCGGATCGATTGCAACGGCCACTGGGAGCAAGGCGAGTACGTTAGCGTATTCCTGGAACTGCTGAATGGTGTCGAAGGATGGTAAATTGACGTACAATGCGAATTTCCTTGCGACTGATTTTAAAACTCAATCCTTTCAGGTTCGACATCTTCATCAAGGTCTACAATCCGAATAATCCAACGATCTCGTTCAAACGGGAACTGACACATAAGTTTACCGTGCATTCAAACTGGGGCGTTCCGCACTTCATTCATCAATCGGCGGTGTATCCGTATTTGTGCAACGATCAGCTTAAGTTTGATTTTGGAATGCGACCAGCTTACGTCGAGAAGGAGATGTGAATGGGTTACTTTTTGTTATGTTATAAATTCCTTTTTTTTTCCTTTTCTTATTTACAATTTGTATGACCTCAAGTGAACTCAAATGAACTGAGTTCGAACTTGTTTTTGAATTACAATAAACGACACCTTACATTGAAATTTATGAATTGGGTTGTTAGTGGAGCACTCATAAGCAGCGTTCAGGCACAGAGAACAGACCTTCAAGTTCGGTCAGAAACTTGTGTAAAATAAGTGGGAACGTCGCCGTTACGTGGTGTTAGCATCTCCTGATTTTCTCTATAAATTTTCCACTTTCGACCAATTTGGCGCTAGTATCGATACATTTTCTGTTGAAAATTGCCACTTGGCGCTACTAGCACTTAGTGTCTAGTGTAATTTGTGCAACGCCAGCGCCATCATGTTGTCAAAGAGAGTTTTTAAGTGGGGAAGTCGCTGTTAGTGGCGCTTAAGTCGAATAGGAATCTTTACACAAGTTTTTAGAGAAATTTTGTTCGAGCCTCCATGTCTGTTCTCTGTGACTATAGGTCATCTTGGAGAAATGATGAATTTTAGATTTCAATTGAAGTCTGTAGAGGTGTTAGTTTTGAGTAGAATTTTAAGAAACCCTGAATTGAATTAAAAGTAAATTTTAATGAAAACTCTTAGGAATTTATGAGAAGCACAACTCCTATGAACTTCAGAGGAAAATTTCAAGGGTATTCTGAGCGTAATTTCATAAAGTTTGTGGGAGAAAACGAATCCGGAACATAAGTCCTCGGAAATTTTTAGAAGATACTAAAAGAAGTACGTGGAAGTACTATAATTAAATCTGAAAATAACTCCAGGACATATTCAAAGGAGTTTGGAAAATGAATTCACGAGAATTCATCTAAGGGATTTGTGAGGATAAATGCCAATGAATTCTTAAGAAACTTTAAATGTAAGTAGAATTCCAAGGGCAGGAAAGAGATTCAAAAGGAAATCCGATATGATTTCAATGAATATTCGGATAACCTTTCCAAAGGGTTTCTTATTGTGGTGAGGAAAACTAAAAGAAAATTGAATTCGGAGGATAGATTCATCGAAATTATGAGGAATATTTCAATGGAAATCTCTCCGTTGAATATGGAATGGACTATTCTGACGACTTCAGAACTACTTGAAAGTTCCCAAATTATTCCTGAAGTTAATTAAACTGCCTTGAAGTTCTTTTGTAGTTTGAGAAACTATCCTGATGCTCACAATACTTCTCATCAAATTCTGAAACTTCCCCGTACTTTATAGGTCTTCCTAAAGTTTCCTCAATTTTGCTAACGCTCATGGATCTCCTTTAAAGGTTTAAAAATTCGCTGAAGTCTCTCTAAACTTTTTTAAAATTTATGTGATTTCTCTAATGTTAACGGAACTGCTCTGAGGTTCTCTGTTCTTTTCTGAAATTCTCAAACTCCTATAAACTTTTTGTAGTTCTTATGAAGAAAGTCCTAAAAAATTTTAAGCTTCAGTGAACTTCTGAACTTATGCGAAGACTTCAATTAACTTTTTAACGTCTCTGAAGTTATCTGAAAATCTGGGAACTGCTTTAAATTTCCCATAAATTTTCTGAAACTAATGGAACTCAAATCCCCCCGAAATTCCTCCAATTTTCGGAGCTTACTTAACCCTCCGTTACTCGCGCCAATTTTTGTAACACGAGTACTCGCGCGTTGTACTTTGTACAACAGTGTGAGTTTTCCATTGCCATTTTGCACCCGAGCTACCAACCGATATGAAACTAACGGGTATTCCTTAAAAAACTTGTTTTTAACTAAACAAGTTAAACTTTTATCACAGTTAACCCCCAAAAAATACGGATTATAGAGAAAATTGGAATGGAAACCGCGTAAACGGTATCCGTACTACGTGGGATTTGACTTTGACATGGAAAATCTCGAGATCCTGACCAGCTAGAATGTTACCATAGAGGTAACTCTAAGACCACTGGGTCCCGAAGAAAATCAATATTATTTTTGGCTCACTCAGTACCAGAACAACGGTCCCAAGCTATTTCACTCACCCCTGCATGTTCTGCATGAATCCACACACCCCTGATGTTAGCTGTCAAACTTTCATAGCGAATCAAAACAAACATAGTGTAGTAATAGAATTTCAACTAGAATAGGGTACGTTAATCGTTTGCTTGGGACCAATAGGCTACTAAAGTGGTGAGCCAATTTAAAATCGTTAGTTTCGTATTGATTGTTGATGTTACTGTCTTCGGCAAAATCGTTCTACAGAACCTTTCGCTGGTGGAGACTAGTTTAGAATTTTCTCACTACGTATTGCTAGAATACATGTGAAATTATCGCATGTGATATATTTCGAGATCATGACCAGATAGAAAGCTACTGTCGTCGACAAAGTTTTCGATGAGATCAAAGCCTATTTCTTGGTGCACAATAGTTCAAATACACAATGGTGCATGTGGTAGATAGAGTTGGTACTGAATAATAATCATAGTGAATAACGATAACTATACCTTGAGTAAACTTGATTCAGCGTGTAGTCTTATAAAACAAACGACTTGAGTATACTGAAGTCAGCGTGTAGCGATTATTTGATGATCAAAGAAACGCACACATACATATACATGCGATTAGGAAACTACTCGAAGCATGTGCTTCGCCTTTGTGCATGATTGCATGGTGAAATCAGTCATTTAACTAATTTTGTAGCGCACGGTTGTGCATTGTGCTAGTCTTTGTTGAGACAAATGGCCGAGGCTTGAAACCTCGGTCAGGTCACGACAGTGCACAATAGTTCTCAATACGCGGCGCTAGTATACACGTGAAATACTCATATAAAATATCTCGAGATCCTGACCAGATAGAAAGTTACTGTCTTCGGCAAAGTTGTTCAGAAGGTCAAGGCCTTTTCGTTGGTGGAGTAGTTCAGAAAAAATAAAATATCTCAAGTTCTTGACCAGATAGAAAGTTACTGCCTTTGGCAAACTTTTTC
The DNA here is from genome assembly GCF_037179485.1 of Ochlerotatus camptorhynchus. Classification (NCBI taxonomy): domain Eukaryota; kingdom Metazoa; phylum Arthropoda; class Insecta; order Diptera; family Culicidae; genus Ochlerotatus; species Ochlerotatus camptorhynchus. Next base: position 4,688,427 of record NW_027040804.1, on the reverse strand, counting down.
AGGGGGTCAAGTATTTTTGGCTGGTGGAGAGTAGTTCAGAATTGTCTCACTACGCGGCGCTAGTATACACGTGAAATTCTCATAAAATAGCTCGAGATCCTGACCAGAAAGAAAGTTACTGTCTTAGGCAAAGCTGTTCAGGAGATCATAGCCTTTTTGCTGGTGAACAGTAGTTCAGAATCTTCTCACTAGGTAGTGCTCGTATACATGTTAAGTTCTCGCATGTGATACATCACTAGATTCTGACCAGATAGAGAGTAAATGTCTTTGGCAAAGTTGTTCAGGAAGTCAAGATCGTTTCGTTGGTGGACAGTTGTTCAGAATTTTCTCACTACTCGGTGCTAATATACACATGCAATTCTCGCATATACAATAGCTCGAGATCTTGAGCAGATAAAAAGTTACTGTTTTCGGAAAACTTGTTCAGGGGGTTCAAGAATTTTTGGCTGGTGGACAGTAGCTCGAGATTCTGAACAGGTAGAAAATTATTGTGTTCGAAAAAGTTGTTCATGAGGTCAATGCCTTTTTGGCTGGTAAACAGTAGTTAAAAAATTCTCATCACGTGGCGTTAGTATACATGTACACTTCTCGCATATGCTATATCTCGAGATCCTGATCAGATATAAAGTTACTGTCTAGGACAAAGTTGTTTAGGAGGTCAAGGTATTTTGGCTGGTGAACAGTAGTTCAGAATTTTCTCACAAATTCTAGGCTTTACCCTCCTGAACAACTTTGTTCAAGACAGTAACTTTCTATCTGGTCAGGATCTCGAGATATATTACAGGCGAGAATTTCACATTTCACTAGCGCTACGTATTGAGAAAATTTTGAACAACTGTCCACGAGCAAAAAATTTGTGATATCCTGAACAACTTTGCCGACGACAGTAATTTTCTATCTGGTCAAGAACTTGAGATATTTTATATGCGAGAATTTCACATGTATACTAGCACCGTGAAGTGAGAAAATTCTGAACTACTGCCCAGCAGCCAAAATACCTTGACCTCCTGAACAACTTTGTCGTAGACAGTAACTTTCTATCTGATCAGGATCTCGAGATATAACATATGCGAGAAATGTACATGTATACTAACACCATGTGGTGAGAAAATTCTTAACTACTGCTTACCAGCCAAAAAGTCTTGATCCCCTAAACAACTTTGCCGAAGACAGCAACTTTCTAGCTGATCAAGATCTCGAACTATTGAATATGCGAGAAAGGCACGTGTATACTAGCACCGCATAGTGAGAAAATTCTGAACTATTGTCACCCATCAAAAAGATCTTGACTTCCTGAAAATCTTTGCCCAATACATTTACTTTCTATCTCGTCAGGATCTAGAGATATTTTATATGCAAGAGTTTCACATGTATAGTAGCACCGCAAAGTGAGAAAACTCTGAAGTACTGTCCACCTGCGTAAAAGTCTTGACCTCCTGAACAACTATACCGACGACAGTACCTTTTTATCTGGTTGGAAACTCGAGATATTTTATATGAGAATTTCACGTGTATACTAGCGTCGCATAGTGAGCAAATTCTGAACTATTAAGTACCAAGCAATAGGCTTTGACCTCCTGAACAACTTTGTTAAAGACAGTTACTTTCTATCTGGTCAGGATCTCGAGATATATCACATGCGAGAATTTCACATGTATACTAGCGCTACGTAGTGAGAAAATTCTGAACTACTGTCCGCCAGCGACAAGGCTATGATCTCCTGAACAACTTTGTCGGAGGCAGTAACTTTCTATTTAGTCAGGTTCTCGATATATTCCATGTTGTAATCAATTAAGTCAACTCCCACGTAGTATGGTCACAGTTTACGAGGTTTCCATTTACATTTTCCCTATTATCCGCATTTTTTAGGTGTTTACTGCGATAAAAGTTTAGCTTGTTTCGATCAAAACAAGTTTTTTGAGGAATACTCGTTGGTTTCAGATCGATTGGTAACTCAGCAACAAAATGGCAAAGGAAAACTCATGTGTGTTGTACAAAGTACAACAGCGCGAGTAACGGAGGGTTAACTTCTTTGAAATGCTCCCACATTTTGCTAATGTTCATAAAAATTCCTGAAGTTCGCGGATCTCCCCTTAAGCTCCATAGATTTCTATGAAGTTCTCGAAATGTTTCTGAAGACCACTGTCCTTCTGTAAAGTTTTCGAAGTTTTACTAAATTTCTGGAACTTTTATGCTTCCGCAATTTTTATGGAACTAGAACGAAATAATTAATATAGTTGTATGATTTTCACAAAAGTTCTCAAGATTTTTATGAAGTTCATGAAACTTCCCTTAAATTATCGACACTATTTTAAAACTTCTTCAATGAGCTAGACTTTCCTGGTGTTATCAAAACTGCCTAAACGATTACTAAATTTCTTTAAAGTTCTCTAGACCGTCTTGAATTTATCAGTATTTTTTAAGAACCGCTTACCTGAAGTTCGGCAAATTTTCTGATCTATGTATATTCATAATTCTATAGCTATCATGCGGTGCTATATTATGGTATCAAAAACCGATTTGTTTACATTTTGATGGGCGTTGGCCAAATTTGGATTTTTCAGATATAATCCTAAATAGGACCTAGATTATTTAATACTCTAGTAACCTCAAGTCCGTGCTCTGTCACAATGTTTCATTGTGATTAATCAACACTCAAAGGGATAAAATATCAAATTTGGGGTGAATTTGAATGAAAGGGAACTTGGAGTGAAGAGCGCACTGCCCACTGGACGATTCTGAAGCCTGGCCAAGTGAGTGGGGTATGGGTTTATTGGATTGAACGTCATTTCCAATGTATATATTGATACATTCAAACCATTGGCATTTGAGATAAGACAGAGATAGGATGCGGAGGGCCCGCTTAGGGGAAGCGTAACCCATGTTATGGTTTCCATTTATCAAATAGTTCAGATAGGCTGGAAATGACATGTTCATAGTGAGAAAATGTACCATATGGGGCCCGTTCACTGATCAAAATCAGATTCACATCGTCAGACCCTGCCCAAGAATAAGGGAATTGACGATGACTTGTCAAGTTTTATTTTGAATTTGCGTTTTGCATTTAATACTCTAGTAAATCTCGCGTCCGTGCTCATTCACAACAGTGTGAGGTGTCAATACTCACTGGGTCATATGTCTTAGACCAGTTCCAGATTAGTTTGCTATTAATATCTTCTGCATCGCAGTTCGCGATAGATTACTAAATATGGGTTCTCTTTTCCGACCATAATAGTGTGAGGGAAGGGGGTGAGTTCTGGATCAACAATGGAGGGGGGCCCATCGGCATTTGTGGGCAGACCGTCCAAAGCCCATTCCTCACAGATCGGAGGCTGCTCACGCAGGCCAACACCATCTTCGTGTGGCCTTCGCTTTGTGAGTGGGGGGCTTTGGAGCGGTTTGTTTGCGAGTGCTGATGGGCCCTTTTCTATTGTTGATCCAGAGTTAAACGTTGCGATATGAGAGCGAATAGAGGCAAATAAATAGGGAAGACAACACCATGACCCAAATAAGTAACCAATGCATGCGGCTCACACTTAACTTGTTCTATTTCTTTCTTTCTTCCTATCATGTACTAATATTAACTGCCTGAGGACAAATGGGAACACGACCAGAAGATCAATAGGAGAAAAAGAAAATTCGAACAAGAAAAGAAGAATTAAACTTGCACCGGCAAGAGGAAGCAGACAGAAAGGATCATGCCGGTTGGAGACAGCCAATGTATACTGGACGAAGCTTGTATCTAGGAAAAGTCGTATGTGCAGGAAACCGTAAGTAGGATAATAATCGTAAAAGGTGTGTGCTTGCTTGATAAGATCCTAACTTTACTTTAAATACACGGTAGGAATCGAATATCCATTTATGATTAAGGTTTTGCCCATTTTTCAGTGGGAGTGGCAATACTCATTGATGAGTGATTTATCGTACCCATTTATTAGTAACTGTTAGCAGCTAATGATTAATTGATTTACCTATTTTAGAATTACCTATACTTCACATCAGAACCTCATTTCCTTCAATTACTACTCCGTCGCAGCACACACCTTATATGGATCGCTAACCTTTATTTAGTTTCAGCATTTTCGACATTATAATCAAAAGGTGAGTTTTAAAAGTATAATTACCATGCATATAGATAAGTTAATGTACCAGAACCTGGACGGACACGAGCCTACCCAGGGGAGGACCCGGATACGACCACCCATGTGTGTCTAGAGTATCGCACGAGCTGACGAGTGCAACGGGAAGGACAGTAGGTGTATAGACTAGGGGGTTGGTCCCTAGATAAGCCTTCTTAGCGGAAGGCACAGCCTATGCACTGAACAATTACAATTACAATTACAATCAAAAACCGATTTGTTTACATTTTGATTATAGGCCCTTTTCAAATGTTACGCAAGATATGACTTGTACTTTATTTTTCCGATGTAGATCAGAGCAAATCAACTCTGAGTAACTCTCAGCTTAAGAGGCACTGGCATTAAAGTCGTCCTCCCCCTTGACTAAAATAACGAAAATAGTGACCAAATAGTGACTTTAGAACAAGGGGTAGATCACTCATCCACACACCAATCTTGGGTCATCTTTTTTGTCAGTGTTCCGCAAGTGGGCCGCAGGTGTGCCGATTGTGCCGGTCATAGAGCAAGCTGCGATTGTTTGTCAAATGTCCAACCCGGCAACCCGGTATTTCTTTTTTTTTCCTTTATTTAACGTCGGTCTCTGTTCCGCAATCTAGTGCCAATCACCGACTGACATCGATTGCCATTCATTGACGGCAATCGAATGTGCAGGAAGGCAGCTTCCACACCTGCGTAGGATATCGCACCCATTCAAAACACATACATGGTTTTACTTCCCTTCCGAAGGAAGACGTGACCAGAGATTTTTATGCCTCAGAAAAATCCCACCGACCTCGGCTGGGATTGAACCCAGACCCATTGGGGTGAGAAAGCAGTCACGCATACCACTACACCACCGGCGCCGGCTTTCCCGGTATTTCTGACACCTTGCATGTTTTGGTTTGAAATCGCAAGGATAAATTAAAGCCCTCTAGTAGCCCTTTTACCACAAACGAAATAAATTTGACACATTAGAACACCTATATGTAGCTGGCAACCAAGGAGAAATTGTGTGGTAAGTACAATTATACCACAGACAAACAGACATAACTCTCGCAAGTTGTTCCTCGAACAAGCATTTAACGGTCAATTTAAAAGTATCATAGTTGGTAGTACCGCCACCTGTGGCGCGCATAGTCAATGCCCTTGCGTTTGACGTTTGCACACTACTGCCATCTGTTCAGCGTACTCAGCGTTGCCAGATATACCGATTTATCGGTATTTATACCGATTTTCAAACTTGATACCGATGTACAGATAAGGTTTATCAGAATACCGATTTTTAAGTTTTAATACCGATTTATACCGATTTTTTTTTAATAAATAATCAAAAATGATTACTGCACGCCCGCGCTGAATCTATTGTGAGAGGCTTTTATCTTTTTAAGCATTCAATTTTTTTAACCCTGCTTTATAAAAATTCTTCTTTAAAAATTTCTTATGCTTGATACTCTTTCGACTAATGCTTCTATTTCCTCACCTTTTTTGGCTACCAAGGGGTCGAGGAATTTTCGTCCACCTTACCCTGTAAATTATTTTACAATTCCTTCCGGAAATCTATTTCGACTTTCCTGGAAGCTTCTTCTGGCTGCCCTTGGAAAGTTCTTTCGGCTTCTCCTTTACCTTACCAATCAGGCTAACGCCTTGTTGTCCTCTGCTGTCCGAAGAATTCGTCTCTACTCTCCATGGATCGAGCATGGCCTCGTAGTCTCGAAGAGTCCGCAGGTCGCCTTCTACTTCGTCTTATCCCGTCAGTTTTTTCAACTTCCCAGGAACTTCAGAAATGCTTCCAGAGATTTATCATAGTTCCAAGGGTTCGATAGTTCGGACTTTTGGGTAAGTTTAAAGATATGTAAGAGTGGTAAGTTCCGATAAATTAAAGGCAGTTGCAGTAACAGCTGTTAAAATTCGAGAACCCGGAAATTTCAGGAAAGTCCAGAGAACTCCAGTGAACTAAAGGAAACATCTGAAATATTTTAGAAACTTCACAAGTCCAAAAAACTTCATGGAAATTAAATGGTTTTCAGGACACTTCCATTTGTTTCAGGAGAATTGATATAACTTAAGGAAAGCTCTGAGAACATCAGGACACATCAATAAATGAAAATTTCTGAACCTTTAAAGGAGTTCCGAGGAACTCAGGAAATTTCCAAAAACTTCAGCAAAGATCCGAGAGGTTCATGAAAACTTTGTAAACTTCAAAACAGCCCCATTAACTTCGAGAAAATTTCAAGAACTTACAATGAGTTCCAAGGAATAAAGGGATATTCCTGTGGGGTTTCAGGGATGTTTTATAAATATCTGAAATACTCCTGGATCATTTGAGCATGTAAGGACCTTCAGAGAATGTTGCTCACATCGCCCAGAAATCTATTTCTTCCAGATTTTTTCCTCGCTTCTCCTTGAAGTAGCTTGCGCTCTATGGCTTTCGCCTTTTCCAGAAGTTTCTTCCAATCTACCATAGGAAGTTTCTCCCAGTGCCTCAAAAAAGTTTCTTCCATCTTCTACAGGAAGTTTTCTCAGAAGTTTCTTTCACCTCCATAAGTCATTCTCGGTAGATTTTTTCCTACTTCTGTTGGAAGGTTTTTCCGAGCTTCTTAAGACTTCCCCTGGAATTGCCTTCCAATATTCAAATCTTTTCTGGTTTTCTCTGGGTGTGTTATCTGATTTTTTTCCGAAAGTTTCTAAAGTTTTCACTAGAAGTTTCTCTATATTTGACTTGGATGATCCTCATCGGATATTTTTCTGACATTTCTTAAATTTCCTGCAAACTTCCACCACAAGATCTTCTTTATTCTTTCTCTGGAAGTTTTTTCGATATCAATAAGAGACTTATTCAAATATTCCCGGAAATTTCTTGCGACGTACTACTTCGTTCTTAGTCCAAAAGTTTTAATTTTCGCCTACAAAAAGGCAAAAATATAAAATTAATTAAAATAGTGAATACCGATAAATACCGATTTTTTAAACATTTGATACCGATAAGCTTGGAAACCATCTGGCAACGCTGAGCGTACTACCCACCAAAGTGTATTCAACAGATGGCGGTAATGTTTTAGCAACGATGTTTTACAGTGATAAATATTCAATGTGTTATGTCTGTTTGTCTGTGATTATACTCTATGCCCAGGGAAGTCGAGAAATTTTCCAACCCGAAAAATGCCTAGACCGGACCAGGAATCGAACCCAGCCACTTCCAGTATGGTCTTGCTTTGTAGCTGCGCCTTTACCGACTGAGCTAAGGGAGGCTAATCATGCGCTAAAAACATCACTCACCGTGGTAGCTCTTGGTAGGTTCCTCCGTAGGCGCTGTACTTGTAGTGTATCAGATGGTTGGCAGATTCGTAGGTGTGTAACGCCTGGCGGGTCAGGAGGTGCCCCGTTGAACTTACGGTGGCTCTATTGCTGCCGTTGCTGTCGTGCGTCGGAGAAGCACACTGCGAACTGGTTCCGTTGGTGGCGGCGGCGGATTTCCCGCTGCTGCTGCCGCCATTCTGAGCACTTGACGACGCAAGGGCTTTGGCAAAACTTGGAATGTTGCTGGTGACGGTACGGAACTTCTTCGGCAGTACCACTTCCTGTGAAACGAATGATTCGATTGATGAAATGTTTCACTGTTAGAATTGCTTGTGAACTTACCGCCACATCATCGTTCGGGTACAGCAGCAGCTCACGCTGGGGATCATTCTGGATGAGGGTCTTATTTTTGGTGATGAATCCTTCGAAGTCAATCGGATCCACTAGGATTGGTTTGCTCTGAAAATAGGAAGAAACATGCGAAGGAAAATTAGTTGATTCATGGTTGAACTGCAAGCAAAAAATTCCCTGAAGCCACAATTTATCGCAAGAATGCAATTTCGCCGCTCCAACGGGGTGTTGCCTAATTATCTCCACTGCAGGCACGCATGACCTGAATCAGATCGGATCGCATCGCACTCATATCTGCACCGTGCCACAGAGATTCGATCGACGACGATCCTTGCGGTGGTCGTTTGTATGTGGAGGCACGAAATCGATAATTTTACTCAATTTCCGATAAATCACGTTTTGGTTGGATCGGTCGATCGAACGCAGATGTCGATTGTGCGCCGTTATGATACCGATACGCTCTGGGAACACGCTGGGAAGAGGACAGTCTAGCCCCCAGGATATGGCACGCTGATGATGACTGATCGATGTTCGGGATAGGACAAAGGAATCGATTGCGATTAAGTTCAAGCAGAGGTGTGGTAATTTCGTACCGGAGTGCTGTTGAGTCCTGTGGTCCTGGTTGGAGTTGATAATAGGGCCCACATGAATTAGGTCCCGAAGAAACATGCTCAATCTTACGGCTCAGGAAGTACGAGACCTTCGGTGCCAAGCGAATTGGGTTCTTTAGGGGTATTGAGGTAATTTCATATTCGTAATCTGCATGTCAAATGGAACCGAGATCCAGAATTTCATCAATTTTGGTACACTGGAAGAATATTAAATAAATGCGATTACATTGGAAAAAAAATACCATCTAAGCACCCCTAGGTGGGACTTTGTATGGGAGCGAGCTGTCAATTTGTAAGTTTAGTGTCAAACAGTGAAGTTATTATTTTGCTTTAAATCTTGATATAAAAATCGAGATGAATGTTCGAAAAAAAAATATCTTTATGGTCAAAAAACGAAGCTCTATCAGATGGTGTATAAAAACCGATAATTTTTTCAAAATTAAAGAACCCAATTGAAGCACTCCTCGAGACATAGGAAAATCAACGAGCCCCTCATTAAAGTATGTCAAATTTATAAGGCGAATCAAAACAATAACAAACTTTGACAGATTCTAGTTCGCACAATGGGAACAATGAGCTAGTCAAGCAATGAGCCAATTGAAAATCGTTAGTTTCGTATTGATTGTCATTAAGTAGTAGTGCTTTCAAACAATTTGCTTTTTAACCGCGTTGATACGTCCCAAGTAGTCTAGTTTGATTGTATAATAATTAAGTAGTTTGAAACAATAGAAGCGTAACGTATAGTTATGCACACCGCTCGCGTGCTGTAGAATCATACATGGCATTGCATTGTGTGTCTTTCTGACATTTATGTACAATTGAATGACCATGCAACTTGACCGCATCTCCCAACATACTAATTAGATGTGGCTGGCAAAGCCCATCCAAAATGATACACTCATAAAATACGACACATTTTTATTGGCGAATTTCCATGCAATGATTTTCATGTGTCCACACATAAACAGAATCCACTCAGAAGTACACATGAAAAATATGTGTCCGACACATACATAACATTTGTTTGTCACATTGCAAAAATTCATGTGTGGGACACATAAATATAATCACTGAATTTTTATTATTTATTTATTTCGTCAACCAACGTAGACTAGTACAACTAATACAGTTTTGTTTTCTTAAATATATATTTATATAAAAAAAAGTAGTGTCAGCTTTCTTGTCTTTTCTTTTATGAGTTGTGATTTCTTATGGAATAAAAATATTGCTTTAGTTTATGCCGAGACATTGTAAAGTCAATGGTTTCGCAGTGTTTATTGTAAGAGGCCATCATGCGGCTTAATGGCCCATATTTTGCATAATTTGTGCGATGATGTTTTATGGCAAATAAATTTCGATTTCGGAGTTGCCGAGTGGGTGCATGGAAATTTAATTTTGATAAAAGTTCTGTTGAGTCAATTCGCTGCGAAACGATATCATTTACAAATGAAACCATTGCATATTCACGACGCTCTTTTAATGTTTGTATGTTTATAAGCATGCAGCGTGCTTCATATGATGGAAGAGGAAATGAAGTCCAACCTAATTTACGAAGAGCGTATAATAGAAATTGTTTTTGTACTGATTCTAATCTTTCTTCGTGCGTGATTGAAAATGGAGACCATACAATGCTGCAATATTCCAGTATTGACCTCACATAGGCAATATATAGTGTTTTAATTGTGTAAGGGTCCTGAAAGTTATAGCAAAAGCGCTTGATAAAGCCTAGCATGTTATTTGCCCTGTGAATAATTGTATTGTAATGGTCTATGAAAGTTAGTTTAGAGTCTAAGATAATTCCTAAATCCCTAACTCTTTCACATTTGTCTACAGTTTGATTTCCTAATGCAATTGAAATGTTTGAAGTTGTTCTTTTTCTACTAAATGATATTAAGTTACATTTTTTTACATTCAATTCTAGTAGACTTTTTTTTGCACCATATGTAGAATATGTGTATTTCATTCCGGAATATATTGATGTCTTCTTCATTTTTTATTTCCAAAAAGAGCTTCATGTCGTCGGCATAAATAAGCAATTTAAGTTTTTTGAGAATGTAAGATATGTCGTTTACGTATAGAATAAAAAGGAGAGGTCCCAAATGAGAGCCTTGGGGGACGCCTGAAGTGACTTGAATTGGGCTCGATTTCTTTCCGTTGAATTTAATTATTTGTTGGCGGTTAGTTAAATATGATTCAATCCATTTCAGGAGCCCTGACTTAATTCCAATTTTTGCAGTTTAAAGAGTAACATTGGTATGTCAATGCGGTCAAATGCCTTGCTAAAGTCTGTATAGAGAGCTTCTACGTGGTTTCCATTATCCATTGCATTCAATGAATAGTCTATAAATTCAAGTAAGTTGGTCGAGGTCGAGCGACCCTTGAAAAAGCCGTGTTGCACGTCAGTAATTCTATTTTTGATTTGGAGAAATAATTTTTCGTTGATAATTGACTCGAAAAGCTTAGGAATGCAAGAGATAATGGCTATACCACGATAATTACGTACGTCAGATTTTCGACCAGATTTAAAGATAGGTACTAGAAATGAGCTTT